>NC_135551.1:0-687500 GCF_964340395.1 Glandiceps talaboti | reverse complement strand
AACTTTAACAAGAAATATATTTTGACTTTCAATTATATATAATCCTTAAAATAATTCTGGTTTGACGAAAACTAAAACAATATTCTCAAATAAATGAAAACTTATTTCAATTAAAATAATGTGAACATGGAATAAAAGTACATAAACTGTTAAAATTAGTTTCTAACTACGAAAAATATAAAATACTATAGCAAAAATAAAAAAATACTTTTGGCCTGAACGGCTTTCCATACCTTGTGGTAGTGTTGTTAATTTATATTTATGTTGTAAGCTTTATACCTTTGTGCATATAGTAAAGACAAAAGTAATTCACTTCAAGTGTGAGAGGGCGATGTTCGTTTTGACCTCTTGACCTTTCGCCTTCCCATCATGTTGTAGGTAAGTGATTTCATGTCTTCAGAAAAACTATTTAATTTGTGTAGTAATCCAAAGCATCCAGGCTCTTGATGTATGCCAAACGAAAGATGACATATGTATTGATATCCTTGTGAAGTTTGGAAAGTTTTCATTTCGATTTTACTACTTTTTGAGACATTGAAACATCTGTGATTGAACTGTCATAGTCGCCTGTATTTAGCATTGCGTCATAGATGTATTTCAAGTTTTCATGAGCTTGTAACTTTTTATTTTAGTATTTTATTGTAAAGTTGTTACCCTTTTGACCTTTCGCCTTCCCATCATGTTGTAGATGGTGATGAAGAATTAAACCAGCAAAGTGTTGATCACAATTCAAACGAACAGTCTCGTGTCGAGGCGCAAACTGGTCGAGCGATTGGGACACAAAGCGCTTCCGGGCCCCCCGATCGGCAACCGACCGCCACACATTAGTTACTACATCAATAAATACAACGTACCTTTTAACTCATTTTTCATATCCTCTTCTGTAAAAGTTGAGTTTGCTGTATTTTCAACCCACTGTAACTTTCACTAGAGTTTAGTTCACTATACGAAATGTGATATTTGACCATGTCTTTCCACCGGGGTAAATCTTTAGCAGAGGATGTGTAAATGTGGTGAATATGAGACGAAGTGACACTTTTGACTTAATTCACCCCGGTGACCTCTCCCCTGGGGCTGTGAAGTCAAAAGTATTACTTTATCTCGTACTACCCCTAGGCCCTTGACAGAGATGGCAGTTAGGTGGGTCACAGGTAGGGTAAAGGTGGGTAAATTTGACTTTTCGTATAGTTAACCTCAACTGAATCTCTCCTTTCGTGCCAGTAAAATCAAATTAATACTAGGCAATAATTTTGAAAACAAATATTAATCAGGTCTACCACTTAAGTAGTTGTTTTGTCAACTATTTTTGTCCTTGTCCCACTATTTTTGTCTTTTGTCCCACGTCTACTCAAATAAAACCTACCTAAGAGTACCCATTCATTCTCATTCAGGCTACCAGCCTACCATCCACAGACACCACCACGATCTAGGTTAATGTAATCTGTTCACCCTATGAGATTCGCCAAGTTTTATTACAAAAGGGCGATGGATATATTCACTTGTTTCAAAGATGGTAAATTTAATTTGCTAGTTAAATTTCAGTAATTGTACGTGTATTAATGTCGTACAGCTCGGTGTAGTTTTAGTGGAGATTCGACTAACCCTCGGCTTATGCATCACCGTTTCATAGCTGACCCCCACAGGCTACCTGTTCTGAATATATGCATGAACCGTTTATATATATATATATATATATATATATCCTCCCAATTGTTATTTTTCACATATACACAATTGTGCTGTTGCTATTGGCATGGTCTTATTACTAGGCACATATGTATGTCCTTTTAAAATGTTTATCCACTTGCCTAACCATCTTTGCAATATATATCCTCATTTGGAAGTTGCTATGAGTGTGGCCTTGTTGCTAGGGCCAGGCATAAGTAGCATTGTCCATTTTTGTATGTTTATCCACATATGGCCCTTAATTCTATGTTTGCCATTGTAAAATCTTTAAAATGATTGGTCTGTAAGTCTGTTAAAAATTAAAAATAATTTTTTTTTAAATAGTAAGTTTATGAGTACTTGTTGGTGATACTTTCAATTCATAATCATATTTTAATATTCTGCATGACGTAGAAATGGCAAGTAAAGTCAGAAGGAACATTTGAACTGTTTGTTTTATTGAATTTGCCCAAATTTCAGCGATAAACAATAATTTTCATTCAGATACGCACTCATGGGTTTCCTAACCCTGCCATAGAGGGTGTCAATTTAATTTTTTACATCTAATTGAAGACATTTAGGGTCATTTGGGTCATGAGAAACAGAATTAAGGCTGCCCTCACATATACCTACCAATTACTGTTACCTTTACAATATACATAATGTTCTGACTGTTGCTGTGGACATGATCTTGTTGATAGGCATATTTGCATACATGTTTCGATATTTTTCTTTTGCCTGACTAACCAAAAATGTTGTTATCTTTACAAAATATACTGGCATTGTTGGCTGTTGCTAAGGCCATATCAATGGAAGTTGACTATAATCACGGATTCATGGGTTTTCAATGCCTAACCAATGGTTAAGAATAGGGTCTTGGGGCCAAATTTTATTTTAGCTCCCTCAGACTAATTTTGAAGATAAAAATTGCCAACATGTATTTCTTTATATGTGGTCCTATAATGAACGTAACCATATATGTTTCATAAAATTAACATGCATTTCACACGAAAACCCATATGCCCCTGCACTATATGGTTTTGATTTGATTTGATCGCAATCGAAAATGCGATGTCATTGTGCTGGCATGCCATAAAGTTGACTTGACCTGTGTCATAACTTCTGCTACTGTAAAACGTTGTAGAATATTGTTTCATTTACTACAAATTGTACTTTCATGAATAGCCGATAACATTTAATAATGTATTAATCCGAATGCAAAAACGTACCTGAAATTATGAAATGTACGGCATACATGTGGAGTGCACGTGATATAGGTCATTCCAGGCATGATGATATTGTTACACTGTGTAACATTGTATCACATTCACAAGGCGTTTACATGTGCATCTGCACAGCGTGTGCGTACTAAAACAACGCAAATCAAAGGTCACAACCTTGATGGTGACACAACTGTGAAATCATGGATAATTTATCAATATTCCCTTAAAAATGGAAGGCATGGAAGGCTTCTCATCCTCAACTATATAAAGCGGCACTGTGTTCAATCATAACGCAATAACGGTTTCCTTGAACGCAACTTTGGATGGATATTTTGGTACATGACTGTCAATGTTGTGTCAAACCAGACCTTATTACTCAAAGACCTACGTAATCGAATGTTACATCGCTTATCCATCACGATCATGTCATATATTCAACTGAAGTTTATGTACTATGTGTGCATATATATGTAGCCAGAAGAAGATATAACAACAAGTTGAAGGAGGAACTGTCAGATGGAAGTCTCAGCAGTAAGAGATGGTGGAATATGGTTAATACCCTTTCCGGAAGAACAGCCCGAGCGGAGATACCAGTGTTAAAAGATCAGAACCACATCTACACCACAGCAAAGGAGAAAGCTGAAAAACTTGGACTTTTGCAAAGAAATGTCAACTTGAAAACACAGAGGAACCTGCTCCAGACATTAAAGGGACACCACAAAACACAAAGGACAACATAGACTTCAAGGCCAAGGACATCAAGAGGCTATTGAGAAAATTAAAACCAGACAAGGCCACAGGACCAGATGGGATCCCTACCAAAGTCTTGAGAGAGTGTAGTGCAGAGCTAGCAAGACCTTTCAGCTGCCTGTTTAAGCTGTGCTTTGACCATGGAGTTTTCCCAAACCAGTGGAAGTGTGCATCAGTCATCCCTGTACACAAGAGAGATTCAAAGTCTAACCCATCCATGTTCCGCCCCATCTAACTCCTTAGCAACATCAGTAAGGTTATGGAGGCAGTGGTAAATAACCAGCTTCAGAAGTACCTGTTGCAAAACCACCTGATATCGGATAGGCAGTTTGGATTTAGACCACATCATAGCACAGCCGACATCCTTACCATCCTCTCTCAGCAATGGTCCAACGCTCTGGACAGGGGTTATGAAGTGCGTCTTATTGCCCTGGACATCAAAGGTGCATTCGACAAGGTGTGGCATAATGGTCTGTGCTCTAAGCTCAAGGGGAAAGGAGTATCTGGCAAGCTGCTGACCTGGATTGAGAGCTACCTATCCAACCGGTCCATGAAAGTGGTTTTATCTGGCCAATCCTCAAGTACTACATCCATAAATGCATCTGTACCCCAAGGATCAATCCTAGGCCCACTGTTGTTCTCTGTCTTTATTGATGACCTCGGAGACGAATGTGAGAACACACTGTATCTGTATGCAGATGACTCCACCTTATTCTGTGAGATCAGATCAAGTGATGACAGCAACTCTAAAACATGTAGTCTGAACAGGGACCTAGAGAGAATGAGGAACTGGGCAGACAAATGGAAAGTGACCTTTGAGCCATCCAAGTGCAAAGTTTTGACCATCTCAAGAAAGAGGAATCCAACTAGGACAGACTTATTCTTCGGAAAGACTAAACTTGTAGAGAAGGATGAGCTGGAAATCTTGGGTGTCACAATTGATAGGAAACTCACCTGGACTAAGCACATATCAAACATCACAGCCAGAGCTGGACAGAAGCTTGGAGCACTAAGGAAGGTTGCAAACAAACTGAAAGTGAAAGGTAGAGCTATGGTCTACAAGGCCCAGGTTCGTACTGTTATGGAGTATGCTTCATTATGCTGGATGAGTGCCTCAACCACCACACTCAAGCTTCTCGACTCCATCCAGAGTAAAGCATTGCGTATCATAGGTGTGAACGAACAGGAGGCAAGATTGGATTTAAACATCCCTTCATTACATCACAGACGCCTGGTTGCAGCTACAACTGTGCTCTACAAGATGCACACAAGTTTGTGCCCATCTGATCTGAGGGCAATGCTTCCTCAGCCATATGTGATAAGACGAGCAACCCGCACCAGTTTGTCAATGTCAAGTCATGCACTCATCGAACCAGTATCAAGAACTTACTCCACTGGCAGAACTTTCATCCACACTGCAGTCCATGTCTGGAATGGACTCCCTGACAATATAGTTGGAGTGATCAGTGATAATGGTGCTCAGTCCTTCAAGAGCCGTGTGCACAAACATCTTTCAACACCTTAAAGAAACAGAAGATTCTCTAATGTACTCTTAAGCTGCTGTGAACCATTGCTTTGGTTCATGAGATTTACTTATATAGTGCTTTGCTGCTTATATCTGTGTATGACCTGGTCACATCTTATGAGCTATTGTTCACTTTAGCATTTTATTAAAAAAAAATGTATATATGATTTACACTGCCAAGAAAGGAAAGTTGAACTTTGTTCATAGCAAAAGGTATGTAGAGCTGATGACTTCGTTAACGTACATGGTTGTAAATGTCAGCGCAACTGAAAAGGACAAGAATATGTCAAGATGGGGTTCGTTTGTACTAGGTGTATGTCAGATGTATTTCTTTACCAAAACATGGCATTTGTAATGTAAGCATATTTTATGTTTCCATGGAAGCCACTCTCCAATTTTAAATAATCTGTCTTACAATGGAACACTGGTCTAAGACACCATGTGGAACGTTTGATGTTCGTTCAAACCTTACAATCTTGCTGTGTTGAACTCAGGAGTCGGTCGGAAAGAAAAACAGGGGTTTTTTTCTGATGTCGGAGCTGCAAATTAGGGTCGGTCGGGAGATGAGAAACAGAAAAATAAAAATGGCCGCCCTAAAATATAATAAAAGTAATTTCAAAATTGCATGTCAGGAAAATAAAAAAGTGAAAGGGTTTATAATGACGATAAAAAAATAGAAGGATGAAGTTTATACGTCCCTTGTCGAACCTTGTCTTAGCATATGAATTCAGAGCCATATTTACATGTAGACACACCCTGTCTCGTGTCTTCTACCTACAACACACTACTTTCTAAATATAACATGTCACTGAAATGAACCAAATGGAACATTCTAATTCCCGATTATTGTATTCTAATCGAAAGTGATCTGATATTTTCGTACTCGCGAACTTACAGAAATCGGATGAGAAAGGGCTTCACGAGAAGACAACACATGAGGCAATGTAATAATGTGGGCGAGTTCACCGATCATGGATGGGTTGTCTCAGAAATATCCTTTTTTATGTGTACATGTATGTACTCCAAAATGTATGGTTTTCAAAGTTGCTGCATCTCTTTGATTTGTTTCTTTTGAGAAAAATACGGCAGTCTGGTTTTCAATGGCCACGTCAGTATCGAACAGACGCTAGGTCCCCTTTGATCTAGACGTATCATGTGTCATCTCAGTACAATATACTAAGATTAATACTCACAGTGTTACAGGGAAGTGGCTAGCTAGCCTCACAAATAGAAAAGTCATCGGAAATGTTGTCGGATGTACTATCTCTGTTGATAACTATGTACTCACTTTTTTTGGATTATTTCATTTTCTATTGATTGGGTTCACAGCAGCAGTTGTGTTATCTTTAAAAAAACTACCCGTGCTTACATAGTGTATCATGGTGCCGTATATATCGTCAACGACTATTTTTGTCTCGTAAAATAAAATAATAATATCGACATTCCTGTCTCCTAAAATAGAATAAAATTTGAACATGATGAAGAGAACTATGGCTAGTCATGTCTTACAGTGCAAATTTTTGTTTTATTTATTTATTTTGTTTTGATTTTTGGCATATGGACTGCACTGTGCTTTGTCCATATCAACGTGTGTTAGCTGAGATGTATGTAATTTTCCAGGTAGACGCAACAATGGCAAGACAAACAATCCGGACTACGCATGCTTTACAAAATATTTGCAATGCCCCTTACTGTTTTTAAGTCAACTTCGTGTAAATTTTAGCAACTTGTAAATTACTGATTATTCCTAGTCGTTTGGCAAAGTCATGTAAACAATAAAGTAGTGACCTGGTTGCTTTCACTGCCTATCTTGCTTGTCTATATCATATGTGTATGGCACATGTCTACCGTTGCATACACACATAAATGCAGTGCACATGACATGCGTGATTCGCGTGATAACTATAGCTACATTGTAATACATTCTAGTGACGTCAGTTGACTTGCACACGCAAAATATAACAGTCGCCATCTTTATAACACTGCACTTGTCAGCAAGCTTCACGACTGAGAAATTCTGGATAATAATATTGATATTCCTGTAACAATTGATCCCAACTATATTGTGTCCTTATCATTTGAATTTGGCATGTGTCACTGGGACCCGGAAATATGTACGTATGCATACGCACATGACGTTGTCAGTTGAGTTGGAGAATTTAAAAGCAGACGATATTTTGTTGGATAAAATCCAAGTACAAACAATAATATACAGTATGGAGTCAACGATCATGTCAACTTGTACTCAAATGTGTGTGTACACTTACTTTGAAGATTTTGTGATAAAAGACTGAACCAAGCTGCGTAAATGGAATTGTCAAGGACTGCTGGTATCTTTTAGAGTTTTAGAATTGCATAGGTTTGATACGGATAATTTCAAAACTTATGAAACCTTGTTACAACATATATCACCAACCCATACATTCAAACAGCAATGATGTTTTTTCCTAAATTTGAAATTTTTAAAGTGTTTTATGTCTAATTTTTCAAAAAATCACATAATATGGTTATTTTGGTTACCATGGCAACTGATGTTCATTAAATGACCACTTCTTTGAATTCAGCATGACAAACTACCCTTGGTAGTGGGGTCAATGTGCAAATAAAAAGATATTTATCAGATTTATAATGTTATTTGTGAGATTATGTGTATGTAATGAAAACATAATTTTCACGTCTACCTTATGTTTCCATGGAAACAGCTATCCAATTTTATACAATTTATGTTACACCAGGTAGCGCTAACTCATACATGTCTAATACAAGGACATTTTTTCACTGTATTATCTTTTTTTTCAATGTTTTATGTCAAATTTTGGAAAAACGATTAACATTATGGTGATTTTGGTTACCATGGCAACAGATGTTCATGAAATGACCCCCTTTTTTGAACTCAGCATACAAAACTACCCCAGGTAAGGTGGTTAATATTCGAATAAACCCGATTATTATAATTATTATTATTATTATGTACTATTATTATAATTATTATTATAACTGACCATGTAATTAAGGTAAATGGTCAGTATCTTAGCTTAAGGTATGATAGTCATTCATGAGTCTGGCAGCGAGACTACGTGCTGAAATTTTGTGTATTTAGGGAGCCTTCAGTAATTATGGGGGGGGGTCATGTTTTAGAAACCTTCCAAGAGGGTCATATTTTAGAAACCCGTCCAGGGGGGGGGGGGAGGGTCACATTTTACGTTGACTCATTTTATGACCTACTTGGATTGTACTTGTTGCCATACAGTTAGACGATAAAACTCTTGTAAAATGCACTCTGCACTATTTCAAATAAAGTCTACAATTCTAAGAGAAACAACACACATCCCTTCAAACTAAGGCTCAAATTTGAATAAACTGCATGTAGTTATAATTTACTGTTTTCCACATGCGAAACAAGACTTGTCCTAAGGACATCTTGTGTAGCTTAATTGGCTGTGTGGGAATATGCCATGCAAGTGAAAAATGAGCCATATACACGATGTCCATGCAAAGATTGACCTGTAATACATACATACTGAAATCAGTCACTGGCTATCTCATGAGAAAATCCATTGAACTGAAAATAGTGTAGAAAACGGTAATAAACGGTATTAAACATATTTTAGAATTTCAAAGGTAATTTATGTTGTACTCTGTCTTACTTAGTTGCATGAAAAATGAAGGAAAATATAGTTTTCTCTTGAAATGAAGTTTCAGATAAAGTGTTTTCCAAACATAGCTAATTTGATGTAAATATTCTACACTACAGTCAATTCCAGCAAGAAAAGTCACATACAATAAAGTTTCATATTTTACTAGACAGTTTTTTTACTACAGAACATATGATTAAACAACCAGTAGGGGAACAACAATAAAGTACTGGTTATGTAATACTTCAAAACACTGGGTAACATTTTCTAAAAAAAAATACATTAGTAATATTTTCAGGATAGGTGCACTTTGGTATCGCAACTTGTACCAAGTTATAATGAATTTGAAGCGTGCATTCTTGAGATATAGCCCAATTACCGAAAATCATTAATTACGTAAATTGCTCATTAATATTCACGGGATTTTTACCAAAACCTAATCAAGTCTTGCCATTACCCTATGGAATACATCTTCAAAATCTCGAATTGAGCAAGCCGTTATGGAGAAAACGATGACACAGACAGACAGACAGGCACACACACAGACACACAGACAGACACACAGACTTTCACCCATAAATATATCTCTTCCTTAGGGAAGAAAAAAGGTCAATTCACGTATTGCATTACTTAGACGTATAAAACGTTATTGAACTTTTAAAATGTTTGCATATTATGCCTTTGCCTGATAGAATTACATACAAAAAATATGAATTTAGTGTTTAAATCCTTGAAATGTATGGTACCAACGTATATGACGGAAATGTTTCAATTTGTCAATCAGCGTCATAGCCGTAAATCTTCAGAAACACTTGCCTCTTTTAAAAGCAGTTATATAAACCATTAGTGGGAAGAATTTTAACGTGTTCTTTGTTGTTTTAAATGTTGTTTTTATGTCCTTTTAACATGTTTGTATGTGATTGTTGTATTTTACATTTTTGTTAAATTTCTTAGGGCCCTGGGGGAGATAAACTCCTTTTAGAGTTTACCAGGTTACCCTCGTTAAACAAGGTCAAATAAAATAATAAATAAATTTACCCTCGTAAAACCCACATCTCTTTGTAAAGATATAATATCCCAGTAGCACTTTAAGTGTATCATATGAATTGTACTTCTCAAAATCTCTGTGTAGCATCTGATGGAGCTCTATGAAAGTTATAGAGTTTTTTGTTTTGTTTTGTTTTGTTTTGTTTTGTTTTGTTTTGTTTGGAGACGTCTTCGAAGCAAATTGTGACTACAATACATTCTCAAGTCATCTGCTGTAAATTCTGTTTGTTCCAGTTGTCATTATTTACGTCCTGGGGGGAGGCAGGGAGATGTGGTCGGGTTGGGATCATTCGAAGATTTGGCATACACAAGAGAAGCCACTTGCAAAAAATCTACAACTGGAAGGGAATTATGTGTTATTGATGGGTTGACGATAGTAGAATATTTCTACATTGTCCAATATTCCGACTTTGTCACGTGGTAACACGTTATCATGTAATCGACATTGTCACACGCGGCAAAACGTGCCTCGTGCACAAAATGAACATGTTTATTCGCTGGACAGACTAGAGTCAGTATTACCTAAATAATTACAGAAGTTTGTATTTCTTATCAATTATTACAATTTTTAAACGCTCTCATCCAAAAGTTCATGATAAGCTTATGAACATTTATTTACATTTGCTATGTGACAGACAAGCTTTGAAATGGGCGGGGGAGAGGAGAAGTTTGCGACAGTAGTTGAAAAGCTTGGGGATGTGTTGAATGTATTATCTACTATGCAGTATATATTTATCGATAAATATGTGTTTAACAGGAATTTGACTCAAATAATTACAATTCAGAACGATAACAAGAGCAAATTGCCAATTACTTGTAATACTGTAATTATTTAGCTAATACTGACTCTAGTCTGTCCAGCGAAAAAACATGTTCATTTTGGGCACGAGGCACGTTTTGCCGCGTGTGACAATGTCGATTACATGAAAACGTGTTACCATGTGACGTAGTCGGAATATTGGACAATGCAGAAATATTCTCCTATCGTTAACCAATCAATAAATAGTATGTTAATGAGGTATAGAATTGCTTATAAGCATTATATATGAGGAATAGCGCAAACACTTGATTTCGTCTAGAAACTACAATCAAGGATATTGGTATGTCTGCACAAGTATAGAGAAATTGAAAATACTCAGTACATACCTACTTGTTATTAATCACCATCAATATCGCATCTGATTTCTACAGCTGGCATCATTTTGATCAATTGACGGGTTGAAACGAGTGAGGACCTCCAGATTACACATTCGACTGCCGTTCAATTTAAGGTAAAAAGTCATCAAAAATGTTATCTAATATCGATATTGAGTTTATTGTAGAAAAAATGGACAGAATTCTTAAGTGTTAGTTAAGATTGATTGGATCATGTAGGCTTTAGCAAATATGGTTATACGTCACATCGTGGTTACAAGACACTAACCAAGTGTGGAACAATCGTATGGTGTTTGCTAGACGTTTTTGAGTGTAGAACACTATACACGTAACAAATTCGTAAAACATGTTCTTATACGAGTGATAATACTGTAGAAAACCCGCCAGAGCATGTGAAGACGGTTGCGAAGTGAAACAAAAGCTGCAGAACTCGTCATAGCGTGTCATGTGCAAAATTGGCTCGAAGAGAAGAAAACACTAGAAAACTTTTTTGGGGTCTAGCTAGCATCTCAACAATCAAAGCGTTGACAATAGTTATCAGTATTTATCAAACTGAATACATCTATCGAGTGACTTCAATTTTAAACAAATCATATTTTCTAATCATGGGTAAATTACATGTATGCATTGTTATGGCTAAAGTATATGTGTCCGAGCGGATATAATTAAACAGTATGCTTTCACCAAACGTTCATTGTGAAACTGTTGTTGAAAATATCGCATTGAATGATAAAATAGAACTTGTATATTACTTAAGTGTAAGAAAATATGAATTTGATTTTGATTTTGACAATGTGTATTTCGTATATGGTGTTTGGGGCGTTATACATTTAGTAGTGGTTATGCAGTAACTGCATACATTCCATACAATGAGTTCTTTTGCTAGTTCTTAGTGCGGAATAGAAGTTACGTAAATGAAAATATTATGACTGTATGTCACATTTTATAAGTGTGTCCATTGGGAGGACTATTTCTATCCCTATATGCATCATTAGAACGACAATCGACCTGAATACAAAAAATATCGACACAATTTGATAATTTATATTTAAAATGTTGAACATGTATGCAGTATGGAACAATGTGTAAGGCCATGTATATAAACTTGGATAATCAGTGAACAACTCTGTGTAAGGCTGTATAACTCTACTAGTCAGTGAACAACACCTCAATATATTGTCTACTCTTTTTAAAGCATGTATCGCTTTCAATCCTGAAGTAAAACCAAATTATTCTTATCAAAGTATTGATATGTTGTGTGAAATTTGACAGTATTGGCTGAACTTATATGATTTTTCACATTTTCATTTTAAAAAAGGTATGTTTTACTTTGTTCTTATGTGACTATTTCTTTGTGATTGATTTGTGGGTATTACATTGTATACTCAATAACGTTTCACCTATCTCCATCTATATTTTTTTTTAATTAACAGCTGAGAGAGACTAACAAACACATAAATTCTTCCATCGGAGGGAATTAATTAAGCAATATTTTTATAATACCAAAAGAAAGCGGTAATATCTTCGCATTCCATCACCGAAAAAAATGATTTTTTTGGACGAAAGATAGTTGAAAACCTCTTGAGTTTTTTAAAACCTATTTGGAATTCGTACCATCGTTTTCATTTTCTTTGTAGCTTCACTTCGGTAGAGAGGCTCCAGTAAGGTTATACCATATGATGCAAATGGAGGAAAAGGCTTGGAAGATACTATGCATTTACTGTTTATCCGATATTTGACATCCGTGTGACGACTGGACAATAATGGTCACGTGGCCTCACATTCTTCTGTCGCAAAGGATCATCAGATTGAGATAGTTGGAAAACGATATCCTCCCCGGGATATCCCGTCAGTGTGACACTACAGTGATCCGTTGTGGCTAATATTTCCTGAACATTGACGTTATCGCGAGATTACAATCAACAACGTGAGGTCACCATGGAGAACATAACGAACAACATATCAAGTAATATAACAAAGTCAGTCATGAATTTCACATCGAATTACAGTACTTTAGATTATAGTGATGCTGACGATTTGGTAAAGTTGAGTGGGCTTAGGACAAGAGATCAATATGATGCTATAATTTTGAATATTACACAGCCTATATTTCTGGCTATATTTATCGTAGTCAGTACCTCTGGAAATATGTTTGTATGCATCTCTATTTTTACTTTCAAACAATTACGCAAAGGTCCATTTTTATTCATAGCAAATTTGTCTCTCGTTGATTTGTTTACATCTGTTTTCTGTTTGCCTTTGGCGCTTGTTACTTCTATTTCACAGAGATGGATCTTTGGAGATATCATTTGTAAAATTAGTTCTTATTTGAATATGATTTTGTTTACAGAGTGTCTTCTGACCTTAGTCTTCATCACCTTTGACCGTTACATAGCAACAAGAAACCCTATGTTATTGGTCACTAAGAGGGGAATTACCACAAAGAGGGCAGTGGTGATGATAATATGTTCCTGGGGTTTCTCCATCTGTTCTAACCTGTTTGGGTTGATAAATACATTTAAAATCGCTGTGTATTTCGATCCATTACGTTGTTCGTGTTATCCTCATTTCCATGTAAGCAACACACTGTGGGTAATCTGTAACCTCGCTTTGTTCCTTCCATCAGGTACCATATTCTTTTGTTATGTCAGTATGGTTTATATGACTTCAAAGAAACAGAGAGATTTAAGGAAAAACCCCGATTCTCGGGTTTTTCATTCAACCCACGTTAATATGATCATCACTACCTTTCTCATTGTACTGATGTTTCACTTCACATGGATTCCATTTACTGTGCACATTCACTGGCTAAAGCACCCTTCTGCCACAGCGGTTGTCATAACAACCTGGGTAGTGTACGGCAGCGGCTGTCTAAATCCTTTCATATATGCCTTCAGAGGTGCAAAAATGAGAATGGTTATCCAGGAGAAGATGCGTAGAAGCACTTTATCTTTGTCATCATTTCTAAGAAAACAAAAAGACGAAACTAAAACTGTGGAAATTTCGAATTTATAGACAAATAAAGATAGGCGTACACTATGCCGTGACATTTTGACGTGAGAAAGGAAGAGTGTAATATTTCTGACAGTGACAAGTCGGTAAGCAACGAGCTAATATCTTAGTGGCATGTGACCAAAGGACAAGTCCAGTTACGCAACAAAAGGGAGTTATTCCCCAAGACACGTGATATACCTTAGAGACATAAGCAGAGGGACACAGTCTTTCTTGTCTGTAGTCTCTGGTGGTCACGTGTGCTGCATATTTGGTTGATATTATTGAAGAGGTTACCATAACAATGTTGAATTGTGTTTAGCAATAGCACTCATTTGAAAATTATACATGATATTAATATGATAAAACTGCATCTTATTTTGGATATAAATGAAACCGTAAAGCAAACTTATTTTGTGCAAAATCAATCACCTGTATCACTGTGTGTAATTAGGTTTGCTTCTCAAGAAGTTTAAGACTAGCGTATATTGTACATTTACATTTGGTAAACTGACGAGTCGGAAATGGAGCCTAGCTTTGTTACAGATTCATTAGCCTAAATTGAGCTAATTACACTCATTGTGGGATAGATATTCCAAACGCCATGTTATAGTTTGGTCTCGGGACTTAATAGACTTTATTGTGCGGAAAGCATTGAAATGTATTTTTTTTCTACTCAAACAGAATACAAGTATCTGATAAGATCACTGCTAAGTTAAAATGGAACCAAACCAAATCAACCAACAGGTTGATATTACTATGTCGACGGACATTGATATCATTACATTCACTGCATAATCGTTCAGTGTATAGGAACACATGTACAGTGTATCATTTATATCACTGAGACTTTCAGTGGTTCAGTCGATGGGAACACCTATAATGTGTATCCTTTGTGTAGAATTTCTTGACAATTGTTGTGTACCCACAGTTACATACGAGTTGTCCTATGTCCGTAGAGTCTTTACTCGAAACGTGGGTGGTTATACTACTTGTATGTGTAATAATATTTAACTTTTACATAATTATACTTTCAATTTATGTCTATCAAGGCCTACTCAGTGCTGTTTGTTCTCATAGTACATACTATTTGAGTGTGTATGTCTATCAAGGCCTACTCCGTGCTGTTTGTTCTCATAGTACATACTATTTGAGTGTGTATGTCTATCAAGGCCTACTCCGTGCTGTTTGTTCTCATAGTACATACTATTTGAGTGTGTATGTCTATCAAGGCCTACTCAGTGCTGTTTGTTCTCATAGTACATACTATTTGAGTGTGTATGTCTATCAAGGCCTACTCCGTACTGTTTGTTCTCATAGTACATACTATTTGAGTGTGTATGTCTATCAAGGCCTACTCAGTGCTGTTTGTTCTCATAGTACATACTATTTGAGTGTGTATGTCTATCAAGGCCTACTCCGTACTGTTTGTTCTCATAGTACATACTATTTGAGTGTGTATGTCTATCAAGGCCTACTCCGTGCTGTTTGTTCTTATAGTACATACTATTTGAGTGTGTATGTCTATCAAGGCCTACTCCGTGCTGTTTGTTCTCATAGTACATACTATTTGAGTGTGTATGTCTATCAAGGCCTACTCCGTGCTGTTTGTTCTCATAGTACATAATATTTGAGTGTGTATGTCTATCAAGGCCTACTCCGTGCTGTTTGTTCTCATAGTACATACTATTTGAGTGTGTATGTCTATCAAGGCCTACTCCATGCTGTTTGTTCTTATAGTACATACTATTTGAGTGTGTATGTCTATCAAGGCCTACTCCGTGCTGTTTGTTCTCATAGTACATAATATTTGAGTGTGTATGTCTATCAAGGCCTACTCCGTGCTGTTTGTTCTCATAGTACATAATATTTGAGTGTGTATGTCTATCAAGGCCTACTCCGTGCTGTTTGTTCTCATAGTACATACTATTTGAGTGTGTATGTCTATCAAGGCCTACTCAGTGCTGTTTGTTCTCATAGTACATACTATTTGAGTGTGTATGTCTATCAAGGCCTACTCCGTGCTGTTTGTTCTCATAGTACATACTATTTGAGTGTGTATGTCTATCAAGGCCTACTCAGTGCTGTTTGTTCTCATAGTACATACTATTTGAGTGTGTATGTCTATCAAGGCCTACTCAGTGCTGTTTGTTCTCATAGTACATACTATTTGAGTGTGTATGTCTATCAAGGCCTACTCAGTGCTGTTTGTTCTCATAGTACATACTATTTGAGTGTGTATGTCTATCAAGGCCTACTCCGTGCTGTTTGTTCTCATAGTACATACTATTTGAGTGTGTATGTCTATCAAGGCCTACTCCGTACTGTTTGTTCTTATAGTACATACTATTTGAGTGTGTATGTCTATCAAGGCCTACTCCGTGCTGTTTGTTCTCATAGTACATACTATTTGAGTGTGTATGTCTATCAAGGCCTACTCCGTACTGTTTGTTCTCATAGTACATACTATTTGAGTGTGTATGTCTATCAAGGCCTACTCCGTGCTGTTTGTTCTCATAGTACATACTATTTGAGTGTGTATGTCTATCAAGGCCTACTCCGTGCTGTTTGTTCTCATAGTACATACTATTTGAGTGTGTATGTCTATCAAGGCCTACTCCGTGCTGTTTGTTCTCATAGTACATACTATTTGAGTGTGTATGTCTATCAAGGCCTACTCCGTGCTGTTTGTTCTTATAGTACATACTATTTGAGTGTGTATGTCTATCAAGGCCTACTCCGTACTGTTTGTTCTCATAGTACATAATATTTGAGTGTGTATGTCTATCAAGGCCTACTCCGTGCTGTTTGTTCTCATAGTACATACTATTTGAGTGTGTATGTCTATCAAGGCCTACTCCATGCTGTTTGTTCTTATAGTACATAATATTTGAGTGTGTATGTCTATCAAGGCCTACTCCGTGCTGTTTGTTCTCATAGTACATACTATTTGAGTGTGTATGTCTATCAAGGCCTACTCAGTGCTGTTTGTTCTTATAGTACATACTATTTGAGTGTGTATGTCTATCAAGGCCTACTCCGTGCTGTTTGTTCTCATAGTACATACTATTTGAGTGTGTATGTCTATCAAGGCCTACTCCGTGCTGTTTGTTCTCATAGTACATACTATTTGAGTGTGTATGTCTATCAAGGCCTACTCCGTGCTGTTTGTTCTTATAGTACATAATATTTGCGTGTATGTCTATCAAGGCCTACTCTGCTCCCTGCTGTTTGTTCTTATATTACTTAATAGAGATGTATATCAACTTATTAATTATTGATTTATGTAAACATTTTTTTTGTTAGCCGAGTTATCTCAATGGTCAGAGAGAAAAACAGGGCAGTTACCATGCCAGAATTTACGAACTGAAAGTCGGAGTAGTTTTTATGCTACTTCTTCAATTCATAATCTTTATGATTCTATTGCCATGGACAACTTTTTATTACTAGGTTAATGTTGTTAATGTCAAGTTTTAATATATGTTGAATAATATGTATAAATTATGTAGTCAGATATCTTTAATTAACCGTATGTAGTAGAGCTACACATTGCAATTGAAAAAATATTGTCAATATACAGTGCCAAACATATATGCACTGTCAATATACAGAGCCAAACATATATGCACTGTCAATATACAGAGCCAAACATATATGTACACTGTCAATATACAAAATCAAGCACGTCTGATCATACACTCGTTCAGCCAATGCAATTGAATAAAGACAGGAAATTTATTACCCGATCAATTTTAAACGTTTTACAATTCTTTGCGAAAATATGTATTTTCATGATTCTGTAGCTATGGAAACTGTTCATTACTTTGTGAATTTGGCACTTCTTATGTCAACTTTTAACATCAAATAATCCCAGCTAACGCAAGCATATGTATGATAAAAGATCCAAACCTAGCTATATCTACAAGTTGTCTGATTTGGTAAATTTTTCTTCATTGTTCAATCAGATGTTTCGACGTTTGTTTTGAAAGTGTTGTTGAGTTTAATGGAGAATGGATTTTTATTCGTAATTCAAGTGATTACTAATATTACATGTGAATGTGTAACTCTTTTTTTACAAGTTCTGTGTTGGGATAAGTTATTATATTGTTATTTCTCTGTAACTAGACTTTTTTTGCAAGCCAAAGTATTATTTTCGGTTGGGTTTTAGAAACTAATAATAGTTATACTGGTTTGTTATGTAGATGTGAAGAATATGATTGTAGTTCTAACTGGGTGCCATGGATATCACTACTTATTTAACCGATGCCTTAAAGAGATGTGCGGGTTTTACGAAGATAAATATAAAGGCTCTTGACCACGTTCACTTTAATGCCGATTTCAAAAAATAACGGTTTTATGCAATGCCAAGCGTCAAATAACTTAGTAGTGAAGTATTGTGAAGTTGGCATGCTGACTAATGGTTGCTAACTGGGTGCCATGGATATCACTACAATCATATTCTTCACATCTACATAACAAACCAGTATAACTATTATTACTTTCTATTCAAAACAATAAGATTACTGTCTGACTTTTCATGCATTTTGGATCACTGCGGCTCTAAGATGTACTTCCATATCGGTGTATACAAATTTAAATATGGCTTAAACCACTTTCATCTTTAAGACAACGTCATCATAAACCACTTTCATCTTTAAGACAACGTCATCATAAACCACTTTCATCTTTAAGACAATGTCATCATAAACCACTTTCATCTTTACAACAACGTCATCATAAACCACTTTCATCTTTACAACAACGTCATCATAAACCACTTTCATCTTTACAACAACAACGTCATCATAAACCACTTTCATCTTTACAACAACGTCATCATAAACCACTTTCATCTTTAAGGCAACGTCATCATAAACCACTTTCATCTTTACAACAACGTCATCATAAACCACTTTCATCTTTAAGGCAACGTCATCATAAACCACTTTCATCTTTACAACAACATCATCATAAACCACTTTCATCTTTACAACAACGTCATCATAAACCACTTTCATCTTTAAGGCAATGTCGTCATAAACCACTTTCATCTTTAAGGCAATGTCGTCATAAACCACTTTCATCTTTACAACAACGTCATCATAAACCACTTTCATCTTTACAACAACGTCATCATAAACCACTTTCATCTTTAAGGCAATGTCGTCATAAACCACTTTCATCTTTAAGGCAATGTCGTCATAAACCACTTTCATCTTTAAGACAACGTCGTCATAAACCACTTTCATCTTTACAACAACGTCGTCATAAACCACTTTCATCTTTAAGACAACGTCATCATAAACCACTTTCATCTTTAAGACAACGTCATCATAAACCACTTTCATCTTTAAAACAACGTCATCATAAACCACTTTCATCTTTACAACAACGTCATCATAAACCACTTTCATCTTTAAGGCAACGTCATCATAAACCACTTTCATCTTTACAACAACGTCATCATAAACCACTTTCATCTTTACAACAACGTCATCATAAACCACTTTCATCTTTACAACAACGTCGTCATAAACCACGTTCATCTTTAAGGCAATGTCATCTTAAACCACTTTCATCTTTAAGGCAACGTCGTCATAAACCACTTTCATCTTTACAACAACGTCGTCATAAACCACTTTCATCTTTACGGCGACGTCATCTTAAACCACTTTCATCTTTACGGCGACGTCATCTTAAACCACTTTCATCTTTAAGGCAACGTCGCCATAAATCACTTTCAACTTTACAACAACGTCATCATAAATCATTTTCATCTTTACGGCAACGTTGTCATAAACCACTTTCATCTTTAAGGCAACGTCATAAACCACTTTCATCATTACGTCAATGTCGTCATAAACAACTTTCATCTTTAGGCACGTCGTCATAAACCACTTTCATCTTTACGGCAACGTCGTCATAAAACACTTTCATCTTTAAGGCAACGTCGTCATAAACCACTTTCATCTTTAAGGCAACGTCCTCATAAACCACTTTCATCTTTACGGCAACGTAGTCATAAACCACTTTCATCTTTATGGCAACGTCGTCATAAACCACTTTCATCTCTATGGCAATGTCGCCATAAACCACTTTCATCTTTAAGGCAATGTCGCCATAAACCACTTTCATCTTTACAACAACGCCGTCATAAACCACTTTCATCTTTACAACAACGTCATCATAAACCACTTTCATCTTTACAACAACGTCGTCATAAACCACTTTCATCTTTACAACAACATCATCATAAACCACTTTCATCTTTAAGGCAACGTCATCATAAACCACTTTCACCTTTAAGGCAACGTCATCATAAACCACTTTCATCTTTACAACAACATCGTCATAAACCACTTTCATCTCTAAGGCAACGTCGTCATAAACCACTTTCATCTTTACAACAACATCGTCATAAACCACTTTCATCTTTACAACAACGTCATCATAAACCACTTTCATCTTTAAGGCAACGTAGTCATAAACCACTTTCATCTTTAAGGCAACTTTCATCTTTACAACAACATCGTCATAAACCACTTTCATCTTTACAACAACGTCATCATAAACCACTTTCATCTTTAAGGCAACATCATCATAAACCACTTTCATCTTTAAGGCAATGTCGTCATAAACCACTTTCATCTTTACAACAACGTCGTCATAAACCACTTTCATCTTTAAGGCAATATCGTCATAAACCACTTTCATCTTTACAACAACGTCGTCATAAACCACTTTCATCTTTAAGGCAATATCGTCATAAACCACTTTCATCTTTAAGGCAATATCGTCATAAACCACTTTCATCTTTACGGCAAGGTCGTCATAAACCAGTTTCATCTTTAAGGCAACATCGTCATAAACCACTTTCATCTTTACAACAACGTCGTCATAAACCAGTTTCATCTTTAAGGCAATATCGTCATAAACCACTTTCATCTTTACGGCAAGGTCGTCATAAACCACTTTCATCTTTAAGGCAATATCGTCATAAACCACTTTCATCTTTACAACAACGTCGTCATAAACCAGTTTCATCTTTAAGGCAACATCGTCATAAACCACTTTCATCTTTAAGTCAACATCGTCATAAACCACTTTCATCTTTACAACAACATCATCATCATAAATCACTTTCATCTTTACAACAACGTCATCATAAACCACTTTCATCTTTACAACAACGTCGTCATAAATCACTTTCATCTCTAAGGCAACGTCGTCATAAACCACTTTCATCTTTACAACAACGTCGTCATAAAACACTTTCATCTTTACAACAACGTCATCATAAACCACTTTCATCTTTACAACAACGTCGTCATAAACCACTTTCATCTTTACAACAACGTCGTCATAAAACACTTTCATCTTTACAACAACGTCATCATAAACCACTTTCATCTTTACAACAACGTCGTCATAAATCACTTTCATCTCTAAGGCAACGTCATCATAAACCACTTTCATCTTTACAACAACGTCGTTATAAACCACTTTCATCTTTACAACAACATCATCATAAACCACTTTCATCTTTAAGGCAACGTCATCATAAACCACTTTCACCTTTAAGGCAACTTCATCATAAACCACTTTCATCTTTATGGCAACGTCGTCATAAACCACTTTCATCTCTAAGGCAACGTCGTCATAAACCACTTTTATCTTTACAACAACGTCGTCATAAATCACTTTCATCTTTACAACAACGTCATCATAAATCACTTTCATCTTTAAGGCAACGTCGTCATAAACCACTTTCATCTTTACAACAACGTCGTCATAAACCACTTTAATCTCTACAACAACGTCATCATAAACCACTTTCATCTTTAAGGCAACGTCGTCATAAACCACTTTCATCTTTACAACAACGTCGTCATACCCCACTTTCATCTTTAAGACAACGTCATCATAAACCACTTTCATCTTTAAGGCAACGTCATCATAAACCACTTTCATCTTTAAGGCAATGTCGTCATAAACCACTTTCATCTTTAAGGCAACGTCATCATAAACCACTTTCATCTTTATGGCAACGTCGTCATAAAACACTTTCATCTTTAAGGCAACGTCGTCATAAAACACTTTCATCTTTAAGGCAACGTCGTCATAAACTACTTTCATCTTTACAACAACGTCGTCATAGACCACTTTCATCTTTACAACAACGTCATCATAAACCACTTTCATCTTTACAACAACGTCATCATAAATCACTTTCATCTTTACGGTAACGTCGTCATAAACCACTTTCATCTTTACAACAACATCGTCATAAACCACTTTCATCTTTACAACAACGTCGTCATAAACCACTTTCATCTTTACAACAACGTTGTCATAAACCACTTTCATCTTTAAGGCAACGTCGTCATAAACCACTTTCATCTTTAAGGCAACGTCATCATAAACCACTTTCATCTTTAAGGCGATGTCGTCATAAACCACTTTCATCTTTACAACAACGTCGTCATAAACCACTTTAATCTTTACAACAACGTCATCATAAACCACTTTCATCTTTAAGGCAATGTCGTCATAAACCACTTTCATCTTTACGGCAACGTCGTCATAAACCACTTTCATCTTTAAGGCAACGTCGTCATAAACCACTTTCATCTTTACAACAACGTCGTCATAAACCACTTTCATCTTTACAACAACGTCATCATAAATCACTTTCATCTTTACAACAATGTCGTCATAAATCACTTTCATCTTTACGGCAACGTCGTCATAAACCACTTTCATCTTTATGGCAACGTCGTCATAAATCACTCATATTTATGGCAACGTTGTCATAAACCACTTTTATCTTTATGGCAATGTCATCATAAACCACTTTCAGCTTTACAACAACGTCATCATAAACCACTTTCATCTTTACAACAACGTCGTCATAAACCACTTTTATCTTTAAGGCAATGTCGTCATAAACCACTTTCAGCTTTACGGCAACGTCGTCGTAAATCACTTTCATCTTTAAGGCAACGTCATCATAAATCACTTTCATCTTTACAACAACGTCGTCATAAATCACTTTCATCTTTAAGGCAACGTCGTCATAAACCACTTTCATCTTTAAGACAACGTCGTCATAAACCACTTTCATCTTTACAACAACGTCATCATAAACCACTTTTATCTTTATGGCAATGTCATCATAAACCACTTTCATCTTTACAACAACGTCGTCATAAATCACTTTCATCTTTAAGGCAACGCCATAAACCACTTTAATCTTTAAGGCAACATCGTCATAAACCACTTTCATCTTTAAGACAACGTCGTCATAAACCACTTTCATCTTTACAACAACGTCATCATAAACCACTTTTATCTTTATGGCAATGTCATCATAAACCACTTTCATCTTTACAACAACGTCGTCATAAATCACTTTCATCTTTAAGGCAACGCCATAAACCACTTTCATCTTTAAGACAACGTCATCATAAACCACTTTCATCTTTAAGACAATGTCATCATAAACCACTTTCATCTTTACAACAACGTCATCATAAACCACTTTCATCTTTACAACAACGTCATCATAAACCACTTTCATCTTTACAACAACAACGTCATCATAAACCACTTTCATCTTTACAACAACGTCATCATAAACCACTTTCATCTTTAAGGCAACGTCATCATAAACCACTTTCATCTTTACAACAACGTCATCATAAACCACTTTCATCTTTAAGGCAACGTCATCATAAACCACTTTCATCTTTACAACAACATCATCATAAACCACTTTCATCTTTACAACAACGTCATCATAAACCACTTTCATCTTTAAGGCAATGTCGTCATAAACCACTTTCATCTTTAAGGCAATGTCGTCATAAACCACTTTCATCTTTACAACAACGTCATCATAAACCACTTTCATCTTTACAACAACGTCATCATAAACCACTTTCATCTTTAAGGCAATGTCGTCATAAACCACTTTCATCTTTAAGGCAATGTCGTCATAAACCACTTTCATCTTTAAGACAACGTCGTCATAAACCACTTTCATCTTTACAACAACGTCGTCATAAACCACTTTCATCTTTAAGACAACGTCATCATAAACCACTTTCATCTTTAAGACAACGTCATCATAAACCACTTTCATCTTTAAAACAACGTCATCATAAACCACTTTCATCTTTACAACAACGTCATCATAAACCACTTTCATCTTTAAGGCAACGTCATCATAAACCACTTTCATCTTTACAACAACGTCATCATAAACCACTTTCATCTTTACAACAACGTCATCATAAACCACTTTCATCTTTACAACAACGTCGTCATAAACCACGTTCATCTTTAAGGCAATGTCATCTTAAACCACTTTCATCTTTAAGGCAACGTCGTCATAAACCACTTTCATCTTTACAACAACGTCGTCATAAACCACTTTCATCTTTACGGCGACGTCATCTTAAACCACTTTCATCTTTACGGCGACGTCATCTTAAACCACTTTCATCTTTAAGGCAACGTCGCCATAAATCACTTTCAACTTTACAACAACGTCATCATAAATCATTTTCATCTTTACGGCAACGTTGTCATAAACCACTTTCATCTTTAAGGCAACGTCATAAACCACTTTCATCATTACGTCAATGTCGTCATAAACAACTTTCATCTTTAGGCACGTCGTCATAAACCACTTTCATCTTTACGGCAACGTCGTCATAAAACACTTTCATCTTTAAGGCAACGTCGTCATAAACCACTTTCATCTTTAAGGCAACGTCCTCATAAACCACTTTCATCTTTACGGCAACGTAGTCATAAACCACTTTCATCTTTATGGCAACGTCGTCATAAACCACTTTCATCTCTATGGCAATGTCGCCATAAACCACTTTCATCTTTAAGGCAATGTCGCCATAAACCACTTTCATCTTTACAACAACGCCGTCATAAACCACTTTCATCTTTACAACAACGTCATCATAAACCACTTTCATCTTTACAACAACGTCGTCATAAACCACTTTCATCTTTACAACAACATCATCATAAACCACTTTCATCTTTAAGGCAACGTCATCATAAACCACTTTCACCTTTAAGGCAACGTCATCATAAACCACTTTCATCTTTACAACAACATCGTCATAAACCACTTTCATCTCTAAGGCAACGTCGTCATAAACCACTTTCATCTTTACAACAACATCGTCATAAACCACTTTCATCTTTACAACAACGTCATCATAAACCACTTTCATCTTTAAGGCAACGTAGTCATAAACCACTTTCATCTTTAAGGCAACTTTCATCTTTACAACAACATCGTCATAAACCACTTTCATCTTTACAACAACGTCATCATAAACCACTTTCATCTTTAAGGCAACATCATCATAAACCACTTTCATCTTTAAGGCAATGTCGTCATAAACCACTTTCATCTTTACAACAACGTCGTCATAAACCACTTTCATCTTTAAGGCAATATCGTCATAAACCACTTTCATCTTTACAACAACGTCGTCATAAACCACTTTCATCTTTAAGGCAATATCGTCATAAACCACTTTCATCTTTAAGGCAATATCGTCATAAACCACTTTCATCTTTACGGCAAGGTCGTCATAAACCAGTTTCATCTTTAAGGCAACATCGTCATAAACCACTTTCATCTTTACAACAACGTCGTCATAAACCAGTTTCATCTTTAAGGCAATATCGTCATAAACCACTTTCATCTTTACGGCAAGGTCGTCATAAACCACTTTCATCTTTAAGGCAATATCGTCATAAACCACTTTCATCTTTACAACAACGTCGTCATAAACCAGTTTCATCTTTAAGGCAACATCGTCATAAACCACTTTCATCTTTAAGTCAACATCGTCATAAACCACTTTCATCTTTACAACAACATCATCATCATAAATCACTTTCATCTTTACAACAACGTCATCATAAACCACTTTCATCTTTACAACAACGTCGTCATAAATCACTTTCATCTCTAAGGCAACGTCGTCATAAACCACTTTCATCTTTACAACAACGTCGTCATAAAACACTTTCATCTTTACAACAACGTCATCATAAACCACTTTCATCTTTACAACAACGTCGTCATAAACCACTTTCATCTTTACAACAACGTCGTCATAAAACACTTTCATCTTTACAACAACGTCATCATAAACCACTTTCATCTTTACAACAACGTCGTCATAAATCACTTTCATCTCTAAGGCAACGTCATCATAAACCACTTTCATCTTTACAACAACGTCGTTATAAACCACTTTCATCTTTACAACAACATCATCATAAACCACTTTCATCTTTAAGGCAACGTCATCATAAACCACTTTCACCTTTAAGGCAACTTCATCATAAACCACTTTCATCTTTATGGCAACGTCGTCATAAACCACTTTCATCTCTAAGGCAACGTCGTCATAAACCACTTTTATCTTTACAACAACGTCGTCATAAATCACTTTCATCTTTACAACAACGTCATCATAAATCACTTTCATCTTTAAGGCAACGTCGTCATAAACCACTTTCATCTTTACAACAACGTCGTCATAAACCACTTTAATCTCTACAACAACGTCATCATAAACCACTTTCATCTTTAAGGCAACGTCGTCATAAACCACTTTCATCTTTACAACAACGTCGTCATACCCCACTTTCATCTTTAAGACAACGTCATCATAAACCACTTTCATCTTTAAGGCAACGTCATCATAAACCACTTTCATCTTTAAGGCAATGTCGTCATAAACCACTTTCATCTTTAAGGCAACGTCATCATAAACCACTTTCATCTTTATGGCAACGTCGTCATAAAACACTTTCATCTTTAAGGCAACGTCGTCATAAAACACTTTCATCTTTAAGGCAACGTCGTCATAAACTACTTTCATCTTTACAACAACGTCGTCATAGACCACTTTCATCTTTACAACAACGTCATCATAAACCACTTTCATCTTTACAACAACGTCATCATAAATCACTTTCATCTTTACGGTAACGTCGTCATAAACCACTTTCATCTTTACAACAACATCGTCATAAACCACTTTCATCTTTACAACAACGTCGTCATAAACCACTTTCATCTTTACAACAACGTTGTCATAAACCACTTTCATCTTTAAGGCAACGTCGTCATAAACCACTTTCATCTTTAAGGCAACGTCATCATAAACCACTTTCATCTTTAAGGCGATGTCGTCATAAACCACTTTCATCTTTACAACAACGTCGTCATAAACCACTTTAATCTTTACAACAACGTCATCATAAACCACTTTCATCTTTAAGGCAATGTCGTCATAAACCACTTTCATCTTTACGGCAACGTCGTCATAAACCACTTTCATCTTTAAGGCAACGTCGTCATAAACCACTTTCATCTTTACAACAACGTCGTCATAAACCACTTTCATCTTTACAACAACGTCATCATAAATCACTTTCATCTTTACAACAATGTCGTCATAAATCACTTTCATCTTTACGGCAACGTCGTCATAAACCACTTTCATCTTTATGGCAACGTCGTCATAAATCACTCATATTTATGGCAACGTTGTCATAAACCACTTTTATCTTTATGGCAATGTCATCATAAACCACTTTCAGCTTTACAACAACGTCATCATAAACCACTTTCATCTTTACAACAACGTCGTCATAAACCACTTTTATCTTTAAGGCAATGTCGTCATAAACCACTTTCAGCTTTACGGCAACGTCGTCGTAAATCACTTTCATCTTTAAGGCAACGTCATCATAAATCACTTTCATCTTTACAACAACGTCGTCATAAATCACTTTCATCTTTAAGGCAACGTCGTCATAAACCACTTTCATCTTTAAGACAACGTCGTCATAAACCACTTTCATCTTTACAACAACGTCATCATAAACCACTTTTATCTTTATGGCAATGTCATCATAAACCACTTTCATCTTTACAACAACGTCGTCATAAATCACTTTCATCTTTAAGGCAACGCCATAAACCACTTTAATCTTTAAGGCAACATCGTCATAAACCACTTTCATCTTTAAGACAACGTCGTCATAAACCACTTTCATCTTTACAACAACGTCATCATAAACCACTTTTATCTTTATGGCAATGTCATCATAAACCACTTTCATCTTTACAACAACGTCGTCATAAATCACTTTCATCTTTAAGGCAACGCCATAAACCACTTTCATCTTTAAGGCAACATCGTCATAAACCACTTTCATCTTTAAGGCAATGTCGTCATAAACCACTTTCAGCTTTACGGCAACTTCGTCATAAATCACTTTCATCTTTAAGGCAACGTCGTCATAAACCACTTTCATCTTTACAACAACGGCGTCATAAACCACTTTCATCTTTACAACAACGTCATCATAAACCACTTTCATCTTTACAACAACGTCATCATAAACCACTTTCATCTTTAAGGCAACGTCGTCATAAACCACTTTCATCTTTACAACAACGTCGTCATAAACCACTTTCATCTTTATGGCAACGTCGTCATAAACCACTTTCATCTTTAAGGCAACGTCGTTATAAACCACTTTCATCTTTAAGGCAACGTCGTCATAAACTACTTTCATCTTTACAACAACATCGTCATAAATCACTTTCATCTTTATGGCAACGTCGTCATAAACTACTTTCATCTTTACAACAACGTCGTCATAAACCACTTTCATCTTTACAACAACGTCATCATAAACCACTTTCATCTTTACAACAACGTCATCATAAATCACTTTCATCTTTACGGTAACTTCGTCATAAACCACTTTCATCTTTACAACAACATCGTCATAAACCACTTTCATCTTTACAACAACGTCGTCATAAACCACTTTCATCTTTACAACAACGTTGTCATAAACCACTTTCATCTTTAAGGCAACGTCATCATAAACCACTTTCATCTTTACGGCAACGTCGTCATAAACCACTTTCATCTTTAAGGCAATGTCGTTATAAGCCACTTTCATCTTTAAGGCAACGTCATCTTAAACCACTTTTATCTTTAAGGCAACATCGTCATAAACCACTTTCATCTTTAGGGCAACGTCGTCATAAACCACTTTTATCTTTACAACAACATCATCATAAACCACTTTCATCTTTAAGGCAACGTCGTCATAAACCACTTTCATCTTTACAACAACGTCATCATAAACCACTTTCATCTTTACAACAACATCATCATAAACCACTTTCATCTTTAAGGCAACGTCGTCATAAACCACTTTCATGGTTACAACAACGTCGTCATAAACCACTTTCATCTTTAAGGCAACGTCGTCATAAACCACTTTCATCTTTACAACAACGTTGTCATAAATCACTTTCATCTTTTCACCAACGTCATCATAAACCACTTTCATCTTTACGGCAACATAGTCATAAACCACTTTCATCTTTACAACAACGTCATCATAAACCACTTTCATCTTTAAGACAACGTCATCATAAATGACTTTCATCTTTACAACAACGTCGTCATAAACCACGTTCATCTTTACAACAACGTCGTCATAAATCACTTTTATCTTTAAGGCAACGTCGTCATAAACCACTTTCATCTTTACAACAACGTCGTCATAAACCAATTTCATCTTTACGGCAACGTCATCAAAACCACTTTCATCTTTAAGGCAACGTCATCATAAACCACTTTCATCTTTACAACAACGTCGTCATAAACCAATTTCATCTTTACGGAAACGTCATCATAAACCACTTTCATCTTTAAGGCAACGTCATCTTAAACCACTTTTATCTTTAAGGCAACATCGTCATAAACCACTTTCATCTTTACAGCAGCATATCGTGTGAGTGTTGATAATGTGTACATTTTGATATTTGTCCATTTTCTATCTGTATTATTATTCAAATTATCAAATGTATTGTAACGATGCACTGTTCTGTTGCTTTGCTTTGTTTTGTTTTGTTTGAATTGTAAATATTTTGTTTTGTTTTGTTTCAAAATAAAACTATTACATTAAATATCCAAGTGTTACTTGATTTTCTTACTTCGTGTAAACGAATGAAAATGTTGGGAATGTGTGTTTTTATGTGTGGACAAAGACTTTATCCTGTAACATACAGTACTTCACTTACAGGATTTTGTAACATAAAGTACTTCACTTACAGTATCATGTAACATACATTACTTCACTTACAGGATTCTGTAACATAAAGTACTTCACTTACAGGATCCTGTACTTCACTTACATGATCCTGTAACATACTTCACTTACCACTCATGCGTCTATCTCTAATGGGAAAACTACCAGAATTCCTACAAATTGTCAATTAAATGAACAACGTTTTATTGATGCCAACTCGACTGCGTGACATCAACGGCGATGAGAGTGGTCAACGTAACCATGGTAATGTTACCGCGGTGATTGGTTCCAATGATATGTATGTCTGTTACTCTACGTTAAAATCACTTCGAGGACAGCTTCTTGGTAACGAACACTATAGATGTAGAACTGAAGGCGACGATGAAAACACTCATGATACCTGTCTACGCCACCAACGGGCATTTGTTGATATAATACAGAAATTCATTGATGCCACTCGGTTCATAATTCAGCAATATAAGCGAGCACTTGGTGATTTTGGACACGAAGTTCAACCAAAAACATTTAGTTTAAACAGAAAGTGTCTAGATTTGATTTGAAGCGCATGCGTTTTGGTAGTGAGATAGTTAATACATGTACTATAATCTTACTGCTTCATATGAACTAGTCGGTCAGCAGAATTTGGTAACGATGGCAACAGAAGACACTCCCGAGACTAATTAAAATACTTGTGATAGGTTGTTTCAAAATCTGAACTAATAGGAACTAAGCATCTTAGATATTGTATTCCTTTCGTAGAAGCTTGAATGTGGCTGATACTGTAATTTTAGCTTAGATAACGATTTCACTGCTGCTGGACCAGGATTTCATCTCAGTTTAGACTCTACTACAGACTACTATAGTGGTATAAACTAAGAGTCTATGTACTGAGATATAGGCTTACTGACTGAAAGTGTAATATATAACGAATTATTATATCTATAAGTAGTAGTCAATATGATAACAATGTATTTACATATTTAGAAAATAGCGCATTGGCGTTGTAGCACAACTGTGCAGTTTAAAAAAATGTTTACCCACATGCTGATCCATGCTAGGTATAGGTGTTCATTTGCTGAATGATTATCCAGTTGCTTATCCAGCCCTGTTGTTATCTTTGTAATACATGTGATCATTTCGCTGCTGCTACACATATCTGCATACATTTTTTGAATGTTCGTTCACTTGTCCAAGAATGCATGTTGTTATTTTGTGAAATACCCAATCGCTTGGCTGTTGCTATAGGCGTGGTCATGCTTTCTATGGATATTTGCATACAGTTTTTGAATGTTTGAACTTGCCTACCAGATGATGTTATTTTAGCAAAATATACTGGTTTGGTTGTTGCTAAGGGCGTGGTTATGGTTGCTAGGGCCAATTGTGTCAAATTGTTTTGAACAAAGTCTGCAGAATATACTTCTAGAAACATCTCACCATTTTTCTGTCTCACAGACCAAGTTCTTTTTGAGATATCAGTTTTTGACCAAAATTCACATTATATATAATTAGATGACAAGTCATCGAAGTGAATACACATCATATAGAAAAAGAATAATCTGCAGACTGTTAAGTGCACCTCAAAATTACAAAATAAAAGTAGCAAAATTCCACAGATTCAAGTATCATATTATTTCTCATTTTGAAACTATAAAATAGGTATTTGGACAAAGTATGGCGGTTTTGTGAACACAGAAGTGATTTGAATTTTGTCATTGTCGGGAATTCGTAGTAAAAGGATGATAGGACTTTCTTTCTTAACTCGCGAAATGCTGGGCATACAAGACAAAAATGGAAATCATTTTCCAGCTGCTGTAAATTACACAGCTCACATATTCTTCTTGTTCTACTGATGTTTTCAAAACGTCCATTTTTACCTTCCGTAAGGAAGGTGATAATATACCGATGAAGTCTGTGTGTGTGTGTGTGTGTGTGTGTGTGTGTGTGTGTGTGTGTGTGTGCATGTGTGTGTGTCTGTATCACGATTTCCGAAACAACGGCTGCATCAATTCAAACGAAATTTCATAGACATGTTTCGTAGGGTAATGGCCAGACCTGATTAGGTTTTGGTAATAATCCGATGAATATTAATGACCAATTTGAGTAACTAATGGATCGAATGAGTATAAAGTTGGCGTAAGATTCAGATTCAGATTCAGATAGCATTATCTTATGAACATTATATTGAGCATCAGATGGCCTCAGATCCAAAGACATCTGATGGACTCAAACCTGAAATAATACCGTTGAGACTACAGGGAAGGATTCTGCTTCACTGCCGTCGGGTGTATTCGGATCTGAGGCTATCTGATGCTCAATATGACGCTACCTGAATCTGAATCTGATGCCAACTTTATAGTCGTCCTCTACATAGCTATACACTGAGAAAGACTCTGTTTTCAGGGGTTAATTTCGTACGTGCCAACCTTATTTTGTGTTTCCCTTGGATCTGCACTCTGCATTGGCTAGACAAACACGACAAAAAAGAAGACTCCAAGGCAGGGTATTTAAGTGATTCAAACTCACCAGAAAACAATTTTTTTTCTTGGCATTAAAATAGGTTTACAATGAGCGCGGAGTTCACAAACAGGTGAAATATTTATCATCGTTTCAATTTTCAAATTTCACACACTAATGCTCAGATGAATAAAGAGAAATCGTGTCTTTTTAGATTTTCAATTAGAAGTTTAGGAAGTATTATATTGACTGCGAACCGTCTCCTTTTTAGCGTGTTCTTTTCCGATTTCTCTCGATAACAAACTACCGCTGTTTGTTGTAAGGCTTGTACATAATCATTTATCTAGCTCTGTATCTCAGGATATAAATACACTCTCACATATGTATCAAGTGTAATAATCTATAATTTATACCCAAATCGTGTGTGTGGTCAAAATATGGAAAATAGACCAAGCCTCGCGCTCGCCTAGCCTGCGAAGAAAATTTCGCGACTTTAGCCCCATCTACACGTAAGTCGTCCTACCTGAGGCAGTCCCAAGTCCTACCTGAGGTAGGATAGATTTGTGTCTACACATAGGAAGGTTACAGCAGAGATGTCGCGCCTTCCATCCTGACAGTACAGAGGACGAAGTCAGGAGGGTTTCAGGAAACCTCTCAAAGGTGTCCTAAGTCAGGACGGTTTCAGGACAGGTTCAGGACGCGTTTGCGTCTACACGCGCTTCAAACTATCCTGAATCCTACCTCAGGTAGGATTTTTGCTAATGTATCAATAATGGTGACCTATACATTGACCTCTATATAATAGTGTACAGTGAGGACGCGCCACTCAACAAAATCTTGACAATTTTCCCGTAAACTCGTGGTGTGTCAGAAAGAAGTTCAACACGCACATGCCATATCCCGGGTATTGTAGGGGATCACGAAAGCCGAGTGAAGTCGAGGATGGCAAGCTTTCCTGTGCTGAGAATAGGAGGCGTGGCGGGCATTTGAACAACATTTTTGACAACTATTAACTTTCATTGGGACTTGACGAATCACAGATATAGAGCTAAATTTCTTGCATAAATCATGAAATTCCTTATGGAAGGCATTCAGTTTAAATCTGCTACTCTCAAATTATGACTTGACACTCTGAACATGCACCAAGCTCGTCGAAAAATACTGATCTCAAGTACAGATAAATCAAACTCGTTTTGAATAGACGGTAGGTATGTAATTTTGGAGATGCAGAGAGATTTGATGACCATATCTGACAGCAAATATCTAAACACCTTTGCTTAAACAGTAAAAGAAAATTGTCCTTGATCGTCACCAACATTTTGCATCTCCCAAATTATACCAAAACCAAAACTATGTAACAACTTTTTATCTTTTAGTGCCCAACACTCGTACCCTTTTTCAACCATCTTATACTGATAATTGTAAGATTGTTTTATGTAAGTGTCGTTATAGCTTTTCAAAAGTTTAAGCCAATATTTAATGATATGATGGCACCTGTAAGTACGTAATGGGTGTCTACCCAGTTCTCCCAGCACAGCATAATTACATGTTGTATTGTTCACTTGGAGTATATATCTACAGAATGACGTATAGACTTTTCAATGTCATTTCCCTCATGGAAACCTCAAACCTCACACCCATACATTAAAATGGGAGGAATTTTACAATCAAAAGTTTTTTAAAAGCAATGTCGACAGCAAACATGGCCCTTTTACCTTGGTTTGCCAAGGTTTGTTGTGCATTTGTCCAGAGCCCTGAACACGAAAACATCACTCCAAGATAATTATAAAACCAGATTTAAACTGAATGCCTTCCGTAAGGGCATTTTTTTTAGATTGTCGTTCCTACAGACAATTGTTGGAATACAACAGAACATATGCAATAAGTTATTTTTTCTCATTGATTGCTATTTGCCCATTGCTGTTAGTGATCTCCTGGCCAACCACAACATGTAATGTGAAGCTTTATAGTTGTAGCATAGCACTCACCGTAGAAAGAGTTTTAAAGGCCAAAAAAAAAGTAAATTGTTTCTGGTCAGCGCCCATCACTTAAGTACCCCCTTCCCGCGTTAATTTTTTTTCATGTTTGTCCAGCCAATTCAGTCTGCAGATGAAAGGGAAAACACAAAAGTAATTCTCCCTACATTAATTGCCACCAGTGAAGACAACTGAAAAACTAATCATGAACTAGCCTATGACATCTGCCCCACATACACACTTGCTGTAAAGTACTAAATAAAAAGAAAAGTAACTGCAATGATATTGATTAACATTTGTTGAGAATGTAAAAAAAATCGCATCGTCGCACCACTTTAGACAATTAGATCCAAGCTGGCAATGAAGTTTACAAATCGAAATACTACACTTGTAACCCAATGTGACAGTAACTTCTACTTTAAGTCCATAACCACTGAGTACGTTTGTTGACAATTGTCGAAACTCTGTATTGCTAAAGCCACTGGTATTGACAATGTCAGTGCACGGTTACTTAAATATGCGGCTCCGTATATATCATCTTCATTGACATATATTTTTAATCTGTCTCTACAGACAGGACAGGTTCCTGCAGAGTGGAAACGATCTAGGGTTGTGCCATTATTTAAAGAAGGGGATAGAACTGACGTTGGTAATTACCGACCAATATCTATCCTCCCTGTAGTTTCTAAGATATTGGAATGAGCTGTCCATGATCAGCTTTACAGCTATCTAGATGAGAATGACATTGTGAATAGATGTCAGTCAGGATTTAGGCCAGGTTACTCCTCGGCAACGGCCCTTACGCATGTTACAAATATTCTATTTAATAATATTGATCGTAAACAACTCACTGGTGCAATATTTCTAGATCTGAAGAAAGCATTCGATACAGTCGATCATGGACTGCTGCTTCAGAAACTACATCAATTTGGTATACAAGGCAATGCATTGGCATGGACTCAAACAAGTTAACACTGAATACAAGTAAAACCAAGACTATGCTTTTCGGTACTTCACAAAGACTAAAATTAAATTCAGTTTTGCAAATTCGAATACAGGGAGACCTAGTAGAGCAAGTATTTGATTTCAAATACTTAAGGGTTTGGCTGGATTCAAAATTGAAATTTTCAACACATATTTCCAAAATTTCTGCTAAAATTTCTCTAAAACTTAGTCTACTGTCGAGAATCAAACACTTTTTGCCGATGGGACTTAAGAAGATGATGTCCAATACATTAGTCCTTCCCCATTTCGATTATGCTGCGAATGTATGGTGTAATACGAATCAAAAGTATTTGAAGACACTTGAGCTCCTCCATAAACGAGCTGGTCGACTGCTCCTCGGAGTTCCCCCGTGATACCAGTACGGGTTGGGTATATGAAAACTTGGGTTGGGTCAGCCCTCAAATTAGATGGAAGCGCCAACTGGCAACACTCGTCTACAAATCCATAACAGACAATGCACCTACTAGTAGTTACCTCACTGAAATGTTCAATCTTTCCAACCAAATTCATCTTCATAACACAAGACAGGCCAGTAAAGGTAACATATACATCCCTAACATTAAAACGGAATATGGGAAACGGGCATTTCACTATAGTGGTGCTGTTCTATGGAACAATCTACCCCTATCCATAAGATCAGCGCCGAACTCATCGATATTTAAAAGACATCTTAAGAATGTAGTCTGGTAATGTGGGTGGATATCTTTTAAAGTACACTGTGCATCTGTAACTTTTTGTCCTGGTTTGTTTTGTTTGTTTTCTGTGTACATAATCTTGCAACAGGTTCCATTAGGAGAACAGTGCTAATGCACTGAAATGGTGTCTGTATATGAAAGATTGATAAATAAAAATAAAAAATAAATAAAAGACAACATTTCCTGACAATAACTATTTTTTCCTTTTTAGTGGCCTACCAAAATATGCCAATAACTTATTAAAACTAAAAGCCACATCAATAATATTTTCAGGACAAGTGCGCTCTGGTATCGCAAATGTATGTATCAAATTATATTGAATTTGAAGAATGCATGTTTGAGATATAGCCTAATTACCGAAAACCATTACTTATATAAATTGCTCCTTAATATTCATGGGATGTTTACCAAAACCTAACAAGTTCTTGTCACTACCCTACGGAACACATGCAATAAATTTCGTTTGAATTGAGCCAGTCGTTTTTTAGAAATGGTGATAAAGTCGCACCACTTTAGACAACTATTTTTTTCTTTTTTGTGGCCTTCCGAAAATTTGTCAATAACTTATTGAAACTAAAAGCTACATTAATAATATTTTTAGGACAGGTGCGCTTTGGTATCGCAAATGTATGTGCGAAGTGATAATGAATTCGAAGCATGCATTCTTGATATATAGCCTACTTACCGAAAACCATTAATTACGTAAATAGCTCATTAATATTCATATGATGTTTACCTAATCAGTTCCTGCCATTACCCTGTACATGTGTACACAATTTCGTTTGAATTGAGCCAGCCGTTTTGAAGAAAACGATGACACAGACTCACACACACACACACACACACACACACACACACAGACTTCTGCCCACTAAATACATCTCTTCCTTAATGACACAGTCTCAAGACGCACCACATCAATACACCATTTTTCGTAATCCCTTAATCTTCCTCAGTTCTGGACACAACAACTTTAGAGTTATTAGCATTAACTTTCAACTTCCATTTTTACAATAAAAATTAAGTTTTTCTAAGTGCCTCTGTATTCCAATCGCACTACTGCTACATATAGATAAATCATCAGCAGATAATAAATAAATTAGTTTCAACATACCAACATAAATAGGTACCAGTCTGCAACGATTCACCAATATTGTTAATAAAAAGATTAAATAACAGTGGAGACAAAATGTAACCCTGTTGTAATACCATAAGGTGATCTTACACAATATTTTACATTGTTGTACATTGATTTTACAACATTTAAAATTTTACCTCTTATACCTATTTTCAACAGCTTATAAAAACATGGCAGTATGATCAAAACTGTCGAAAGGTTTTTCAAACTCAATGAAAGCACAGTAAAGGCGAGACTTGTGTTTAGACAGATATTTCCAGATAGCGGTATCCAAAATGAACATACTGTCGACAGTACTACGATTCTTTCTAATACCACTTTGTGCTTCTACGATTGGACAATTTCTATCGTTTCGACAAATTCTAAAAAGGGAGCATACATGATGTTGCAGAAAATCTTACCAATAATAGGAAGCAAAGAGATACCTCTATAATTATTGGCAGAATTGATCCTTGTTTGTGAAGTGGAACAATCATACCCTTGACCCAAGCAGCAGGAAATTTGCCAGAGTCAAGGATTTTATTGAAAAGCTGTATCAAAAGTCGTCTAAACTCTTGCCCACTTTGTTTAAAAAATTATACTGGAATGCCATCTAACCAGCAGCTTTACCCGTTTTCAATTTACCAATAGCAGGATCGACTTCATTAGTTGTAATCACACTATCGAGTATGTCAAGCTCGATATCAATCTGAGTGTGTTCATCCACTCTGGCAGTATAAGACAAGGAAAATGAATTACTCACAAAGCCTTCCATTTCATTGTAAAAGTCACTGAAATCTTCACATGCGGATGTTTATTGTCTGCGATAGAATGGCAATAAATATTTATTTGTGTATTGGGATTTCTGAGATGCCAAAACGAAATTTTCTTGTACCCCTTTAATTCATACTGTACCCTTTTAATCATAATGTATCCCTTTAATTCATAATGTACCCCTTTAATTCATAATGTACCCTTTTAATCATAATGTACCCCTTTAAATCATAATGTACCCCTTTAAATTTAATGTACCCCTTTATATCATAATGTACCCCTTTAAATTTAATGTACCCCTTTAATTCGTAATGTACCCTTTTATTCCTTAATGTACCCTTTTAATCATAATGTACATAATGTACCCCATCTTGTACGTATCCCTTTAAATCATCTTGTAGGTATCCATTTAAATCATCTTGTACGTATCCCTTTAAATTATCTTGTAGGTATCCCTTTAAATCATCTTGTACGTATCCCTTTAAATCATAATGTACCCCTTTAATTCATAATGTACCCTTTTAATCATAATGTACCCCTTTAAATCATAATGTACCCCTTTAAATTTAATGTACCCCTTTAATTCGTAATGTACCCTTTTATTCCTCAATGTACCCTTTTAATCATAATGTACATAATGTACCCCATCTTGTACGTATCCCTTTAAATCATCTTGTAGGTATCCCTTTAAATCATCTTGTACGTATCACTTTAAATCATCTTGTAGGTATCCCTTTAAATCATCTTGTACGTATCACTTTAAATCATCTTGTACGTATCCCTTTAAATCATCTTGTACGTATCCCTTTAAATCATCTTGTACATATCACTTTAAATCATCTTGTACGTATCACTTTAAATCATCTTGTACAACTCCCTTTAAATCATCTTGTACATATCACTTTAAATCATCTTGTAGGTATCCCTTTAAATCATCTTGTACGTATCACTTTAAATCATCTTGTAGGTATCTCTTTAAATCATCTTGTACGTATCCCTTTAAATCATCTTGTACATATCACTTTAAATCATCTTGTAGGTATCCCTTTAAATCATCTTGTACGTATCACTTTAAATCATCTTGTACGTATCCCTTTAAATCATCTTGTACGTATCACTTTAAATCATCTTGTACGTATCACTTTAAATCATCTTGTACGTATCCCTTTAAATCATCTTGTACGTATCCCTTTAAATCATCTTGTAGGTATCCCTTTAAATCATCTTGTACGTATCACTTTAAATCATCTTGTACGTATCACTTTAAATCATCTTGTACGTATCCCTTAAATCATCTTGTAGATGTCCCTTTAAATCATCTTGTACGTATCACTTTAAATCATCTTGTACGTATCACCTTAAATCATCTTGTATGTATCTCTTTAAATCATCTTGTACGTATCCCTTTAAATCATCTTGTACGTATCCCTTTATATCATCTTGTAGATATCCCTTTAAATCATCTTGTAGGTATCCCTTTAAATCATCTTGTACGTATCCCTTTAAATCATCTTGTAAGTATCCCTTTAAATCATCTTGTAGATATCTCTTTAAATCATCTTGTACGTATCCATTTAAATCATCTTGTATGAATCCCTTTAAATCATCTTGTATGAATCCATTTAAATCATCTTGTATGAATCCCTTTAAATCATCTTGTACGTATTCCTTTAAATCATCTTGTACGAATCCCTTTAAATCATCTTGTATGAATCCCTTTAAATCATCTTGTACGTATCCCTTTAAATCATCTTGTATGAATCCCTTTAAATCATCTTGTAGATATCTCTTTAAATCATCTTGTACGTATCCATTTAAATCATCTTGTATGAATCCCTTTAAATCATCTTGTATGAATCCATTTAAATCATCTTGTATGAATCCCTTTAAATCATCTTGTACGTATTCCTTTAAATCATCTTGTACGAATCCCTTTAAATCATCTTGTATGAATCCCTTTAAATCATCTTGTACGTATCCCTTTAAATCATCTTGTACAACTCCCTTTAAATCATCTTGTATGAATCCCTTTAAATCATCTTGTACGAATCCCTTTAAATCATCTTGTACGAATCCATTTAAATCATCTTGTACGAATCACTTTATATCATCTTGTATGAATCCCTTTAAATAATCTTGTACGTATCCATTTAAATCATCTTGTACGAATCCCTTTAAATCATCTTGTATGAATCCCTTTAAATCATCTTGTACGTATCCATTTAAATCATCTTGTATGAATCCCTTTAAATCATCTTGTACGTATCCCTTTAAATCATCTTGTATGAATCCCTTTAAATCATCTTGTAGGTATCCTTTTAAATCATCTTGTACAACTCCCTTTAAATCATATTGTACGAATCCATTTAAATCATCTTGTACGAATCCCTTTAAATCATCTTGTACGAATCCCTTTAAATCATCTTGTACGTATCCCTTTAAATCATCTTGTACGAATCCCTTTAAATCATCTTGTACAACTCCCTTTAAATCATCTTGTACGAATACCTTTAAATCATCTTGTACGAATCCCTTTAAATCATCTTGTACGAATCCCTTTAAATCATCTTGTACGAATCCCTTTAAATCATCTTGTACGAATCCCTTTAAATCATCTTGTACGAATCCCTTTAAATCATCTTGTACGAATCCCTTTAAATCATCTTGTACGAATCCCTTTAAATCATCTTGTACAACTCCCTTTAAATCATCTTGTACGAATCCCTTTAAATCATCTTGTATGAATCTCTTTAAATCATCTTGTACGTATTCCTTTAAAACATCTTGTACGAATCCCTTTAAATCATCTTGTATGTATCCCTTTAAATCATCTTGTACGTATTCCTTTAAATCATCTTGTACGTATCCCTTTAAATCATCTTGTACGTATTCCTTTAAATCATCTTGTACGTATCCCTTTAAATCATCTTGTAGGTATCCCTTTAAATCATCTTGTACGTATCCCTTTAAATCATCTTGTAGGTATCCCTTTAAATCATCTTGTACAACTCCATTTAAATCATCTTGTAGGTATCCATTTAAATCATCTTGTACGTATCCCTTTAAATCATCTTGTAGGTATCCATTTAAATAATCTTGTACAACTCCCTTTAAATCATTTTGTATGAATCCCTTCAAATCATCTTGTACTTATCTCTTTAAATCATCTTGTACGTATCTCTTTAAATCATCTTGTACATATCACTTTAAATCATCCTCTACGTAACTCTTTAAATCATCCTGTACGTATCCCTTTAAATCATCTTGTACGTATCCCTTTAAATCATCTTGTACGAATCCCTTTAAATCATCTTGTACGTATCCCATTAAATCATCTTGTATGAATCTCTTTAAATCATCTTGTACGTATCCATTTAAATCATCTTGTATGAATTCCTTTAAATCATCTTGTATGAATCCCTTTAAATCACCTTGTATGAATCCCTTTAAATCATCTTGTACATATCACTTTAAATCATCCTCTACGTAACTCTTTAAATCATCCTGTACGTATCCCTTTAAATCATCTTGTACGTATCCCTTTAAATCATCTTGTACGAATCCCTTTAAATCATCTTGTACGTATCCCATTAAATCATCTTGTATGAATTCCTTTAAATCATCTTGTACGTATCCATTTAAATCATCTTGTATGAATCCCTTTAAATCACCTTGTATGAATCCCTTTAAATCATCTTGTAGGTATCCTTTTAAATCACCTTGTAGGAATCACTTTAAATCATCTTGTATGAATCCCTTTAAATCACCTTGTATGTATCCATTTAAATCATCTTGTACGAATCACTTTAAATCATCTTGTATGAATCCCTTTAAATCACCTTGTATGTATCCATTTAAATCATCTTGTACGAATCACTTTAAATCATCTTGTATGAATCCCTTTAAATCATCTTGTACGTATCCATTTAAATCATCTTGTACGAATCACTTTAAATCATCTTGTATGAATCCCTTTAAATCATCTTGTACGTATCACTGTAAATCATCTTGTACGTAACTCTTTAAATCATCCTGTACGTATCCCTTTAAATCATCTTCTAGGTATCCCTTTAAATCAACTTGTACGTATCCCTTTAAATCATCTTGTATGTATCTCTTTAAATCTCGTACATCAACATCTCCTGACGAGTGATTTACTCACGAAACAGGCTTGTAGAGACGAAAAACCCGACTTGATTTTCTTCTACCCTCAACATATATATATATATTATTATTATTATTATTATTATTATTATTATTATTATTATTATTAAGCAAGATACAGAGAAGTCATTCACACAGGGTTTCACACTGTTGTGATCATCACACAATGTAGCGTGGAACACTGTAAACAACTCCTGAGTATCTTGCTTGTAATTGTGTAATTTATTGATAGTTGGTATTCAGCTGTTGGATTCTAAAATGGCTTAATTGTGATATATAATTTTGATGTATAATTTGGATTGCTATTTTCAAATTGTCAACTGTGATCCTTATTTCATTTTCCTTGATTTTAACCGACAACAAGGGTTCGAGTTGTTTCAGATAGAGTAAAAAGTTTTTAAAAAATTCAATTTCCAATGCGCATATTATGTTTAGTGTAAGGTTTAAGAAAAATTTGCAAATGTAACATCAGTAAAAATGGAAATTGATTAATAAGAATGCATTGATGCTCGACAAAAGTACAGATGCGTTTCATCAATCGTCTTGCGGACATTTCAACGTCAAAAAAGCAACTAACTAGTAGAACATAAAGAAATTGTTTTGTCAACTTCCCATGAGAATTAATTAAATTTGCGGATATAGTCCTTTATTCATATGCACAGATGTAGGTGTGAAGACAGGGAATAGTAAAAACAGATGTTGAAAATCACATGTTTGTGACACGAATGTCGAGTAGGCCTACTAATGAGCACGTGTATTGTTAAGTAGACAACGTGGATATGTAAGTTACATAACTACATAATATGTAATAAAAATAATAATCTTAATAATAATAAAGTTTATTTGAATATTAACCATCCTAAGTGGGGGCAGCTTGTTATGCTGAGTTCAAAAAAGGGGTTCATTTTATGAACATCCGGTAACGAAAATCACCAGAATATGTGGATTATTTTTCCAAAAGTTGACATAAAACATGGAAACAAATAAAAATCAGTAAAAAAATGTCCTTGCTTATGGAATGTACGAGTTGGTGCTATGTGTTGTAACGCAATGGTCTAAAACAAAAGGATAGCTGTTTACATGGAAATGTTGTTTTGGTTAAATACATATGCATCTCTCAAATAACATTATAAATTCAATAATAACCAGGTTTATTTGCATACTGCCTACCCTACATTGAAGAGTTTGCTCTGCTGAGTTCAAAAAAGTGGTCATTTATATGAAAATCCTTTGCCATGGTAACCAAATTCACCATATTATGTGGATTTTTTTGCCAAAGTTGACATGAACATGAAAAAATAGTACAATAATGCCCTAACCTTTTAACATATATGAATCGGTGCGATCTGTTGTAACACAATTATCTAAAATTGGAGAACTGTTTCCATGGAAATGGAAATTAGGCCTAAAAATGTCATGTTTTGATAAAATATATGTTTGTAATACTAGAACATTGATAGGGTCTGTTTGGTTAGAATCCACCTTACCAGGGGTAGCTCGTTATGCCGAGTCCATAAAGTAATTATTTATTATTAAAACATCCATGGCAAGGAAAATTACCATAATATGTTGATTTTTGCAAAAAATTGTTATAAACCATGGAAAAAGCATATTAGGAAAACATGTTTTGTTTATGGCATTTATGAGTCTGTGATGTCCATCATGACATAAATTATTTAAAACGAGATAGCTGTTTCCATGGAAATGTAAATTAGGCTTTAAAAAATTGTTACTTGAATATCCATTGTCATGGTAACGAAAATCGCCATATGTGATTTCTTTGCAAAAATTGACAAAACATGAAAAAGATGAAATACCGAACACATCCCATGTGCATGCTATTTGTGGGTCACTGACATCTGTTGTAACATAAATTGCCTAAAAAGGATAGCTGTTTCCATGGAAACATACCTGTAAAGTAGACTTTATAATGCAATGTTTTGGTAAAATATATAATTACAATGACTTGAAAAATACTATGATTTTGTCTAAAAATCTATGGCTATTCTTTAAGCTGAGGCAACAAAAGAATTAGTCATTCTATGAACATCACTTGCCAAGTTGCCATGGTAACCAAACTCACCCCTTTGTGTGAAATTTTGCGAAATGTTGCCATCACACATGAAAAAGTATAATATTTCCTAAATCATTGCATTTGAGAGTCGGTGATATAGATTGTAACACACATGAAACAAACAAAACATGAGAGCTTTTTCTAAGGAAACATAACTTTTAAGAGTCTTGTCAAAAGTGTATGCTGTTGACAAATGCCAAAACAATATGATACCATCAAATCAAATAACTGAGATAAATGACGTGACTTAGTACATTATAATCTCTGTTAAAACCATCATGTTATGTAGTATTATAGTTCAAATCATTATTTTATGATGGTCTAAATAAAACTTGACTTCGCCAGTGAACACTTACAACAGAGTAAAGTTTGCATTTTGAACTGCATATGTTGTAAACCAAACTAATTATAAAGGAGTTTTCTTCAATAGTTATAATTTTGATAATGATAATAAGTTCTTGTACAATGACCAAGGGATATTATTACTTGCTAAAACCTTTTCATGAAAAATTATCTTAAAACTTCAAGTACACCCATGTAACATGAAAAGTGCCTGATGATTCCAGGATATTTTTGTTAATATACATGTAGCGTTAAAAATATTTCAGTCATCAGTGTCTACATAAACCAATTACACATAACTAGACCCAGAACAATGAACCTATTGTGACAGAGTACTTAATTTTTTTGTTTTGCAAAGAAAACACAGTAAAACTGGATTTTTTATATCCCAACTTAAAAGAATATCTTTGTTCATGCCATGATGTTTAGGTGATGAGTGGGTGGCACAGACAAAGTGGAGGGTTTCTGAAAGACCACTCAGCATTGTTTACATCATTTTGTTCTAACAGTTTGTCCCTCTATTTGTACAAAGCTGTACTAAACATATCTCATTCATGCAATGCTTGACAATTGACAGAAATTCAGTTCAGATTAGTTGCGTACAGCTGTTGGTATAAATATTTGATATTTTTTCAATTAACTAAAGTAACCATTTGATTATGAAACATGTGTCCTGATATATCCGTAAGTATACAAATTATATAAGTGTCATCATGTAGCCACTTGAAGTTTCAGCAAGCACTAACACATCAAATTGGCATTGTTGCAGGTATGCATTGATAGCTGTAGTTTTGTTGGATAGTAATCGACAATTCAAAACAGAGCAATGAATAGACTTTTTAGTGGTATTTGGAGATTGCTGCGTAACGGTGAACAAGCCAGTTGGATTATTCATCAATGATGTTTTTCCGTAACAGGCGTTTTTCTTGACAAGACTGATAACTGATACAAAAATCGCTGATTGGTTGGTCTATAGTTCTTTAACAGATGGTATGGCTTTATTATGGTTTCAATAGGAAGTTGCTTCAATCTGCCTGCAGTGCAGCCTCTCTTGGTATTCAGAATCTGGCATATATTCAGATCCTTGAGTTTGTTCCATATGTTGGTATTCACTTTAGACAATACATACAGAGTTGCTAATGACATTCTTTCCAATATTCATCAAGATGACAGTGGTATACAGTACTGAAGGCAGGACTTGAAGAATGGTGGCCGTTACAATGAAGAGGCAGTGGCAATACAAACCAAATCCAAGAAAATACACAAATGGTGGAAACAGAGCATTTCACAGATGATGTGGAGTAATATCCAGACATTCATGAATAGGTTCCAACAAATGGAGTCTGGCAAGTGGAATTAAATGCATTAAAATCAGTAAAACAGAGGAGCGAAAAGTTGAGTGCAGCACACAGTGCAACTCATTTGCATTCAAAATATTCTTCCCAGTAGTTTTCTACTTTTAAGACAACCACAGATAGGCAGACACACAGATAGATGGACAAAACTTGTTATCATGTCTGTAGCATGAATGAACCTCTTTTAATCATAGACAGTGTATCCTCTTTGTGTCAGTTTGTTTATGAAGAATTCAATTTTGTTTTGGAAATCTTCTTCGTTACTGCATGTTCGTATGTATCTCATTGCTTGAGTTTGGGCGACACGATTGTCTGTGGAGTTACTGGAAAGTGTCAGTTGGTTTAATATTTATTTTTGATATCCAATCTGTTAGTTTTTTTAAAATCTCAGACCGTTGCGAATTACCAGGGGAAGATGTACCACTTCCTTTTCCGAGCTGACCAACGAAAATATGAATGTTTGGTGTATTTCATTTATGGTTTCACTCAATATTAAGTTCAGTGTGTTAAGTTCATCCGTGAAACAAATACTTTTTTCTCTGTATTTTTTGTCAATCGTAACCTGTTCTGCTAATTTTTTAACTAGCTGAACACGACTTAGGTCTGAGGAGGGAGGGTTGTTTCTCCGTCGTTTTTCCCTTTCTCTCGCTAAATAAGACTCTCCCTCCCTTTGCTTCTTTCTATCTCTGTAAGCACGTTGATATTTGGCCTGAGACTTTGCTATGTTATCTAGAAGATATTGTAGTTCACTGTTATAAGACACTTTCATTGTGTTTTACCTAGACGCCAAGCAATGACGTGGATGATTTCGTGAAGTGTACGTTACCACTATTTGTAATGCCCGTTACCAATGTGTTATCAGTGATATAAGAATTAGGTAAATGGATCAGTATGATTTTTATTAGTCAATGGTATAATAAAATCTTTACTGACAAAGAGAGTTGCAAATCATAATTACAGAAACGAGACTGTGACGTGGATAATTTGGAGTAACAAGATTTTAACTGAAATGAATCCTGAAAGAATATATATGTTGTATAAATTGCGCATGATATGATATTTAAAAATGAATGTAGTTATTTTCTTTCACTAGGACTTTGTAATATAATCGTTATAGACAGTTATGAAAAAATATGCGTGGAAATTTAATTGAAAAAAAACTATTACATACACTTGTGAATGTAACATTATTTTGTCTGAAATGTACGTTACCTTTTGTAACGTACATTTCGCCTATTACAGATGCAAAATTATATACTATGCCGAACAGCTGAGCCGACACTGATGGACTACAACGTAGACATGAATATTATCTTCCAAAATATATACATCTTTGTCAGCAAGTATTTCTAATGCTGTGGCCATGAAAAAATACTTGCAACATACCTCACAAGCTGTGAAAATGTGCGTCTGAATGGCGATATAAATTGAACACAGCCCTATTCTGCGTGGCTTGCTAGGAAATGGCAGACGACAGTAAACACGTGATATCCCTAGAATAAGTTTGTTTACGTTTTTTCTCCTTCAAATCGTGAATTCAGTAACGTACATTTCAGTAACGTACATTTTTTTCACATAAATATTCCACTCCAAATTGACCAGCAAGTGCTTGACTATACCATTACTTTGTCAGCTTCTGTAAGCTTAAGACCTCTATATGTCTATCTATGCCTCTTACCCATTTTCTGGTCGATAACAAACATATAGGGAGTAACGTACATTTCCCTACAAAAATTACTCTGCCACTTACATACCTTTGCAACGCATTGGCATTGCGAACTGTTAATGTATGACATTCTCAAAATGTACCGCGAATTCTTGGATATATATCGAATATTTAGAGTCATATTTCGCGCGACCTAGGGACAACCACATTTCTGTATATAAAAACATATATTTGAAACAATGTGGGAATCGCTTTTCATGATAAACAAGTTAGCATATTCGTGACCTTATTTAAACCAACCGCTTAGGTTTCCTTCAATATTTCAGTACAATTTTCTTAACAATTCTCTAGTTACTTTGGCATTGGGACAGTAACGTACATTTCATTTTTGGGTATATCCATGGGTCTAAATGTAACCAAATAAAATCCGACAATGGAGCAACTTTCGTTTTAAGTAGCCTAAGGTACCCTCTTGTCTTGCCACATATCGTTTCCATATCTCCGTCCATCATTTTAAAGTAAACAACGCTGGACATCAATTGCACCTTCTTATTGGGTTTGGGTGAATACTGCCTATGTTGTACTGTACCGTTCAAAACAGAAATAGTTGTTATATTACCTATGTTGTACTATACCGTTCAAAACAGAAATAGTTGTTATATTGCCTACGTTGTACTATACCGTTCAAAACAGAAATAGTTGTCATATTACCTATGTTGTACTGTACCGTTCAAAACAGAAATAGTTGTTATATTACCTACGTTGTACTCTACCGTTCAAAACAGAAATAGTTGTTATATTACCTATGTTGTACTATACCGTTCAAAACAGAAATAGTTGTCATATTACCTATGTTGTACTGTACCGTTCAAAACAGAAATAGTTGTCATATTACCTACGTTGCACTATACCCTTCAAAACAGAAATAGTTGTTATATTGCCTACGTTGTACTGTACCGTTCAAAAAAGAAATAGTTGTTATATTGCCTACGTTGTACTGTACCGTTCAAAAGAGAAATAGTTGTCATATTGCCTACGTTGTACTGTACTGTTCAAAACAGAAATAGTTGTCATATTGCCTACGTTGTACTGTACCATTCAAAACAGAAATAGTTGTTATATTGTCTATATTGTACTATACCGTTCAAAACAGAAATAGTTGTTATATTGCCTACGTTGTACTGTACCGTTCAAAACAGAAATAGTTGTCATATTGCCTACGTTGTACTGTACCGTTCAAAACAGAAATAGTTGTTATATTGCCTACGTTGTACTGTACCGTTCAAAACAGAAATAGTTCTCATATTGTCTAAGTTGTACTGTACTGTTCAAAATAGAAATAGTTGTCATATTGCCTACGTTGTACTGTACCGTTCAAAACAGAAATAGTTGTTATATTACCTACGTTGTACTCTACCGTTCAAAACAGAAATAGTTGTTATATTACCTATGTTGTACTATACCGTTCAAAACAGAAATAGTTGTTATATTACCTACGTTGTACTCTACCGTTCAAAAGAGAAATAGTTGTCATATTGCCTATGTTGTACTGTACCGTTCAAAACAGAAATAGTTGTTATATTGCCTACGTTGTACTATACCGTTCAAAACAGAAATAGTTGTTATATTGCCTACGTTGTACTATACCGTTCAAAACAGAAATAGTTGTTATATTGCCTACGTTGTACTGTACCGTTCAAAACAGAAATAGTTGTTATATTGCCTACGTTGTACTATACCGTTCAAAACAGAAATAGTTGTTATATTGCCTATGTTGTACTATACCGTTCAAAACAGAAATAGTTGTTATATTGCCTATGTTGTACTATACCGTTCAAAACAGAAATAGTTGTCATATTGCCTATGTTGTACTATACCGTTCAAAACAGAAATAGTTGTTATATTGCCTACGTTGTACTGTACCGTTCAAAACAGAAATAGTTGTCATATTACCTACGTTGTACTTTACCGTTCAAAACAGAAATAGTTGTTATATTGCCTACGTTGTACTGTACCGTTCAAAACAGAAATAGTTGTCATATTACCTATGTTGTACTGTACCGTTCAAAACAGAAATAGTTGTTATATTACCTACGTTGTACTGTACCCTTCAAAACAGAAATAGTTGTCATAACACCTATGTTGTACTATACCTTTCAAAACAGAAATAGTTGTTATATTGCCTATGTTCTACTATACCGTTCAAAACAGAAATAGTTGTTATATTGCCTACGTTGTACTATACCGTTCAAAACAGAAATAGTTGTCATATTGTCTAAGTTGTACTGTACCCTTCAAAACAGAAATAGTTGTCATATTACCTATGTTGTACTATACCTTTCAAAACAGAAATAGTTGTTATATTGCCTATGTTCTACTATACCGTTCAAAACAGAAATAGTTGTTATATTGCCTACGTTGTACTGTACCGTTCAAAACAGAAATAGTTCTCATATTGTCTAAGTTGTACTGTACTGTTCAAAACAGAAATAGTTCTCATATTGCCTACGTTGTACTGTACCGTTCAAAACAGAAATAGTTGTTATATTGCCTACGTTGTACTGTACCGTTCAAAACAGAAATAGTTGTCATATTGCCTACGTTGTACTGTACCGTTCAAAACAGAAATAGTTGTCATATTGCCTACGTTGTACTCTACCGTTCAAAACAGAAATAGTTGTTATATTGCCTATGTTGTACTATACCTTTCAAAACAGAAATAGTTGTTATATTGCCTATGTTGTACTATACCTTTCAAAACAGAAATAGTTCTCATATTGTCTAAGTTGTACTGTACTGTTCAAAACAGAAATAGTTGTCATATTGCCTACGTTGTACTGTACCGTTCAAAACAGAAATAGTTGTTATATTGCCTATGTTGTACTATACCTTTCAAAACAGAAATAGTTGTCATATTGCCTACGTTGTACTGTACCGTTCAAAACAGAAATAGTTGTCATATTGCCTACGTTGTACTCTACCGTTCAAAACAGAAATAGTTGTTATATTGCCTACGTTGTACTGTACCGTTCAAAACAGAAATAGTTCTCATATTGTCTAAGTTGTACTGTACTGTTCAAAACAGAAATAGTTGTCATATTGCCTACGTTGTACTGTACCGTTCAAAACAGAAATAGTTGTTATATTGCCTATGTTGTACTATACCTTTCAAAACAGAAATAGTTGTTATATTGCCTATGTTGTACTATACCTTTCAAAACAGAAATAGTTGTTATATTGCCTATGTTGTACTATACCTTTCAAAACAGAAATAGTTCTCATATTGTCTAAGTTGTACTGTACTGTTCAAAACAGAAATAGTTGTCATATTGCCTACGTTGTACTGTACCGTTCAAAACAGAAATAGTTGTTATATTGCCTATGTTGTACTATACCTTTCAAAACAGAAATAGTTGTCATATTGCCTACGTTGTACTCTACCGTTCAAAACAGAAAGTTGTCATATTACCTACGTTGTACTGTACCGTTCAAAACAGAAATAGTTGTTATATTGCCTATGTTCTACTATACCGTTCAAAACAAAAATAGTTGTTATATTGCCTACGTTGTACTGTACCGTTCAAAACAGAAATAGTTGTTATATTGCCTACGTTGTACTGTACCCTTCAAAACAGAAATAGTTGTCATATTGCCTATGTTGTACTATACTGTTCAAAACAGAAATAGTTGTTATATTGCCTACGTTGTACTGTACCGTTCAAAACAGAAATAGTTCTCATATTGTCTAAGTTGTACTGTACTGTTCAAAACAGAAATAGTTGTTATATTGTCTACGTTGTACTGTACCGTTCAAAACAGAAATAGTTGTTATATTGCCTACGTTGTACTGTACCGTTCAAAACAGAAATAGTTCTCATATTGTCTAAGTTGTACTGTACCGTTCAAAACAGAAATAGTTCTCATATTGTCTAAGTTGTACTGTACCGTTCAAAACAGAAATAGTTCTCATATTGTCTAAGTTGTACTGTACCGTTCAAAACAGAAATAGTTGTCATATTGCCTACGTTGTACTGTACCGTTCAAAACAAAAATAGTTGTCATATTACCTATGTTGTACTGTACCGTTCAAAACAGAAATAGTTGTTATATTGCCTACGTTGTACTGTACCGTTCAAAACAGAAATAGTTGTCATATTACCTACGTTGCACTATACCGTTCAAAAAAGAAATAGTTGTTATATTGCCTTCGTTGTACTGTACCGTTCAAAACAGAAATAGTTGTTATATTGCCTACGTTGTACTATACCGTTCAAAACAGAAATAGTTGTTATATTGCCTACGTTGTACTCTACCGTTCAAAACAGAAATAGTTGTTATATTGCCTATGTTGTACTGTACCGTTCAAAACAGAAATAGTTGTCATATTACCTACGTTGCACTATACCGTTCAAAACAGAAATAGTTCTCATATTGCCTACGTTGTACTGTACTGTTCAAAACAGAAATAGTTGTCATATTGCCTTCGTTGTACTGTACCGTTCAAAACAGAAATAGTTGTTATATTGCCTACGTTGTACTGTACTGTTCAAAACAGAAATAGTTGTCATATTGCCTATGTTGTACTGTACCGTTCAAAACAGAAATAGTTGTCATATTACCTACGTTGTACTGTACCATTCAAAACAGAAATAGTTGTTATATTACCTATGTTGTACTGTACCGTTCAAAACAGAAATAGTTGTCATATTACCTACGTTGTACTGTACCGTTCAAAAGAGAAATAGTTGTCATATTACCTACGTTGTACTCTACCATTCAAAACAGAAATAGTTGTGATATTACCTACGTTGTACTGTACCGGTCTAAACAGAAATAGTTGTCATATTACATACGTTGTACTGTACCGTTCAAAAGAGAAATAGTTGTGATATTGTCTAAGTTGTACTGTACCGTTCAAAACAGAAATAGTTCTCATATTGTCTAAGTTGTACTGTACCGTTCAAAACAGAAATAGTTCTCATATTGTCTAAGTTGTACTGTACCGTTCAAAACAGAAATAGTTGTCATATTGCCTATGTTGTACTGTACCGTTCAAAATCGAAATAGTTGTCATATTACCTACATTGTACTCTACCTTTCAAAACAGAAATAGTTGTTATATTGCCTACGTTGTACTATACCCTTCAAAACAGAAATAGTTGTTATATTGCCTACGTTGTACTGTACCGTTCAAAACAGAAATAGTTGTTATATTGCCTACGTTGTACTATACCCTTCAAAACAGAAATAGTTGTTATATTACCTATGTTGTACTGTACCGTTCAAAACAGAAATAGTTGTTATATTGCCTACGTTGTACTATACCGTTCAAAACAGAAATAGTTGTCACATTGCCTACGTTGTACTATACCCTTCAAAATAGAAATAGTTGTCATATTGCCTTCGTTGTACTGTACCGTTCAAAACAGAAATAGTTGTTATATTGTCTATGTTGTACTATACCGTTCAAAACAGAAATAGTTGTTATATTGTCTATATTGTACTATACCGTTCAAAACAGAAATAGTTGTCATATTGCCTACGTTGTACTATACCGTTCAAAACAGAAATAGTTGTCATATTGCCTAAGTTGTACTGTACCGTTCAAAACAGAAATAGTTGTTATATTACCTACGTTGTACTGTACTGTTCAAAACAGAAATAGTTGTTATATTGTCTATATTGTACTGTACCGTTCAAAATCGAAATAGTTGTTATATTGTCTATGTTGTACTGTACCGTTCAAAACAGAAATAGTTGTTATATTGTCTATATTGTACTGTACCGTTCAAAACAGAAATAGTTGTTATATTGCCTACGTTGTACTATACCGTTCAAAAGAGAAATAGTTGTTATAGGGATTGCCTACGTTGTACTGTACCGTTCAAAACAGAAATAGTTGTCATATTGCCTACGTTGTACTATACCGTTCAAAACAGAAATAGTTGTTATAGGGATTGCCTACATTGTACTGTACCGTTCAAAACAGAAATAGTTGTTATATTGTCTATGTTGTACTGTACCGTCAAAACAGAAATAGTTGTCACATTGCCTACGTTGTACTATACCGTTCAAAAGAGAAATAGTTGTTATAGGGATTGCCTACGTTGTACTGTACCGTTCAAAATCGAAATAGTTGTTATATTGTCTATGTTGTACTGTACCGTTCAGAAGAGAAATAGTTGTCACATTGCCTACGTTGTACTCTACCGTTCAAAAGAGAAATAGTTGTTATATTGTCTAAGTTGTACTGTACTGTTCAAAACAAATAGTTGTCATATTGCCTACGTTGTACTGTACCGTTCAAAACAGAAATAGTTGTTATATTGTCTATATTGTACTGTACCGTTCAAAACAGAAATAGTTGTTATATTGCCTACGTTGTACTATACCGTTCAAAAGAGAAATAGTTGTTATAGGGATTGCCTACGTTGTACTGTACCGTTCAAAACAGAAATAGTTGTCATATTGCCTACGTTGTACTATACCGTTCAAAACAGAAATAGTTGTTATAGGGATTGCCTACATTGTACTGTACCGTTCAAAACAGAAATAGTTGTTATATTGTCTATGTTGTACTATACCGTTCAAAATAGAAATAGTTGTCATATTGTCTACGTTGTACTATACCGTTCAAAAGAGAAATAGTTGTTATAGGGATTGCCTACGTTGTACTGTACCGTTCAAAATCGAAATAGTTGTTATATTGTCTATGTTGTACTGTACCGTTCAGAAGAGAAATAGTTGTCACATTGCCTACGTTGTACTCTACCGTTCAAAAGAGAAATAGTTGTTATATTGTCTAAGTTGTACTGTACTGTTCAAAACAAATAGTTGTCATATTGCCTACGTTGTACTGTACCGATCAAAACAGAAATAGTTGTTATATTACCTATGTTGTACTATACCTTTCAAAACAGAAATAGTTGTTATATTACCTATGTTGTACTGTACCGTTCAAAACAGAAATAGTTGTTATATTACCTATGTTGTACTATACCTTTCAAAACAGAAATAGTTGTTATATTACCTATGTTGTACTGTACCGTTCAAAACAGAAATAGTTGTTATATTACCTATGTTGTACTATACCTTTCAAAACAGAAATAGTTGTTATATTACCTATGTTGTACTGTACCGTTCAAAACAGAAATAGTTGTCATATTACCTATGTTGTACTATACCGTTCAAAACAGAAATAGTTGTCATATTGCCTACGTTGACATACAGATAGAGACACAGTCACACTCAGACATAGACAGTCACATTCAGACAGTCATATTCAGACATTCAGACAGACAGTCACATTCAGACATACAGACAGAAACACAGTCATATTCTGACATAGACAGACAGTTACATTGAGACATTCAGACAGACACAGTCACATTTAGACATACATATAGAGACACAGTCACATTCAGACATACAGATAGAGACACAGTCACATTTATATTTAGACATATGCTCAGAATATGGAGAATAATATGGAAGTAATTTTTATTTGATTTCAAATTTAATAAGCTGTTTCATTCATCTAGTATATTAACCTGTTTACAGTGCTGAGTGACTGGCTCCAATAACATTCATCTTGTCCTGTTAACTGTCATAAGCTGGTAATTATGGTTTGAAAATAGATGTACTTAGCCATCTCCCCACCCCAACAAAATATGTTAGCAGAATACCTCCACAGCTAATTAGTGAGAGTGATTACATAATTTTGAAAATCAAATAGTGTAATGTATGTAACCACTCTCCACTGTGATCAATCAGCTGTAGAGGTATTCTGTTAATGGCTTTTGGCTAACTGAGTCAATTATTAAATCATAATCTACTTGCTACAGTTGGCAAGACAAGTGTTGGAATGAGTCATTCAGCTCTGCACACAGCTACAATTATATAGATTACAACATTAATTTCTATTATGTATTGTGCTCTTGTGAGACTGGACAAGCCATCACCTGAGTTACTTACACACACTAGTATCACAACACAATATTAATCATCATCTAACCATGGTATGTGGTTGTAGCTACATTAATGTTTGGTATTACAATTGTTATTTGTAACTGAAGATTAAGTAGTGAAGGTTGACTATACTTATTCCCAATCAATCCTCTTTGAAGTTCCATTTTGTGCTTTTGTAATACAAGAGTGATATAATACCGTATGTGTATCTTTTATGCTACAACTGTGTGTTTTGGAAACAACAAAGTACATGAAGCAATTCACTGTTCAAGCTGTCTTTTCATTGACCTACACCATCCATATAAATATAAATCTTCAGTTTCTTAATACACTTGATCATAACATTACATCAGAGAGAGATCTTGGTGCTCCAATTCTTTTTGGTCCATCACATAGTGGTTGAGTGTTGGTGTATGGATCTAGTTTAATTATTGATGGTCTGATCACATCTACATCACGTTTTAAGTAAGATTGCATAGATTTGACAATTGTAGGGCTTCCTTCAAACTGCATTACAACATATCTAGAAGGGAAACAAAGAATGAAAGTAATATGCTATATTCTAGTTATGAACAAGCCTTCAATTGAACACATACATGTAGTTCCCAACTTGTATGTTTTATGGCAAAGTTATTGTGCAAATCTGAATGGTGTCTTGAGATACAAAACTTCACAATTTATCGACTAATTTGCTATTTGCCCTTGAATATGGAGATAAAAGTCAAAGATTGAGATATGAAAAGAATAGAAAGCTGACCTGGGCTGGGGCATAGACATTTAAATGGAGTCTTTGTTTATTCAACTTCTTGAGTTAACAAAGAAAGAAAATGTTTTGTTATTTCTCACCTGAAAATGTTCAAGGTCAAAGGTAAATGTCTCATTAGAAAACTTGTCATTGATAATGTGGGAGTAGACACTTGAATAGTGTCCCTGTGTACATATATAAAACTTTTGGAGATAACTGGCATGATGTGCTTGTGTATCACAAACATGGCCGCCATATTGCTATTCAGGTCAAGGTCGTGAAATTAAGTGATGATGATATGCCTTGCATAGTAAAAACCAAGAGTCAGGATTAAAATATCATCATCACTTGAAATATCTGATATCTAATATTTGATTAATGATATGAGTGTAGGCACTTGAATGGAGTCACTATGTATTATACAGAAAAGACAACAAAACAACTACACTGCCGCGATCTGCTACACATGTATGCCGAGATATACGTCTGCATTCCATTCCACTAACATGACTCATTCCATAACCTCTCATGAATATTTACTAAAATACATAATCTTCGGCTTCGCTTGGTGCGATTTTCCCCGAGAGATTTTTGTTGAGCTAATCTTTATTTCTTTTTGATACGTCTCTATAATGACTTGCATTCATACAAACTCACTGTGTACAGGTCAGTGGAGGGAAACTTGTGCACAATTGGGACGATTTTAATGTGATTTTCAGCGTAAAATCAAAATTTCAACATGGCCGAAGCAAAACTGTAACATCGTTTACAGTGTAAATAAAGGTGCTGTAGGTAGAAATTTTCACTAAATTTTGACTATCGATACATTGTTTTATACAAGGACATGTCTGAGTGAACTCAAAACAGCTTATGTATGGATCAGATTGCCGCAATGTTAGTTCAAAGTTCCGACTGCATATTTGCTCTTGAGGGTAAGCATGTCGGCAAAAAGTGCCACTTTGGCATCCCGATTCGGACTCACATACTTCCAACTTGTGGGCATTTTTTTATTTATTTTGGGCATAATTTTAGTGGTAATTTTTTGTTGTTCTATCAAATAATGAATTATATTTACTCAAACTAACTTTTCAAAAGGTATTAAGGTGACGACTTTAGATTTATAGTACACTTCATTACCAGTGTGGCACTGACTATTGCATCATAATTGGCTTTGTGAGCCGTTAATTAATTTCGTTCAATTTATTGTGACTGAAAATAACATTTTTTAAATCAAATTTCCACCCATTTTGACCATAAAACCAGAATATAGTAGTGTGGTAGGAACATGAATGTTGGTATTTTGTCTTTTATTTGTGATATAAATGTATTGTTTATTTGTGATATGACAATAAATAACCAACACAGTTTTTTTAATGAAATTTTATAATTTTAACCCAAATTCTAGCTGCACATGTGATGCTTGGATGTGTGTGATTGGAAGTGTAATGTAGAAAATTTATTTGGCGTTAAAATGATACCTAATTTTCAATTTGATAACATAACACTTACTCATACCTTTATCATGTGTATGCTAATGAGGGGCCAAGTGGATAGCATACAGTCCCATGGGGGGGGGGGGGGGAGTGGTGAAATGCAAGCAAAGTTCATGAACAATGCTCTTGGGGATTAGTGTATGTAAACAGGATTCAATTTGCACCTTTGAGGTGTCCACAGAGCATCTCATTAAAGGTCCGTATTTCAATCCCGGGTCACCGCATTAGGGACTACTCCACCCAGTACACAGCGTCTTATCTGAGCGGATTAACACTCACGTCACCGTGTCCACATATCAATGACAACGATCAAACATTTACTAATCCTGTTATGACAGACACTGTTTCTGCCTGAACCAAAATCATTTATAGTAACAATGGACATCGGAATCATTTCACTGCGTTGCTAGTCGTTGTGATACTCGAACTGTATTATGTACAGGCTCGCAACGAAACGGCCATATACACATTGAGCTTGAAAGTTCGGCCGACACAGTATACAGCGACTGTGCAGTGTGCAGTGTGCGTATTATACCATAGACAATGGATGGCAGTTGTCTACTGCATATAACACTTTTGACTTGACAGAGGTGGTAATTTTGTTTCATTGTAATGTGTCATAATTATGTAACACATATAGTTTTATAAATATAAGAATGAATTTCACGAAAAAGAACCTTTTGTATGTTTGTTCAAAGATCGGAATACAAATGTACCGGGGAGACAGCTGTGTTGACGTATCACACAACAATGCACTAGCGATGGCAAAGGAACTGTCTGAAGTAAATCGCTGTTTTGTTTATCGTTCATTGCAATGTCCCGAAAGGGTTGAACGGGCCAATTTTATAACTTTACCACTGTACAGTGAATCAAAATATGGAGCTTGGACGACAGCGTATGAATATAACGGGGTGTACTCAGTTGCAACGTCAGTTCCAGTTTGTCATCAAGATGAGCAGCAAGATACTGATTGCCGTCAATGAAGTTCAAAGGGACGCTATCAAGGCTCTCTTTGCAAACTTCGGATGGGAACTGGTTATTGATTCCGAGTCACCCGACCTTGACAACACTGGCGTTGTTGAGTCAACTGGCGAGGTCTCGGCAAGCAACGACAGTGGTATCCATATCGGTGACGAGGCCTCGGCCATCAATGACAGTGGTATCGGGGACGATCTGCAAGATCAAAACAACGACATTGCTTTGCATCAAAACGAATGTTTGCTACCTGTGTGTCACAACATACCGACAAGACTGGCTTGGTATGGGCCAGGAACCTTGTGACGAAAATGTTTTGGTTCGCCATCAGCTCTACAGAAAGTATTGGAATATGCTCGACCGAAGAAATGCGTGGAACGATCCACGCTACTTACATAGGAAGCAGCAACTAATGCAGGCTGATGATGTTGCCATCAGTCGTAGGGAAGTGATGCCTAAATGCGTCACTTCGCAGGTACGGTCTCTTTATCCAAATTTACCCGGTGTGCCGTACAGAGGTCATAGCCGGGCGTAAGCTCGGTCTAACCGAACGGCTGAAAAGCCACAAACCAAACGGCCCTTTTCAGGGCCACCACATCCTCCAAAAAGAGTGTACCTTACCTAAACTACACGTTCATGTTTTGCGTATGTCGGTGTTGTCATTTGTTAGCAATTTTATTCGAATTTGAGATCAAAACACCTTTCTAATTGGTTTTCTACTGTATGTGTAAATGGTACTCCCATTACCAAAAAATAAAACCCAAACAGAAAGACAATCACACACACACACAAACAAACAAACACAAAATAGTCACATTTCTACCACTGTATACTTTTGCCTTGTCGCCGGACCGTACTTCTGATTTGATCATTACCGTTATGTTATTATGGTAGGTAGAGGTAAATAATCTAGCGAATTGATTATCGAGATACTACCAACCCCCCAGGGAGTTACGCAAACGTTTACACAGTATTTGAGTGACAGCTGTTTGGACGCTTCTAACCTAACATTTCGCCACATACCACATGACAACATACATCAAATTTCGCTCCCAGATCATCATAATTTACAAAACAATTCACACAGGCACCTCTTCTACATATTTATAATTCATTTTGGGATACATTTAGAATAAATGCTCGGGAAATAGCCGTAATTTTGACAGTTTTCTTGGAGCACCCAGGCGATGTTAGGCGTACGAGAGGCTTTGCATAAATGAGAGTCCCTACTGTAATCCTCCTTTTATAGTCGATACGGGCCTTTAACAGTGCAACAAGTTAACAATGCATCAGCATCTCATTATAAACTTTGCATCTATTGGCATCTAGATAGATTGATTGGTACATGATTATTACTTAAAGTCACAATGCATGTGTACATAAAGTGCTGTTTATGCTGTGTCAGATATGCAAGCATTGTTCGATGCAGATGCTTTGATGGTGCAACAACAACAACAACAGCGCACGAGTGAAAAGTTGCTGCTATGAACAAAGCCGTCAGTGATGACTTGTTATCTACACAACAATCTGATCCCCAGTTCAAAGTTGACAAACTGAATCAAAAGCATCCACGTTCATATATGATGATGGAACTAGAGCAAACATCGGTCTATATGCAGTTGAAAATAGTTGTAGCAGAGCTACTGCTCATTTCAGTCAACTACTTGGCAAACAAGTCATTGAGAATGACACATACTCCCCTGCTATGATTGGGTTTTAAGGAACTGGCAGTTTATGTTGTCATTTTCTTGATATCACTACTCTGATCACGCAACAACACTTGTGAACCTAAATCAAACAGACTTAGATATGTTGTGTCTGCTCGTTGGACATGGAACATGCCTACTCATGTTGTGTCTCCTCGGACATGCCTACTCTTCAAGATGACGTGATGGAATAAACCATTCAACAATAAAGGTTGGGTTGGGTACGGGGACTAAAAACTGAGCAAGAGTAGTGTTTGAGGTATGAATTCTGCATAACGTGAAGGCCAGAAAACTTCAAGAGTTGACATCATTTCTGCATTGTCACATTGTAATTGAGGTCATGCTCCCCAGCTCAGTTAACAAGAGGGAGCGCTTGTCGACTACATGTACATCAACATCATCAGGTCCAAGGGTGGCATTGTCAACAGGGAAATCCTGATTGCTGCTGGTAAGGGATTTTTATTGAAGAAAAACCGATCTTTCAAGTTGTTTTGGACAATCTTATTTATTTTTACAATACAGATCATTAAAAATTTGAAACCACAATTATGTGTCATAACTCATTCATGATATCGATGTTCTGCCCGTTTATGTGTGTAGACTAGTACTGTATATGTGACATGCGAATGTGTGGAATATTGATGTTTTCATTGGCGTCCATTTTGAATATATTATTTCAACACACTCTATTAATAGCAGCAATTTGAATTAGCGAAGCTACACTGTTTGCTAATTTCGCTGAAATAACATGCTCACTAAACGAACATGGTTTACAGTAAATCTCTGGCTTCTAAAGTCAAACAGATGTATCAGTGTACGTTTTTTATTGTTTTCAAACTTGTTTGTTTAGCCATGTCTCAAGTTATGTATTAACTCAGTACATGTGTACTCTATGTTCAATACAACACATGTGAAAGTAGGTCAGCTGTTCCTACAACTCATTAACCCTTAAGATGCCATAGACTTTCCATGCTTGGAATTTGTTGTTAAATAAAGTAGTTCAAGTTGAGCTTTGAAGTTTAATATAAGAATTCGTCTTTGTATATGTCTGTAAATTTGAGATGTAAACCATTATTATTTTGTCTTGAGGACGTCCCTGGAGGTATTATCTCTTTATAAATGTTGTAACATACCTATTTTTTTCTCACTACTATTTCATAGCAAGTAGCAGTCGGTCGATTCAAAAACAAGTGCACATTAAAATGATTTTTTCTTCATGTTTTTCTGCCTCTCATTTTCTGTCTTCTTTTTTTGGACTCCTAGCCCTTTCCAAGCTTCTCTACATAATTTGCATGAGCTCAAAAAAGTGGTAATTTTATGAATATCTGTTACCATGGTAACCAAATCCCGCATTATGTGTATTTTTCACAAAATTTGACATAAAACATGGAAAAATTGTAAAACAATTTCCTAACCTATAACATATGAGTCAGTGCTACATGTATCCTTTTTAACACAAATTATGTAATTATCTAAGTTCCAAACCAACGTATGATATGAACTCACGAGGCAAATTCAAATATGACTATCCGGCCTGTGAATGATATCACCATGCAGACTACACAAATATTTATCAATTTTACATTTAGAATATACAGTAGACCCTCGCCAACTCGCGAGTGTCCGGGTCCATCAAGAAATCCGCGACTTAGCGAGGGCCGCGACTTAGCGAGGTGCTCATTGTATATTCATAACCACACATTAACACACGTCACACGTCAGCTTTTCTTCATTCTTCAGTAATGTGCTGGTGAAACTAGTACTGTACATGTTTTTATGAGTGCAAGTTCATGGGCGATATTCATTAAAAAAAAAAGATACGCACGAAATCAAAGTTTCAATATTCAGTAAATCTTTTCACGAACATGACGGTATGTATTCGAAATTTATTGTCATGGACGCATGGCCGTAATATTGTAACAGTCCTGGGTTAACAGTAAATCTTTGAGGAAGATTATCGTACAATTGTGTGACTCTCAAAGCATCAATCGCGGCTAGACTTTCTTATTTGTTTTTTGCACGGTCGACAAACTAAGTTAAACAGTACAACTTACAAGCTCACGCCTGGCGGCCATGGTAGGGCCAAGAAATGCTGTTGAATTTCCGGGTTGCGGAAGTGCAGTTTTGACTTTTTATCATCGAATAATGGGATTTGTTTTATATATTCTAAAACAACAACTAATTTTTTATGTTTCTCAGTACAGTAACATTCCTAAATGATGGGGTTGATTTGACAAATCGCAAGGTTCAGCAACACGTGGCGTGATGCATGATGTCGGTAGATAAACATAGAGACGCAAGTGATGAACGTATTCAGTTATTCGTAGCCCGAAATTTCGTTAAATAAATGTTTTTCCTCAAAATTTTGAAGAAACAAAACGTTTTTAGGTGACTTCTAAATCAATCAAATCAAACGATATATTAATGCGAGACAAGCTTTAGTTATTAATTTGTTTTTGTGGACGAATCCTGCGACTCGAATCTAACACGATCAATGCACCGTTCACCAGCCAGACGAAAATGGTCGACATGTTTGTTGACTAGCCGAGAAGTGCATAAGGAACTTATGAGGCAGTCCGAATAAATAGAAGGCGATTGCTAACATCAAAGTCAAACCGCGACACCTCTTCATCGAAACACCGAGTTTGAAATTGGCAGGCGTGCCATTTGTTTAAAAAAATGCACAAAGAGGAGTTCCGAAAACAATAGGAAAACTAAAGAAAAAATGGGATTCAAGGTGACACCCGCGACTTAGCCGAATTCGCGACTTACCGAGGCGTGAGTTAGCGAGGGCCCACTGTATTTAATAATTTAGCAGCCAACATTTCCAAAGGAGTCATCAAACGACAGAGTTTGTGTGAAATTTTGTTGTACCTTTCATCTGTTCCCTTCTAATGTGTTCAGCTAGTTTCAGCCGCGGGATATAGTTAGGAAAACTATACTACTCTAAAGAACTGGAATTTGAAATATATAACTGTTTGTTTCCTTTCGATTTGTTTCGTTTTGTTTCGCTGAATACCATAAGCCTTGTTTCGTTTCGTTTTGCCAAATACCATTAGCCCCCCCCCCCCCCCCTTTAGTTGTGACAGCTTGGCACGGCGTGGCTGAGAGTATGAACAAGTCATGTAACTAGGCTTGCACACTCGTGTACTCGCATACACAAGGTAGACAATCATAATAATATTTTATTTTTCTTGGAATTCGTGAAGTCGGCATACTCAACACTTTCCCAGTTGGTTAAAATATCTATATTTATATGTCATAGTTTTGGTCGGTAGTCTTTTGGGAGACATTCACAAAATTCAAAAATGTCCGTCTATGTTCAAACCGCTCAATCTCAATACAAATTCTCGCAGTTTCTTGTAATAGTTTTGTGCTCAGAAACATCGAAAAGACTCATCAAGAGTAAAATGTAAACTGAAAAATAAACGCCACCCAAATACACTTTTCGACAATCGTGCATGTTGGCAATAATCGATCATGACCAGAAGTAACACTGGGATATTTGCGCCGTGATACTACGACACATCATCAGGCTATAGGACTATGAGCTACCTCAGAACAGGCCACAGTGAACAGTTCTCATCACACAGCTCAGTAACATCTGTTTACAATATAATATAATGATTGCATCTGAATTTTTTTTGACAAATACAAGGCATGATATCTTGCAATATTTTTAGTCAAACTTTGAACGGTAATTCATCGAACGTGGAAGAAAAACAGTTTAATAGTTTGCCTGTAAAGAACAATGAATTACGCCTCCGTTCATGCATCCAAATGTGTAGTTTTTGTTGACAAGAAGTGTGTCAATGCATTTCGATTTAGATCACTACGAGTTCAACACTACGTAAAGTAATGTGTACATAAAGTAACGTCATGTGCAGTACATACATCGTATTCCAGTCTCAGGTCTTAGCATGGCATAAACTACAGCGATTATCTTTAGATCTGGCTTTCAAGCATGGTCATGAAGTACCCCGGTGGTGGCAGTCCCAGACGAAATGGGTACGCATGCTTGTTAGAAATATCACTGAAAAGAGTTTTTTTTTGTCGGCCATGTAATCGTCCCCGGATTGTAAAAATGGGGTACTTTTTAAAGATCACCCTCTGAGAATAGGGGTAGGATGCCCTTTTACTACTATCTCTCCTTGAAGAAACTTCCTGATGAAGGCCCGGGGACGAGTAAAGCCTCCAGATTTCAGAAATAATGGTGTGTTTTTTGCAATGATTTTCTCCCAATGATCTTTCATTGAAATATTCCGGGCAAGGGGTACATTTGAAATTGCGCTAACAAGCATGGGTACCTACCAATCCAGGGACTGCCACCACCGGGTAAAGTCCTATGATTAAGAGGTCACAGTCAAGATTGGTAATTACCAAGAAAGATAGTGACCTATTAATGTTTGCTAATTATTCAGGGATTAGACTGAGTGGGTGTATGTGTTTCTCCGTGGAATGATTAGCTGTCCAGTTGAAGTTGCGAGTCGGCAGACAACTTCAAAGAGAGCTCCGAAGTTTCCTGGTATCTGCAGGTATCAGTCTCAAGATCAGTGTGCCCTTTGATGATAGAAAAATTTAGTAGTGAGTCAAAATGAGGAAAACTGACATTTCTTGTGAGTCACCACATAGTAAGAGATAGGAGAACACCAAATTGTGTGCGTAAGTGGTGCATCAAATTGGTTTAGAGGGCACACTGCTCAAGATGTCTCCAAACACAGATAAGTATCTTCGGATCTTCGAATGTCCAAAGAACATCCCAGGATTAATCTTTAGAAATCCCAAGAAGGTCCCAAGATCAGTTCCAAAGACATATACACTTCCGTACCTGTTTTCCAACTACTGTTTGTCTGACATGACCTTAGTATTAATACTTCTCACACTTTCATTGCTGAGGCCGCTGCATGTTAGAACCCAATTTCACTACAGACCTGCCCAGTAGTTTTTGAGTTTAAGTTTTTTGGCCAAAATTCACATTTTTTACCCAAAGCACACACCGGTGGTAAGATCATTTGATCTGAACAATTTCTCAACTAGACACTCAAGTTAACATACATGTACCCACCAAATATCATTGCAATCGGTCCAGCAGTATTTGACTTTAAGTTATTTGCACACAGACAGACAGAGACACTTTTCCATTACTGTAGTGCAACTGAACTTCTTAGTGCGAAAAAGTAATGTTCCCAGACTACTCACCAAATATCAAGGTAATAGTTTTTGCAGTTTTTGTTGTTTACATACACGTGCCCACACATACTTTTCCCCATGCCTGTAGTACACTGAACCTCAGTTCAGTTGTGCTAAAAAAAGAAGTATACCACGTAGAACAAGTTAAAATTATTGACCCACCTTCCTTGTCTGTATCCCTGTGAATGGGAAATCATTTTATATGGCAGATTTTTCTCTCCAAGATATTCAATGGTTCGTATAAAACCCCCTCTCTCTATAATTGCTTCTCCAACTCTTCTCATTGCTGTCTTTGTTTCCAACTAAAGATCATCAAAAACAAACAAACAAAAAACAAGTTAACAATGTTGAGTGATTTAGTAATTCTTTGAAAACGAACCTCCACCACTTGATTTTGTTTTCAACCTACTTCCATGCCAGTACAATGAACACTGCCACTGGCATGTACTATATTATAATACTCTACTGTATAGCATAGTATAGTATAGTATATATTATAGTATAGTGTATAGTATAGTATACATGTAGTACAGTAGATAGTATAGTGAACACATATTGCCTGGCCATGAGGGCTATAGCACCCGTTTATTACACCCGAGGGACTGTGAGTTACCAGAATCACATGCTATTTCCCGAGGCCAAAGGCCGAGGGAAATAGCATGTGATTCTGGTAACTCACAGTCACGAGGGGGTAATGAACGGGTGCTATAGCCCGAATATAGGCCAGGCAATATGTGTTTGATAATATACGTCATGCTGTGAACTCGCGGTGGCAGATGACGTCGTCAGAAGCTGCCATTTTGACCTGCTGTGAACGCGCGGTGGTCACGTGACCATGTAAAAGTTGATGGAACTATTTCCCTATTTTCCTATCACGTGACTGATTCTAGCGAATCATGGCACAGCTTTATCACTAGGTATATTATAATGTATACTATATACTATACTATACAATATATACTATACTATGCTATACCATATACTATACTATAATATATACTATACTATGCTATACTCTATATACTATGCTATACTATACTATATACTTTACTATACTATACTATACTATACCTTATTATATACTATACTTTACAATATATACTACATATGCAGAGTTAGCGCTAGCGCTTGCCACAGTCACAAAATGCGAATAAAATTCCTAATAAACCATATTCTTAAATGGCAGCCGAGATCTCGCACAATGCGAGAGTTGCGTGTGATCTACTGCTTGGGGGGCATACACTTTGCATTAGTTTATCAACAATGGGCGATAGTATAGTGTCTGATGAACGATCGAAACCCAGCGTAACATTTAACTCTCAAAAGATGGAAGGCATCAGAACGCAAGAGCTATTAAAAAGACCATTGCCTGCCAACATCTGGAAGAAAAGATTATTTGATTGAGCGAATTTGCCTGCATGAAGGCATAAGGGGCCGTACCAAATGTAATTCCTTTGATTAGGGGGAGGGATAAGAGTTCATTTCGTTTCACGTGCATCAAAATCACCATAAAGATTTTTTAATTCTTACTGAAATGGAATCAAAAGAAGCAATGCTGTTTTTCTGGCCTAGAAAAAATGACAGTCAGAAACTTTGCTGACATACACAGAGAGAGATGCATGCTGTTCTAAAATAACCATATGGCCAAGTAACCGACCTGGCCAGGGAGTGATTAGTCTTGCTGCTAGACGTTCAGGCTTTCTTTCGATACTATAAGCGAACGAAGTTCGCAGTGAGGGCTTCCCCGAACAGTCTAGCAAATGTCATTTTCAGACCGGACATTCCATTGAGATTACATTGAGCGGTGGGTTGGACATGTATGCATATATATACTTCAATACATTCAATCTCTGCATGCAGGTGTTGACAAACACATTTACGTCATTACTATGTTTTATCGGTTTATGGTAATTGTGTTTGATGAGTGTGTAGACGTTGTCATTCACACATTTTAGTTAACGCATTGGTGGTTATTTTTACAAGCCCCTCCTTAAGATGAATATGCATGAAAAATTTGTTATTGTCCTCTGTTTGTGCTTGTCGCTAATACGGTTCTCTGATTGACAGTTATTTATATCCTGATGACATTTGCTAGACCTTGGATGTTCTATCCTCGATAGCGATGTTCGGTCGTGTTGTATTCTATCGGAAGAACATCCGAGGTCTAGCAGATAGACTAGGGAGTGATGTACAATAAATCAGTGGGTTTTTTAAGTCCGGTAAGCCGGTAAATATTACCTGGGTTCCCCACGGGTGTGGCCTCGAAACATTGGAAAACTGATAAAATGCTATGAAAATGGTGTTTTAACAAATAAAAAGCATGATGATAATTTTTTGGGAAAAACCATTCATAGTCCGATCGTTTTGCTTTCTGCCATAGTACTGTGAGTCGATTGTTTTTATTTTGACACTGTCGCAATGAATGTAAAAAGAGGCAATACTAATGTTGCAATTTTCGTTGTCATTGTTGTGTCTACCTGGAAAATTACTGCACTGGTTCATACGGACACAATACAGTGCACTCAACATGTCACGCTCCCATGTCAAAAAACTCACTGTCACACATGTCTAACAATAGTTCTCTTCAACATGTTCAGTTTTTTTTTACAAAAACAAAAATCATAGTCGGAGATGATACGGCACCACGGTAGGGTTTCATTGAGCACGGGTCGTTTTTTGAAAGAAAATGAAACCACTTTGTCTCTATGTGGATGGTAATGAAAATCAAAAGAAAATGAAATAAAGCGAGTATATATTTTCAAGTAGGACAGTTATCTGACAAAACTTTCTGCTTTATATAGACGACTTCGCTAAGATTTTGAAAGGTCAAAGATTGTACTGTGACGACACTTGCAACATCTGAACTATTAAACTAAAGGGAAGAGACAGAGGGGGAACTTAGCATTCAATACTGAAGTAGCCATGGAAAATCTTACTTTCGTCGTATTTTTTCTTAAAAGAAGCAAATCATAGACATAACAACTTAAATTGAAAATCATAGATATCGATTTTCGAGCACATGTACGGTGAGTGACCTTACGTCACCCATACTTACAAATGTATCAACATGTATACTAGCATCATATTCTTTCACTGTAATAACAGTTGGGGTTGTCGGTGGCCAAGTGGTTAAAACCACTTGCCTCTTACCACTGCGGTCAGGGTTCGAACCCCATTCAGGGTTCGATTAAATTTACCACGCTGTAAGTGAGAAGAGTGTCGTTCAGTTTGACTCTACCGAACAACGCAGGTTTTCCCCGGGTACTCCGGTTTCCTCCTGCATTAACACTGAACCCATGAGGGATGGCCCTCACTGGACTTCTTGGGAGACAAGTGTTTAAATGCTTAAAGAACTATCCAGTATAAATAAAGATTATTATTATTATTATTATTATTATTAATAACAACAACAACAACAACTACTACTACTACTACTAGTTAGTAGTAGTAGTAGTAGTAGAAGTAGTAGTAGTAGCAGTAGTAGTAGTAGTAGTAGTAGTAGTAGTAGTAGTAGTAGAAGTAGTAGTAGTATAGTCCAGGGCTCGAAATTAGAAGTAGTCTCGCGTCAATTGACTACCAGTTTTTCAAAAATGACTACCAAGTTCGAAAACTGGTAGTCATCCTTGACTACCACAAAAATCCTGGGGACGCCAACCCACCGTATGCATGGAAGGCCTGTTGACAAGTTGGCAATGTAGCGTGAGTGCTGGACTCTAAAGCTACATGTGATTAGATATGGCTGGCATGTTTGATATTGCTTACTTTGTAGTCAATAAAAGTGGCTTGGTAAAATAAACAAAATACATGTAGCTTATGTGTGATGTTACAAACGCCATAGCGTCTACTCAAACGCAACACTCTATTGATTTCATGACTGTTTCATTGTCTTTTCCATGTCACACAGTTGCGATCAAAATGATACAAAACTTAGAAAAATATACGGAATAAAATCATTCTTCCACCACTAATCGCGAATTTATAGTATTTTACAACTAGTCATTCAATACTATGATACCTCAATTTAGTGGAAGGATGAAAATTTTCGTCATTTATCGAAGCCCTTAGCGGAGGAGACAAATCCTAGACATAATCAGAATGACTTCCTATGTTTATAGATAGTAACAGATAAGATCTGACAGGACGTGCCTTGGTGCATACCATTTCTCTCTAGGGTTGGGTCATAGCATGTTATTTTTAATTTAAGGGAAACTGAAATGGATGGTGACTGTGTGCATTTTTTATCGTATGACGTTTTATCTTTTACAAAGTAAATAATAATAAATAGCATAAATGCTCAGATTTAAGAGCATTTATGCTCTCAAATACCCAAAATGGAATGAGCCACTAACCATTACATGTAACTCTACACCTCACACCGTTATTGATTCAGTGAAATAAACTACAACATGGAAAGTACGTAATTTTGCTGTGTGACTAGCGATTTAGTTAGTGTTTTGAAGTTTATTTCTGTCAATCTCTCAGTCACGTCCTGTATATATGTTTGAGGCCAGTAACTGTTTGATGTGTGTGTGTGTTTGTGGGTGAGGGGGGGGGGGGGTGTTTGTACATGTATACATGTGTGTGTGACTGAATGAATGTAAAATATGTGTATATTCATTATGTACGTGTTATGCCAAAATTTGTGTCAGTTTGAGGTTTCCAAGTGGACATTGCAAAATAAGAGTTTGGTACACACAATAATCATTTATATGATATTTACTTACTATGATACTAGTATGATATTACATGTAGTATTTTAGGACAGGTCAAATGTTTGCATAATATGAATGTCACTAATTTCATGAACTCAGGTGTTATCAGAACGTTTATTACTTAATGTTTTGTTTATGCATAAATCATTAAATGCTGAAAAAAAGAATGACTACCAAATCTTCCCTATTGACTACCAGTTTTAAAAAGTGGTAAAAAAGTTACTTTCGATCCCTGTACTATTATGTAGATCAATGATGTGATTCGTTTTTTGACACCCGAATATGAACATATCCTGTTGGACGTCCTAAATGTACTTACAAATAAATTTAATTTGTAATGCATGTCTGGAGCGGAACTTTATTTAATTCAGGCGCATATTGACTGACTGACACCATCCATCAATCCATCCATCCATCCATATCCATCATCTATCCATCCATAGAGTCACGTTTTTTTGTACATTAGACAAGAATTATTTTTTGATATTGGGTTATTCTCAGCGTTATTTTTCAAAAATAATCAAATGTATGCGATGTCATTCCGACAGTTTTATTCGTTTAAATATTTTTGTGTTGTGTGACCTAGACGAAAATTCGAACATTCCTATTCCAACCTAGAAAAGAATACATTTTCTCATACAAACATGTACCTAATCGGCACACAAAACCCAACCCTATCCAGGACATCATTTATGGCTGAATCGACCTATAAACATTATGTTTGTGTAACTGTTAATGAAAACAAGGCTGTCGTGTCGCTGGATTTCTGTGACATTGACCTGTTAAGGCTCTTAGTACCATGAGCTTGGAACACATAGTAATAGACTTGACACAGTGTAGAGAAAGATCAAATTTTATTACATTACGTCCACCCATTTGGTTGAAACGAAGTCATTTGTCATCTAGTAATTAGTTCTTATCCTAAATCGCACAGATCTGTTTGTGGTGTTAGACTTCATAAGGTTGAGCAGCGAAGATGGCGATGCAAATTCACATCTACGGGGAGGTTTTCGAATTGAAAGTGATACCTGTGTCTGCTGGTTAAATGCTCGACACGAAATCCACTTGTTGAAGAAAATATGTTACGGTGAAACCAGACAGGTCTTGTAGCAGGAGGACGCTATTTTCACAAGCATAGAACTTTTTGAAGATGGAAAATTTATGAAAAATATTATTAAACCAGTATTCTGACCTCGTTTATTATACCTTACGTGTGATTACCTCTCAACCTGGACAGTTTTCTATCGATGTATTGTGCCACATTATGTGCCTGGATATTAACGAAGACATTGTTCGGTTCACTTCCCCGTGATATCTCTTTGATTCGAACCTAGTGGCACACATGTTGCAATAATGTAGCGATACAAAGTGCCCCTAACAGCTCAAGAAAGTGAAACATTGTTCATGTTTTGATTTTCGATGCGTTTCAAAAAACGAATCTTAAAAAATCGATATCAACATCCCCCAAAAAATCAAAATTACATGTATTTCTAAATGTTGATTGGTACGTATTCATGATTTGAAATCATATCATCTCTGGATAGATTTGGATTTCACTTGGGCGTCGTTAGTCACGCACCATGTACATGTAAAAACGGACTGTTCAGAGACTTTGTCACGGCCCACCCATCCCTGAGCAGTGGACTTGCCCACATTGCAGAGGTCGCGTTAACACGTTATTTGTGCGTATTTGACGCACTATTTGACACTTGGGACGCATTTTTTTGGATGTATGCGTCACTGGGGATGCATCATAAACAGGGGACAAATGGGGCTTACTGTTGGCAAACATATGGTTATCATCTTTGCTTCGAAGTTGTAGAACCAGACATCGTGGAATTAGTCAGTTCTGATTGTAACTAAGGTCTAAATTTACATGTGCAGTGTGACCTGTGAAATTTGAATATGACCCATAGTATACAAAACGTTCCAACAGTTTCATGTGCCCCATGACCATTTCCTGACGTGTCGAGCACGTCCTGGGTAGTTTAGAAACTACTTGATATTATAAATACTTATCCGCATGATTGGTTACTTATTAACAGATGTGGTTTGGCAGAGTTTCCATCGATAGCACGGTCTTACGCTACGGTGAAGCATCTTCCCTCACGGGTGAAGCGATGATTAAATAGACCACATCGGTGGACAGTAGTCTATGCTGAAAACCTCACGTGGATAAATTCATACTGCCACGTCACCATTTCATTCTCACTAAAACAAACTTATTTTGAGCTTCGTTACGGGATCGAACGCATTATGTGAATTTACAGTGAACATGGCACGCGTAAGGCGTCGTTCAAGAATAAACGATTGCAGCGTAGCGACACAAAATTTATATCAAACTTTTACAACTGTGTCTCTGTCAAATTGAAGTTCACGCTGTAGTTCATACTTCATCATTCATGTCATGGAACTTAGTTTATGCATTGCGGTTTTGTATCATAGTGTAGTTTTATGTACTCCGTACGGTCCGACTCCAAGAACCGTCCCAACATTAGCTCTGGATTTATACGCTACGGGGTTTCGACACGTCTTCTCCCACTCCGCTATATATTCATCCGGACTTCGTTCTCGGAGCACATATTTTTAGAGAGTGATTACCATAGAAAATCGAAAGTCTAGAAAGATGAAGTTAAACCACTGTATAGCGTATTCTTGCATATAAATGTTTTCTTTTTGGAAGTGCAAACTATGTACTTGTATATGGTGTGCGGGAGAATGACACTGATGTGTTCATGTATTTACATTTGTAACATATTTAGTGTACATCTGAAAGACATGTAGGTAGTGACTGTGTGCATGCAAATTTGGAAAAGACGCACCGTAATAGGATTTTGACGCTAATTTTGGCAGGAACGCGTCCCAGGGACGCATCAGATAAAAAGCTACCATGACCTCTGCATTGAGACCACATGTTATTACATTGCGTCATGTGTTGTTAGCTCTTGAAGCCCTTTCTGACCTGATCTCTGCAAGTTCGATGGGTACAAAAATATTGCACATCACTTTCATTTCGATTTGAATTCAATACTTGGGAATTAGAATGTACGATTTTGTTCATTTTAGTGACATTTTATTTAGTGTCACGTAAGTAGTGTCGGTGAACAACACGAGCCGAGATGTCACATGTTTGACATGGCCTCTAAACTTGAACTAAAGTGTCGTAGATGGTGGTATTGCTAACGTTTATTTCAGCACTCACAGCAAGTTGATCGATCAACTGATGTTGATTCAATCCTTCTATTAATGTGAAAATCAAAAGTTCGATCACCTGAAATAATTATTCAGCAATAGTTTAGTAATTCAAAACAGATTTGTAGATGTTTTCACGTGATAGTTGAAACATGTGAAAGCCACGGCCGCCATAAATGTGTTCATCACTGTCTTGGTGAGACAATCAAAATCGACGTGCATAAATTACGGAAACGTGCAAATAAAAACGACTCGACAGAAACAACTTGAAGGCTAAAAAGCATGAGAACTGGTAAATACAATTTCCAGTTGAAACTATGTTTTGCAGAGACAGTAAAACGTTTTACAATTTGAATTGCAATTCGAGTTTGTTGTGTTTAGCGGTCATGGTATATGATACCTTGGAGTAATTATACAGACAGTATAATTACTCCAAGATGATACATACATGTAGGACAAGTCATTGGAAGGTTACTGAAGTCAATCCAAGTCGATTTGAACAGCCGTAACAAAGTTGTAGTGGTCATTTCCACCCATACAGGAGGAGATATACAATAAGAGAGTTTTGAAAAAGCTGTTAACAATTCTAGAGAATGACCGTCATCCTTTGTATTCCACTTTTTGTAAATGTAAGAGCATTTTTAGCAAACGATTTAATTTACCAAAGATTGTAACTGAGCGCTTCAGGAATTCTTTTTTACCACAGGCAATAAGAATTTTTAATGACCAGTGTTGAGCTGCAGTGCAGTGATCTTGTGGGTTTGAGTTTTGAATTATTGTAGCTATTTAAATTTAACATTACATGTATGTGTATCTTGTTGTGTATCTGTAATAATTGTATCATTTTGTATTTCGTGAATTGTTATACTGCTGGCAGTGTCCCAATTTCCCCATGTGGAATCAATAAAGTATTTATCATTATTATTATTATACTGAATGTAGACGCTCTGAGCGACAACCCACGCTATACTGTGACACAAGTTACACAATGGTTTCCTTTCAGTATCAGTACACACACCGTGACACAGCTTGTACTTCCAAAATGTCACAGTAACGTTTATATGCAACAATATTGTACACAGTGATTTAATGTTATCTTTCTGGGCTTTCGATTTTCCATGGTAATCACTCTGGAAAAATATGCGCCACGGCCCTTCTAGGAGTCGTGTCGTACAACGGTACAGAGTACAGTGCTATGGACACAGCACTGCAGTACTTACACAAAGTAAGTTCCAACTTCCATGACATGAATGACAGCGTTAACTTTCAACTTGACAGCGACACGTTTGATAAAACTTTATGTTGCTGAAGAGAACTGTTAACTTGGTATACATTGTACACCTAGAGATTCGTTTATTCTTCAAGTTCAACGATGCCTTAAAAATTACGTGTGTGAACCATGCTCACACAACGCCTTGAGAGCATGTACTGAATTTGGTAAATTTACGTAATGCTTTCGGTCTTGTAGGAAAGCTCAAAAAGAAAGTTGAAGTTTTTGTGAGAATGAAATGATGACGTGACGGTTTGAATTTATCTGAGTGAAGTTTTCAGCATAGACCGTCTGCCGATGTGGTCTTAGACTCAATTTGATCATCTCTTCGCCCATGAATGGAAGGGGCTTTGTCGTAATGGCTGTCATATTGATGCAAACCCTGTCTAACAAGTCTGTTAATAAGTAACCAATCACATCAATAGATAATGATAATATACATGTAATATATATTATATCATACCAGTATATTGATGGCGCAAATCGAGAGATCTGATTGGTCTAGACATCGAACTAGCACGTCTAAAACGAGCAATAATGCACGGTTGGCACGCGTCCAAATTTTGTTCGTCTATGAGCGTTGAGTTGTAGTCCACTGTGATACTGATAGTGAACTCTTCGAATTGTCAGAGGAGGATTTTCTCTCAATGAGACAATATTTTATAAGAAATTATGAAGGAAATTTCGAAAGCAACCAAGTCATCGCGTATTAGTATTTATTTCTGTTTCATTATAGCCTCTTTTCGCCAGTTTCCCGGGGAAGAATTTCATTTTCTTTTGAAATTCTTCTTCGTTACTACATGTTCGTATGTATCTGATCGTTTGACCCTTAAAGGGTATATGCAAAGGTTGATAATTTTTTTCGTAATTATGTTTATTTTGCCATAAAAATAAAGGAAATTGGGTTTGTAATAGTACAATATAATTCTAACATGAGAAATTGTGCGAAAAATGAGGCATTCTCGGCTCAGCCACAGAGCACCTTCAGGTAAGTACCTCTCATTTGCATATGGATAGGACAGCGTTTGGAACATCGTGACGTCACTTCTTTCAGGAACACAAATGTGTTTGTTACCTCTCATTTGCATATGGATAGGACAGCGTTTGGAACATCGTGACGTCACTTCTTTCAGGAACACAAATGCGTTTGTCAGTGTATCTTTACATGCAAAGCCATTATGGTCAAACCAAAAAGTCAACTTCACAACCCGTTTTCGCCAGAACCTGACGTTGAATATTGGTCAGATTCCTCAAGCATAGAACAATATCAAGTCGCGAAAATAAATTGGTCGCAAATTTAAAACGGTATATAGTATACTATATACTATAATATAGTATAGTATAGTATAGTATAGCATAGTATAGTATATAATATAGTATAGTAAAGTATAGTATAGTATATAGTATATTGCATAGTATAGTATATAGTATATTGCATAGTATAGTATATAGTATATTGCATAGTATAGTATATAGTATAGTAAAGTACAGCACAGTATATAGTATAGTATACTATATAGTATAGCATAAGTATATAGCATGTAGTATAGCATAGTATATAGTATATAGCATAGTATAGCATAGTATATAGTATATAGCATAGTATAGCATATAGTATAGTAAAGTATAGTATAGTATAGTGTATTGCATAGTATACAATATAGTATAGCATAGTATATAGTATATAATATAGTATAGCATAGTATAGTATAGTATAGAAGACCGATTTTTGAATTAGAAGATCGCCACTTGAATTAGAAGACCGACACTTGAATTACAAGACAGACACTTGAATTACAAGACCGACACTTGAATTAGAAGACCAACACTTGAACTAGAAGACCGACACTTGAATTAGAAGACCGGTTTTTTGAACTAGAAGACCGACACTTGAATTAGAAGACCGATTTTTGATTTAGAAGACCGACACTTGAACTAGAAGACCGACACTTGAATTAGAAGACAGACACTTGAATTAGTTAGAAGACCGATTTTTGAATTAGAAGACCGACACTTGAGTTACATGTAGAAGACTGACAATTGAATTAGAAGACCAACACTTGAATTAGAAGACCGATTTTTGAATTAGAAGACCGACACTTGAGTTAAAAGACTGACACTTGAATTAGAAGACCGACACTTGAACTAGAAGACCGACTCTTGAATTAGAAGACAGATTTTTTAATTAGAAGGCCGACACTTGAATAAGAAGACCGACACTTGAACTAGAAGACCAACACTTGAATTAGAAGACCGATTTTTGAATTAGAAGACAGACACTTGAATCAGAATCGTCTTCGACCATGGTAAACAATAAATAATTTAATACTGTATATACAGATTAATTCAAGTGCTCAGTAATACAGGTCGACGTCAACATGTGCGCTTCTACTAGAAGTACTACTGACAGACCCATTGGAAATACGCGTTTACTTTTCCTCACGTTTTTGTTCCTAAGGGAGTGTCCAGATTTTACTTCCAGGGGGGATTTTCAGGGGGCCATCAGTTTTTCTCAGGAAAAAATTGGGGGGGGGGGGGCTAAACAAAAATTTCACAATTTTCTAGGGGGGGGGGCATGGAAATAAAATCATGACTAATTAATGCAACATAAATCAACTGCAATTCTGGCACTTCTCAAAGTAACTTGTCTGTTTCATCACAATCACTATCAGTGTTATCATCAGTACATGAATTTCCTGAGCTATCAGTATCACAATTGTCGCCATCACTGCCTAGAACATGCATTACAGAAGTGTCGCTTTCAGTCTCAGGGTCACTATCTGTTTCATTCATGTCCATGGTATTAGTTTTAATTTCATTAATTTTGCAGTCAGTTTTCTAGATCTAAATTCTGGTGTTCCTACTATGTGAGGGGATATTATGTCTAATTTTTCTCTTTTTAATTTTCTCTGTTTTGGTAATTTATGCTCATCAAGATATTTATCCAACTCTTTCACATTAAGTTTTTAAAGAGTTCCACTCAGGAACAACTTCAACCAATCATAGTCATTATATTTCTTGTTTTCTCTTTTTTTTCAGTTGCTCTTCCCGATGTTTGGATCTAATGTTTTTTATTCTCTCCAGATTTTTCAGATATTCAATGTAGTTTTTGACAACACTTATGCTGACAATATATTCCTCTGCAAAATGAGATATAGAAATTTCATCATGTAATTGTTTGAAGAACACAACCTTTTATGTTGGCATGGGGTTGGAAGTCATCTACAGTTTGGTTTGTTTTTACGAAATCACCTAATACTGGAAATAGAAGTTATTTATATATCAGTCAAAGTATAACAAGCAAAAATGTTGATACTAGTTAAATTATTTCTGTTTTTGACTATTCCTTCCAACAATAAAAATGTTCACATTTATACTTGCATTGTTGACAAGCTGAGCAACACAAACCGGCATTCAAACTAAAGTTGTTTTCAATACGTATCTAAAAAGTAGAACCGCTGCCCCCCGAGATTTTTGAAAAAAGAAAGAAAAAAAAGCTACTTTTTGAATACTTAGCGATGCTATTAAAATCGTTATTTACGTGACGATTCCTAGCATGCGCGATTTCAATGGATAGTTAACTAAAGTGACTGTACACTGACTCATGGCTAATATGTATCTTATATCGCTATTGTACGCTGGCTTAACTTTGAATGAAAATGTGTCCAGTTAAAAAGTGTAACTTTTTGCAGCAAATTAAAAATTCTTTGCGCGGAAAAGTACAAAAGAAGTGCGCACTGTGCATTTTCTGCGAGTAACCGTAGTCTTAATCTTGAAAGTCTCCTTCATTTGAAGATAGCAAGTCGCAACAATGTCAGCGAGTGAAACTCAAAAAAAAAGACGGAAAAAGTCGTTCAACGTGAGGTTGCCTGCTATGCTGCATGTAGTGACTCTGAAGATGCGCTCGATCTCATTTACATCTTGTTCCTTATATTAAAACATTTCATGCTGATAAAACGGCAGATCTCTTTTTGGAATATTTGGTGGCCCTGAAAAACTATTAAACTAGGTACGCAGTTTAAGATCCACTATTTGAAGATATTTCTTTCAATAATTGTGTTCGACGTTGTCTTTGGTTAAAATGTTGTTTGATATAATTATCTCATTGCACACTGACACTAGCATTATTCCGCAATTCATTTTGAAGCGACAATTTGCTATGGAAAGAAAGGCCTGAATTTGTAAACAGAGCTGTACCTTCGACATCAAAATCCAAACTTCAATTTCCATTATAATGATAATGACAAGGAGAATTCACTGAGTTCACATTGGGTTCCGACATAAACGAGGCCATAACAGTTTTGGGAGTTGGGTAAAGAAAATGATTATTTTGTTGTGTTACTTATTTGAGAAAGCACCATCCATTTTTTTTTACTTTGAATGTGACATCTTTTCGGCAACTACTTTGAAAGATACGACATTAGGCCAGAAAAAATGAAAAAGCTGTTCAAACTACCCATATATTTTTTTCTGGTGATGGGCAATATATCCTCATGCGGGCTTCACATTTTTTTTTCAAAATTAAGGATATTTCTTTATATTTTCTGAATAGTACATGTAACAATATACATTTGAGTCTATTCCAAATTATATAATATCTTATACAGTGGTTTACTTGGCTCTGGTGTTGCATACAAGCATGAATTGAGATTAAATATCCAATGTGCACTAAAAATTGAACAAGTGATTGAGAATGACATAGTCCCCGCTATAATTGGGTTTTAAGGAATTATCACTACTCTGATCACGCAACAACATTTGTGAACCTAAAACAAACAGACTTAGATATGTTGTGTGTGCTTGTTGGACATGGAATATGCCTCCAACAATAAAGGATTGGTTGGGTATGGGGGATCATATCACGATGAAAATGGAGTCTGAGTTATGGCTTTGGACATGGAAAACTCACAAACAAAATGGATGCCAGGCAGCCATATTGGATCGTATCACGACGAAAATGGATATGCACATGTATGTCATAGAACACTGTCCTAATACCAACTTTAAATGAGATCTGTTCAAGCACGTCTGAGTTATGGCTTTGGACATGAAAATTCGCAAACAAAATGGCTGCCAGGCAGCCATATTGGATTGTATCACAACGAAAATGGATATGCACATGTATGTCATAGAACACTGTCCTAATACCAACTTTGAATGAGATCTGTTCAAGCATGTCTGAGTTATGACTTTGGACATGAAAATTCGCAAACAAAAATATATGTAAATTGCATGCAAATTTATGTAGATTAGCACTTTTCTAAATTTTAAATGCCTGATTGCACCAAGACAAAGTTCTGCCTCCACCCCCCCCCCCCCCCCCCCCCCTTGGCAATTTGGTCAGGCTACGGCCCTGGTGTGTGTGTGTATGTGTTATGTAATTGTATGCATACATACATAACATACATACATACATACATACATACATATGTAGGATTTATTTGCATTTCACGGCCACCGGCCCAAATGCAAAGGTGGATGCATCAGAAAAAAAAGTGGTATTAACAAAAACAGATGAAAAAATAAATACAATGTGAAAGACTCTGAAAATACAATCGTTCTGAGAGAAAATCACTGATAATCGATATATACAATCAAGTGATAATGAAAGCAATCACGTCAAACATACCTTATCTCTAAGCCTGATTGCTTTATGTACAAAATTGCAGTTTAAGTAAAATATTTGAATCGGTTGATAGTAAACTTAAAGTAATTTTGTTCTAAAAACATATCGCATGGCAAGTACTGGATTCTTAAATTATTATAAAGTGGGCATATTATGAGAAAGTGATATTCGTCTTCTACCATAGTCGTGTTACAGGTTTTGCAAAACCTTTCTGTTGGAGGGATGTTGCGTCTCCTCTCGTTTTCTATTTCAAGAGGAAGTAATGATACATACATACATACATACATACATACATACACACACACACAGACAGACAGATATACATACATACATACACAGTGTTTTATTTAAGGGCGGTAAGTAGGTAAAATCTACCGAGGTTCCCACATCATTTTACCGGGGTTCCCCACCTAAACTATGATACATTGCATGGGAAGCACTACCAGTTTTACCTCTTTCCCCCTTTCTGTTACCGGGGTTCCCAAACCTTAGCAAAAACACTGCATACATACATACATACATACATACATACATACATACATACAATGAAGTGCACAAGGAACTTGTGAGACAGTCCGAATAAATAGATGTAATCCGACGTTAAAAACAATACATACATACATATACATTGTGTATGCATAAAGTGTTTGTGTTTGAGGGGGGGGGGCATGGAAAAAAATCAAGAACTTGCTGGGGGGGGGGGGCATCAATTTTCCCTAAGCTTTTGTAGGGGGGCCATGAAAAAAATACACAAGGAAAAAGGGAAATCCTCCGGGGTCCCCCTGGAAGTAAAATCTGGACACTCCCTAAAGCTATTTTGCTCACGCTCACAGTATAGTGTGCCATCTTATTTCAATTCTGGTCAGTTTCACAATAATGAATGTTATTGATGCAACAAACTTTAGTTGTTTTAGATTAACTACCTTTACCCGTTGCACATGGATCGTGTTCAACTTCTAGGTACTACATCATGTAATACATCGTACATGTGGTAATAACCTAATGTGACGGTGTACACTAGTCCTGCTTGCATACGGAGGAATTCGGGACTCGATTCTGACAATTGTCCCTCCCCCTCCAAGTCAAGTCAGTAATACAGACTCGTGCACCGTCGTCATGGAAGCAGGACTAGGTGTACACGTGTGTACGCGGCTGAAGTCGCGGTTGTTGGAAAAAAACAGATAATATGATATCAAAACGTAAATTAACAGTTTTGAGAACTGATATAATGTTTGAGCGATCAATTTCGAAGGTAATAAGAACGTGTATTTGACACCGAAACACGTCTTCATGGATGTCAAAGGTCACGCCTGTCACGCCGGGTACGAGCACAACGTGCTCGTGACCGGCGCCTATCCGCCTAGCGCCTGTCAGCAGACTCGCGCGTACTCGGCCTAAATAGATAGTAAAATACGTCGCATGGCCAGATATAGATAATAAAACAGGTAAGATCGCGAAGCTGGATAGATATGCATGTACTCATTCTAGTAATGATCGTATTCCTCACCCTGTCAAGAATCCTAAATATCAGTGATATCTCGTATCGAGGCATTTCTTCAACAGATACAGTAATACAGATAAACTTGTAATAGTAACGGTATCTTCGTATCCCATGCGTAACGTGCCGACACCACTTTTGACGTCTCTAACTTACCCAATTTTCTTAAAGTGTCTAGATATCCCTATTAAATATCAAGTATTGTCTCTAAGTTTACAAACGCTAGATGACTATTCAGATGCTACACTAATTCCTTACTTGCATACATGTTTTGCGTGATGGAATAATGGGAAAGCTGGGAAAAAATGAAATGAAACAATATACGATACATACGAATATAGGAAGTTAGAGGGCTTTAGCACCCGATTGTACATCCGGGCATTCAATTTAGGTCGTCCTCCATGATGGCTGCCTCCAGGTCACTTATCTTGGTAAGTACACGACAAATTTGACCATCACTCGTAGATTCGCTCTCAAACTTCACTTATAATGAAGAGAGGGTTGTATAAAATGCCAAAGACTTTATTAGTATGTATGGAGATCCATATTTAGACAGTGGTTGTGATGTATGATCATATGTACGTACGCGAAGCCGGCGGCGGCTGCGGCCTCATTTTTATCGCCCTTGCAGTAAGGCTATATCCGTGTATTTGCTGAAGATGTAGTCCTGCTTGCAGACGGTACACGGGTCTAGATTACTGACATGACCCTCAACACCGTCCTGCAAAGAGCAATGTACCAATCCTATCTCGAATGTGGGTGCAAAAATGCACCCGCATCAATTACCGAAGAATGCATACCCACCGATCAAATATGAGCAATCGATCGAATATGTAGATATTTTACATCTCTTTGACGATAGTACTAATAGTCGCTCGGAAGATCCCAAAAAGTGTCGAAATCGGAACTTTTTCGGTTCCAAGTTAACTAATTTAAAACGTCTCACCTTGCAAACGCCGCCATATTTGATCGGGGTGTTCACTACGTCATCGTAAGTAAGGCGAAATCCTGAAATTACGGTTGAAATTGTGATTTCGTGATTTTTGGTCCTCCGTACTGGAACTTTTGTAGTCACGGCGATATAAAATTAATAAATAATCGATTTATTTGTAATATTTAACCACAGTGTGTGTTAATTCCTTAGTTACCAGTATTTCTGGTAAGCCCATGTTTCACGGCTGGCTCTTCGCAGGACGGAGAAGGAGAGACGACTTACTCCTTATGCAAGCAGGACTACTGAAGATGTGACATGTATGTGTCTTATGGAACATCACAGATTACAGGCAAATCTAAAGAGTAAAGGAGATACATAGTTTATACTTAATTACTACAACATGTTCTTCCCCTGGGTTTCTTCCAAGTTGTATTTTCTATATTAGTTTAGATATGTTCATCACATCATATTCAAGCACCTACAAATGTACCTGCAATACATCAATAAAAATCCATACTCACACTGCAGTGGAAATGTATTTAGTCAGGTGATATAATTTTCCTCAGGCTCTGAAGGAACCTTTACATGAACAAACACACATTTGGGTCATATGAACAAAGGTCACAGATTATTAGTGCGGAATACAAATATGGGGTCACTGCCAGTATGGTAACTATGTTGGGAAACCAGTCGCTCATTGCAGTACGTTTTGATTACTTGCAAAGCAATTTTTTAGCACAACTGAACTGATAAGGTTCAGTAGTGCTATAGGCATGGCAAAGTGTCTGTCTGTCTGTGTGTAAACAACTTAACCCTTTCACCACCAATTCCCGCTATTGCGGGAACGCTCTAGGGCGCCCACCAATTCCCGCTATTGCGGGAACGCCAAAGGTCATTCACCTACCTCGCCGTTATGCCGTTTAACGGCAGCATTTGCTGCAAAAATTGCTGCCATAACTAGTTCCACACATGCGTATTAGCTTTGTTTATCTACACAGCCATTTTGAAAGCATGACAGTGAACGGTACGATCCAAATGACGAGCGATCGTAATTTTTTGTGCGTTTTTCGCTCACGAAATCGAATTTCAACATGGCGGAAGTAATTAACGGCTCTCATAACATGGCCTACGATATAAATTATGTCACTATCTTTGGATATTTGGACAGCATTTGACTTGAAATACATCGTTGAATACAAGTATTTAGCTATGGGAACACATTGTACTTGTACGTAAGCATCAAATTCCCGCTAAGGCCGTGTGAGCTGCCGATGGCAGTTTACGGTTGAATTTTTGAATGTCGTTCAAATTTACGCAATCTTGTGACCGTGCCGACGCCCATGCTAACGTTCTAGGGGTAATTTTGGGCTATATTGTGGATTATTTTGGTTTTATTTCTTTTTGTTGCAGCTCAAAAATGACTTGTATTTGTGTTAGCTCAGTGTGTAGAGGTCAGTGGAGGGAAACTTACTCGTGATATGGGCGATTTTCCGATCAGATTTTTTACGTGAGTTTTTCAATGTAAAATTCAAATTTCAACATCGCCAAAGCAAAATCTGTCTCCCCTAACATCGTTTGCAATGTAAATAAATGTGCTGTTCGTAGAAATTTCCATTCAATTTTGACTATGAATACGATGTTTTGTATAAGGAGATGGCTGCGTGAACTCAATACAGTATATGGAAGGATCAGATTATCACAACGTAACTTCAAAGTCTCGACTGCATGTTTGCTTTCGTGGGTAAGCATGTCGGCGAAAAGCGTCACGTTGGCGTCCCGATTCTGACTCGTAAACTACCAATTTGGGAGCATTTTTTACTGATTTTGAGGATAAATTTGGTGATAATTTTTTGTTGTTCTGTCAAATAATGATATATAATTACACAAACTGATTTTTCAGAAGGTATTGGGGCGACGACTTCAGATATTTTTGTCCCTTTGATTGCCGGTGCGGGGCTGACTATTGCCTCGTAATCGGATTAGTGAGCCGTTAATTATTTTCGTTCAAATTTATTACGACTAAAAATAACATTTTCTGACACATTTTCGCCGATTTTGACCATTTAACCAGTATACAGAAGTTTTGTAGGAACATAAATGTTGGTATTTTGAATTTTGTTTGTAATATAAATATTTTGTTTATTTGTGATATGTCAATAAATAAACAACCTATGTTTGTTTTATTAGTATTTTATTTCATTAATCCATATTTCTGTTATGTGTGTGATATTTGAATGTATGTACATTGTGTATTTGGTACTATGATGTAGAAAATTTATTTTCCATTCAAATGATACCTTATTTTTAAAAAAATAAGCAACTCCAAGTATTTTTATATCAGTTTGATTACACCACACTCACTCTCACATTATGTTAGTGAGGGGGCTGGTGGACAACACACAATCCCATGAGGCCATTGGTGGTGAAAGGGTTAAGGTTGTTGTATAGGCTATTTTTCATCCAATTCTTTATTGTAGAAATATTGTTGCAACTTTGTTAAAAATAAAGATATTGACTCCAAATTTTGAGTTTGTCCCTTTAATATTCATCATAACATTAAAAACATTAAAGTAGAGTTTGTTTAAATTATGATGAAATTTGACACCTGTGTATATTATTATATCATATTTTTCATATTTTCCACTCTGTAATAGGCAATTTTGATTTTTATTTAAATTTTTTTTTACAGTTGTCATCATAAATATACATGTCAACATCTGTCTCGACAAAATTTTGAAATTTTGATCCAAAATGCTTCAAATTAATTGTCAAAAAGGCAATTTTTGTTTTATGTGTACCCCATTTTCAACAAAGCAGTGCCGAGTGTCTGTTTCACTGACATAAAAACCCTCTAACCAGTTTCTCGTTTTTCATCTCAATTATCAAATAAAACAAACCCGAATTCCCTAGCATGTATAATAAATAAGCTAGAACGAGTAAAATGAAGAAACGTTCAAAATGGTCAAAAAAGCAAATGAATCACATTTTTTGACAACTTCTCAACGCGTTAGTGATTTTGTCTCTTTGAACCCTCTAGAATGAATGAAAATCGTAATATGGCTCGAAAACAGGTTACAGTGCTTTGAATCGAAGAATGAACGCTGAACTACTGCAACATATTGATACATTACTCAACTTGTCCTGATGCATTGACATAAATTTAGTAATAGTAGTCACAACATTGCCTACACAGCGGAAAAGTTGAATAACAGTTTACTTTGATGATGCCGCCGAACCGGCGCGCAATTGCTCATTGTTGCAAATAAAACTAAAACATACTAGAAAAAGGCGGGCTTTAGTAACTTTCACCTCGCTAACCTACGTGGAGAACGCCAGAACACATTTATTCCAGCGCAGTTGTCAACGTCATGGCTGAATACTTGTTTAAAATCCATTTCTCATATTACTATGAGGAACGAATCGTACCTGTGTACGTTCGTGAGGAGGACTTCCTCGCTATGTCCTACCGAAACTTTGTCAACTTTATAACTGATCAAGTGGAGTATTTGAAGAGAATGCAGGTAGTACGAATACAAATAGAAGATGAGGAAAAACAGCGTGTTGATTTACCATGCAATGATCGATTCAAACAGTTTGTAGGAGATATACTACGATCTAAGAGTGGCATTCCACGTGCTAAACTATACGTTGTCGACGGTACTTCACCATCTACATCTGCAAAGCGGCCATCGTCTAAATTTGGTACATCGCGTGCTGATGTCACATGTAATATGGCTGATGGTGATGCAACGTCGACAAATAGGAAACGCCGTCTAGACTATAGCCCGTCGGCTAGCTCTGACCACACCGGAAAATCAATCCCAAGTTGTGGACCTGGATCACAGCGTCTAAAACCATCACAGGCACCAACGATGGAAGATCGTAAAGTCGAGATGGAAGAAAAACTAGCCATGATGACGCAGAAAAAAATATTCCTCGAACGCGAGTTGAGTGACATGAAGACGCCACCACCACCTTTAGCTGTTTTACCGCTACCTGGTTTGAAACCCGTAGAAGCTACATGTAGGACCTGCCATCACCGTGGACATAAAGAAAGTGGTAATAGGAACCGACAAGAGTGTTGTTACGAGCCTTGTCCAGGTTTTATGTACTGTGGTATCAAAGATAAACATAAAGATCATATGGAGTCTGTACGGCAGGTGAGTTCCCTTAATACACGAACTGATGTTACCGATACATTGTAAATGTGCACTCTCCCCCATTACATATATATACTGAGATGAAGACACATGTTAGCCATGATCGATGTGGGTTGATTTCACTAATGCATCCATGATTTACCGTATGATAAAAACATACATTGAAATTTGACATTTGTTTATCATGAACTGTTTATGCTAGTCTACCGGTTGAGTTCGAATGCGGTTCTGTACATGTTTATAGTATATCACATTCACTTGTAATAATTATGGTCCTTGTCACTATTTTTAAAAAATCCTGTTGTGAGTGGAAATTTCTAGTAGTTCTGAGATCGACAGAGATCAAAAGTTTTTGGATGATGATCCGCTGATCACAAACTACCAGATTTACTTTTGAAAATAAAAAAGGACTCAATCAACAATACATGCACATCGTAATGTTTCTCTCGATTTTATTTTTTCCCTCAGAAAGAAAAAGAAATCAAACTGGTCAAAGACAAGGTTAGGGAGACCGAAGCAGAAATACAGAACGTAAAGCTGTTTATTACTAAAAATCAAACACAGTTTACCAGAGTGGTGAAGCCTCGCTTGCATAAACTCTACCCGGAGAAGTACGCTGGATTACAAGGGCGCTCTAAACTGATGAAAGATGTGCGTTTATTGAAAGTTGCACTAGATGGGAAGTTACCTCCACCTGATCTCAACGATGCCGTTGAATTTCCGAGATTGCTAGCAAAGGGAAAGGAGAAAACTTCAGAGTATTCTACTGGATTATCGCCTGAAGAATATGAAGAGATTTCACCTAGTGTTGTAAACAAAGTGAGAGAAACCTCGCCAATAAAGTCTGTCGTCTCTTCAAATCTTAGCGGGAAAGATTTTACTACAAATAACTTATCAAGTTTTGGCTCCGGAGCGCCACTTCCTCCCTTTGCTCCTCCACCACTACCCATGTCACCGTTTATCCCCCAGACCCCATGGTTTGGGAGTACTTACCCATTTATGAGTCCATGGCCATTTCAGCATGCAGTGAGACAGCCCCTCGGCACGATAGTGGCTAGCAATGAACGACAAGTTACCTCCACAATAACCAGCCCTACTCAGGTATACACCACACCGGTATCGACACCAGTCGTTGTTACTACTGCTAGCATTGTGATTAACAATAACGGTACCAACGCTCCAATACATGATGACAATGAACTAAGTAGTACTGTCAATGTACATTTGTAGTGACTACCAACACAGCAGTAAATGTTCACAACAGATAAGGACAAAGTCAGTTACTAAAACCAGGTTAAATTATCTTCAATCATTTATCGCTTGTTTATTTTAAATTCACATTGATCGAACAGAATGATTTACATTGTATTTCCATGGTTATTATAGAGTAATAAATTGTTTTTACTTGGACAACCAGTACTCATCTGAAGTTAGACCTATGGATGATTGTCAAGAACACTTCCATGCTATTCCACACTGGTAATAAATGAAGGAACATGTTACTGTTCATGTGTACAGTTCAGTATAATGTCCAGAAACAGTATATTCTACATGCTTTGTAAAGAAAGTGAAAGTAGAGTAGTACTACATGTATTGTTAAAACAATAAAAGTTGGATAGTATCAGTATAGATTTTTTCTCACTGATCTACATAGTTGGTTTGTAAAAAAAATAACTGGAAAAGACTAAAAAGTTAAATTTGTTATACTAGTTGACATTTTTCACCGCTTTTCATGTTTGTTTCCACAGGGACATGACTGTATGGCGTTCAAACTGACATGTTTTTGTGACAGTTCTGATTTACAATAAATGATTTATTGAAAAGCAAGTGACTGTATAGTATCATGTGTGTACTACAATGATCAGTGTGTAATAGTATACAGTAGTCAATAATAGTAGCTTATCAACAGCCATTTTAAATGTTTTGTGTAAAACATGTATGTATGTATGTATGTATGTATGTATGTATGTATGTGTGTGTGTATGTATGTATGTACCTATGTATGTATGTATGTATGTGTGTGTGTTGTGTACATGTAGTATTGTTTGTATTTTATATACATGTTTGACCTACTTTTTCGTAAGCTAAATAAAGTAAATAATTTTGCATGGGCCCCTTGTAGAATATAATCCTGATAAACTGTAGAAGAAATCTGCAGAATTCTGTATACAGTATAGATATCTTTTGGCAATTACGAAATACTATTTTTGTAATTATGTCAATCAATTTTCAAAACCCCAATAGTTTATGTTCAAACCACATTTGAAAAACCATAATTATCTCATGACTTGCACTATGTCTAATAAATAATTTACCATGTTCAGTTCAAGTTATCGTCATTATAGTTTAAACATATCCACAGTCTTCAGCAAAAGCACGACAGGCCCCAGGTGTAATCCTTTGAATGGCATCAGCGACAGCAAGCTCTGTGAAACGGTATGAGTACTCTTGGTTTTCTCGTAATACACATTTAATTAGTCGAAAACAGAGTTCGCAGACATTATATTCGGGATTATATGGTGGTTGGAAAAGCAGACGAACACCTCGCTGCCCTAGCATGTGATGAAGGTACGGTTCGACGAATCTTGCATGGTGGAAACCACAGTTGTCCATAATGACGCAATCTCCAGGTGCCAGACACTGATTTCCAAAGTCATCCTCAAAACCCATTGCTTCAAGGAAAAAATTGATCATCTCTAATCCATTGGAAGGGCCTAAAATGATATCAGAATGGTCGACGCCTGACGTACCAATAAGTAAATTTATTGTGAATGTTGCATTTGACGAGTGTCTCTGAATTTCGACTGCCGGTTGGCCGATAACTGCATGTCCATAAATTCGATTACCTGTAGTACGAATAACAGCAGATTCATCAAACCAATGTAGTTGGTCAGCACGATAATCCGAGACAATTTCCATGAAATCCATTCGCCGTTCTTCGTTCTGTGGTGTTGTAGATTCGGCTGGTACACTACTTAGTTTCTTGCGCGACATGTTTAGATAGTTGGTGACACCACGATGAATTGTTGATATACATGGAACTTCGTCCGCGGTGAAAATATTGTCGTCCACCAGTTTCCGTTGTATTTCTCGTAGGTATATACTAGGTCGTTCTGTTTTATAGAATTCAATGTGTTGCAAGATGTCATCATTCAACTGCCGTCTATATGTGTTGATGCGTTTTCCCACCGCAATTTCGCCAGTTGACACTAATTTCTTACATATGTTGTAAGCTGTGCCTTTCGACACACCAGTCTGCTGGGCTATATTGCCAAATGAGTTCCCATTTATAAATAATTCAGCAATTCTCGTTCGTACGCTAAATGGGGTTGGAAACCCCCGTTTATTCAATGACATCGTCACAGCTAGACGTACAAAGTGGTGTCTAACAACGGCAACCTCGATAACTGTAAGAGGCGCCAAATTTGAAATTTGTTACTAGTATGTTTGAAGTTATCAGTTGTACTTACGCTCACTATTGCGGCACGTCTTTGATCTGACCCTACCAAATTTTGTACAAAGACACAGACCTACTTAGGTGATGTATCAATATGTTACAGTAGTTCATCGTTCATTCTTCGATTCAAAGCACTGTAACACTCTGGTATATGGACGCTTACATTGCTAATATGTAGCGTTTCGGTAATGCGATCAACTGTGTCAAGGCTAGGGGGACATCAACAAACTCATGCATATTGCGCATGCGGATCTTTGGTTTCAATAGCTGAAAGCGTAGCTTTAGGTATAGGTGGGTATTGAGGTATAGAGAGTAGAGTGAATCATAGGTGTCCGTCAAACTTTTATATTTTCACTATCTACTCCGAAAGTGACAGTCGGAATTCTTCGATATTTGGTGTACATGTTCCCTGGGGGGAGGCTATTCAGATTTGTTCATGCCAAGTTGATCTGTGCCATTTTCAATTTTTTATGATTTTTTTTCCAAAAATGACATTTTCATCAACTCCTCATAAAGTTCAAGTCAGATTGCTTTGATATCTGGTGTGTTGATGCACAGGGGGTAGCTTACTTAGATTTGTTAATTTCAAGTCAGCACGTCTTCTCTTCTATTTTTTATGATTTTTTTTTTGAAATTTGAAAAAAAAATGAATATTTTAATGAGCATAATGACCGACACCATATTGGAAATCAGTCCGCGAGACTTTAGGTAAAGTGCAACTTTTCAAAAGACACTATTGACGTCAAACAAGCAATGTAATATGTGCTATAGTCTTAATTCTACGCATTGTGCGCCCAAATGACAAATATTTGTTCGAAAAAGGTTTGTAAACTTCAAATCCAATTCACACACCACCCCTCCTACAGAATGGTTCATTCCAGTATATGCACCTCATAGCTCATGATCATTGTGAGAAGTCTTCCATGCCTGAACTGAAGTGTTTTTGACAGAGTCAGTCGTCAATAAAAACGATAATACTCTTTCTAAAATTACCACATTTTGAAAGGGAAAGTACTTTGTGGTTCATTTATGGAGTTTTGTTTTTGTACGATCAATATTGGTGGCAAAATTACAGCGTCAAAATTGCCGATGTGGTAATAATGCACGACAATCCCAAGTACCCGGATGCACGAGGGACTAACCCAGAAGCAAGTCGTTGTCAGCCATACATTACAGTGCAGTGGTAACATCGTCCGAGAAATCGCTGCGTTCAGTGTCATTATTCACAGAATTGTTGTTTTCGAGTGAAACCCCGTCTTGAATTGTATAACTCTAACAAATGAAGACATGTCAAGTTATATTTTGAAAGTTGTATCGCTAGTTTGAGACGATTTTCTCACGTACTATCGGGGCTTACTTGGACTTGGACCTTACTCCAGTTCATCGGGAAGTTTAGCCAGCCCGATAATTCTTTCTGGTTTAGTTTACAACACTTTTGATCGCACAGATTTTGTTGTTGTGATGAAAAGAAATTAAAAAAAAGATCACTTCAACCATTTCGTTGTGTTTTCTTTATGAAAGGTAATCGAACATGAACGAGTGTTACCACTGTAACCAGGAGGGTCTATGCTGTAACGTATGGCAAGGGTTCGACATACACGCTGGTCCGCTATCCCGCGAGTCTAGTAACTTTCTGTAAGGACCATGTACCAGTAAAGGTTACTAAAATGCCCATTGCAGGTAGTCCGACGGGATAGTGACTTTTCGATAGGTATATCAGGGAGCTCAGAATTCAAACCACCGGCTATATGATGAATTCACGGTCATAGTAAAATTCATTTGATTTTTAATTTGCTATTTTGACCAACTCCGGTTGTCTATTCGCGATAAAATTACGATTAGTTTGGAAACGGGGTAGATTTTCTATGATTCCGTGTCATAAAAGCATGTGTTCTGTAGTTTTCGAAAAGCACACCCGGTGGGAAAGTCGCCCAACAGACGATCTCGCGCCATTGCTGTTCTACGTGGCACTTTATTCTGGCGGGGTGTCTCTTGAAAACGGGAATAGCGAACGATGAGCCAATCAAGTGAGACCTTTCAAATGTAGCTAATATTATAGCCAATAAAATTAGTTGTACCATGATATGTGTATAATAAGTCCTCTACACTGTAACAAGTAAATAGTAAAGTTGAAATCTTTGTCGCATGAATTCGTATTTATGTACGGATGCGTAGTCTTTCTGAACAGTAATTCTTAGATCAATTAGTATTTAAACTACGTTTCTGAGTTAATTATTCGGTAGGTTATTGATGAGCTCCCTTTGTAAAAACGCTGTACAAATTGGATGTCGGCGTTCGCCCGGCCACGTTCAACGGAACTAGTGAAGCTCAATCATAACAATGGTGGCTGTCAAAATCGAAGACGCAATTTGACCATGTTGTTATTTCAGTGAGTTTATTCAGCAAGAAAACAACGTGTTCTATGTTTTTGTACTTCCTACATGATGTGATGATCGTCTTTTTACCGGTACAACTTACAGCCTACAATGAAACTGCTAACTTACTTAGTAACTCGATTCCGTGTTCCGTGTTCCGTGTTCATGTTTTGGTATTCAGTTTGAAAAATTAAAATCCTGAACTTTATTTTGCGAACGTTTTTGTCATTTCTTAGTAATTATAGGGCTGACTGTATCACGTTTAACGTTTATGTCAACCCGGATGTACATAGACACGAAAATAGACGAAGTGACTTGTACATGCAATTAGTAACAAAATTTTGCTGTAACTGCTGGTAACCTTCAAATTTATTTATTTTTATGTTGTAAATACATTTCTAATATGCACTAAGGACAACACTATAAAGACTTGCTCTATGGGAAGGTAATTTTTTGTCTTTTAAAAATGCAATAGTTAGATCAATGTGTACCAGAAATGTTATGTAGTATTTAAGCTCGAAATAAGACCACATAACATCTTATTACTCCTCCCCCCCCCCAATTAAGACAACCTACTCACAGAAAGCAACAAAAAAAAGAGAAGAAGCTCCAAAACATAAAAAAGAGAATAAAATTACAGTAAGGAGTTGATGATGCACAAACAACTACAACGAAATAGACAGTTCAATTACAACAGTGTTTGAAATAAATATGGGGTTTGGAAAAGTGAATTAGAAGTAGAGCAAAAACGAAGAGAGATGAAGAGCCTAAGTGAACAAGCGAAAGCACTTAAAGATAGGACCACCAAATTTTTTGCAGGACTACTACGTTATCAATTTTACTAGTCCTGTGGGATAGTGACTTTTACTCCAGTGTCGAACCCTGTTGGCTGAGAATGACTCTCTTTCGGGTACTTGGGGATTGTCACCGTACGGAAACTAAGATGGCGATTAATACATTTCTTCCCTATATATATATATCTATTACAACTAGTACAAGTTGAATGTTGTTGACTTTGTAAATTTGTTAGAAAATTGAAATTCAAATTGCCTCAAAATTATTTTAGATCCCTAGTTTATTTCATTCATCATTAAAATTTTCCAGGGTTACAGCTGTAAGACACTGGAATTATTTATAGCCAACCTCAAAATCCTCTTTTTTTCTTTTTTTTCTTGTGTGCATTTCCCAGTCATTTTTTCCCTGAGATTTTGTGCAATTTTTCATAACAGTAAATTTTTGTTATAAAATGGTGACTATGGTATAAAAGTACAATACATTACCAACTTCTGTGTAAAATGTGTTTTATAGTGAGACATCATATGAAACCACTAACCACTTTATTGCATCGCTAAAACAAAACTGCATAGTAAAGAGCTGAAGAACTGAACCACTTCTACATGTCACCAAAAAAAAAAAAAAAAAAAAACCAGCGGAGCTATTCTGACCGATAGGTCGCTTGTTGATGGATAGACATGTCTTACATTGTGGATTTATTTGACCTGGGAGCGTGCAGTGTTGACTGTACTTTGCTGTGTCTATCTACTTTTGACATGTGATTGGCACGACACTGTAATTGTTCAGGTAGACAAAACAATGGAAACAAAAATAGCAACATTATAATTAGCGTTGCGTCTTTTTACTTTAATAAGATTGCGACAGTATGTACATGTGATGTATCACGATGAAAACGACCGACTCAGCAACATGGAAATCAAAACATACAATCGGACTACTCATTGTTTCCAAAAAATTGCTATCGTACTGAAAATGTTTTATGAAGCTAACTTGCTTTCTTGATTCGTGAAGCATCATTTCAAATTATTTTATGTTTTTATGACTTATGGATTGGGTTCCGTCTGTCCGTGCATCCGTCCGTGGTCGGTCCGTCTATCCGCAGCCGTTTCTTGGAGATGCCTGGACCGATTTTTTTCAAACTTGGTACAGGGCCAGATACTATGGCATACATATGCATGTCAATTTGTTTTATGATACGATCCAATATGGCCGCCTAGCAGCCATTTTGTTTGCGAATTTTCCCTGTCCAAAGCCATAACTCAGACATGCTTGAACAGATGTCATTCAAAGTTGGTATTAGTACAGTGTTCTATGACTTAAATGTGCATATCCATTTTCGTCGTGATACGATCCAATATGGCTACCTGGCAGCCATTTTGTTTGTGAATTTTCCATGTCCAAAGCCATAACTCAGACATGCTTGACCAGATCTCGTTCAAAGTTGGTATATAGGACAGTGTTCTATGACATACAAATGTACATGTGCATATTCATTGTTGTCATGATATGATCCAATATGGCTGCCTGGCAGCCATTTTGTTTGCGAATTTTCCATGTCCAAAGCCATAACTCAGACATGCTTGAACAGAGTAGTGATATCAAAAACAACCATATGACCATTATGAGGCCAAACAACATTAACCAGGTTTGAAAATGACAACATAAACTGCCAGTTCCTTAAAACCCAATCTTAGCGGGGACTATGTCATTTTCAATGATTTGTTTTCGCTTCGATCATGGCTACACTGGTGGCGTGGAGAACCCCTGCCCCGGTAACATTTACTGGCTCTCACTGTATGGCGTCATTGTCCAGTTTTTATGCGTGGTTTCAACTGCCTTCACGCGTTACCTACTCAGTTATATCACATGGAAATGTGTGTAGGGTGATCATTTCACTGCGGGTGCTGCCAACAAAACACTGGTACACAACAATATGTGCAGTTAAAGATAATACTATATGGCAAGCGTAATAATAATAAGTAATTCATAAGTAAACATTACACAAAGGCTTATAAGGCTTTTGTAACACATGGGACCTCGACACCTTCATGAGCTAGCTGAATTGCCAAAGTTAGTCGAAGCACAGGGGATTAAGGGGGCAAGTACTTTTGTTACTTTCTTGCCATTGCACATAATATTTAGAGGTATGAATGCAATTTCATTTATTTTTATGGCAAAATAAACATAATAATGAAAAAAATGATCAACCTTTGCATGTACACTTTAACCCTTGTGATGCCGCGTTGTTGATATCCGCGACGTACATGTACATTAGCACTTCCACATTCTAGGCCAGTCGTAGTCTATCTGCTAGACCTCGGCTGTTCTTCCAATACAGTACGACACACGACCGAACATCGCTATCGAGGATGGAATATCCAAGGTCTAGCAAATGTCATCTCTGCAGTTCAGGATATAAATAATTGCCAATCAGAGAACCACATTAGCGACAAGCACAAACATAGGACAATGGCTAATTTTTCATGCATATTCATCTTAAGGAAGGGGCTTGTAAAAATAACCACCAGTGCGTTAACTGAAATGTGTGAATGACAACGTCTACACACTCATCAAACTCATAATTACCATAAACCGATAAGACATAGTAATGACGTAAATGTGTTTGTAAACACCTGCATGCAGAGATTGAATATATTAAAGTATGCATGCATGAGCCAACCCACCGCTTAACGTAATCTCAATGGAATGCCCTGTCTGAAAATGACATTTGCTATTTATTATACTAACTGTCATGCTTTACTTTTTTATTTTAGGCAAGATGCTTCAGCACCTCAGTCACCAGAACACAGCTGGTCAAGGTAAGTATCATAGTTACTTAGGGAAAAAGTCCATTTCAAGTCAGCGGTTCTGTGTCCAGTTTCTGTGGTATTCCAAACCCTCCCCAACTGCTTGTGGTTTTGTTACTTTGTTACCGTGCATATTCATGAGATGCTCATTACCACAGACAGGCACAGGGCACGGCCTAATGTTCTTTAGTGTGAATGGACCCCAGAACATACATGTAATTGAGATTGAATATATTAAAGTATATATATGCATGCATGAGCCATACATGCATATATGTCCCTTGTACGACCGCGTTTGGAGTATTGTGCAAGTATTTGGGACCCTTACACCAAAGTTGGCAAAAATGCTGTTGAAAAAATTCAACGCAAAGCAGCTCGATTTGTCACCGGAAACTACAAGAGGGAGGCCAGTGTATCCGATATGCTACGGAAGCTCCAATGGCAATGCCTTGAAAATCGCAGAGCAGTTAGCAGACTAACTTTCCTATACAAAGCTACAAATAATCTAGTTGCTTTTCAAGATGATAAACTACCAGAATCATCATCACGTTCTACTAGGGGAAGTGTACCTGGTTCTTCTTTCATATCGATCATCGCTAAGAAAAACTGTTACAAATATTCACTTTTTCCTCGGACAATTCCAGAATGGAATCTCTTACCATTATCCATTCAACAAGCAAAGACAATAGACAGTTTCAAATCTGCCCTCTCCAGCCCTCTTGATATCACCGATCTCATAGATCGTGCTCACCTGAACACGGGTGAGATCTAAAGGACGCCGCCAGCGTTACGCCTGTGTGATGATAATCCTTTAGGATGTTTACACAGTATAGAAGTAGAAGTAGAAGTAGAAGTAATCAGATCACCATTGATCATGGTCAGGTCCGCAGGAACCGCAGTTTGTTTCCTTATTAAATACTGTGACAAGTATACATTGTATTTCCATGAGATATATTTTGATACACCGACACGCAGTTTCCAGGAACTCGAGGAAAAAGGGTCAAGCTTATGTGTCAGCGGCCCCGATCAGTGATAAGTTTCCAGTCATACGGCATAAATTTGTTTTCCCATCTACCTCCATATTACCCAAAAGTACACTTGAATATACCAGCAAATTAAAAGAGAAAATTGTTTTGTTGGCATAGATTGCCGGTAAAGACATGGCTTCATAGAGTTCATTTGCACAGAACTTCATAGTACAAGTACTTTAACTCCTTCACCACCATTGGCCTCATGGGATTGTTTGTTCTGCTCCACCAGCCCCCTCACTAACATAAGGTGAGAGTGAGTGGTACATGTGTATGTAATCAAATTGATGTAAAAATTTTAAGAGTTGCATATTTTTGAAAAATAAAGTACATGAACCATTTGAATGGAAAATTAATTTTCTACACCATACTTGCAAATACATACATTCAAATGTTACACACAACCAAAATGTGGATTAAAATAATAAAATATTAATAAAACAAACATGCATTGTTTATTTATTGACATCACAAATAAACAAACTAATTATATTACAAATAAAATTCAAAATATCAACATTTATGTTCCTACAAAACTTCTGTATACTGATTATATGGTCAAAATTGATGAAAATTTGGCAGAAAGTGTTATTTTCAGGCAATGAAAGCATTACAATTCTGCCGATGCTAACAGTAACACACCTTTAGCAAAAATACTTACAGTTGCTCATTTTTGAAAAACAAGGTTTCATTTCAATGGAAAATTAATTACTTCCGCCGTGTTGAAATTCGGTTTTTCTAGCGAAAAACGCACTAAAAAATTACGATCGTCATTTGGATCGTACTTGAAAACCGTTCACTTCCATGTGTTCAAAATGGCAAGCTAGTTAAAACAAGGCTAATATGCATGTGTGGAACTAGTTATGGCAGCATGTTTTGCAGCAATAGTTGCTGTTGAATGGTATTACGGCAGAGTAGGTGAATAAACTTTGGCGTTCCATGCATTGTGGCAAACGCTAGCCATTGGGGACCCCTATCTCAGTCGCTATTTGTGTAAGCTAAAAACTTTTGATAGCTGACAATATCGTGTTGGAGGTGGTACTATACTAATAGTTGTGGAGTTGAGGCTGTGTTCGCGCTAACATTCGCCAAATTCGCAAACGCGAACTCGTATTCAATTTGACGAAAATATTTTATGCTTTGTTCGCCACAGTGGCGAACAGAAATTCTCGCACGATCTTGATGGTAAAATCGTTCACAACATACATTTGTATACTTCACGATAATTCTGGCAGTCGCCATCATGAGGAGTTTTCAGCAAGGCACTGGTATCGATGGCCAGCGCACTGCTTTAATGTTTTGTGCCCAGCTTCAAATATTGTGACACCATGTGCGGTAACGTGTTTCCCCTCTGCCCTCCACTGTCCACGATCACTTGAAATACACGTAACAAACATGATGCTATAGACTTTCGACTTGTATTCTTCAACAGCGCCAAAAAAGTATAGCAGACTCATATACCTTTTGATAAAGTGGGGATGCTGTGTCCGATCATTAGTTTTTTGTTCAAATTTACTCTTAAAACACTTTTAGGTTAATAGTTGGCCATCGCGAAGTTCAACCAGGGAGACTGCATACACAATTCCAACATGGCGGGTACATGTAATGACGTCACAAAATCTCGCGAGTTTTTGAAGTCGTCCATAGTAAAGTAAAGTACATATTAGTCTCACATATCACGAGATTTCGGCCAGCTGCGACACCATGTAGGTACGGTATACGTCACGTGACGTCCCTGCGCAAACTTTTTAATGTTTTTTTAAAGTCTACTCTTCTCTGGGCATTTAGTTTGAAATAATTGTAGCTTTCCTGACAAAACTAATCATATGCATTGATTAAATTGTGCTTGAACAAATCTCATTCAAAGTTGGTATTATAGGACAGTGTTCTATGACATACATGTGCATATCCATTTTCGTCGTGATACAATCCAATATGGCTGCCTGGCTGCCATTTTGTTTGTGAATTTTCCATGTCCAAAGCCATAACTCAGACATGCTTGAACAGATCTCATTCAAAGTTGGTATTAGGACAGTGTTCTATGACATACATGTGCATATTCATTGTTGTTGTAATACGATCCAATATGGCCACCTGGCAGCCATTTTGTTTGCATTTTTCTATGTCCAAAGCCATAACTCAGACATGCTTGAACAGATCACATTCAAAGTTGGTATTAGGACAGTGTTCTATGACATTCATGTGCATATCCATTTTCATCGCGATATGATCCCCATACCCGACCAATCCTTTATTGTTGTAGGCATGTTCCATGTCCAACAAGCAGACACAACATATCTAGTCTGTTTGATTTAGGTTCACAAGTGTTGTTGCGTGATCAGAGTAGTGATAATTCCTTAAAACCAATCATAGCGGGGACTATGTCATTCTCAATGACTTGTTATCGTGTTATTCTGAGTGAAATGAATGTCAACAGCAATTTACAGAGAGGCCGAGATACGTATATGTGGACAGTGGCACATGTGTACGTCATGTCAGCAAAGACACGACTACCAAAAACTAACTAATTTGACAGAAGACATGTTTATTTGTACAAAACTGTCGAATCAAAAGCATGCTTTTACTATGTGTATTGAACTGAGTTTGATGTAACACATGCATGTACTGGGTGTTTCTCTTTCGCTTCAAGTTCCAGAGCTTGTTGTTGGTACATGGTGTTGCATGTAGCATGTTTTCTCTCCAACGGAGGTATCAGAGTCCTCGATGACTTTTCCTTATTTTTCTTAGATGCTAACCCAGACAGAGCCTTCATGCTTGTTCTTACCTTCTCTATCTTACTTACTGAGCAAACCATTTTGATATAGAATGTCCCCAACTGTGCCCTGGAACTACGCCTTTTGCTTGCAAATGCATACTAGTTTACTGTTGCTACTATGTTTTACTGTAAATCAGGGTGGTTACATGTACATGTATATACCTGGCTATTACCGTGACATGTCGGAAATGCCTCGATAAAACCAAACTACGGATAACCCGAGTTCATCAATAGGCAAGTCGGGTTGTTGACAATCTCTTAATCTGTTTGCAATGTCAACTGTAATACTATAGGATTATAAAAGTTGTAACAGCTGATAATGTCCCTTGACTCAAACGATTCACTCCTTGAAAGTAACCTTGCACTCGGAACTACAGTTTTTCTCGTTCCATAGTTACATGTAGTTAAATAATTTTTGGAAAAATTAAGCACATAGATACTTAAATAGCAAATTCACATATCTGATGTCCATATACCACATGTAACATTGTCAATGGACGGTGCACGATGTATCCTAATGTTATGATCGCGATCGGATCGTGACCTTTCACCCAAGCCAAATCGTGACCTGTCACCCAAGCCAGTTGTGCCTTGCGGCGGAGTAACACATTCACTAGTACTTGCACACATTCGGTCGACAGCATTTCAGTCTTGACTTAGTACCTATACCAGCAACGACTCAGGCTTATCAGATGTAATTACAAAAAGCAAACACTTAGTTATGGTAATGAGCTGATAAGGATTGATAAGAAAGTGCAAGAATTGCACTTTGCTGGTAAAGGCGATGTTCCCCTCATGATTAGTCAGTTTGTGTACATTTGTATAGCAAAATTATTTAGTAACTACATTGTATGTATGTAAATTCATCGTGTAACATATTATTTTTGTCTTTTTTACAGCCTCCAATTCAAATCTATGGTATTGGTGGACGATATGCTCATGCATTGTACTCTGCAGCCACCAAGGACAAAAAAATTGACGTTGTTGAAAAAGATCTAACAACAATAAAGGTAGATACATGTTCATTGTATATGTACATGTATGTAGACTCAATCTTCATCTAGCATCATGGTCTACAAATGTACATGTATGTTTACCTACACAGCCAATGATGTACATGTATTATGTAACATGCTCTTTCCAGATTTCATTGTGCACTTCAGGAAATATCTGGGAATAAGTTAAAATGGGATGGAATTATCTTTGGAAGGGTTGGGGTCACAGGGAGGGATTAGGTTATAAAGGAATGGAATTATCACAGGGAGGGATTATGGAGAAGATGATGATGGAGAAAGAGGTATGGTCTTTGACTGGTGAAATGTCATGATTTAGGAAATGGCAAATGACTGAGAGGGGCTATGAATTATGTTAGGAAGGGGTTGAGGTCATGGGTGGGATGGGATCATGATAGAGAGAACATGGGTCATATTGATGGCAAAGCAGGCCCATTGCCTCATCTTTTTACCCCTTACCCCCACCCCACCTGTTGCTCCCTGGCCTTTTGCTCCCAGGTCATTTTGCTTCCTAGTCATTTTGACCATAGCCTTCACCCCCTTCACCTGAATCGAAAGTATTTTTATTAGTCTCCACCGGACAAAGTCTGGGGATTATAGATTGGGCTCTATGCGTCCGTGTGTGTGTCCAGAGTCAATCTCAGAAATGATTGGACCGATTTCTCTCAAACTTGGTACAAGGACAACACACTATGGCATACATATGCATGTCAATTTATTTTGTGATACGATCCCATATGGCTGCAAAACGGGCATTTTGTTAAGATTTTTATTACAACTGAAATGATAAGGTTCAGTAGTGCTATAAGCATGGCCAAGTGTCTGTCTGTCTGTGTGTGTGTGTGTGTGTGTGTGTGTGTGTGTGTGTGTGTGTGAACGACTTACAATCAAAAGCGGCCAGGCCAATTAGTTTGATATTTAGTGGGGACATTACTTAGGGCGTCTAGATGGAAAATTGTTCAAACGAAAGCGATCACATCAGAGATGTGCGTTTCGATCAAAAAATATAATTTTTGGTAAAAAATACTTAAACTCCAAAACTATTGGGCAGATTGCCTGAAATTTGGTGGGAATTTTTTTCGGGGGTGTAAATTAAGATTTGTTCATGACATGATGATTCCCTTAGGGTTAAAATGTGTCTTTTTGGTCAAAAACCTATAATTCTAAAACTACTCACCAGATTGGGCTGAAATTTAATAGAGATGCGTCTGTGGGTGTATAGATGAAGAAATATTAAGCATATAATGATCTCATCAGAAATACGCAAATTAGGTATAAAATGTAAATTTTAGTCAAAAATTTATATCTCAAAAAGTACTTGGACAATGAGACAAACTTGGTGAGATGTTTCTAGAAGTGTTATTCTGCAGATTTTCTTATATTGTGACACAATTGGCCCTAGCAACCATGACCACACCCTTAGCAACAACCAATTGGCAGTATATTTTGGTCAAATAGCAACATCATCTGGTAGGCAAGGGAGTAAACATTCAAAAAATGTATTGCAAAGGCTGGGGGTAAATGGGCCATCGATGGATGGGTTTACCCTAGGAAGACAAGCAAGGTGTTGATGGTGATACTCTCATTTGTTGATATCATATTTCTATCATGTTTGTTGACAGGGACTCTTTGACACAGACGTTAAGTTTGCAGAATATGTGACAAACCCAACATTGAAAAGAAGTGACAAGAAAGGTAAATGGTAGTCTTATTGATATATGATTATTACATTTAATAAAAATGCATGCATTTTGGAAGTACTTTGTATTTCTGTAAGGTATCTCGGGATCCTGTTTATCATATAATTTGGCATAATTAATATTACAAATAAATTCCATTTTCACTGCATACCAAATTATATATTTGATTTAGGGGTGAAATCAAAAACAAAAACATCGTAATTATGCGTCCTAACGAGTAAAGACGAGTAGCTACCAGTAGTTACTATGTAGTACGGTGAATATTCATAAGTCTAGATGAATATTCATGAACCTTTAGCTTGTAGACAATAAAAAGTAAACACCTATTGTCTGTTATTGATGAGCCCAAACTACGACCATTTTACATGCAGTCTTCCTTATTCCATTATGCAAAATACTTCATGAAACCCAAAGACTTTCTTTCCTGTGTAAATCACTTTCATGCTAGTCTGGATGCCAACTGTGGCCTAATCGTAACGATACTGTATAGGAACTAGACTACTTTCACACATACTTTTTAGTCCCTGTCGGACTTATGGAGTGTGTTCCGTCCATCCAGAGCCATCCGTCCATCCAGAGCCATTTCTTTGAGATGCCTGGACCGATTTTTTTCAAACTTGGTACAGGGGCAACATACTATGGCATACGATACGGTCCAATATGGCTGCCTAGCAGCCATTTTGTTTGCGAATTTTCCCTGTCCAAAGCCATCTCAGACATGCTTGAACAGATCTCATTCAAAGTTGGTATTAGCACAGTGTTCTATGACATACATGTTCATATCCATTTTCGTTGTGATACAATCCGATATGGCTGCCTGGTAGCCATTTTGTTGGCGCAGTTTTCATGTCCAAAGCCATAACTCAGACATGCTTGAACAGGTCCCCCCCCCCCCCCGACCCATCCTTTATTGTTGAATGGTTTATTCCATGTCGTCGTCTTGAAGGCATGTCCGATGCCCAACGAGGAGACACAACATGAGTAGGCATGCTCCATGTCCAATGAGCAGACACAACATATCTAAGTCTGTTTGATTTAGGTTGACAAGTGTTGTTGCGTGATCAGAGTAGTGATATCAAGAAATTGAATTGTAATTTTTTGTGTATCAAACTAATTGTATCATCGTTGGGTGCAATGTCTTTACTTGAGATAAGAAGCACAGGGACTCCATACATGTACCAATCCTCACCCTAAAAACAACTATATGAGGCCAAACAACATTAACCAGGTTTGAAAATGACAACATAAACTGCCAGTTCCTCAAAACCCAATCATAGCGGGGACTATGTCATTGTCAATGACTTGTTTATTTTTAGCACAACTGAACTGAGGTTCAGTTGTGCTATAGGGATCGCCCAGCGTCTGTCTGTCTGTGTGTGTGTGTGTGTGTGTGTGTGTGTGTGTGTGGATGTGTGTGTGTGTGTGTGTAAACAACTTAAAGTCAAAAACTGCTGAACCGATTGCCATGATATTTGGTGGGTCCATTACCTTGGGTGTCTAGTTGGGAAATTGTTCAAATCAAAATGATCGCATCACAGGTGTGTGATTTGGGTAAAAAAATGTGATTTTTGGTCAAAAAACTTAAACTCAGAAACTACTGGGCAGATTGGTGCGAAATTTGGTGGGAACATTCTTTAGGGGGTGTAAAGTAAGATTTGTACATGACATGATGATTCCATCAGTGATATGCAAATTAGGGCTAAAAATGTGTCTTTTTGGTTAAAAATCTATAATTCCAAAACTACTGAGCAGATTGGGCTGAAATTTAATGGGAATGCATCTTGGGATGTATGGACAACAATATATTATAGCATACAATGATTCCATGAGTGATATGCAAATTAGGTGTAAGAATGTTCATTTTTGGTCAAAAACTTATATCTCATAAAGTACTCGGTCAATGAGTCTGAAACTTGGTGAGATGTTTCTGAAACTATTATTCTGCAGATTTTCTTCAAAATATTTTGACAAAATTGGCCTTAGCGACCATGACCACGCCCTTTAGCAACAACCAAATGGCAGTATATTTTGGTCAAATAACAATATCATCTGGTAGGCAAGTGAGTAAACATTCAAAAAATGTATGCAAATACCCTAGTAACCATGACCACGCCCATAGCAACAGCCAAATGGTGGTGTATTTCACAAAGATAACAATGGGGTTTAATAGACAATTTAATAAACATTCAAAAAATGTATGTAAATTTGCCTAGCAACAAGACCACGCCCATAGCAACAGCCAAATGATCATGTGTATTGCAAAGACAATATCAGGAATTCATACACAAGTGAACAAAAACATACATAAATGTATGCAAATATATCTAACAATATGACCACGCCCATAGCAACAGCCAAATGATAGCATTTATCGTAAAGATAGCAACATGGTTGGATACAAAAAAATGTAGGCAACTGGATAGTTATTCAGCAAATGAACACCTATTGTTAGTATGGACTAGCATATGGATAAACATTTTTAAAAACTGTACAGTTGTGCTACTATGCCATTGGCGGTATTTTTATTTTATAATATATTATTTTTCTGTGCCAGTGTCTAGTTCAGGTTTTCCATTGTTTTCCAAACGGCCTCTGTTTTTACCTTCCGTAAGGGTACGGGAGGTATTAAAATGGGATGTCTGTCTCTGTGTCTGTCATGCGTCTGTCTGTCTGTGTGTGTGTGTGTGTGTGTGTGTGTGTGTCTGTCTTTCTGTCTGTCTGTTTCACCATTTTCTTACAAACGGCTGTCTCAGTTACATGTATAATGATATTTAGTACCTATAATGTATGGGGTAATGGCTAGACCTGACAGCTTGAACGGAGGGTACCGAATTAGCATATTTTACATTGTCTAAGCGCCTCGTTTTTGCTACGTCGCTGAATGCGGAAGTGTGTCAGTTACGGGAATCGGCGTACACTCTCAGAAACTACGCCGTGTATTCAAACAGAATGAAATTTTTCTTTGAAATATAGCCATTTCGATTGACAATGAACCATTTACTAAGATTCTTTAAAGTATTTGACTAGAGAGCAAGCAATTCATTTACGATGGCAGAATTTCCGTGCCGAAGCGCATGCCACGAACCACGCATGCAAACCTAGCTCTCGCCGAAAACACTTACTTAACCCTTTCACCACCACTTGCCTCATGGGATTGTGTGTTGTCCACCAGCCCCCTCACTGACATAATGTGAGAGTGAGTGTGGTGTAATCAAACTGATATAAAAAATACTTAGAGTTGCTTATTTTTGAAAAATAAGGTATCATTTGAATGGAAAATAAATTTTCTACATCATAGTTGCAAATACATGCATTCAAATATCACACACACAACCGAAATATGGATTAAAGTAACAAAATATTAATAAAACAAACACTGGTTGTTTATTTATTGACATATCACAAATAAACAAAATATTTATATTACAGACAAAATTCAAAATACCAACATTCATGTTCTTACAAAACTTCTGTATACTGACTAAATGGTCAAAATCGGCGAAAATTTGTCAGAAAATGTTATTTTCAGTCGTATTAAATTTGAACGAAAATAATTAACGGCCTACTAATCCGATTACGACGCAATAGTCGGCCCCCGCACCGGCAATGAAGGGTAAAAAATATCTGAAGTCGTCGCCCCAATACCTTCAGAAAAATCAGTTTGTGTAATTATATATCATTTTTTGACAGAACAACAAAAAATTATCACCAAATTTATCCTCAAAATCAGTAAAAAATCCACCCACAAGTTGGTAGTATACGAGTCCGAATCGGGACGCCAACGTGACGCTTTTTGCCGACATGCTTACCCACAAAAGCAAATATGCAGTCAGGACTTTGAAGTTACGTTGCGATAATCTGATCCTTCCATATACTGCATCGAGTTCACTCAGCCATCTCCTTGTATAAAACATCGTATTCATAGTAAAATTGAGTGGAAATTTCTACGAACAGCACCTTTATTTACATTGCAAACGATGTTAGGGGAGGCAGATTTTGCTTCGCCGATGTTGAAATTTGAATTTTACATTGAAAAACGCACGTAAAAAATCCGATCGGAAAATCGCCAACATCAAGCGTAAGTTTCCCTCCACTGACCTCTACACAGTGAGCTAATACAAATACAAGTCATTATTGAGCCGTAACAAAAAGAAATAAAACCAAAATAATCCATGATATAGCCAAAAATTACCCCTAGAACGTTAGCATGGGCGTCGGCACGGTCACAAGATTGCGTAAATTTGAACGACATTCAAAAATTCAACCATAAACTGCCGTGGGCAGCTCACACGGCCTTAGCGGGAATTTGATGCTTACATACAAGTACAATGTGTTCCCATAGCTAAATACTTGTATTCAACGATGTATTTCGAGTCAAATTCTGTCGAAATATCCAAAGATAGTGACATAATTTATATCGTACACCATGTTATGAGAGCCGTTAATTACTTCCGCCATGTTGAAATTCGATTTTGTGAGCGAAAAACGCACATAAAATTACGATCGCTCGTCATTTGGATCGTACTCCTGATATCGTTCACTGTCATGCTTTCAAAATGGCAGTGTAGATAAACAAGGCTAATACGCATGTGTGGAACTAGTTATGGCAGCAATTTTTGCAGCAATTGCTGCCGTTTAACGGCATAACGGCGAGGTAGGTGAATGAACTCTGGCGTTCCCTCAATTGAGGGAATCGGTGGGCGCCCTAGCGCGTTCCCTCAATTGAGGGAATCGGTGGTGAAAGGGTTAAAGGGCCTTATAGGGCTTGAGCCAAGGGGAAACTTTCACAAACTGTTGTCTATACCATCGATAGTAGCTGGTCCAAATTTCAAGGCCGTACGGTACATTGCATGTATTTGCGGCATGATTAAGTGACGCCGTGCAGAGACCAATACGTCTATTGAATTCTGCGCTATGCAGGGAATGGATAACGCAAGTGTATATGGAACAAATGACTGTTTTTACGCTGATTACTTACGAGTTTTTCCATGACCACAGAAATAAAGACACCCTAAGAGTTTGTTTTTTTCCCCAAATATACGATACTGCCATCATAATCCAGGGTAGCTCTGGATGTATGCGCTACGATGTTCGACACGTCTTTCCATCTGGAAAGACGTGTCGAACATCGTAGCGCATGCATCCAGAGCTAAATCCAGTGCTGTTGTACCTGACTGTCTCGCTTTCATACATAGCGAGAACATTGCATTATAAGCTTACATCGTTTATTAGTTTTTGTAAATCCAATTCAAAGTCTTTCAGGTTAATTTTTTAGGTTTTTTACATTTATATTTCTTTTACTATTATGTTTAGTGTTTTTGAAGTATTATTATTATTACTATTATATTGATGTGTTCTTTCATGTACAGGTAACACGTAACTTAAATACCAAAAATGAACAGCAAGACCAAGCTAAAAAACTTGAAAACATCAGAAAGTAACAATACAAACACCATTTTCAAAACAGAAGCTATTACGTTGATAACTCTTTACTCAGGCCTAAAAAATAATTGTTTGGTTCCGATTATCAAACCCTACCTAGTTTTTTCACTGCTTAGTCGACCTTAAACTTTTTTTTTACGTATTCGAGAAAAAATAAGTTGTGAATTCTCACGAGAAATAATGGATGTGGACACTGACACCAACCTAGGAAGACAATACATAGAACTGTTCTTCCAATTTGAAACGGCTGTATATCTGATGGGAAGAAATAAACAAACACAGAGACCTTTTGGAAAACAATGGAAACCCTAAACTAGACACTCACACATGAAAAAAAATATATATAATAAAATAGACTAAAAATTCTATCTACACATGTACCCCACCTTTGCTAAATTTTAATAATCGGAACCACATATTTTTTTTATTAGGTGTTATGTTTGATTTTTCTTGAAACTGAAAATCGTTATCATCCCAATCTCCGTCCTCGCCCTCATCCACATCATCTTCCCTCTCAAACACACATTCTTCTGGTAAATTATATTCTTCTTCAAACTGTACAAGAGTTTCTAGTTCATCAGTAATGTCAAGTATTTCTTCACCCTCTGTTAACACGATGTCATCCACTTCCATATCATTATTCTCTCCCCTATGTGTATATTCGTTGCTTTCACAATTTTCGCAGTTTTTACAATAACATCCTGGCCCACATTTAAGACCTTTTTTAAACACAATCACATTGTTTGTTTTTCCACCCCTTTACATTTACAACCCTTTGTGTATTTGTCAGCAGTATTTTATTTTCTTCTGAATCCCACAAGATACTTAAATGATTACTATTAGGGCGGCCCTTTTTATTTTTCTGTTTCTCATCTCCCGACCGACCCTAATTTGCAGCTCCGACATCAGAAAAAAAAAAGTTTTTTTATTTCCGACCGACCCCTGAGCACAGCAAAATTGTAAGGTTCCCCATGGCGTCTTAGGCCAGTTCTGCCGAGGCCACGACCTTGCGACATTGGCCCCCTAAAATTACAAATGAAGCAATAATTTTCCCACCTTGCGTCGCTTTGGCGCATTCATTTTACGGCAGACATCAAAATTATCTAAGTCCACGGCCGGACCAGGCCAGGCTCTGACTCGACGTGAATCCCACAAGAAGTATACTGACTGCGTAAGGGAAAGTTTTGTTGACATCATATAAGATACAGTGACAACGCGCAGTTCTATTGTTAACATAAAAAATGCCACAAAAAGATCAACTTTGATAAACTTAATCTACAAATTAAAACATTAGAGGGATTAGATGAGACGTCGAAATGGACGTCTCTCGTCACATGTTTTGTCTACTGTCACTGTCGTGACCTCTGACCTAATCACTGACGTGTGCGAAACACTGAACTTGCTACCGGAACATCCATCTGCCATGCCACAGCTCAGAAGCCTTCGTGAACCAAATTTATGGGACAGGTTGTGATTTTCATTTGTTGATGGGTTAAATTAAATGAGTACATGTGTATTTTGATTCCGAAAAAGCTGTGTTAGGGGATCGTGTTGCATGATGTTGACAGTGCTAGTGACACATGTGTTGGGCACTGAATCAATGCGTAATCACTGGCATGGCCACTTATAGACGGCCGATGCATGTGCGCCCGGTCAGACATGAAGAACGAACTTGTTGTGCAAATCAGAAAAAAATTAATGTAATATTTACAGAGCATCCCAACTTTGACTTTGTTGATAGTTTTAGTTAAAGATTCAAGTTCTGAGTTTCAAGGACACCTAATGTCAGCTTTCCGTATCATTGCAAGTTTACGGTAGGTAACTATGCTGTCATTTGATATAGCAGGACCAAATCATGATACACAGCCAGTAACGGTTAATTAATAAAAAATTATTTTAAAGTTTGTTTGACTATTATTTGTAAGTTTTTCGTTCACATAAAGTCAGGGATTTTTTTTCTTCAAAATGTCATGAATGTGAAGAGGGAATGATAAACACAGCAGTGTACTAACAATTTTAAAAATGAAACAAGTGGTTACAAGTTTAGGATTTCTCAAAGTTTTTATTCAATCATATGTTCACTGTGACTTATTTTGAAGTTGGTCATTGTCCTTGTCCGAAAAAAGGAATTATAAATTTTAGCACTGCTATTCATTGATATTCAGATTACCCAACATATACTCCGCTCTGCGTGCAGACGTATCGAGCACTGTACTACGGACAAATCTTACCACTGACTTCCTATATATATATATATATATATATATATATATATATAATTATATATATATATATATATATATATATATATATATATATACATATATACATACATACATACATACATACATACATACATACATACATACATACATACATACATACATACATATATATATTTATATATATATAACTTAAAGTTACATAATCTTAATTGCCTTCTTTTTCTAAGGTGTAATGTGTAGTACACTATTTTCAAAAAATAGCTTACTGGGAACTGTTATTATGAATGGAATTTTTTTATGTAGTTAGGTAATGGTCTATACGTAATGGAATATCTCAGACCACAGTATCTCTATAGTGGTCTGAGATAATTTATATGAATATTTCATAAACAATAATAATTGACCCCACTCCCTGTCAAATGACACCACTTTTTGGAACCAAGGGGCCTGTGTCCCCACTTGTTGGAAACCTTGGCAGAACACCGCCGTCTACCCAACCCCTTTGTTACGTCAGAGCAGCATGTGTCTTTCATCATGGCAGAAGCCATTGAGGTTTGATGAGGGACAGGGCTCAAAATTAATACTGTCACGCGGTACATTTTGCTGCAATGCAATAATAGCTCAGAATATTTCCATCATTTTCAAAATTATGCTTAAAATTGGTAAAAGTCATACTGCATTCCAAATTTCTTGACCAGTTTTTAGCTTTAAATCAGTTGTATTATCAGGGAAATGACCGACTCCATAGCCGTTTCATGACCCATGACATGCATGACCTTTGAAGACATTCCAATGTTTACATTATTACTTTTAATTACTTTTAAACAGTAAATCCCAAAGGGGTTCTGAGTTCTAGAAATGCTTGACATGTTATCTGGTGGATTATTTTGACAAGTTCACACTGAAGAAAAATGTTTCATAGAAGTTATGGTTTATATAAATGAAAATTCATCTAGCACACTGATCAGTGACAATCACGTACGTGTTTCAAAAAGTTACACACTAAAGTTCAAATTGGATAACTTGAAAACATTGTTAGCGATGGCAATGCCACTTTGATTAATAGGACGAATGTATTAGTACTCCTGATAAAATCACACAATAGTTCATGGCTACAGATATACACCCATCAGGATGATAAGTATTTAATCATCTTCTTACAAAGTTGTTCTACAGACTTGTCAACCTTGCTAAAATGAAGGAAAGAGACTTGTAACAAGGAAATCAATAAAGAGAAGATAAATGAAGTTGTATAGAGACTAACAGGACAGAAAGGACAGAGAATAGAACTGAAAAAATACATTTTTTTTCTTGCCCCCTTTTTTTTTTATTTCGCCCGCCCGACCCGCCTGACTATTCCATTGGAGATGAGAAACAAAAAAAAAAAAACCTCACCCTTAGCAATGAAACCGTGACTATTATAATCTGGTAATACTATCCTACTTTGGTGCGACTGATCACCTCAACCAATGATACTTAATGCGGTAGGGTTTGGCATATTTTCCTCCTCAAACCGTGTTCTTACTTGTATCCGATACCTTATTATTTCAAGTCACAACTTATTTTTTTGTATTTTTCACGCTTCATTATCTTTTTCAACCATACCTCATATACACATACATCTTTTTTGGAAACACTTCTGTATGTTTTATTATTGCTCATAAAACGAATCAACTGTTGCAGCTCATGTTGAACGATAGCTTTTTGTGTTGACCCATTTTCCACCTCTCGATCTAATTTATCACATCATGGATTTCACAACAATTGTTCATGTATTGTTTTCGCATAACTGTCATGTTATCTATCAATCTGATTAAAATCCGATGTAGATGTCGGCTAATCGTTCACTGCTATTTTACCTTCGTTATTTCTTGGTACATGTTTATATTTTTTTAGCCTGATCGGAGGCGATCAGGCTAAAAAATGTAAACATGTACCAAGAAGGTCAATTCAGGCAAAATAACGAAGGTAAAATAGCAATGAACGATTAGCCGACATCTACATCGGATTTTAATCAGTCTATGTATTGAATAAAATTTGAATGAAATGTTTTCACAGACTGAATAAACGCCTTTTTTTAAAGCTTCAAATTAACTTTCATAACCTTACGTTTAGACAGTTCAAATAGTCTATTTTTTGACTGATTAGATATGATACTCAATTTCCTTGGTATGTCACTAGATGTGCAAGCTGTGCATTGTTAATAAATGACACGTATTTTATTTAGGACAACCTTGCTTTTGTGTGATAGAACAGTTGAGTGTTTTAATAGGATCATATTTAAAGAGTACAAGTCAAAAATTACAATAGCAATAAAGTAAATGAAAAAGGAGCAATGTACAATATATGGACAAATGAAATAAATGACCCAAGGTGACACTCTAGACAAACAGTTCAACACAAATTTACACCTAAGATAAAGTTCAGACAGAAAGCAAAGTTCTCCACATCCACACGGCGAATGACTCGGAAAGCTGAATGTCTTGTCACAAATCCCTCCTTCAACCAACCAACCATCAGCTACTATATACCTGCAAGACGAAACAGTTTTGTGTGTGAAGTTGGTCTGAAATTAATTACGAAATGATTATATCCAATACTACTATTTGAGCTGAGTCAATCTAGTTTCAAAGGCCGAAACGGAATATACGTGTACGCGTATAGCTCAGCGTGTGCTCTTGGCTTGGCAACACGCGTAGTCAGTGATTCAATAGGAAGGTCGCCATGATGGAAACATCGATTCATGGTCAACTTTAAATGTCTGTAAGTTTGTATCAAGACCTTGAGCCAAACAGAAATTACGTTTCAACGTTTCTCATATCATGATAAATCGATAGCACGACTTATTTTGAATGTAAATATCATTGCATGTATTTGCGGCATCGTTAAACTTGTAACAATATTCGATTGCTAAAAACCCGTAGCATGGTCAAAATGACAGTTTCACTACATAGAAATTCTTGAAAAATTACATGCGAATACTTACCAACAAGGCTATTCAATACAAATATCACCATAAATTAGGTATGGTTGGTTAACGAAGACGATAATATGAAGCGACGAAAATTTCCGTGAAAACCTACTAACGGTCACTGTCCAACTAGAGGGCGCTGTCTGAATTCAAATATAATCCTCATAAATATATGCTAATTAGGTACCCTCCGTTCAAGCTGCTGAGTAGTTTTTGAGCAAGATCTGTTCATGTTAATTAGGGAAATTTGCATATCAATGAAATCAACTAAGTAAGCAATATCTTAAAACTGCACTCTTCAATTTCAATGTAATTCAGTATATTCGTTAAACATAACAACATACATTTGTCCTGTCCGGGTGCACGAGTCTGTATTACTGACTTGACTCTAAACACCGGAGGGGAGGGACAATTGTCAGAATCGAGTCCCGAATTCCTCCGTATGCAAGCAGGACTACGCGCGGGGCTGCTTTGAGTACGAGCGAAGTGAGGCATGTTGAGGTATTTTGTTGAGAATTATAAATATTGCGAAATGTCAAGTACAAGGTTTAAATACAATGGAATGATGAAAAAAATGGCAGAGTCTGCTGACAGGCGCCGGTCACAAGAAACACTGTGAATTAAAATATCAGACGATGTGTGTATTAATCGCCGACAATCCACCCGTATGCACGAGGGACTAACCCGGAAGCAAGTCGTTGTCAGCCATACGTTACAGTGGTAACATCGTCCGAGAAATCGCTGCGTTCAGAGTGTCATTATTCACAGAATTGTTGTTTTCTAGTGAAAACCCGTCTTGAATTGTACAACTCCAACAAATGAAGACATGTCAAGTTATATTTTGAAAGTTGTATCGCTAGTTTGAGACGATTTTCTCACGTACTATAGTACTATCGAGGCTTACTTGGAAGTAGTAGGACCTTACTCCAGTTCATCGGGAAGTTTAGCCAGTCCGATAATTCTTTCTGGTTTAGTTTACAACACTTTTGATCACGCAGATTTTGTTGTTGTGATGAAAAGAAATAAAAAAAAGATCATTTCAACCATTTCGTTGTGTTTTCTTTGTGAAAGGTAACCGAACATGAATGAGTGTTACCACTGTAACGTATGGCTGAGAATGACTCTCTTCCGGGTACTTGAGATTGTCGCCGTACGGAAACTAAGATGGCGATTAATACATTTCTTCCCTATATATATCTACCACAACTAGTACAAGTTGAATGTTGTTGACTTTGTAAATTTGTTAGAAAATTGAAATTCAAATTGCCTCAAAATTATTTTAGATCCCTAGTTTATTTCATTCATCATTAAAATTTTCCAGGGTTACAGCTGTAAGACACTGGAATTATTTATAGCCAACCTCAAAATCCTCTTTTTTTCTTTTTCTTGTGTGCATTTCCCAGTCATTTTTTTCTGAGATTTTGTGCAATTTTTCATAACAGTAGATTTTTGTTATAAAATGGTGACTATGGTATAAAAGTACAATACATTACCAACTTCTGTGTAAAATGTGTTTTATAGTGAGACATATGAAACCACTAACCACTTTATTGCATCGCTAAAACAAAACTGCATAGTGAAGAGCTGAAGACCTGAACCACTTCTACATGTCACCAAAATAAAAAATTAAATTAAAAAAAAAAACAGCGGAGCTATTCTGACCGATAGGTCGCTTGTTTGTAACACAGACTCTTCATCTGTCAAAGTTGGCGGAGGAAATACATGGAAGTTGAAACAGTATGCAATGACGCTTTGTTATGGTACAGAGAAGTGTTTTGATTTCCCGCAGTGCCGATATCTTAGAAACCCTACTTACAGATCCCACTGGTGAAATTTACGTAAAATAATGTTGTGAAGACCACAGTAATCACAATGTACCTAGTTCCTTCAAACGGGTCAACGCAATAAGTCACCTTGAACAAAAAAGGATATATTTACAATATATCCTGGTTATAGTTCAAAAAAGGAATTGTACATACAGTGTTGGAAAAATTGAATTAACTCCGATACAAAGTTTCACTCCGACATAAAAAATTAGCTTTGATGAATTTTGCCGTATTCGTAACCTGTTTTGTCATCAAGTACTTCAGTTTCACATTGTCAGATGTACTCAGTGTTATTTTCTGTGTTAATATAAATGGTACGTATGTCATCATAAAGACTACAATATAGAATATAGTGAATCTCATTTTCTATAGCATTTTGGTTACAAAATACACAAAGTCTATCAACCACTGGTTCATTTCTATATCTCCCAGTTTCTAAACGTCTATATGTCAATGGTATGCGGCGAACTCAAACTTCAAGTTCAAGGATGATGAAATCGCCAGGCTCTTCCAGTCAGTAATCATCCTCCCGATGCTGTGTGTACCATGTGGTATGCAGTGAGAACTTGACACAAACGGTACGGGCATTCGTGTGGACGTCCTTTCACATGTGGTTTCGACACTGTTGCTTCCCATCCTACCTGGCGAGTACATTGTATGAAAGTGAAGAATTCGATGGTGAACAGTTAGGTTACAAAGCAAAAAGTTCTAATAAAAGTACAACATAAATTCGTCTGTAAGGTTTACTGTACGCTGTGAAAACACAACGTACGTAGATTGCCGTTTCAACGTGATAACTACTTCCTTTTTTTCACGATCAACCCGTAAATGTTTACAATCGTCACAAATAAATTCGTAGCTAACAATCAATCAGTCTGTCAGTCAGTCAGTCAATCAATCAATCAATCAATCAATAAGTCAGTTAGTTGAAATCTCATGAATGTTGCTTACCTTCAAATGCATTTGCTCCTTATTCAAATCCTATAGAACGATATCCATACTCGCGTTTACTCGAAACTCGTGTGTGTGTACACGTAATGTCAACACGCGAGTCAACACGCGAGTCAACATTTTCGCTCGCGATTTCACTGAAAGACTCCCCCCGATTTCCTCGGGATTTACTCGCGAGTTAATCGCGATATACCGGAACTATTTTTCTTCCAGTAGTGTAGTGCATATTCCTATAAAAGTTGTTGATTTCACTTGAAGATTTAGTGAATAATTTGTATAATAATTTTTTTTCGGTAATTAGGCTATATCTTAAACTGCATACTTCAATTTCAATATAATTTATTTCATACATTAAACATAACAAAGTTTATACGCCCTATAAAGTTGGTTGATGTACCATTACAGTGTTAATAACTAATTTGCATGATTAATGATTTTCGGTAATTAGGATATGTCATACGAATGCATACTTGAATTTCAATATCATTTAGTACATGTGTTAAAGGCAGATGTCCACTATATAAAGAGGATTATGGGTAATGTATGCATATGCGTGAAATTCAAACTGCTGTAAGGAGCACTGACTTTGCCCTCATATCTTCATCCCATTTTGCATTGAAAAAGTATCACATGGCTCTCATATTTCATATATACTGCTTGTAAATACAAAGTGATGCAACATGAGTAGAAATAACTGACTTTAAATAAGTTTGGTAGCCAATATAGCAGGTTTACCCTCAAACTGACGCAAAATTTGTTTCAAATTTGCCTAGTAAAAACCATTGGCCCGGTTTTCAATTAGGCTTACAAGTTACACAAACATTGATAAAACACTGTGAATGGTGCAAATAAACAACGTGCAAACAATACAAGCGAACAAAAGAGTCTGTGTGCACTCTATTAGCCCGATATTTTGCCTAAAATCAAGCTCACATATGCGAACGGTACATGAAAATGATATTGTTACTGAAATAGAATGACATAAAATGAAACCAAAATGTTCCTCAGTTTGATCGATGTACGTTCTGGGTTGCTACATTCCTTAGTAAAATCACAATTTCATACAACTTTTTTTGCGTGATAAGTGTTTTCTGTCGAGTAGTAGTGTCGTTGACATACCTATGCCTAGTATAAGCAGTGATGTAGATAATAGCCGGTTACCTACCGGCCACAACGCCCAGCTATAACTTATAAGTATAACCACAACAGTTTAGTTGTGGGACCGGCTTAGGAAAGTACTAAAACCTGACGATCATTGAAAAAAAATTCTAAGGTCGGAAAATTAAATATGAGTTGCCCAGAAGTATTAATAGCAAGTAAAATACCCAAAGTGTAAAAAAAAAAGAAATAAATAAATTCATATTTATTTGGAAAACATTTGACGATTACGCGGTAAAACAAGACTGGCCACGCTATTGCTAGCGATAGCCTTCGAACTAGTTTCATAGGGACGTTGAAGGAAGCATGAAGCGAAGTGTGAGGTCAATGTGACGTCTCATGATGTATGATGCAACAACACGATGTAACGTAGAGTAGAACTAAATGTTTTCTAAACTTCGGTGGAAAGAAATTTTGTCGATCGGACACTGACTATTTTCAAATTCTTAAAACATCTGAGAAAAATGAAGAGAGGAAGCAAAATGTGGCACTGACAGACAAGCTAGTATTAGTAACGTACGGAACATGTACATGTACAGGATAGGAGGCGAGGCGTACCATGTGGTGCAAACTGGACAATGATCATGCGTGTCACGTGTAAGGCATCAGATGTAATACATGTAGCTAACCAAATATTCTTGGAATGCAGCCTTTCTTGTAACAAGTATTGGAAATTGTCAGAAACCTGAGGATTTTATGATTGAATATGTTTCGATCAAGAATTCCCATACTTTCAGTTAAATTTTCTAATGACCCAGAAGCAAGACATTTTTGAAACATTTAGTGCGACATTTGATACTGATGAACGAGTGATATAATTCATAAATAAAACAAATCTAACGTTGGCAACTCTTTTATTTCTGTAATGATCCTCAAATTTCAAGGACAACTGTCTATGTTGTACACACAGATCATACATCGCTGCCTAGTCTAGTTCGTATACAATGTACCTGTCGAATGTTCTCTACGATCTGTAGCTCTGTGCATGTTGTGGAGATGAACGTAACGCGAACTAACAAGACTACAAGTACAATCATGGAGGCATCATAAATATTTGTTTCATTCAAATTTGAAAGTTGAGAAATCGTATTAAATTCTTTCCAGATTTCTCAAAAATCGTTTCCATATGTTTTGGCACTATCCAGCAATAATCCTCGTCATGTAAATGACATCGACTGACATCGTAGTCAAACATACACACGGAGACAGAGCAGAGACCAAATAAGAGTCTGTACTCACCCCATCACGACGTATGCATTTTTGCGTTTGTTTTGAAATAGCTGGGGTGGTACTCGTACACATCGGGATAACTCGGAGAAGCACATGTTTGTGATTTTATTGACTTTTCTGAGATGGGACATTGGGTTTAGAAATACAAGTTTAATCAATCATAATTTCATAAAACAGCCATAACAGATACAAAATGTACTTTCAAAGAATTAGAACACGGAAGGAAAATAACATCAATGACATTTCTACCAAGAAACCGCACGTAGCTACATTGTAGCTACGACCTACTGTAGATGTAATCTGTAATCTGAAAAAAAAATTCTCATCTATCTAACGATTTTGGTGTGGTAATGATCGACCAAATGCCGATGCTAGTGTGTACGTGTGCAACTGTAATCTAGTACCTTGTACAAATGATACAAGCAAGTAAGTTAGTTCGTACCCAAGAATATCAGTTTACAATTTCAATTATACAAATTGTCACTGTGTAATAGTGTTTGGATCGTGTTAGAACAGGTCCCTCAAAATATAATTTTTCGGGTTATAGTTTTTAGTCCCCGCGGACGAAGTCCGGAACGGGGACTTATGGATTGGGTTCCGTGCGTCCGTTCGTTCGTCCGTCCGTCCGTCCGTCCGCAGCCGTTTCTTGGAGATGCCTGTACCGATTTTTTTCAAACTTGGTACAGGGGCAACATGCTATGGCATACATATGCACGTCAATTTGTTTTATGATACGATCAAATATGGCCGCCTAGCAGCCATTTTGTTTGCGAATTTCCCTGTCTAAAGCCATAACTCAGACATGCTCAAACAGATCTCATTCAAAGTTGGTATTAGCACAGTGTTCTATGGCATATATGTGCATATTCATTGTTGTCATGATATGATCCAATATGGCCGCCTAGCAGCCATTTTGTGTGTGAATTTTCATGTCCAAAGCCATAACTTAGACATGCTTGAACAGATCTCATTCAAAGTTGGTATTAGGACAGTGTTCTATGACATACATGTGCATATCCATTTTCATTGTGATACGATCCAATATGGCTGCCTGGCAGCCATTTTGTTTGCAAATTTTCCATGTCCAAAGCCATAACTCAGACATGCTTGAACAGATCTCATTCAGAGTTGGTATTAGGACAGTGTACTCTGACATACATTTGCATATCCATTTTCATATTGATATGATCCCCCATACCCGACCAATCCTTTATTGTTGTAGGCATGTTCCATGTCCGACAAGCAGACACAACATATCTAAGTCTGTTTGATTTAGGTTCACAAGTGTTGTTGCGTGATCAAAGTAGTGATAATTCCTTAAAACCCAATCATAGCGGGGACTATGTCATTCTCAATGGCTTGTTAATGTTAAGTATAAGTTTATAGAAATACGTGTTTCACCCAGACTGGTCATACATGTATGTACGCACCGGAAAAAAACGCAGCAAAAACACTGCTACTTGAAAAAAATATACAAGGGACTCTTCGGATTAGGCAAGAACTACATGTAACCAATATGTGTGAACAGCCACTAATATGTTGACAAACTACCTGGGTCGGATTTACCAAATGCTCCTCCCAGATAAACTAACGTATTCTGTTTGCACGTGCGCAAACCTACTTCTGTAGCATGGGCACATAGCCTGGTTGCACCTTGGGCTTATTTGCATAATTAGTGAGTCCCTTACGGGAGGTATTCAGTTTAAATCTAGTGTTTATATCTTCCTATCAGATGTACAGCCATTACAGTTTGGAGGAACAGTTTTATATTGTCTTTTTAAGTTGATGTCAGTTTCCACATCCACTATTCCTTGTGAGACTTCACAGTTTTTGCAATTTTATTATTTTTTTCTCAAATACTTAAAAAAAGTTGAGGGTCGGCAGAGAAAAGCTAGATGGGGTTGGGTAAGGGGAACTAAACAATTTTTTTAGTCCCCGCCGGACGAAGTCCAGGATGGGGACTTATGGATTGGGTTCCGTCTGTCCGTCCGTGCGTCCGTCCGTCCGCAGCCGTTTCTTGGAGATGCCTGGACCAATTTTTTTCAAACTTCCTACAGGGGCAACATACAATGGAATACATATGCACGTCAATTTGTTTCATGATACGATCCAATATGGCCGCCTGGAAGCCATTTTGTTTGCAAGTTTTCCCTGTCTAAAGCCATAACTCAGACATGCTTGAACAGATCTCATTCAAAGTTGGTATTAGGACAGTGTTCTATGACATACATGTGTATATTTATTGTTGTCATGATACGATCCAAAATGGCCACCTAGCAGCCATTTTGTTTGTGAATTTTCCATGTCCAAAGCCATAACTCAGACATGCTTGAACAGATCTCATTCAAAGTTGGTATTAGGACAGTGTTCTATGACATACATGTGCATATCCATTTTCATCGTGATACGATCCAATATGCCTGTCTGGCAGCCATTTTGTTTGCAAACTTTCCATGTCCAAAGCCATAACTCAGACATGCTTGAACAGATCTCATTCAAAGTTGGTATTAGGACAGTGTTCTATGATATACATGTGCATATCCATTTTCTTCGTGATACGATCCCCCATACCCGACCCATCCTTTATTGTTGTAGGCATGTTCCATGTCCAACAAGCAGACACAACATATCTAAGTCTGTTTGATTTAGGTTCACAAGTGTTGTTGCGTGATCAGAGTAGTGATAATTGGATTAAATCCTTAAAACCCAATCATAGTGGGGACTATGTCATTCTCAATGACTTGTTTTTTAGGCCTTATGTGTTTTAACCTTTATAAATCAGTTGATCTACCAAGACAATGAACATTATTGGTCAAATAATAGTTTATGTGATGTGCACAGAATTGTTTTTCAAACCTTTTCACTTTAAGGCTCACAATGTCTTTTAAGACAATATAGTATAAGTGTGTTTCTATGTTTATGTTTATAGAGGCCTTACTCGGAGTGCTGAAGAAAAAGAATTGTAATGATGTCACTGTCAATATGTTTACTTTACTGGCTGATAATGGACGGTTAAAACAAATTCCAGACGTCCTCAGTGCATTCTCTCGTATTATGAGTTCACATCGTGGGGAAGTTGTTTGTGTTGCCACAACTGCACAGGTAGGAACTTACACTTAATGTTTTGGATGTATATGAATGTGATAGAAGATGCAGTATCCCTTGGCAGCATAAATACAGACATTGACCCTGACAAACATTTTCAAGGTGAAATAACAGAAATTTGAATACGCAATGGCTCCATTTAATTTTAAATGTCTATACCAGTGTTCTCCCCTGGATTTGTTGATAGGATATTGACTCATTTAACTTAATGATAAAATCAAAGTACATCACAATATCTAACAAGTAGTACATGTGTATGAGCAAAAGGAAAGTTGAAGGACAATTTATTACTACAAAATATTAGCACCAATAAGAAACTCATAACAGTTTTTTAATTTGATGCTTACACACAAGTACTGTGTGTTCCCATAGCTAAATACTTGTATTCAACGATGTATTTTGAGTCAATTCTGTCGAAATATCCAAAGATAGTGACATAATTTATATCGTAGACCATGTTATGAGAGCCGTCATTTGGATCGTACTCCAGATATCCTTCACTGTCATGCTTTCAAAATGGCAGTGTAGATAAACAAGGCTAATATGCATGTGTGGAACTAGTTATGGCAGCAATTTTTGCAGCAATAGCTACCGTTAAATGGCATAACGGCGAGGTACGTGAATGAACTTTGGCGTTCCCTCAATTGAGAGAATCGGTGGTGAAAGGGTTAAGGTGCCATAGACATTCCATGCAATTGACCCCCTAGGCCAAGGACTTTTTAGGCTGCACACAGTTGTACACAATGTTTTGATAGTAATCATTTTACACCAAAACAGGTGGGATATGGTCTCATCTACAAGTACAGTCGCCGTCGTTTAATTGGGACACCTTGGGAGTAGATGATTTATCCCGATTAATCGGCCGTCCTAATTACACGGCCGGTTGAAAAACTGGTCGATCACACCCACACAATCAGACACATACACTCCAATCATTCACATACACTACTAGATTACTCAGACATTCATGTAACATCGCACATACATTGATACATTTAAGTTGACTTTAATTTATTGTTACATTTTAACCCTTTCAAAAAAAATACTACATGTTTTGACAAATATACAATGTAAATTTCAGGTAGAAAACTACGATGATAAAAGTGTAAAAGAGTGTCTGTTTATCTCTGATAAAAAGAGCGAAAGTCTTTTCTGAAATGTTCATAAATAAATTTCTGGAAGGAGTACAATCTCGTCTCGGGTTAACACCTACTTGAAAAACAAGTCGATAGTGCGTTGTTTTTTCGCTTCTGCAACATCAGTGTAGACAGCGTTTTCGATTTGACGGAGCATAGGCAACACAGAAACCATACCATTTCTCAGTAAATCGGCGTAGGTAGTCGACCATCTCCCTCTGTTCTTTCACGGTGAGTTTTGGTGGTTCATTTTGTATGTCTGAGTGCGAGTCATGATCTTCATTCTTTGGACGTTTGGCTTCGCAAATGGACTCAAGCTTCTCTGCATCAGACAGCTCCCCGGTGACCTCGATGACAATGTCCATCTCGACGTACTCGTTGAATTCTTCTGACGTCATGTTGTCTGGAATGGGGACATCGGCCAGGGCATCGTCGTTATCATCTTCTTTAACGACAGCGACATCATTGACTACGGTGTCTGGGTCTGACAAACCGGCTTTACGAAGACACCCAACGAGTGTTTTTGGCTTTACAGCATCCCATGACTCTTTCGCCAGGTAAATGGCATCCAAGACAGTGAACTGCTTCGCAACATCAACGGCTCGTCGATCTGGATCGGCATCGAGTGCAGCAATGGTACGAGCATTCAGTCGACTTCTGTCGTGGCCCTTCCAATTCTTGATAACTCCCATGTCCATTGGTTGAATTAAACTTGTTGTGTTCGGTGGTAGGAATTTCATATCGGTGTTTGGCAATGTAACAGTTGACGGGTGAGCGGCACAGTTATCGATAAGTAGGCAGATCCGACGACGTTTTGAACGGAGTTCACTGTCCCACTTTTGTAACCACTTGGTAAACAAATCGCCTGTCATCCACGCATTCTTTGAATTGCTGTAGTCAACTGGAAGTCGGGACAAATCTCTAGGGAAGCAGCAGGGTTGCCTACTTTTACCAATGATTAAAAGTTTACGTTTTTCTGTCCCTGAAATGTATTGCACATACAAGTGTGGTGGTTCTGTCCTTTGCCTTTTTTCCACCTTGCAGGTCATCGCCTATTACACAGTGCCCCTTGTCAGGAAGGCCCCGAAAATAAAGCCCGGTTTCATCTGCGTATGAGTTCAAAATGTTCGATATGCTTTCTGTCTTCCAGCGTTGGGCTGCTGGGAAGTCTGCATTCTGCTTTTCACCCTGTTCCCATTTGTAGGCAATGTTGTGGCGATTTTTCCAGCATAACAACCAACCATCAGACGGGGTGAAGTCACTCCCTTGTGCTAATGCAAGCTCCGTCGCCTTCTGTTTCAGCATAGGCCCCGACAGCCGTGCACCCTGACTTAGTTTCTGTTAAAACCACAGAAACAGTGCACTACCAACATCTTCTTCTTTTCCAGTTCTCTGTCGTTTACGGTTTTGATTGCCGCTAGCACTGTTGAACTGTTTGATGATCCGATGCTTTGCTTTCACCAGTCTTGAGACTTGCGATGTACCAAACTTCTTTGCAGCAGATACTTGGCTAACACCAGGCAGCTCTAAATGTTTCAACAGTTGGACTTTATCACTATCAGCGAGAGTTTACAGTTGAGTATGTGTGCTATCAACATGGCAAAATGTGAGTGGTTTTTGCCTCTGATTGTTTTTAGGCTTCGATTTTTTCACTGATAGTTAAACTAATCCTACCCTTTCTGTTGACACGACCTTTGATTTATTGCCGCCCTGTTAGCGGCTGCCAAAGCTGGGTCGTTCACACGTTTATTCAACGTAGACAAGGACAAAACACGACACAAAAGTCAATCTTTGCATTGGTCACAGTGTCGCTAATTGTTGGTCAGTAAAAAATTGACACATCATTGACAAAATCTTTTGTTTTGTACTGCTGAATAAATACTTTATTGTTCATATCGTTCAAAAAATGTCCCAATTAACCGATAGGGCGTCCCGTTTATCCATTCAAATTCCTATGTAAAAAATCCGTTACACAGTAAAACGTCCCATTTAACCGGAAATCCCCTTGATCAGGATCCCGATAAAGTGGCAGCGACTGTATATCAATAATTATGAAATATTGAATTTTAATTTACATGAATGTATGGTCAGTAACTTGACCAAGGAATTAGCAGGAAAACAACAAATTGACAGAACAACAAAAAATAAAAATTGGTATAAAACACATTTTTGGGCAAAAAAGCATGTGAAATTTAGTTTCTTGATAAATACAAGGGTTACAATTGGAAAGTAGCTGTAAAAATTAATAAACAGATAGTATGGGTGTTGAGTAAAATATTTATCATAAAATCAACCAGTACTGTCCATCGATGTTTACAGTAAATACAAACAAATTTGTATATTTCATATATACAAATACTGCATACATATAAGTCTACAGATAGCAGCATAACGATATGTCCCATGGACGATTATATCCAACACTTCGTCTGTTAACAAAAATCTTATGAAAGACAATGGTGTAGATTCTGCTGTAATGTCTTCATGTAAACCAACCTTGCAGTAATCGTACGGCATTGGCATCTGTGGTTTGTCATCGGCAGGATCGCGAGACCCGCCATTGGCGACGTCAAAAAGTTGAAGTCATTCGGAGGGTTTTCGATATATTCTTGTAGGACAAAATTTACTTCCTCAAACCCATAAAATTCTTCATCATCATCACTATCGCTGTCTAGAAAGTGTCGAGTGAAAATCTCTCTGTCTTCCGGGTTTACTTTGTTCAATATAGTAGCAAAATGTTGAAGGTTAACATCGATATTCATAGTGGCTGCCATATTAGGCATTGCTAAGTAGGCGCTATTTGCATTTGGCAGCAAAAAATAAAAGATATCGAACACGTGACTGCTGCCTGAATAATTTAATATTTAATAAGATAATATCGTGTACATCATTACTTATTATGGGCATAAGGACGGGACAGTGATAATCCATTATAATGTCACTTTATTGACAGCATATGCAAATTACTCTTGTCGTTGATATCAACGACGTGGCCTAGAATGTGGAAGTGCTACGTTGCGGATATCAACGACGCGGCCTCACAAGGGTTAAAACTAAAAGCTTTATCAAAATTTTCAGGACAGTTGCACTTTGGTATTGCAAATTTATGTACCAAGTTACAATGAATTTGAAGATATGGCGGAATTCTTGAGATATAGCCTAATTACTGAAAACTATTAATTACGTAAATTGCTCATTGATATTCATGGCATGTTTACCAAAACATAATCAGTTCTTGCTATTACCCTACAGAACACGACTACAAAATTACTTTGAATTGAGGTAGTCGTTTTTTTAGAAAATGGTGATACACACACGGAGACTTTTCATCCTTAATAATACATAACCTTCCTTACGGAAGGAAAAAATCAAACAAGTGGTTACAAGGTAAATTTGACTGTGTTTTCAAAAATAATTTTAGTTTGGTTTTCAAGGGCTTCTAAAAATGCCCCTGAAGTTTTTAGTTTTGCTCCTAAAATTTTAACATAGGGGCAAAATGCTACTAATGCAAAATCTTAACTTTGAGCCCTGAAGGATATGCCAATTTCATCAGTAATATGCAAATTAGGGTTAAAAATGTGTGTTTTTGGTCAAACATTTTTAATTCCAAAACTGATGAGTATATTGGGTCGAAATCTAATGGCAATGCATCTGGGGTGACATTTTGACAGTTGGCCCTAGCAACCATGACCATGCCCTTAGCAACAACCATGTGCCAGTATATTTTGCTAAAATAACAACATCATCTGGTAGTGAGTAAACATTTAGATATGTATGCAAATATCCATAGCAACTATGGCCCATAACAACAGCCAAAGAATTGTGTATGTCACAAAGATAACAGGGATTCTTAGATAAATTCCAAACGTTCAAAAAGTGTATGCAAATGTGCCTAGTAACAAGACCACGCCCATAGCAACAGCCAAACAATCACATAAATGTGCATATACAACAGGGATTAATAAACAACTAAATAAACATTCCAAAAATGTATGTAAATGTGCATACCAACAAGCCCACACCCATACCAACAGCCAAATGATCGCATATATTGCAAAGATAACGGATTAATAGACAACTGAATAAACATTCCTAAAGTGTATGCAAATAGACATAGCAACAAGACCACGCCCATAGCAACACCCATCTGATGATGTGTATCACAAAGATAACATCAGGTATTCCTAGACAAATGAAAAAACATTAACCCTTTCGGGGCGGATACCCGATATATCGGGTCTAACGGTACCTAACCTTTGACCTCAGCATCATTTCTGTTCAGGGCCTTGTCATCATCATACTTAATCGTTAAGGGCGATATGCTTATTCTTATGACATAGTGTCTTTCTCGAGCTTTCCATTGATATGCAACATGGCGGCCTTGACTTGAGGTAGTGAACTTTAACAGCCGATCGAAACTAATTTTCTTGACAGAAATTTTAAATTTTAAAAATTGCGGCCAGGTCGCTAAGGGAGCGAAGTAAAGTTGACTACAGAGACTGTTGCGTATCAAGTGATAGCAGCAATGATGACAAAGGTGAAGGATCAACTCTTTGGTTACCCCGCCGATCGACTTCAGGTAAATCACGTCATTCACAACAAATTTTACGTGATTTCAACTATTTAGATGTGAAAGAAGTTGACATCGGAGATGACGAACAACTAAAATGTGTTGTAGAGGAGTCCAGTGGTGATGATTTTCTCGGCTTCACTGAATGAGAAATCAGTGCCACACGTTCCGAATATAACGGGGGTGAACCAAGTGTAAACAATAACAATGCCGGATGTGGTCGTTCTCAGACCCGTACACATTGATTACCCGAACAACAACAACAACAACAACAACAGCAACAACAACAGAGAGGACGTGACACTGGACCTGGACGTGGATGTGAATGTGGACAACATATAGGACAACAACAACAACAACACAGTGATGTCATGACATGGACAGAAGAGGAGCAAGAGAGAAGTGATGTGATAGATTTTGAGAGTGAATGTGGACCTACCTTTCAAATGAATGAAGACAGTGAAGCTATTGATTATTTTGAACTTTTTTTTACCGATGAAGTATGGGATTTCAGGGGTGAACAAATCCACTGGTCCGAGGTCCGGGACCAGTGATTTTTTGGGGCGGACCACACAAATTTGACCTTGTCTGGTCCGTCGGACCAGTACCTTAAACTGTAAATAATCATTTTAAAAAGTAGGAACAGCAACAACTGAATGTGAAGAAACAAGAAATACGATCATGATGGAGCTAAAACTACAAGCCTTGCATGAACCTTTCGATGGGTCATGAAGTATTATCAGGTGACTTCCGACTTCAAACCAGCAATATGCTATAGAGAGGGGGGCGTGAACTTTGAATGGGTAGTGGTGCGTCAATACGTTATAGTAGCGGCCTTACATTGTAGTTTATTTCACTGAATCAACAACAATGTGAAATGATAGACAGGAGATAACACTCAACGCACATGTGGTTCATATCATTACTAGTAGGGACATACCGGTTTAGGGACACAACAACTAGGAAGACAAGAATAATAATTTCATTGTATAATAAATAAAATGTATCAAATGAAACATTTTATTTGCTATCATTCTGTCAGCATTGATTGTATTGTTTTTATTCATAAAGGAGCTTCAAATGATTTATAGTAGAACCCCTTTCATGAAATGAAGTCATCCAAATTCATGTTATCCCACAAAAGTCCGGGACAAAAGTTACCAAGTTTGTCCACTAGGCAAGTGAATAACAAAGGTTTCATCATTTTTGCCAACCTCAGTTACTTCCATGATAGCAATCACTGACTGTCATATTGGTTTTTCCAATGACTTACAAGGGTTGACGATACCATACCAGTCCTCCTGCACTGCTTTCTGCAATATGCTGGTCTTGACATGTAAAGTTGACTTCGAACCTCAGATGTGTGCACACGTGTTGCTCATTCCATTTCGGGTGTGTGGGTTGCTTGTTAGACACATAACACAAATGCACTCCAAATCTGAGCATTTATGCTGCTTATTAGTCCCCGCCGACGAAGTCCGGAACGGGGACTTATGGATTGGGTTCCGTCTGTCCGTGCGTCCGTCCGTCCGTGCGTCCGTCCGCAGCTGTTTCTTGGAGATGCCTGGACCGATTTTTTTCAAACTTGGTACAGGGGCAACATACTATAGCATACATATGCACGTCAATTTGTTTTATGATACGATCCAATATGGCCGCCTAGCAACCATTTTGTTTGCGAATTTTCCCTGTCTAGAGCCATAACTCAGACATGCTTTAAACAGATCTCATTCAAAGTTGATATTAGGACAGTGTTCTATGACATACATGTGCATATTCATTGTTGTCATGATACGATCCAATATGGCCGCCTAGCAGCCATTTTGTTTGTGAATTTTCATGTCCAAAGCCATAACTCAGACATGCTTGAACAGATCTCATTCAAAGTTGGTATTAGGACAGTGTTCTATGACATACATGTGCATATCCATTTTCATTGTGATACAATCCAATATGGCTGCCTGGTAGCCATTTTGTTTGTGAATTTTCATGTCCAAAGCCATAACTCAGACATGCTAGAACAGATCTCATTCAAAGTTGGTATTAGGACAGTGTTCTATGACATACATACGTATATCCGTTTTCGTCGTGATACGATCCAATATGGCTGCCTGGTAGCCATTTTGTTTGGGAATTTTCCATGTCCAAAGCCATAACTCAGACATGCTTGAACAGATCTCATTCAAAGTTGGTATTAGGACAGTGTTCTATGACATACATGTGCATATCCATTTTTGTTGTGATACGATCCAATATGGCTGCCTGGCAGCCATTTTGTTTGTGATTTTTCATGTCCAAAGCCATAACTCAGACATGCTAGAACAGATCTCATTTAAAGTTGGTATTAGGACAGTGTTCTATGACATTCATGTGTATATCCATTTTCGTCGTGATACGATCCAATATGGCTGCCTGGCAGCCATTTTGTTTGTGAATTTTCCATGTCCAAATCCATAACTCAGACTCCATTTTCATCGTGATATGATCCCCCATACCCAACCAATCCTTATTGTTGGAGGCATATTCCATGTCCAACAAGCACACACAACATATCTAAGTCTGTTTGTTTTAGGTTCACAAGAGTAGTGATAATTCCTTAAAACCCAATTATAGCGGGGACTATGTCATTCTCAATGACTTGTTATCATTTACTTTGTAATAGATAAAACATTACACGATCAAAAATATACACCACCTGTTTCATTTTCTCCTTGCATGTAATTTAGGTGTAACTAAAAATAATGTGCTAAGACCAACCCTATATAGAAATGGTATGCGCCAAGGCATTTCCCACGATATCTTATCTGTTACTATCTGTAAACATAGGACGTCAGTGTCCACACTGCGGTAGTACCTCTCAAATAAACGACCATTTCCCAAGTAAATTTGCTGTGTAATGTGTGGCTATCCATCTCGTAAATAATTTAGACCCATCTGAAACGTGAATGGCTGTAAAGTTTTAAATGGACAATACGGACAATGGTCAATTTTTTGAGCTATGGATTTATACTAGGAAAACAACTGACCAGCATGACACAAAATGAACATTCTGATTCTAGTGTTACACTTACAGATAGTCAACGAAGTATCTATTTTAGCACTGTGATATGATATGCCAAAGCCTCGATAACTGGCGAATTTGATTTTATCTCCACACCGTCACACGGACTCCCTCTAGTCAGGCAATGTATGTGTTCCTAGGTCTTTTTCCAAAGCCTCGACAACTGGTGAATTTGATTTTATCTTGACACAGTCACACCATGGACACACGGACTCCTAGTCAGGCAATGTACATTTGTATGTGTTGGTAGTTTTTTTTTCGTGAGATTTTATCGGATCAACTTTGAAGGGGTCAGTTTCTTTGTACAGTTGTGATGATTTGCTTGCAATATCTGGGTTTTCCAGACAAGTTTGACAAAACGTAGTACAACTTTTGTCGTCATACTGCAATCATATCTAAAACTGTTTTTCAATGTTCTTGTCACATATTTATGTGAAATTTCTAATCCTTCGTGAAATCCAAGTGAAGTCGCCGTTCAATGTTTTTTGTTTCGTCGATGCCTCAAAAATAACCGTTACAAATATAATAGAATTGTCAATTGACTGAAACCAAGCATGTCAACTTTATATTTATCATTATAAATTGTGTATTGTTCAACTAAAAGTGGTGTACGTCTAATATAGATTCATAGGCAAGATTTAATGATTCACATAGCGGAACCAAGGACCACTAATTCTTTCAGCAGTACCACTGGATTTTGTAAGGCACTGGTCCGGGGACCACCCGTTCACAAAATGATTTGTTCACCCCTGGGATTTACTTTTGAATGAAACAGACCAAAATGCTGAGAAGAAAATCAGTGAAGGAACAAAAGTTGACTGGCATGAGGTAAATAAATCTGAAATGAAAGCCTTCTTTGGTCTGGTTCTTGCCACTGGTGTAATGAAACTACCAGATATAAAGATGTACTGGTCTAAGAATTGTTTTATATTTGATACAAATTTCTCAGATGTAGTGAAACGTGATCGTTTCAGACAAATATACAGATTTCTACATGTGTCCAATGATGCAGCACGACCAGCAGAAAATACAGATAAACTTTACACTTTATAAACCTAGTAAAGAACTAAGCATTGATGAGTCAATGGTGCCATGTAAAGGCAGACTGTCATATAAACAGTTCATTAAAAATAAACCTGTCAGATATGGCATCAAAAAATGGATCATGGCAGAATCCACATCTGGATACGTACTCCAATCTATCATTTATCTTGGTAAATGTGATGACAACAATGATGTACCAGTGGCACAGTCAGCCAGTGAAACTGTGGTATTGAAGCTTATTGATGGGTACGAAGGTAAAGGACACTGGCTTTTTACAGATAACTATTACACCTCAGTACCACTTTGCAAAAAACTATACCAGAACAAAGTGTATACATGTGGTACAGTTCGTACTAACAGAAAACATGTCAAAGAAACAGAACTTACAAAATGTATTTGAACCCCCGTGAGTTACGAAATGTCACCAAAGGCATGTCATGATGGAAGATGAGTGGACCAATTTTATTTCAATCCTGGTTCGACAACAAGGCGGTTTATTTCCTGTCAACCATTCACAAACCTGAACATCCTTCAACTGCACCTTTAGAGTCAACATCAGTATCCCGCCGGTCATCAAATGGTACACTATCAGTTTCCTGTCCTCCATTACTGAAGGACTACAACAGATTCATGGGTGGTGTTGATTTATTTGATCAGGTTGCTCAGCTCTACAATTGTTGAAGAAATTAATTTACCGGCGACTACTTTGGCATGAAACAGAGACTGTTGTGGCCAACTGTTTTGTTCTTGAAGGGTTTTTGGTGAGCACAAGCCATTGCATTTCCGGAAAGAGCTTGTGATACAGTTGATTGGTAACTGGCGTACCAGCAGCCACATTGGTAGACCACGAGCAAACCCTTGTAAATGTAGGTCAACACTTACCTGTATATCATCCTACCAACACTGGTTGTCGTGTCTGTGCTGAGAAAGTACATCGGCAGTACAAAAGTGACTATGGACACTTACCTCCATCAGAACGACCAAGGAAACCATACATCGAAAGATCTAACTACTACTATGCTGAATACAAGGTACATCTATGTATCAAGGGAGACTGTTATAAAACATATCACACACTAGTTGAATATTGGCATGAGTAATGAGTAACTGCAGTGCCGTGGTGAATAACTGCATGTACATGTTAGAACAGAATCTGAAGTTACAGTATCAAAACAGGTTACAATAATGACAACACCTTGCAGTCAACACAGTGATAAAAGGTGGATGGACACAATGTTGCTAATTGAGAATAGTTATGTGTATTACAGTAATGTTGATCTATAATCAGTGAATTTCTTGAGATTTTTGTTTATGGTAAACTGTGAAGGTGTTCAGTGGTTTCAAGAATTTCTTAGTCATCAGTGATTTTGATTTGTAGCAATGAAATCATCTGAGTGAGCAACAAGTTCATGTTTACAACAAGAAATCAAAGCTGAATTACATAGACACAAGAGACATGGAATGATTATACGTTGAACAGTACAACAGACAAACTATAGTAGGAACAATAACATTTTTACAGAGAACAAGAACAATTTACTACCATGAACAGCAACACGTATACAGGGCTCGAAATTCGTTTTTTTTCTTGGTAGCCTGGGTGGGCTACCATCATTTAAATTTGGTAGCCCGAGAGCAGTGACTGGTAGCCCATATGCATGCATTCCTAAATTAATGATGTTTGTGTATATATGTAACTATATGATGTATTGAATTCGATGATTAATTGAATATCTTGAGAGGTCACGTTAATGCGTTATGTGTGTGTACTATTTCACGCCATAATTGAACTGGGGATGCAATGTTTTGCATGTATGTGTCTCTGGGGACGTGTCATAAAGAGGGGACATGTGAGGCTTACTGTTAGCAAACAACGTACGGTTATTATTGCAATGAAGAATAAGACATCTAGTCGCAGTTCTTACTTGTAACTATTAGCTAAATCTCTTGGTGCAGTGAGACCTGTAAAATTTGAATATGATTCAACGTATGGAAAATGTATAAACAGTTTCATAAGCCCCATGGCCATTTCCTGATGTGGAGACTACGTCTTGGGTAGTTTAGAAACTATGTGCTGTTATCATTATCTATCCACGTGATTGGTTATTTATTAACAGACGGGTTAGACAGGTTTTGTATCAATACATGACGACCATTACGGCAAAGGCCCTTCCATTCATGGGCGAAGAGATAATCAAACAGAGTCTAAGACCACATCGGCAGATGGTCCATGCTGAAAACTTCACTCAGATAAATTCAAACCATCACGTCACCATTTCATTCTCACTAAAACTTCAACTTTCTTTTGAGCTTTGCTACTACTACTAGATCAAATGCATTACGTGAATTTTACCATTCACTGCATGCTCTCTGTGGTTGTGTAAGCGTGGTTTACACACGGAATGTTTTAGGCATCGTTCAAGAATAAACGAATCTGTAGGACAGGTGTATACCAAGTTAACAGTTCTCATCAGCAGCATAATATTTTATCAAACACCATTACAACTGTCTCTGTCAAGTTGAAAGTTAAAGCTGTCATTCATGTGATGGAATTTAGTTACTGCAGTGCTGTACCGAGAGTGTACTGTGACTCTGAGAAGAGCCAAAAGGGCCTGGGCCGGAGATCATATTTCCAGAGAGTGATTACCATGGAAAATTGAAAGTATAGAAAGATAACATTAAATTGCTATACAGAATATTGTTGCATATAAATGTTTTGTTGTGACATTTTGGAAGTACAAGCTGTGTGTACGATGTACGGAAGAATGACGTGTACAGTGTACATGTATTTCGTGTACATTTGATATACATGTAGTGTGGATGCAAATTTGGAAATGACGCACTGATTTTGACGCTAATTTTGGGAGAACAGGCCCCACAGGACTGCGACCTCGGAGGCCCCCGGCCCGGGAAGGCGTCGGAGTCAGACTGTCACAGTTTCATTCAAAACTTAGTAGCCCAACTGGGCTACCACTCACATAATTTGGTAGCCCAGAGACAAACATTGGTAGTCTGTGGACGCGGGACTACCGCGAATTTCGAGCCCTGCGTATATGTACATTTAGAACAATAACAGTTATTTGTGGATCAGTAATAAACTATAGTAGGAACAATTACTACACATACATATAGATCAAGAACACGTTTTTTTATTGACTACAGATTGTAATTTAGATTGTTGGTAGCTTTGATGTACCAGCAGATACAGTGAATTTTATAATATGAAACGGAAAAAGGTCAAGTCATGAAATGTTTACCAGTGTCCGTCCATGGCATTTGTATGGAGATATGCTGCCATGTAAATAAATGTTCTCCATTAACTAATCTGTCATTTTATTGTGTGATAGAATGTTTGACATGATACATTGGATGACTTTGGTCATTAGGATAGCAGCAAAGTATCCAAACACTAGGTGAATATCTTCTGAAACAGATATTTATGAATTTCTTGCCAGCCATTTTGAATATTTAATTAGGTCATTTGGGTCATAGGTCATAATCTACGGTCATAATTTTCGAAGATATTGTAAATTCCGTCATCACCTTGAAGTCTCCATTCAAAATTATACACTTCATAAGAATAGCTTGTTTCATAGACAATGTTACATCTGAGAGGGTGAGGGGACATCAAATGTATGGATGTTGAGCTAACTTTGAGTGACCTCTAAAAAACTTTCTTTTACAAGGAATTTCTTGCTGGTTTTGTAGTGAAGTCCCTGTAATATTGTAAAACAGTGCATTAGTGTAATGAAAGGTGAAATTTCAATGTCCAAGCTGTCAAACCTAACATTTCAATCAAGAATAGTTAAAAAATGGGGCTAAAAGCACTTACTGGCAGCCATTTTGAATATATAATTAGGTAATTGCAACATTTCATATACAATGTTGCACTTGTTTTGTATTCCCTATTTAATGACCTTTCCAAATATATATAGATATATGAGGGTTAAATAACCAAATTTTCCAAAATATGTTGGAATGATGACCATGGTGCTTAGTCATAGACAAAAATGCATAGACCCCCCAGGAAGTCAGTCTCTAAAGGGTTAAAAAAAAAAACAATCAGCAAATATGTCTAGCAACATGACCATGCATATACAGCCAGTCCGCAACACCCTCATTTGCATACAATCTATCCTTCAGATCGCGACCGTTACACTTTGAATGGCTGCTCACAGGCCTAATTTTTGGGTATTTTCAACTCACAGTAACTTTCACTAGAGTCCACCATTTTAGATACTGTAAACGCCTAAACCTCAACTGACATCTCTTCTTTCGTGTCAGCAAAATAAATTTTGGAATTACATTTAGGAATACCGATTTTCCGACGAATTCGGGACGCATACTTAAGGCCCTGAAATTTCGACCCGGTTTTTCGCTCATAGTTTCCTTAATACTGATCGGAAAGTTTACAAATTTCACAAAAAGGTGGATTTTTATGTGTTTTAAATAACCATGGCAAGAAAATTTAGTAGGATCGTTGTGTAACGGTCCATTCAAGAATTTTCCGTAGAAAGTGACTAATTTGACCCGGAAGTTAAAGCTGACCTCGTTTGACCAGGCGATTTTCCACAGCAAGCAGCAACGTGGGGGTTCTTGCTACTCACTAAAATCACACCAGACCCACTATAAAAGTTTGATGTTTTCAGATAACATGTAACTTGTGATTAATTCGATATTGTCGTGCAATTTGGAGTGACAGTGAACCAGAATGAATACAACTCGCGTAAGCAAGGCATGCGGTTGAAGTTATGCATGACCACAGACCAGTCTCCGAGACTCTGTGCGTACTGTCAATCGACCAAACTTTGTTTATTGGCCCACAGTTTACATGTGAACGAATGAACATGTCTTGCCATTTCCAAAATGCAAATATTTGGCAAGTAAAAATAATTACAACTTTAATTTGGCTTTAGACTTTGCATTATGTTTTGCGTATCTTTCCCTGTTTTACATGTAAATCCGAAAAGGTTCTCTCTGGTCATGTCAGTAATCATACCAGGACTGCTTTGAGTATGAGCGAGGTAGGCATGTTGAGGTATTTTGTTGAGAATTATAAATATTGCGAAATGTCAAGTACAGTCGGACGCCGTTTATCCAAACATGGTGGACGGTCGTAAATTTGTTCGGATAAACGATCGTTCGTATAAACAGTCGGGCCTTGAAATTGTCTCAACTCAACAACGGATATTCAAAACACATAAACATACACACAGTGTGACGCGGTCTTTTCTTTTCTTGTAACCGGACGCAGCTAGCTCACTGTCATTTGCTAAAGTTTTATCGGGTAAAGATCGCCAAAATAAACCAGTCTCGTCAGCATTGTAGATTTGCTCAGGAGTAAGTTGTTTTTCTTCTGGATTGCTAGTTGACGTATTACATGCCGTTCCTTGAATCTTTTCAGCCAACCCGTTGATGGCCTCCACTCGTCTGTCGATGACCCTTGACCCTCGTGTAGTCTTCCATTCAACAACGCCGCCTTCTCCATCAACATGGGGCCAGAAATAGGGGCACCTTTCCCACGTTGTTGTATGAATCATAGATTCACGGCTTCAACGAGTCTCTCATCTTTGGCTGTTCTCATAGTTTTTCGATGCTGCATGGCTTTTATCAGTGATAGTGGATCTGCCAACATTGAAAATTACCGCTAACTTCACCGCTTTCTCACCGTTGTCTAGACGTCGAATTATATCTTGCTTCTGCTCGATAGTAAGGACATTACATTTTCTCTTCATAGGAGGCATTTTCGTTGTTTATCTACTAGTTCTTTCGATGTTATCTACTCAAAATTTCGATATGGAATGACATTGTCGTTGATCTGCATGAATTTATTTAGTTTTCTCCATAGAAAAAATTTGCAAGTGAAAATGGTCGGTTCGTCAGTCTTCCTTACCGACAAGAGAAATTTATTTCATAAGGTGTGTTTCACACTTCAAGTTCTGATACCGCCTCTTAACAGTTTTGACAATTAGCGAAGTTTAAAACAAAGCTGTCATTCACACATACTTTTTGCCGACCAAGGCGTCATTGACATTGACAACGTGGGGTACACTGAGCATTGTCGTTCATAAAGTACATCGTTCACACTACGTCTTTGTCGGCATTGAAACAATATTTATTCATGTTATTGTCGGTGTTTAAAACACTTGACGTCGATTGTAAAGACATAGTACGTAAGTGCAAGTTTTTGTCGAGTGTCCCTGTCGGTCAAAACTTCCATTGTTGAAATTTCATTACTAATTCATGGGACCAAGAACTCTTGTTCGGATAAACCGAATTTCGACTGTACAAGGTTTAAATACAATGGAATGATGAAAACAAATTACAAGTAGGGCCAGTGTCATCCACTAGTAAACTAGTTGGAGATACATTCAAGCTGGAATGGTTAGAATTGTATATACCTTGTAAGTTTTTACCGTAATATAAGAATATAATTGTGCAATTCCTGACCGATGAAAGTGAGAAGATAAACACATAAAGATGGGGAAATATAGCTAAATCGACACCCACATCACTGTCATAACATGAAAAGACAAATAAACGTAAAAATCCACACAGGACAGTTTTTATTCAACTTTAAGAAATTCCCGACTTCCAGTTGGAAAAAAGAATCTGATAATGAAGCTGCAAAAATCGCAGTTGAGTATAATGTATTGTAGTCTTGCGTTGAATCTGAAAATAAACAGAAAAACCATGTTTTCACCGTTGAAAACGACAAGTGTACTAAACAGAAATGTCACTGTCGATGATCACCGCACAACATGAGTGTGAGTATCTATACACGAGTGGATTGCATAACTAGCAAGCATGTGACATCGGACGCGATGCGATCGGGTCAAATTTTTAAACACAACTAAAATTTCACGAATTGTCACGAATTGTACATATACTTTGGCCCTACATTTGTGATTTTTGAAGTACTAGGTAAAGGTTAGTAGACCAAAAGGGTTGTTCAAAGTCATTTTTGCTAATCTCAGTACGGGAAAGCTTGTTCGCCGATCGCCTCACTCAGGCGTTACATCGCCTCATAGTACACGATGTGTGCTCCCACCATATTTTCCACTGAAAATGGCGTCAGCAATGCAAAAAATAAACACAATTCAAGCCTTCGTAAAATTGCTAATACGCACCGGAAAGTTTACACACTGCATGGTAAGCATGATACAGGTCTATACAGCTCGTTTACGGTGACATCCTTGTGTAACACTCAGTTCAAGAATTTCGCGAGGCATGTCTCGCCGGAGTGAATATTCATGGCTCTCAAATTCTTTTGGTTTCTCGAAATGTAAAAATCAAAACGACACAAAAAAAAACATCAATATATATAGTTCGATATACGTACCTTTTAATACAAGCAACCAGATTACTTTGAACGGTCTACAACGAAGCCAATCAACGTCAGAAAATTGGGGAAAATGTGACCCAATTCAAGCACTGTGTACGGGGCCCAGCGTAATGGACCCGTTGTTCAAATTACTTTTCTCATTTTAATATGTTAATGAGGGTTCTGCGGAGTGGCTGTATATAGCAACAGCCAAATGATCGTGTATATATTGCATTTGGATAACAACAGGGCTGGATAGGCAACTGGATAATCATTCAGCAAATGAACACCTATACTTGGTATGGATCAGCAGTTGGATAAACAATTTTAAAAACTGTGCTACAATGTCATTTGCGCTATTTTTTCAGTTATTTTATCGTGGGTTATCACCAAGATATGAACATTCTGGTTACAGGACATTTACTTGTACGACAGTACCAGTGCCGATGATTTGTGTAATTTTTAGTAAGGGTACAGGAGGTATTAAAAGGGGGATGTCTGTCTCTATGTCTGTCATGTGTCTGCCTGTGTGTGTGTGTCTGTCTGTCTGTCTGTCTGTCTGTCTGTGTCACCATTTTCTTAAAAACGGCTGGCTCAATTATAATGAAATTTAGTACATATAATGTATGGGGTAATGGCTAGTGCTGAGTAGTTTTTGAGCGAGATCTGTTCATGTTAATTAGGGAAATTTGCATATCAATGAAATCAGCTAATTAAGCAATATCTTAAGACTGCATTCTTCAATTTCAATATAATTTAGTACATACATTAACCATAAGAAAACACATATGTCCTATCAAGTTTGTTGATGTGCCTTACAGTGTTAATGAATTATTTGCATAATTAATGATTTTTGGTAATTAGGCTATATCTTAAGAATACATACTTCAATTTCAATATAATTCAGTACACACATTAACCATAACAATCGCACATGTCCTGTAAAGATTGTTGATGTACCTTTCAGTGTTATTGAATAATTTGCATAATTAACGATTTTTGGTAATTAGGCTATATCTTAAGACTGCATACTTCAATATGTATACAATTTAGTACATACGTTAAACAGAGTGCATATCTCCTATAAAAGTGAATAACTGCATAATTAATTTTTTTCGGTAATTAGGTTATATCTTAAGACTGCATACTTCAATTTCAATATAATTTACTTCATACATTAAACAAAGTTTATACGCCCTATAAAGTTTGTTGATGTACCATTACAGTATTAATAACTAATTTGCATGATTAATGATTTTCGGTAATTAGGATATATCATAAGAATTCATACTTGAATTTCAATATAATTCAGTACACACGTTAACCATAACAATACGCACCTGTCCTATGAAGTTTGTTGCTACAACTTTTACCTTTAATGAGTATTTTGAATAATGAACGATATTCAACAGTAATTAAGCAGTATCATGCACTCTTCAAATTCCGTATAATTTGGCACATACATTAACCTAAGAAGGCACGCTTGTCCAAAAACAAAGCCTGTTACCAGTTTTTTAGTTTGGGAGACATTCAGTTTAAATCTGGTATTTGTACGGATTGTTTGCTTGTGAATGTGCAAACGGTGAAATGTATAAATTTGGATTGCATGCCCTCGCTAAATATAGTGAGTCAAAGAAGGTGACATAAGTGAGCACATCTACACCCTTAGCAACTAATTGCAACAATGTATCATCCGACACTCTCGAGCTACAGAAGTGAGCCACCAGCGTTTATATATAAATCATGATATATTTCTTGAACTCACACACCATATGCATTACACATAAATCTATCACTACACTAAGAAAAGACTGGGTTTTTAGCACAACTGAACTGAAGGTTCAGTAGTGTTTTATAGGCATGGCAAAGTGTCTGTCTGTCTGTATGTGGGTGTGTGTGTGTGTGTGTAAACTACCGATTGCTTTGATATTTGGTGGTCATATTACTTCGGGTGTCTAGTTGGGAAAATATTCAAATGAAAATGATTGCATCAGAGATGTGGGTTTTGGGTCAAAAAATGTGATTTTTGATGATGATTCCCTTAGTAATATGCAAATTAGGGCTAAAAAATGTGTCTTTTTGGTCAAATTCCAAAACTACTCAGCAGATTGGGCTGAAATTTAATCTGTTGGTGTATAGATGAAGAAATATTAAACATATAATCTCATGCAAATTAGGTGTAAAAATGTGAATTTTGGTCAAAAATTTATATCTCAAAATGTACCTGGTCAATGAGCCTGATACTTGGTGAGATGTTTGTAGAAGTGTTATTCTGCAGATTTTCTTCAAAATATTTTTGTTATTGAGCTTTATTGGCATGATGCCCATGCAAAGACTTATTTTGCCAATTGATTTTGAGCCAAATTAGCCAAATTGCTGTTTTTAACCCCAGAAGAAACAATTTAAACTAAGTGTTGTTATATTATTTTCAGCCCCTTGATGTCAAAGAACTGAAGAATCTAGAAGATGCTATCAAAGGTTTCCTTAAACAAGGGGAATCTTTGAAACTAGAAACAAGGGTATGTTATCATTTTATAATTATTTATGATATCAAGGGAAAGTTATTAGTCCCCACCGGACGAAGTACAGAACGGGGACTTATGGATTGGGTTCCATCTGTCCGTGCATCTGTGTGTCCGTCCGTCCGTCCAGAGTCATTTCTTGGAGATGCCTGGACCGATTTTCAAACTTGGTACAGGGACAACATACAATGGCATACATATGCACATCAATTTGTTTCATGATACGATCCAATATGGCCGCCTAGCAGCCATTTTGTTTGCAAATTTTCCCTGTCTAAAGCCATAACTCAGACATGCTTGAACAGATTTCATTCAAAGTTGGTATGAGGACAGTGTTCTATGACATACATGTGCATATTCATTGTATATTGTCGTGATACAATCCAAAATGGCCGCCTAGCAGCCATTTTCTTTGCGAATTTTCCATGTCCAAAGCCATAACTCAGACATGCTTGAATAGATCTCATTGAAAGTTGGCATTAGGACAGTGTTATATGACATACATGTGCATATCCATTTTCGTGATACGATCCAATATGGCTGCCTGGCAGCCATTTTGTTTGCGAATTTTCCCTGTCCAAAGCCATAACTCAGATATGCTTGAACAGATCTCATTCAAAGTTGGTAATCAGCACAGTGTTCTATGACATACATGTGCATATCCATTTTCGTCATGATATGATCCAATATGGTTGCCTGCAGTCATTTTGTTTGCGAATTTTCCATGTCCAAAGCCATAACTCAGACATGCTTGAACAGATCTCATTCAAAGTTGGTATTAGGACAGTGTTCTGTGACATACATGTGCATATTCATTGTTGTCGTGATACGATCCAATATGGCTGCCTGGCAGCCATTTTGTTTGCGAATTTTTCATGTCCAACGCCATAACTCAGACATGCTTGAACAGCCCCCCCCCCCCCCCCCATACCCGACCCATCCTTTATTGTTAAATGTATTATTCCATCACATCATCTTGAAGAGTAGGGATGTCCAATGTCCAACGAGGAGATACAAATGTACAACATGAGTAGGCATGCTCCATGTCCAACTAGCAGACACAACATATTTAAGTCTGTTTGATTTAGGTTCACAAGTGTTGTTGCGTGATCAGAGTAGTGATATCAAGAAAATGACAACATAAACTGCCAGTTCCTTAAAACCCAATCATAGTGGGGACTATGTCATTCTCAATAACTTGTTTTGTAATTATCTATGATATAAAGGGTATGTTATCATTTTGTAATTATCTGATATTAAGGGTATGTTATCATTTTGTTAGCATAACTCAACTAAAGGTTCAGTAGTGCTATAGGTATGGCAACGTGTCTCTGTCTGTCTGTCTGCCTGTCTTTCTGTCTGTGTGTGTGTGTGTGTGTGTGTACACAACTTAAAGTGAAAAACTGCTGGACCGATTGCTTTGATATTTGGTGGTCATGTTACTTCTGGTGTCTAGTTGGGAAATTGTTCAAATGAAAATGATTGCATCAGAGATGTAGGTTTTGGGTCAAGAAACTTAAACTCCAAAACTACTGGCCAGATTGGCATGAAATTTGATGGGGACATTCTTAGATGTCGGTAAATTAAGATTTGTTCATGATATGATCATTCCCCAGGTAATATGCAAATTAGGGCTAAAAATGTGTCTTTTTGGTCAAAAACCTATAATTCCAAAACTACTCAGCAGATTGGGCTGATATTTAACAGGGATGCATGTATAGATAAAGAAATATTAAGCATATTATGATCTCATCTATGCAAATTAGGTGTAAAAATGTGAATTTTCGTCGAAAATTTCTCTCTCAAAAAGTACCTGGTCAGTGAGATGTTTCTAGTGTTATTCTGCAGATTTTCTTCAAAATATTTTGACACAATTGGCCCTAGCAAACATGACCACGCCCTTAGCAACAACCCAAAGGCAGTATATTTTCCTCAAATAACAACAAGTGATTAAACACTCAAAAAAGTATTCAAATATCCCTAGCAACCATGACCATGCCCATAGCAACAGCCAAACGGCCGTGTATTTCACAAAGATAACAACCGGGATTAATAGACAATTGAACAAACATTCAAAAAATGTATGTAAATTTGCCTTGCAACAAGACCACGCCCATAGCAACAGCCAAATGATCACATATATTGCGAAGATAACAACAGGAATTAAAAGACGATTGAATAAACATTCAAAAAATGTATGTAAATTTGCCTAGCAACAAGATCACGCCCTAGCAATGGTTAAATAATCACGTGTCGTATATTGCAAAGATAACAGGAATTTAAAGACATGAATAAATATTCAATAAATGTATGCAAATGTGCCTAGCAACAAGACCACGCCCATAGCAACAGTCACGTGTATTGAAAAGATAATATCAGAAATTCATACACAAGTGAACGAAAACAATAAAAAATGTATGCAAATATATCTATCAACATGACCATGCCCATAGCAACAGCCAAATGATTGCGTATATTGCAAAGATAGCAACATGGTTGGATAGGCAACTGGATAGTCATTCAGCAAATGAACACCTATTGTTAGCATGGACTAGCATATGGATAAACATTTTAAAAAATTGTACAGTTGTGCTACGCCATTGGTGTTTTTTTAATTATCTATGATATCAAGGGTATGTTATCATTTTGTAATTATCTATGATTTCAAGAGTATGTTATCGTTTTAGATAAACGTAATCATGCTAAACGTACACATACACAATCACACTCGATAGACATACACATACATAATCACACTAGATAGACATACACATACATAATCATACTAGATAGATGTACACATACATAATCACACTAGATAGACATACACATACATAATCATACTAGATAGACGTACACATACATAATGACACTAGACAGACGTACACATACATAATCACACTAGATAGACATACACATACATAATCACACTAGGTAGATGTACACATACATAATCACACTAGATAGACATACACATACATAATCACACTAGGTAGATGTACACATACACAATCACACTAGATAGACATACACATACATAATCATACTAGATAGATGTACACATACACAATCATACTAGATAGACGTACACATACATAATCACACTAGATAGACATACACATACATAATCACACTAGATAGATGTACACATACATAATCACACTAGATAGACATACACATACATAATCACACTAGGTAGATGTACACATAGATAATCACACTAGATAGATGTACACATACATAATCATACTAGATAGATGTACACATACATAATCACACTAGATAGATGTACACATACATAATCATACTAGATAGATGTACACATACATAATCATACTAGATAGATGTACACATACATAATCACACTAGATAGACATACACATACATAATCATACTAGATAGATGTACACATAGATAATCACACTAGATAGACATACACATACATAATCATACTAGATAGATGTACACATACATAATCACACTAGATAGACATACACATACATAATCACACTAGGTAGATGTACACATACATAATCACACTAGGTAGATGTACACATAGATAATCACACTAGATAGACATACACATACATATTCACACTAGGTAGATGTACACATACATAATCACACTAGGTAGATGTACACATACATAATCACACTAGATAGATGTACACATACATAATCATACTAGGTAGATCATGATGTACACATACATAATCACACTAGATAGACATACACATGCATAATCACACTAGGTAGATGTACACATACATAATCACACTAGACAGACGTACACATACATAATCACACTAGACAGACGTACACATACATAATCACACTAGATAGACGTACACATACATAATCATACTAGGTAGATCATGATGTACACATACATAATCACACTAGACAGCCGTACACATACATAATCATACTAGGTAGATGTACACATACATAATCACACTAGATAGACGTACACATACATAATCATACTAGGTAGATCATGATGTACACATACATAATCACACTTGATAGACATACACATGCATAATCACACTAGGTAGATGTACACATACATAATCACACTAGACAGACGTACACATACATAATCACACTAGACAGACGTACACATACACAATCACACTAGATAGATGTACACATACATAATCACACTAGATAGATGTACACATACACAATCACACTAGATAGACGTACACATACATAATCATACTAGGTAGATCATGATGTACACATACATAATCACACTAGACAGCCGTACACATACATAATCATACTAGGTAGATGTACACATACATAATCACACTAGACAGACGTACACATACATAATCACACTAGACAGACGTACACATACATAATCATACTAGGTAGATCATGATGTACACATACATAATCACACTAGACAGCCGTACACATGCATAATCATACTAGGTAGATGTACACATACATAATCACACTAGATAGACGTACACATACATAATCATACTAGGTAGATCATGATGTACACATACATAATCACACTTGATAGACATACACATACATAATCACACTAGGTAGATGTACACATACATAATCACACTTGATAGACATACACATGCATAATCACACTAGGTAGATGTACACATACATAATCACACTAGACAGACGTACACATACACAATCACACTAGATAGATGTACACATACATAATCACACTAGATAGATGTACACATACACAATCACACTAGATAGACGTACACATACATAATCACACTAGATAGACGTACACATACATAATCATACTAGGTAGATCATGATGTACACATACATAATCACACTAGACAGCCGTACACATACATAATCATACTAGGTAGATGTACACATACATAATCACACTAGACAGACGTACACATACATAATCACACTAGACAGACGTACACATACATAATCATACTAGGTAGATCATGATGTACACATACATAATCACACTTGATAGACATACACATGCATAATCACACTAGGTAGATGTACACATACATAATCACACTAGATAGACGTACAAATACATAATCATACTAGGTAGATCATGATGTACACATACATAATCACACTTGATAGACATACACATGCATAATCACACTCGGTAGATGTACACATACATAATCATACTAGGTAGATGTACACATACATAATCACACTAGACAGACGTACACATACATAATCACACTAGACAGACGTACACATACACAATCACACTAGATAGATGTACACATACACAATCACACTAGATAGATGTACACATACATAATCACACTAGATAGATGTACACATACATAATCACACTAGATAGATGTACACATACATAATCACACTAGACAGACATACACATAGTATCACACTAGATAGACGTACACATACATAATCACACTAGATAGATGTACACATACACAATCACACTAGACAGACGTACACATACATAATCACACTAAATAGATGTACACATACATAATCACACTAGACAGACGTACACATACATAATCACACTAGATAGACGTACACATACATAATCACACTAGGTATACATAATCACACTAAATAGATGTACACATACGCAATCAAGGTACATGTAGATAGATGTACACTTACATATACATGTAAATACACCCACATGCATACAAAAACATGCGTGCAAACACACAATGTGGCTGAAATGTACACAAAAGATACAGCGTATGTATAACTGGCATGTTGATGTTACGAGTAGCCAATGCGCCTACCAAAGATGTAAACTACATGTAACATTGAACAGGTTACAGTTCAAAACTTACCTGTAGTCTGCACATCATTAGATTCCTTCAAAGCATATTGTAACATTGAGATGAACATACATAGCAAATACACATTTCAAAATATGGCAACAAACATGAATATTGTGTCCATGAATATATCATTATCATCTTGTCTCTGTCTACAGGTTGATCCTAAGATCATAGGCGGTATAGTTGTAAACATCGGTGACAAATATGTAGATATGTCCACTGCATCTAAAGTGAGGAGATACACCAGTCTTCTAAAGGAGACAGTCTAGTTTTATCAGCTGTTTGTTCTTATACAGTGTGGTGTGAATTGCTGTAATGATATGGAGGTATTCTAGCCTGATTGTCATGGACAGATGGACTTTACTTTCTCTACAATTCCTATTTGTGCTTCAATTTGTAATATCCTTAAATCAAATTTCTTGTTCAGTTTGAAAACACAATAAAAGAGTGATAAGTTTAAGTGAATTTGTAATGTGTGTATTTATTGAGAGTGAATCATTAGATTCCTTCAAAGCACCTGAAGTACCAAATCGTTATGTTTTGTTTTGTTTGAGGTATGAATTCCTGACGAGTGAATTACTTTAACTAATGCCAGGTTCTTGTATTAGTGTGTTTTATCAGTATAGCCACAAAAGGATGAAATCGGATCCTTTGTTTATATACCCCTGTGGGCACCGCCAACATTGGGTTCCGTCAGTGCACTCACCCTCATAGCTCTGGCATGCATCAACCCCAACCGATTAAACCAAACCTGGCACAATGGTATGTAATGTGACTAAATCAAGTATGTGGTCACTGCCTGCATGCGTGTGTCCATCTGTAATACGTCATTTCTCAGATATACAATATCCAATTTCTTTCAAATGTGACACAAAGGTGACACGTAGGACATATGCACCTCAATTCTTTTTGTTGATATATGCAAATGGCAGCCATATTTGTAGTTAAAAATCATGATTTACTGCATAACTCTTCACAGAAGACATAACCCCCTCAAATAGACACTGTAATGTAATCTCCATGTAAATCAAATATGGCTGCCATTGAGTAAAATGTTACATGAGCACCAAAAGTAATGTATGAGGGGTTTAAATTCTTTTTGTGGGGGTATAGATGAAGACCTTTTGATGGAACAATTATTTTTGGTCAAAAATTCAACCTTTGACAATACTTCGCATTTGCAGATCTACTAAATGGAATACTTTCTTCATGAATTTCAGTTGTACCCAAAGCCATTGACACTATCTTTCTGAATGACAAAGCCATCGACATCTTTCTGAATGGCTACTCTTTATACAGACTGACTACCCAAGTTAGCATCTCCTTGATACAGACAAGTATTGTATTCATAGTACATGTGAGTGCAATATTTTTGTTGTTGGTAAATTTTGTGCTAAATATATAACTTTTTTCCCTTTTAATTTGTAGTGGTATTTTTGTTACATGCTTTAAATGTCATTGAAATTGGTACATGTCCTTTTGTAGTAAAACATCAGTCAGATATGCATGCCATTGTCAAGTGTTATTAGTACCATAAGTTTTAAAGATAAAAGAACAAAGATGCAAAGAATACAACGACACAGATACAAGAAGATATATTTAGTTAAAATTCATTTATTGAGTGTGTATATCAGTGTGTGTTTGGTTGACAGGTTGACAAAATGAAATGGTAGGAAGAATTAGAATGGGTTGGTTTATGGTTCAATTTAGTAAGACATAACTATAAAATATAGGTACCCTTCCATACTCTCAATTTTGTGATCTTTACATTTGATGGCAGAATAACATCTTTTATTTTTGGTTGGAAAATATTTAGGACAACTTTCATATCAGTAGTAGACAAGTTTGCTCCAGTAAAGGAGGTTAGAATCAAACAAAGGGCGGAGCAGTGGATAGATTCAGACATTTTAGAGGATATCAAACTAAGAGATAAGAAACTTTCTCTATTTAGAAAACTGGGTGGGGAATCATTGTACAAAGAATTTAAACGTCTGAGAAACAAGATTTGGGAAAAGGTGACCAGGGCTAAAGCAGACTACTATAAGTCTAAGATAAAGGAGTGTATTAATTCTCCTGAAGAACTGTGGAAAACTTTACAAAGTTTGGGAACACCTTCTTTACAATCGGCATAGCATCTTCATTAGTGAACAAGTTACCTCTAATAAAGGCTGTTTTGGTCGTAAACATGTTCATGATTTCTACTCAAAACAAAATGTATCTCAGAACTCTTTTGGGTTATCTGCAGTTGTCGAGTAATCATCAATATTATTGGTCAAATTGGCAAGGACAAAGCCACTGGCGTAGATGGCCTTCCTGTTAGGTTTATCATCAATGGAGCCCAACAAATTTGCTCCTCTTATATTATAAACCTCTCCATTAACCATGGAGAAGTGCCATCAGAACTAAAATGTGCTAGAGTGGTACCATTGTACAGAAAGGGAGATAAGACCTTCGAAGGCAATTATAGACCACTGTCAATTTTGAGTGTGATATCCAAGATATTAGAATGAGTAATTGACAATCAATTTGAACAGTATCTTCAACAGAATGACCTTTTATTAGCTTTGCTGTCAGCGAAAGCTGAAAGCGTAGCTTCAGGTATAGGTGGGTATAGAGTATAAGTGAATCATAGGTGTCCGTCAACTTTTTTTATTTTCATCAAAAGGTGACAGTCAGAATACTTCGATATTTGGTGTGCATGTTTCCTTGGGGGAGGCTATTCAGATTTGTTCATGCCAAGTTGATCTGTGCCATTTTCAATTTTTTTACGATTTTTTTTTCAAAAATGATATTTTCATCATCTCAAATACTACTTGTCAGATTGCTTTGATATCTGGTGTGTTGATGCGCAGAGGGTAGCTTACTCAGATTTGTTAATTTCAAGTCAGCACATCTTCTTTTCTATTTTTGATGATTAATATGTTAATGACCATTGTGACTGACGCCATATTGAAAATCAGTCCACGAGACTTTAAACTGCCACTTTTCAAAAGACACAATTGACGTCAAACAAGCAATGTAATATGTGCTATAGTCATAATTCTACTTTTTTTCAAACTTGGTACAGGGGCAACATACTATGGCATATATATGCACGTCAATTTGTTTTGTGATACGATCCAATATGGCCGCCTAGCAGCCATTTTGTTTGCGAATTTTCCCTGTCCAAAGCCGGACATGCGTTAACAGATGTCATTCAAAGTTGCTATTAGGACAGTGTTATATGACATACATGTGCATATTCATTGTTGTAGTGATACAATCCGATATGGCTGCCTGGCAGCCATTTGTTTGCGAATTTTCCATGTCCAAAGCCATAACTCAGACATGCTTGAACAGATCTCATTCAAAGTTGGTATTATCACAGTGTTCTATGACATACATGTGCATATTCATTGTTGTCGTGATACGATCCAATATGGCTGCCTGGCAGCCATTTTGTTGGCGCAGTTTTCATGTCCAAAGCCATAACTCGGACATGCTTGAACAGAGTAGTGATATCAAAAACAACCATATAAGGCCAAACAACATTAACCAGGTTTGAAAATGACAACATTAACTGCCAGTTCCTTAAAACCCAATCATAGCGGAGACTATGTCATTTTCAATGACTACAGTAAGTAGCCCTTTACTAGATCATTATCAAACAAGTCTGTGTTTATAACTTTGTTTATCAGTCATTCACATAATATATATTCTCTGAGAATTCGATTAATATTGTGTTCACCTTGGAATATATTTCTTTCTTGGTAGTTTATAGTGTAAAACAGTAGCAAGACAAAAGCGGGTATCACATGTAGCCTGGTAACATGTATTAAACTTGATGATGGTCACAGGTATCAGAGAAGAAGTGAAATACAAACACAGAAAAGTAATTTTTGATAAGACATGTAGTTCGTACTATAGCTATGCCAAGTAACAGTTCAATAGTTTGTACATGTATGATAAATCAACACATTAGGGGTGAGATCAGTAGGTTAAAAAACTAATTCTTTTAGTAAGGCCTCAGAACCCCTTCCCCATCCCCTTCTAACTAAATTGGTAAAATTGTTGTACACAGCACAATCAATTTCAAATCAGTATGTAGTATTATGTAGTGCTATGAATACCAAGCCAGTATGTAGTGAGGAAAAATAGCTCTTTTATTGGCACAATATATGCATTTTAGTGCCATGCATAACATATTTTTTTCCCATTTTTCAATCTGACATATTTAGAATTGTTTATTTTGGGGTACAAAACAGATTTCATTATAAAAGACCTCTCACCCCATCCCACACTAAAAGAATTTACTTTTTACCCTACATTGAACTATTGATCTCAACCATAAAAATGCTGTACCTGTATGGCATCCTGGGTTAACCGTTAAGCAACATGATTCATTAGAACATATTCAGAAAAGGGCTTGTAGAATAATATTGGGTATGGCCTATGTATCATATCATCAGGCACTTGAGACATGTAAAATTGTAGATATAAAACAGAGACGCGATAATATATGTTTAAACTTTGCGAAATCACTCAAAAAGTCTAGATTACACAGTGACTGGCTTACTAAGGAACGTAGCGATGAAATCGGCCTTGAATTACGTAATTCATAACTATCTCTACCTAGGATACGTACACAGAGATATGCTAAAAGTGCAATTCCTTACATGATTAAACTATGGAATGATGACAAACACACTTGTTAGAAGCATTTTAAATGGTTCAGTGGTTAGTGTCTTCGTGTGTGCCCGTTGCCGTGAATTCTGCCTGGCAGCCATTTTGTTTGCGAATTTTCCATGTCCAAAGCCATAACTCAGACATGCTTGAACAGATCTCATTCAAAGTTGGTATTAGGACAGTGTTCTATGACATACATGTGCATATTCATTGTTGTTGTGATACGATCCAATATGGCCGCCTGGCAGCCATTTTATTTGCAAATTTTCCATGTCCAAAGCCATAACTCGAACATGCTTGAACAGATCTCATTCAAAGTTGGTATTAGGACAGTGTTCTGTGACATACATGTGCATATTCATTGTTGTTGTGATGCAATCCAATATGGCTGCCTGGCAGCCATTTTATTTGCAAATTTTCCATGTCCAAAGCCATAACTCAGACATGCTTGAACAGGTCCCCCCCCTCCCCCATACCCGACCCATCCTTTATTGTTGAATGGTTTATTCCATCATGTCATCTTGAAGAGTAGGCATGTTCCATGTCCAACTAGCAGACACAACATATCTAAGTCTGTTTGATTTAGGTTCACAAGTGTTGTTGCATGATCAGAGTAGTGATATCAAGAAAATGACAACATAAACTGCCAGTTCCTTAAAACCCAATCATAGCGGGGACTGTGTCATTCTCAATGACTTGTTTAATTTATATAAATCGCTTGTACGGAGTCATCTAGAGTATTGTCCACAATAGTCCAGTTGCCAGGCCACCCTACCTTGCATTGTCTTAGAGGGAAGGTTTTATGCTTGATATTTGTTCTCCAGGGTGTCCTGAACAAGAATCTGGCGGGTGCCACCCTGGCAGAGTTGAGCAATTTTTTTAATTTGCATAAATTAAAAATTGCCGATTTATGTAAATTTTGGCCATCTAGTAGCACATTTATACAATATCATCATGTATAAATGAGTTTTATATTGCACACATCTTTACCTTAAAGTTGTAAAATAGTATTGGGGTAAAAAAATTAAAGAAATCAATTAAAAATTGGTAATTAGCATAATTTGCATAAATTGCACAGAATAACAACATTTTGAAGCTAATATTTAATATCTGGCAATATTTGTGATAGATTCACGAAATCTGAATCATTTAACTATGATAAATGGTTGGAAGGAATTAAACAAGAAATAAGGTATGCTGAAAATAAAAAACAATAAAGTAAAATAATGAGTAGTTTGCTTAAATTAAATTACAAACAAATTATACTTGCAGCATATCAGTACCAGGCAGTATTGATTATTGTTTCACTAAATCTGAATCATAAACTTGAGTAATTATTTTAAAGGTATGAAATAAAGGAATAAAGATAAGTTTGGAAATAAAAGAATAAATAATTCTTAAAATAACACCTTAATTTGCATAAATTGCATATCTGATAATGATAAACCGAGCTTCATTGTAAGAACAGTTAGGACTGTTCTACAATGTCTCTAGGGACAAGGCAAGTGATAGGGTACCCAGAGTTTTTCTCTATATTTTTCAGTATTTTCTTTTGTAGTTTATATATGCCCGATTTAACTCTTCGCTGCAACTGAAACATTTTTTGTAATTGTTTTGTAAGATATAACGACTTAATCATAAAATCACACATTCTTCACAGTATTGAATCACCTGTGGTAAACATATTTATGTATCGGTATACTGCAATGTATCCAATCCATCCAAAGATCAATGCCCAATAAATTATGATTTCAACTTATTACCATAACAAAAGTTTATGATTCAGATTTAATGAATCAATGATATGCTACAAGTATAATGTGTAATGTGAGCAAATTACTCATTATTTTTCATTTTTGGTCTTAAACAATATATAATTAATGAAAACTACAAGTGTGCCAGTTGGCTGCACACTTTAGGTGGGAGAATCAACAAACTGATCTATGTCATATCATGGCACATGTACTCAAGATGTTTTTTTTCAGCAAGAGATTTTGATTCTCTTTACCAGGAGCTCATCTTTAAAAGACTTTAAAATGAGGACCTTCAGTAATTATAAGGATTAGGGTAGGGTGATCATCCTCGGTCTCTTTCGTATTTATGTGACCCTCCAACGATTCTATCATGTTAGTGGCCCTTCCCCAATCCTCTTTCTCTAAAACATGACCCACCTCAATCAGATATTTTAAAACATGGGTTAAAATGCTGGCTGACATGAAAACAGAAATTAAAAAGTCCCAGACTCAGTGGGAAGGACAAATTCCCATTGCTGCAACTATATTGACAGTTTAAAAGAGATTGGTTATTTCCAACTACCAACACACAAGGGTTTTGTGTGAAGGAACTGCAATACTCAGTACCTGTGTTTGGATCTAATTGGCTGAGCTGAGGGCCAAAAATCCCACTGAGTAGATGGGCATTGTCGGGACGAGGGTCAACATCTCCATTCAACAACATTAATTATCCCATGGTAACCGATGTGGAGGATTCAGTTCCAAAATCACAACATATTGCAACATTAGGCATTGAAATGAGTTAAAGGTGATTCAAAATGCTCACATTCACTATCGCTAATTTGCTAGACGACATGTTTGTGAAATGCATTCTGGTTTTAAAACTTTTCAATATTGTCCAATCGTATTTGATATCATGAACACATCGCGATATTTGATTTGTTGGTTTCCTAAACTGTACACTTCGAATACCATGATTCGTTACAGAATTCTTCTAATGAATATTAAATAGGCTTGTTGCATTAAATTAAGTGATATCGCAACAAGGGAAACCATACAAGTTTTCTTCCAGACGAGTTGCTAAAGTCATGTAAATGACAACACTAAACTCACGAAATTTCCTCAATTCTTTCCAATTTTATTGCTGATGATATGGCAATCTAAATAGCTAGTATATTTATTCAAGATAAATATGTTTACTTTGTTGCTAAATGCGCCGTTCAAAAGGCGACATCAGTGAGTATAGTCGAGTATAGTGGGCTATAATATGCTGTCGACGCCATGCCTGTCGAAGATATTGTAATGCTTCTCCTCGGCAAATAATAAAAAAAATCAGATAAATAAATTGAAACACGCGAGCGACATTACAAGTGTTTATGTATATCTACACTGTAGTCTAGCCGTTTTGATTTATTTTGCCATAATATGGGGAGATCATATTTTAGCATTTATACCCACAGACACTGCCAATTAGTCAGAAAGTGTGAGTAAATATCGGTAAATGTTGGTTAATAAGACATGTAGAGTGTAGTTTTTGTTTACTGATGTCTGTTACAACCACTAGCAATGTATTTTTTCACAATGCTGTTGAGTTTTGTTCACCTAGTGACTACGCTCGCCATAGGCTACGTGCTATCCATGTCTCTTTATGACGTCATAAAATCCCGTGGTCTAGGTGGGACCGGAAATACCCGAAAACTCTCGAAGTAAATCCGAAGGGAAGTGACTGAAAAAGGGTCATTTTAAGGTGTTTGCAGACGCTTTTGAAAAGTTTTAAAACCAGAATGCATTTCACAAACATGTCGTCTAGCAAATTAGCGATAGTGAATGTGAGCATTTTGAATCACCTTTAAAGTAAAATGTAACCCTCCCCTAATCCCATTCTAAAATATGGTCGTTCTTGAGAACTTATTTGTAAAAGGTTACCCACCTACCCCAATTTCCCTATTACCTCCCTCTTATACATGTATTGAGTCTACCTTATTGTCACTGATGTGGCTGAGAAAATACTCATGCAGTTCATTGTAATTCTAAATATGAATGGGGGTTACTTTCAATCTCAGTAACAAATTCTTCAAATGCACTGTCTACTTGTGAATCCACACTTCTCATAGACACATGATTTATCTGATGAAATATCCAAAACAATTATTACTGTACTAAGAATCTGCAGTATACAAGTCACTTGGGGCTTCTGCAACATTTATTCGAACTATATCTAGAAGTTTATCACATATTTGTTGTGATTTTATTTCATGACTGTGTGGAATTTTTGTCCACTGTTTGGCATTGGTTGTTTTATGTAGTGTCTGGCATCGATCTGGATATTGAGGGTTAAACAAAGTTCAGGTAATATTCCAAAACATGTGAGATAAGATACACTGAAACACAAGGTCTTGTGACAATGCAGAGTTTTAAGGCTGGTGTTTATCAACTCTCTAGGTTTTCATGTAAAATATCCCTCTTTGTTTACTAGGGCTAACAAAGTGATTTTTATTCTATCTGGACCGACATTTATAAGTACACCATTTTCCATCGTAAACAAATTGCCGTTTTCCTGTATAATAATAGATACAACTTGGTGTTGCTATACTAAGTAACAGTATGCGTGGAGTGTACGTTTTAAGCAATACACGCTTTGAGATGTTTTTTCTTCAGTCAACTCAAACGTTTTACATGACACCTACCATACATGCATACCCATGTAACTTATCATTAGACTACTACTGTTTTATTAGACTACTAAATGTTTTACTGCTTATAGATGTGAGTGTGTGTGTATTCGATATTAATATTTCAATCTTCAGATCGACGCTCATATAATTAGATTAACCAAGCTTATATGTGCAAATAGAACAAATTTAAAAATAGAGAAAGTACATGCTTGACAATGAGGCAAAATTCTTTCTAATGGACTGAACAAGTTGAAAAGTTTAATTAGAATATAACTGAACTTTTGTAGATTCTATGAAGTTGACAAGATACATTAGCCGTGGACAAATTTATTTGTGATGAACAAGTGATTCACAGCATCGATGCAGATTTGAGTCCCAACATTATATGAACAGTCATGTCACATCTTTACACTAAACGTTCAGTTAATTTTACATTTCATCTCAGGTTTATGAATGATGCAACAAGTGGTGAATACTAGTATATCCAAGTATAGCATTTCAAGTATATTTGAAAGACGACGAAGATCACACAAAATACCCATTTAAGATTTATGCAAATTATTCAAATTAGATTGTTTTTATCTATGGAGGTTGCTTATTATCTAATTAGTACTTACACTGTATTGCATCATTAAAAAGTACTGGTAGTTGGTTTTACAATATATGCAGGTATTGCATTTCAAGTATAGTGAAAAATGACAAAGATCACACAAAATACCCATTCACGATTATGCAAATTATGCAAATCAGCTTATTTTTTTTATCTTTGGAATTTGCTAATTATCTAATTATTACTTACACTGAATTGTGTCATTAAAAGGTAGTTGTTTTCTCAATATATCCATGTATTGCAATTAAACTATATTGAAAACATATGATGATCATCCAAAATACCCATTTGCGATTTATGCAAATTTGCAAATTATATGATTATTTTTTATCTTTGGAAGTTGATAATTATCTAATTAGTATTTACATTGTATTTCACCATTAAAAAGAAGTTGTTTTCACAAATATTGACCATTCATACATGGTAATGTTGTATAGATTTGCTACCAAATGGCCAAATCGTCATAAATTTATCATGTTTTAATTTATGCAAATTAAAAAAAATGCTCAAGGGTGCCAGGGTGGCACCCGGCGGATTCTTGTTCAGGAGAACAAATATCAACCATAAAACCTTCCCTCTAACACAATGCACGGTTATGTTAAAAAATGCAACTGGACTACAAGTTTGGTCACCCCATCAGAAGTATTTAATCACTAAAATTGAAAGAGTCCAGCATAAATTCCTCAACTACCTTTATTTTGGAAAATCGTTCCCTGGTAAAGGAGTAAACCTCGATCACAGTAATCTTTGTCAGTATTTTAATATTTAAAGTCTTCAATCTCGTAGGAAATTGCTGGATGCAGTCTTTTTACATACATATAAATGGCTCTTTTAACTCGATGTATATTGTTGCCAATGTTCCGTTTCATGTGCCCTCGAGGAATCTCCATTCCCACTACACATTTAAAATGGCACGTTTTTAATAATTCTACTCGAAGGAAAAACTCGTTTCTGTACAGACAAATACCCACCTTTTAGCTTACTTTTGGGTGTCCCTCTGCTTCCCCTTGTGTATTGCCAAATATAAATTAATGCCTCCGGCACCCTGTGGCCTGTCGTCCGAGTGGTCACATGACCTTGACTAGCCAATCCCCAGTATTCCTTGGCAAATCGACGAATTTCGTACAATAGCTAAAGGCCTCTGCGAGTGTTATCCTCTTGTGCCAAAATTGACACGAGTTATCTCCTAATAAGCGGTGGACACTTCGCTGAATATGGATTGCAGCTAAGTCGTTCCTTTTTATTCTCGTGTGTTGCGTCTACGTTTTGTGGACACCTTATTTTTCTCAAGTTCGTTGGCGCCTCATTTGGTAAATCGGGCGCCATTGTTGTACTTGTATATTTTTTTTTAGCATTTGAACTTCCTTCACAATGTCGGATCAGTCTCCCGTAAGTAAGTGTGGCCACCCCATCGTTGCGGGAGATGGCCATGATCTTTGTGCGCACTGCAGATCCTGTCGGCCCGACCAGACATGCGATTTCTGCAGTAACTGGACCGATCGTCAGTGGAAAAAGTTTTCAGAAAGACGTAGCGAGATCGATGACGTCATCCCTCAACGCACGTCTTTGCTAGTCGAGCGGACTTCCTCTACGGTAAGTACTTCAAAAGAAGGTAAGTCCGTTTCTCCTTTTCAGGAAAACCACCTTTTTTAAGGCGACATTTTTACCTCCATTAGGGATCCTGGAGTGCCTGCAGTTGTCTCCGCACCATCCTGGTCGAACAGAGGGATTTATGTTCCGCGGAACCCGATCTATCGCCCGATAGACGGGATCCGTATTACCTCCCTCGGCGTTCCCAGCCTGATGACGGACAGGTTCGCCCGATCAAAAATATGATCTTTCAGGGAGAGGCAGAACGTATCCCCACTACGGAGGTCAGGGACATTTCCTTTGGTCAAGGTCAAACCACTGCTGCGGTATATAGTAATTTACCACAGGCGGCAAATTTGAGGGGGCAGTCCAGATACCGGACACCCATCGATTCTGTGACCGACCAAACAGGAGTACAACCTGGAGTGTATTTCTCTCCTTGGGGACACTCCTACGTTCCTTATAACCAATTTTCTGTGACAAACCCTCAGTATTTCCATCAGTATACAGGGGTTCATCCACAGATGTCTGGGAACACTGCCTTTTTACCACAGGGAGCAGTACCCTATTTACCACAGGGAACAGCACCCTCTCTGGTACCCAGTGTTCCCAATGCCTGGCAGCAAACCATTCAACATGGTTTTCAAGGGCGGACTCCACCTGTTACTAACCCCACACCGGGCCTAGTGACAATGAGCCCCCACCCCCAGGGGAACCAGGAGGCCAAAGCAGGAAGTCAACCTTCACCCTCTCGGCTGTCTCATTCCAGTAGTAGGTCTACTACTCGGGATAGAGCGTCATCATCTGATCATTCCGTCTCAGGGTCAAGACACGGTGATCGGTCATGCCCTCCGCATAGAGACCTTCCAGATCGTTTTGATCGTTTAACTCGGGAAGGACGCAGGTCTCCACAGATATCTAAGTCAGCTTGAGTCAGCCGGGTAAGCCGTCCACTTCCTCGACCAATCAAACACAGGGGTCAGGAAGTCGTCAGCAGTTCTCCTGACTTCCTTCCCGACAGGACAGCGGTCCAGTGGGGGGCGTATAAGTTTATACGCAAAACATTGGGAATGCATTACGTCAGACGAATGGATTTTGTCTACCGTAAGAGAGGGTTACCACCTATCTTTCGTACGTGATCCCCCTCTTTCGGTCGTACCTTTCGTTACTCCAGTTCCAAGACTGGCCACTCAACGAACGGCATTTCTGGAAGCTATCGACTCAAAACGCAATAAGGGAAATCGATGCCCAGTCATCGGGACCCGGCTTTTACAGCCACTTTTTCCTGGTTCCAAAAAAGTCGGGGGATGGCATCCGATACTGAATCTATCCACTCTCAACAAGTACCTGCGAGTGCCCAGATTCAAGATGGAAACAAGCCGATCCGTCCTCACCTATATTCAGCCAGGCGAATGGATGGCATCCATAGATTTGAAGGACGCCTACTTCCACATTCCCATTCACAAGTCGTGTCGTCACTTTCTCCGCTTTGCAACCGACGGTTGAGTGTTCGAATACGTAGCACTACCGTTCGGCCTCGCAACTAACCGAGAGTCTTTACTCGAGTAGTTGCCGCGCCGGTGACCACTCTCCATGTGCGTGGTTTTCTACTAAATCCTTATCTAGACGACTGGTTGCTACACGACAAGAAAGTCGAACAGCTACGTCGTTTTGTTCGAGACACCCAGATTATTCTGAGATCTCTCGGATTCCTTCTGAGTCCCGACAAATCGATTCTAGTCCCTACTCAGGACATGATTTTTATCGGGATGCATTTTATGACCAAACAGGGAATAGTCTGTCCACCGCAAGAGCGAGTAGACAAGATTGTTATACTGGTAAGGCTTGTAGCGAAACAAACCCGCATACAAGCCAAACTATTTCTGTCCCTGTTGGGTTTGATGAATTCCATCATCGACATTTCACCATGGGCACGCCTCAGAATGTGACCAATTCAGCTCTACCTGTTGGCACACAGGCACCCCAGTATCCAATCAGCAGAGTCTATGGTTCCCATCCTACCACCCCTTTTTCCACACCTACGATGGTGGTTGGACAAAGAGGCAATGTTGGAAGGAAAACAATTGTCGAGTTGGAAAACAGATATTTCCCTTTTTACCGACGCATCCAAGGTGGGATGGGGAGCCCATCTGGACCACCACTGGACCTCAGGTACTTGGGATCTACCATCCAGTCTCCATCATATCAATTGGTTGGAAATGCAGGCAGTTGTTCTAGCTCTTCGCCAGTTCGAACACCTGGTGTCACACTGCTGTGTGCTAGTCAATACCGACACTGGGACCTAATGTTCTGGTGCAAAGACAGGAAGATAACACTAAGGGCGTGGCACCTTCCGGGGAAGCGCAACGGGATTGCAGACGCACTCTCGCGCTGCATCCAAGTTCGCCCCATGGAATGGGAGATTCCACAGAATGTAGCCAATCAAATCTTCATCAGGTGGAACAAGCCTGTAGTCGACCTGTTCGTGACATTTCTCAATCGCAAACTGCCTCTCTTTGTATCTCCTGTACCAGATCTCAGAGCAATGGCAGTGGACGCCATATCTTTCAGTTGGGAGGGGCTGGAGGCTTACGCCTTCCCACCTCTCCCCCTACTACCACTAGTCCTCAGAAAAATTCAAGAGGAAAAGTGTGTACTATCTCTAGTCGCTCCACTGTGGCCGAACCGCTCGTGGTTCCCAGTGTTACTGTCTCTCCTAATAGATCTCCCATGCAAACTGCCCCAGAGGGAGGATCTGTTGTCACAGGGACGGAACATCCTTCACCCACATCCAGAGACGTTCCATCTACATGCATTCCGATTGTCGAACGATCTCTCATTGCAAAGGGCTTTTCTTGCAAGACTGCCGCAGTCATCGCAAGACCCCAGCGTGTGAGTACCCTTGCCACTTACGGGGAAAAGTGGAAGAGATTCTCTAGTTGGTGTAATCAATGATCGATTGAACCACTCCAAGTTACTAAACAACAGTTAACTGCCTTTCTGTTTGAACTGTTTGATGTACAGAAGTTAGCTGTCCAAACCATAATGGTATACCGCTCAGCTATTTCTAGTACCATTAGGAGTGTTGGGGGCCCGGACTTTGGACAAAATAAGATCTTTTCTAGTTTGATAAGGAACTTCCACATAATAAGAGACCACCTCGGCCCATTTCAGCTCCCCAGTGGAGTCTGTCTCTAGTGCTCAACGCATTACAATCTCCCCCTTTTGAACCTCGTCACCAGATTTCATTGGAATTTCTCACTCTTAAAACGACGTTCCTACTAGCTCTTGCTTCAGGCAGTCGTAGAAGCGAGATCCACGCACTAGATATTGGACAGGGTCGAATCCAGTGGTTACAGCACCAAGTTGTACTTCGGACTCATCCTAAGTTCATTGCTAAAAATCAGGTTTTAGGTTCCGTGGCTTCTCCCATTATCATAAAGGATTTAGCCACGCGGGTGGGAAGGGACCGAAAAGAACGTCTTTTATGTCCAGTCAGATCTCTCAAGTGGTACTGTAATCGCACTAAGGACATTAGGGGCGATCGTACCCGCTTGTTCATCCCTTGGAAATCAGACAACATGGATTGTACAATGGCCGACATTTCTAAGTGGATAGTTAATACTATTAAAGTAGCATACAGTTCTTCCACAGCTGATACACAGGCACTTTCTAAAGTTACTGCTCATAAAGTTCATGCAGTGGCTACTTCCTGGGCACTCTGGTCTGGCGTATCCATTAAGTCAGTCATTGAGGCAGGAACCTTGCACTCTCAGAACTCATTCATTAGCTTTTACTTGCGGGACATGGCCCAAGAGGCAGTCAGGATGTCTGCTCTAGGTCCTATCAGTTCGGCTCAAAATGTCGCTATGCCTTTCAGTGTGGAGACTCCCTCCACCAACTAGGTGTCATATTCTAGGCTTACCCAAAAGTAAGCTAAAAGGTGGGTATTGTCTGTACAGAATTGTAATTTCTACTGAAATGAATTTCTGTATAAGACTAATACCCACCTTTTATGCTCCCACCCTCATCCCCACAGTCTCCAGTCCTTGAAACCTTCGGTTATGTTTAGGACCAAGGAATACTGGGGATTGGCTAGTCAAGGTCATGTGACCACTAGGACGACAGGCCACAGGGTGCCGGAGGCATTAATTTATATTTGGCAATACACAAGGGGAAGCAGAGGGACACCCAAAAGTAAGCTAAAAGGTGGGTATTACTCTTATACAGAAATTCATTTCAGTAGAAATTACAATTTTATCTAGGACCTTCAATTTTATCAACACCTTGCAAAATACAAGACACATTTTCCAGTCTCAGTACTTTTAGAAACGATGTCCTAAATGAAATAGTTGATGTGTGAATTTAACGCAATTTCGGTAATTTTACCTTCTTTTAATTTATTTATTTCTATTTTTACTAGTTTTGTAAATATTGTACGTATTTTAGTCTTTCCAATTTCAGAGTGTCTATAAATGGGGTAATCCTGTAGACATCTCAAATAAATAAATACTAGTCTAATATCGTATTGCAAGTAGCTCCAGCTTGGGGACGGTCTCGGTCAATGTTAATGTACCAGTGTAATATCGTATTGTAAGTAGCGCCAGGCTGGGGACTGTCCCAGAACATGGTTTTGTACCAGTCTAATATGGTATTGTAAGTAGCTCCAGGCTGGGGACTGTCCCAGAACATGGTTTTGTACCAGTCTAATGTCGTACTGTAAGTAGCGCCAGACTGGGGACTGTCCCAGAACATGGTTTTGTACGAGTCTAATATCGTATTGTAAGTAGCTCCACACTGGGGACTGTCCCAGAACATGGTTTTGTACTAGTCTAGTATCGTATTGTAAGTAGCTCCAGACTGGGGACTGTCCCAGAAAATGGTTTTGTACTAGTCTAATATCGTTTTGTAAGTAGCTCCTGACTGGGGACTGTCCCAGAACATGGTTTTGTACTAGTCTAATATCGTATTGTAAGTAGCGCCAGGCTGGGGACTGTCCCAGAACATGGTTTTGTACTAGTCTAATATCGTATTGTAAGTAGCGCCAGGCTGGGGACTGTCCCAGAATATGGTTTTGTACTAGTCTAATATCGTACTGTAAGTAGCGCCAGGCTGGGGACTGTCCCAGAATATGGTTTTGTACTAGTCTAATATGGTACTGTAAGTAGCGCCAGACTGGGGACTGTCCCAGAATATGGTTTTGTACTAGTCTAATATCGTACTGTAAGTAGCGCCAGACTGGGGACTGTCCCAGAATATGGTTTTGTACTAGTCTAATATCGTACTGTAAGTAGCGCCAGACTGGGGACTGTCCCAGAATATGGTTTTGTACTAGTCTAACATCGTACTGTAAGTAGCGCCAGACTGGGGACTGTCCCAGAACATTGTTTTGTACTAGTCTAACATCGTACTGTAAGTAGCGCCAGACTGGGGACTGTCCCAGAACATGGTTTTGTACTAGTCTAATATGGTACTGTAAGTAGCGCCAGACTGGGGACTGTCCCAGAACATGGTTTTGTACTAGTCTAATATGGTACTGTAAGTAGCGCCAGACTGGGGACTGTCCCAGAACATGGTTTTGTACTAGTCTAATATCGTGTTGTAAGTAGCGCCAGGCTGGGGACTGTCCCAGAACATGGTTTTGTACTAGTCTAATATCGTACTGTAAGTAGCTCCTGGCTGGGGACTGTCCCAGAACATGGTTTTGTACTAGTCTAATATCGTACTGTAAGTAGCTCCTGGCTGGGGACTGTCCCAGAACATGGTTTTGTACTAGTCTAATATCGTACTGTAAGTAGCTCCTGGCTGGGGACTGTCCCAGAACATGGTTTTGTACTAGTCTAATATCGTACTGTAAGTAGCTCCAGACTGGGGACTGTCCCAGAATATGTCATTGTGTTATTCTAATATCGTATTGTAAGTAACTCCTGGCTGTTGTCGGTCTCGGTAAATGTTATTGTGCTAGTCTTATATCGTATTAGAAGTATCTCAAGGCTGGGGACAGTCTTAGAAAATGTTAATGTGATCTTGTGAATCTTTATTCAACCAGATATAAATAAATAGGACAACGTTGAATACAAACTCAAGTATTACAAACCTACAATTCAAAACAAACAAAAAAGAACAGAAGAATACTGAATTATATCTGGTTTGGACTGTGGAAGTAGTCCCAACGGACTAATCGAGTCCACAGCCCACAATTATTACTGCAATAAAATTTACAAAAAAGTCACACAGTGTCGAGAAAAAGAAAATCTATAAAGAATATACGGAAAAAAAATCACACACAAAAATCACAAAGCTGATAAGTAAGATTTTAAAGCTTTTTGAAATTTAAATCTTGAATTCATTTGTTTTAGATGATATGGCAGTGAATTCCAGTGTCTGACTGCAGCAAATACAATGTTGTGTTGAGTAATTCTGAGTCTGGCATTCGGTATTCGGAGATTGCCACTATCAGATGATCGTGTAGAATAAGTATGGGTAAGGACTTCAAAATAGTTTGTAATATTTGTAGGGAAATTAGTATTTAATGAGTCAAAGATAAATAGACAGGAGGAATATTTACTGAGTTTCGGAAGCGGTAATATATTTAGTTGGCGAAATAAATGATCAGAATGTGCAGTGAAATTAGAAAATGTAATAAGTCCAACTGCTTTTTTCTGTAGGCGGAGAATGGGATTTAATAATGTTGTGTAAGTGTTACCCCATATTTCTAAACAGTATGTTAGATACGGTAAGATGGAGGTGTTAGAGATCATGATAAGAATTGACTTCGGTACAAAATACGAGAAAGGACCAATTTTGGGGCTAATTTTTAAAATAACATTTTTCACGTGTGAATTCCAAGTAAGTGATGATGGTCGTAAACGTTTGTTCAATTTTTAGTGCACATTGGATATTTAATCTCAATTCATGCTTGTATGCAACACCAGAGCCAAGTAAACCACTGTATAAGATATTATATAATTTGGAATAGACTCAAATGTATATTGTTACATGTACTATTCAGAAAATATAAAGAAATATTCTTGATTTTGAAAAAAATGCGAAGCCCGCATGAGGATATATTGCCCATCACCAGAAAAAAATACATGGGTAGTTTGAACAGCTTTTTCATTTTTTCTGGCCTAATGTCGTATCTTTCAAAGTAGTTGCCGAAAAGATGTCACATTCAAAGTAAAAAAAATGGATGGTGCTTTCTCAAATAAGTAACACAACAAAATAATCATTTTCTTTCCATAGCAAATTGTCGTTTCAAAATGAATTGCGGAATAACGCTAGTGACAGTGTGCAATGAGATAATTATATCAAACAACATTTTAACCAAAGACAACGTCGAACACAATTATTGAAAGAAATATCTTCAAATAGTGGATCTTAAACTGCGTACCTAGTTTAATAGTTTTTCAGGGCCACCAAATATTCCAAAAAGAGATCTGCCGTTTTATCAGCATGAAATGTTTTAATATAAGGAACAAGATGTAAATGAGATCGAGCGCATCTTCGGAGTCACTACATGCAGCATAGCAGGCAACCTCACGTTGAACGACTTTTTCTGTCTTTTTTTGAGTTTCACTCGCTGACATTGTTGCGACTTGCTATCTTCAAATGAAGGAGACTTTCAAGATTAAGACTACGGTTACTCGCAGAAAATGCACAGTGCGCACTTCTTTTGTACTTTCCCGCGCAAAGAATTTTTAATTTGCTGCCAAAAGTTACAATTGTTAACTGGACACATTTTTATTCAAAGTTAAGCCAGCGTACAATAACGATACAAGATACATATTAGCCATGAGTCAGTGTACAGTCACTTTAGTGAACTATCCATTGAAATCGCGCATCGTCACGTAAATAACGATTTTAATAGCATCGCTAAGTATTCAAAAAGTAGCTTTTTTTCTTTCTTTTTTCAAAAATCTCAGGGGGGTCAGCTGCCCCCCTTGCCCCCCCCCCGCAGGCTATGGTACTGGTAGCCTGCGGGGGGGGGGGCGCAAGGGGGCAGCTGCCCCCCTGAGATTTTGGGAAAAAAGAAAGAAAAAACGCTACTTTTTGAATACTTAGCGATGCTATTAAAATCGTTATTTACGTGACGATGCGCGATTTCAATGGTAAAGATTATGTCATTGCCCAACCATATAGATTATTTGCATCTAAATACATAATGTACTTTGATTCTTGAGTAGGATCATAATCTTTCACGTATGGATTGTTCGCCTTTGCATGACCAGCGGATATATAAGAGATACCACCACGAAGACCTTTTTCTATAAAGAGATGCATATCTATATCCGTTAATAGTTCGAGATTAATTTTAGTCATTTTTAGACACGCATCCCAAGATAATCCTGGAGCACTGAAGTAATGACATGGATCGAGATTATAATATAGATTGGATGTCTTTCGGAAATTTTCAAATACATCCGTTAATAATAATACATCAGTTTTGAGATATAGATCATGATAATCACCCATGGTTTGCATATTAAAATGCTTCCATATATCTTGCGCATGTTTATAATCTTCATCGGTAATACCAGTCTCATTTAGAATAGAATAAAATGTTTCCTTTAGTGGAAGATTAATATCATCGAATTTTTTGGTGGAATCCATATAATCATAAGGATACACACCCTTTCTCGTTAATAATTTTAAACTATTAGGAAATTCCTGTTCTGTGTATTTAAAATCACTTGTGTTACTGACGAGTTTTTCAATGAAGCATTCAAGAAATTTGAACTATCTATGAAGACTAAATGAGTACCAACCATTATAGCCATAAACTTTTCCATAGAATGTGGGATAATATTAATTTTTTCATTAAAATTTTCAAGGGTTTGTACGATGAAATGACTGTCATATCCTTTAAAATTGTGGAATATAACGGGTATTTTCTTCGTTACTTGAAAATTGATATTACAGGATTCATGCGCTGAACCACGGTATTTACCGGTAATATGGCAATGGTCACGGACTCGTATATCAGTTTTCTCGTATGATGTTTCACAAATATGACATTGCGTCGCTTTTTGGAAACAGTTTTCATCATTTTTACTCATACGCAGAGGTTTGTTAAAATGTTGTTGTTTAATATTATTATAATAGTCAACTTCCGATAACATCATTTCCATAAATTTCTTGGAAGCATCTGATCCTCTATAAATAACACTTTTTTTACTAAATGTGTCAACAGACTAGTTTATAACCAAAACTACATACTTCGTGTGTTTGATAATGTTGCGTAAATACCGTATTATTGTTAGTATTATATTATTTACTTTTTCGGTTATAGATTCAAAATCTGCGTAAATAACAAATGGTGTATTTAATTGTTTTGGGTAATTTTTAAATGATAACCATTTATATTCTTCAGTTGGTAATCGTATAGCCTGCGTCTTGTTTATTTCAAAACAAATGGGAATATGCAGATTTAAAATCTCTACGGTTGAAAAATGTTGCAAACAATATCTACAAAAATGTTTTATTCCATTATGGTTTGTTATACCATACATGAATCGATTAAAATCTTTAATGTTTTTGATTATCACCACGAGTTATTAGTAGTAAATCAAGATGATCTTCACAAGTTTGTTTACTAACGTAAATTGGATATGCTTGTTTATTGTTATAACCAAATACGGAAATCGATATATTATTTTGGTTTTCGATTTTAGGTATTTGTTTTATTGTTACTGGAAATGTTATTCCTTTATAATCTACATCATCGATATGTTGTTTGTATCTAGATGGCCTATATTTATTATTTTCAACTGGAAACTTATACGCTAAATGGCACCATCTAAAGCACTCATCGTCATTATTTTGGACGTTAATGAGGCCCTTCTTTGCATTTTGTAGTTCTTTTGGTAATTTTATATACGAGTTACCTTGTAAAGGTTCGTATCTTACAATATTTACATAAAAATTAAGAAGTGTTTTTATATGCCAACCAGAACCTTCACATAACCATTTAGCGATATGTTCAAGAATTCTTTCGAAACTTACACTCATTTGTTCATCTATTTGATCAATATTTGTAATTACTAATGGACGACTATTAAAATAACCATTATTTGTTATCTCTGTATCCATACTGTTTACATTTAAGTTGTATTTAGCAAATTTTATATTCAAGGTTAATATTGCTTTTATTCCACCTTGATCTTCTAAATTTTGTTTTAAAAGTTCTTTTATTAAATATTTATTTTCAATTAATTGCGTATGAGGTTCCTTTCAGTAATATCAATTTCATACGACTTCACATATCCTCTAAAAGCTCTCTCAAGTTCATGATATTTAGGTGGTATTAGAACACCACTAACATGATGATAGCCTTTATTAATAAAAGTTTGATATGTATCATTTCCTATTTTAATCATACGTTTGGTAATAGGATTAATGATATATTGTTCCATTAATGGTCGAGGAAGATTATCAGGTACCGACCAATCTAAGATATTATCAGGTAAAGGTTGTAAATTACCATTCCGTATAAGCTTATTATATACACGTCCACCAACTGTTATCATTCGGTTAGTGCGTGGGTTCAAAATCTTTGTCATATTGTATAATCAAAAGATTTGAATATTCATATATAAATTTATTAGTTCAATTGCTTTTTTCTTCTTAACTTGTAAAACTTATAAACCTTGTAAACTTGTTAAACTTACAACTTTTCTTTTTATGTATATATAACGTAGGATAACTACCTAATTCTTTACCACATTCACAAATATAATCTCTCTTAGGTTGTTTAACGCAAGGTGTACTTCTCTTTAAATGTATCTTTAAATGACATTTATATTTATATGCAAATCCACATTTATCGCAAGTAACCTCAGGAAAAACAGGTTTGCATGTTAGACATTCATCAGGATATTCACGTTTTCTAGTCTCACAGGAATATTTTATATTTATATGTTTTAAAAAATTATGTTTATGTCTAAAGCGTTTATTACACTTGTCACATTTGAATTCTGGTGCCGACCTACCACAAGTGAGGCAATTCTCTCGCATAAGACAAATCCATAATCCAGGACAGTAGTTTGACATTTTGAATTTATGCTACACTTTTATGTATAATGGTACACTGGTATGTATATACATATCTATTTTTAACTCTCTAATTGAACGCCCTGACCTTGGTAACCATGGTAACCTGACCTGGAAACAGTATGTAACGAGTGAAACAGTTGTAACATGTTGTAACATGTTGTAAAATGCATTAACCTAGCCAACTGACCTTGGTAACCATGGTAACCTGGTGACCCTTAGTGGCCTGCTACACTTAAACATTCCTGTGGTTGCCTGAGGCGGCATGTTCAATTAGACAGATACATTTACTACTATATGCACGAAAAATGCGATTTGCTGACTCATAACAGCGTGAGTAGCAGTGAGGCCACTAAGGGTTTAATTTACTTATAATAGGTATAACAAATTTAGTCAATTTTTAGTCAATTTTTATCTATAAGATTTATTTTACCTTTTAACAAGTTATATAAATATATTAAATAAATTAATTAATATAAAAATAAGACTTTATTTGCTTTATAATAGATTAAAATGGAACTGTGCTGGAACTCTCCTTTTCTATACTACTCACATCCTCGAAAACGCCACTAAAATTGAATAGATTAATGAAGAATAGAAAATCACTGTAATGATATGGAAGGGGGCTGCTGTACTCAAACATTGATAGTATAAGTCAAATCGATACACATCAGTGGCGACAAATCTCACAAATTTCATGTAAATGTCATGCGAACACATATTTTCTAATATATTCTGTCGAATTGCTCAGTATCCACGGCAGCTTGCAAAATATAACAAAACTCCGCTAAGAATTACACAGTGTACATTCATTCATTCATTCATCCATCCATCCAACCAACCAACCATCCATTAATTAATTTGTTCGTTCGTTCATTCATTCATTCATTCATTCATTCATTCATTCATTCATGCATTCATTCATCCATCCATCAATTAATTAATTAGTTCCTTCAAATGAATGGCATCCACCCATCAATTAACTAATTAATTAATTTGTTCGTTCGTTCATTCATTCATTCATTCATTCATCCATTTCTTTGTTCGTTAATTTGTTCGTTTGTTTGTTCAATCATTCTTAAACTTCCTCATCACATACCATACATACATACATACATACATACATACATACATACATACATACATACATACATACATACATACATACATACATACATATATGCGGATTGATTGAAATAATAATAACTTGTTTAATTGTTCAATTAATTATTATATTAACCAATTCAATTAATGCTTGTTAAATCCACTTTCGTTTGATGATGTTTTTGCGATCTTGTATTTCTTTATTTAGATAACCCATGTTTTAGTGTGAAAGGAAGGGCCCTCCTTAATATAATTTTTTATTACAAATTTCGGCAATTTTATTACATTTTTTTGTGTGAAATTTATTACAAATATCGGCAATTTTTATTACATTTGTCGTTCATAGAAATTATTACAAATTTCGGCAATTATTACAAATGTCGGTTTTAATACACGAAAAACGTGACTTTTATTACAAATATCGGCGTTATGACAAATTTCGGCAATTATTACAAATGTCGGTTGTACAATGCCCCCCCCCCCCCGTCAGCCACAGGGTTTCATATATTAAGCTCAAGCATGTACATAGAGTTAGAGCAGGATTGGCACCGAAGTATCTATCCGATCCGGTCCCTATTCTATTTTTATTCCAGGTGAGGCTCGGTTTTATCAGAATAGTTTTTTTTATACAGCCAGTGTATAATGGAACAAAGTGCCAAGAAATGTACAGAGCGTATCTTCTGGTACTCTTTTTAGGAAAAGGTTGAAAGGATATTTATGATTTCAATGGATCGATGTGTAAAGGATGATTTCCTTTTTATTGATTGTTGTTGTCCCTTGTGAGTTTAATCTGTATCTTTGGTAAAATTGAGTTTGTCTGTTCTATGTGGGACCACAGTGGAATAAGTTTTTAACTTTTCTGTGTTATCCCAGCACAATAACGTTTATTTTGTCTTTTGAAATTGTTTTCTGTGTACTGAATGTTTATTTTCGGGTGCTGAAATAAATCAAATCAAATCAAATGCATATTTGCATACATTTTTTGAATGTTTATTCATCTGCCTATCCATGTCTCGTTACTTTTGCATTATGCAACACCGTTTGGATGTTCCTGTGGGCATGGTTTTGTTGCTAGGCAGATATGTATATTATTCCTTGAACAGTATTCTAACAAAACACTAAATCAACATCCCTACCAAATATCAAAATAATCTTGCTCGTGATTTTTTCCTTCGGTAAGGAAGGATATACTTTAGGGCATAAATGTGTGTGTATGTTTGTCATCATTTTTGAAAAATACCGCCAACTGTACAGTTTTTAAAAACGCTAACATGCTAACAATATGTGAATGACTATCCAGTTGCCTATCCAACCATGTTGCTATCTTTACGATATATGCTTCTCATTTGGCTGTTGCTATGGACGTGGTCTTGTTGCTAGGCATATTTACATACATTTTTTGAATGTTTATTCAATTGTCTATCAATCCCCATTGTTATCTTCGCAATATATGTGATCATTTGGCTGTTGCTTTGGGCGTGGTCTTGTTGCTAGGGACAGTTGCATACATTTTTTGTATGTTTATTCATTTGTCTCTCTATTCCTGTTGTTATCTTTGCAATATACATGATTATTTGGCTGTTGTTATGGGCGTGGTCTTGTTGCTAGGCAAATTTACATACATTTTTTGAACGTTTATTCAATTGTCTATTAATCCCTGTAGACTATTAATCCCATCAAATTTCGCACCAATCTGCCCAGTAGTTTCTGAGTTTAAGTTTTTTGACCAAATATCACATTTTTTTACCCAAATCACACACCTGTGATGCGATCATTTTGATTTGAACAATTTCCCAACTAGACACCCAAGGTAATGGACCCACCAAATATCGTGGCAATCGGTTCAGCGGTTTTTTACTTTAAGTTGTTTACACACACACACACACACACACACACACACACACACACACACACACACACACACACACAGACAGACAGACAGACGCCGGGCGATCCCTATAGCACTACTGAACCTCGGTTCAGTTGTGCTAAAAAACGGCTGCATCAATTCGAACGAAATTTCATAGACATGTTTCGTAGGGTAATGGCAAGAACTGATTAGATTTTAGTAAACATCCCATAAATATTAATGAGCAATTTACGTAATTAATGGTTTTCGGTATTGTACATCGCCCATCACACATGTCGCATACATGTATGCCAAGGAAATTTAAGGCAGCCCTCATCAGTCATTAGCTGGTTAGTCGTGCATGCATGGAATACATCGCATAGCCTTCGTGCCCACTTTGTCAGTGATATTCAAAGCATTGGGTAAGTAATTGTACAGCTTTGCATGTTTTGATGATGACTTTTGTTTCAACGAAAATGTTAGATGGAGGCTATTACATTAGAATGCTAAAAATCACTGGCCATTGTTAACTAAACAAAGTCCAAATAGCAATCAATGAGAAAAAATAACTTATTGCATATGTTCTGTTGTATTCCAACAATTGTCTGTAGGAACAAAAATCTCAAAACTTTGCCCTTACATTTCCCATTGCTGTTAGTGATCTCCTGGCCAACCACAATGTGTAATGTGAAGCTTTATAGAATGTTGTAGCATAGCACTTACTGTAGAAAGAGTAGTTTTAATGGCCAAAATCCATCGCTCACTCATATCCGGATTCCCCCTGGAAAATGTCACTGAAAATCCCTACTTAGGCATTACAATTAGTAAAAACCTTAAATGGACCACCCATATCAACAAAGTCAGCAATAAGGCATCATCAACACTTGGTTTCATCAGGAGGAATCTTCGCCATTGTAACTCAACCATAAAGCAAACAGCATATACATCTCTTGTTTGTTCAATCATGGACTATGCCTCTGTAGTATGGGACCCCTATCTCATCAAGGATATCACCAAACTGGAAAACATACAAAGACGTGCTGCACGTTTCATCAATAATGACTATAGAAGGGAAAGCAGTGTCACCACCATGTTAAAGGAACTTAAATGGAAACCACTATCTGTGCGAAGAAGAGAACAACGACTTCAGCTCATGTTTAGAATCATAAATGACCTAGTTGCAATCCCTGCTGAAACCCATGTAAAATTCAACCCTCGTACATCCAGGAAATCACATTCAAAAACTTTACTGATAAAAGCATGTAAAACAGACACTTTCAAACATTCCTTCATCCCACGAACTATTATTGACTGGAATCACTTACCTGGTAACACTGTAACCTGCACAAATTTAGATCAATTTAAATCTGGTTTAGCAGAAATACCAACTCATTATGACTAGAGACTGCGCACCTGCAGGATTACTGCTCAATTTTTGAGTTACTCTGCAGTATTATACAGATACAGATACAGAGTGAGTGACTTTGATGTGAATGAGTGTGACCCATAACACAGACTGACTTTGATATGAGTGAGACCCATAACACAGACTGGCTGACTTTGATGTGAGTGAGTGTGGCCCATTACACAGACTGACTTTGATGTGAGTGAGTGTGGCCCTTGTGAGTGAGTGTGGCCCATAACACAGACTGACTTTGATATGATGTGAGTGAGCGTGGCCCATAACACAGACTGACTTTGATGTGAGTGAGTGAGACCCACTCTCTTTAACAAAAGTTTTTGAAGTCTAAACATAACACTATTATTCCTATGCAAGATGAGCTTATTATATTACTGAGTACATATTTTAACATATCTATAATCATTGTTTTAAGGTCACAACATGATTAAATGTACGATACATCTCACTACCATTGTGTTCTGTATTCTCTAAAATTCCATCAAAAGACTCGTATGCATTTGCAAGCAAAAGCGTAGTTCCAGGGCACAGTTGGGGAGATGAAGAGGCAATCAGATGATGATTGGATTGGTGTAAATTGGCCGATAGTGGATATATTGAGGGTAGGATAGTGTGGCAGTGAAACAAGGTTACATGCCTAAGGGTTGGGAGACATCTGGTATGTTAGGGCCGTGTCATTTTAAAACTGACGCACAAGAAACGTAATTTCTTCGTTTTAGTTTACCCCCCCCCCCTCAAAACAAAATGTCTTAATGCGAAATGGGAAAATGAACGACCTGTCCTACATGTGTGTTTATATCATATACCATGACATCAATAAACACAACAAACTCTAATTCAACTTGTAAAACATTTTGCTGTCTCTGCAAAACACAGTTTCAACTGGAAATTGTATTTACCAGTTCTCATGCTTTTTAACCTTCAAGTTGTTTCTGTCGAGTCATTTATATTCGCGTTTCGTAATTTATACAAGTTGATTTTGACTGTGACATCGCACCACGACAGTGATGAACACGTTGACGCGGCGGCGGCTTTCACGTGCATGTTTCAACTATCACGTAAAAACATCTATAAATCTGTTTGGAATCACTAAACTAGTATTACTGAATAATTATTTCAGGCGATCGAACTTTTCATTTTCACGTTAATACTCGTACGATAGGAACGCTGTAGCATTAGTCGGCATGGACGATGGAAAGAAAGTAACGAGTCTGAAGAGGAATGCGGCCAGGGTTTTGGCGAAGGTAATGGATCTCGGGTTTTCATCCGATGACCGTTACCTGATCAAGCCAAAGGAGAACGCCTTCTTTCACTCTCGTAGAGTGGGTAGGGCCCAGGTATGCAACCTCGGGTTCCGTTTACACGAGAGTAAGGAAATGGCAATAAGAAATCTCCTCCGATGTACGGCCCTTCAATACAGTGTCACTGTATAACTTCTTCATCGCCTTCAATTTGAAGGCATGATTCAAACGGCCCTTTTCAGTGCCACCACATCCTCCAAAAAGAGCACATCCTCCAAAAACTAGCACTTGAATTGTAGTCTGTAACCACACGCAGTATAAAGCTAGATCTCCACTCATTCACTTTGTATGTATGTATGTATGTATGTATGTATAAATGTGTATGTATGTATGTATGTATGTATGTATATATGTATGTATGTATGTATGTATGTATGTGAAATGATGTCGACATGTATAAGTGTGACTATAACACATTCCTTGTCGATAAAAGCAAAAAACAAAAAATACTAGTAACCTCACTCATTTCATACTACCAATATCCCTAAACTGGTTCAGGTATTTTTGTTTGCTTGGTTGTTCATGCCATTTTATTGATAAAAGAATCATATACAGTATTAAAAGTAACGTGTAGCAATCTAATGATTCTCTGTGACTTCGGATACTGAGAATTTCAAAATGTAACCAACGTGACCTTTTGAACTTCATTCCAAAAAGACGCAAAACAGAGACACTGACGTGATTTGATTAGTGTTTCAAGAAAACGTGTGACTACCATATTGACACATGTGTGTTGACGGCTCCTGCTTTGAGGCTGTGAGCTACCCGACTTTCGTATTCTGTGATCTGGTAACTTGTCTGGTACATAATTGAACAAATTAACACCTACATTTGTCACAAGTCAACGTGTCACAGTATGTTCGCAGTTGTAAACAATAGAGCACTGCAACTGACGGATGCCGACAGAGCAATACTGCCCATCAATCAGTGTCAAATTTCATTGTTCTCAGCTCAACCTATTGTTTATGTTCACACAAAAAATCCACTGATGCGTTGACGGCCTTGCGCGAAAATTAAACTGCGCGTAATCACCGTGATCTCCCAACAAGACTGTGCAATAATTACCCAGTATACAGTAGAAGGATTGAATCAACATCAGTCGAACGATCAACCTGTTACTAGTGCCGAAATAAACGTTCGCAATACCGAGTGTAACTATTGTGCGGGTTGCGGGCTGCTGCGGGTCGCTGCGGGTAACTTTGTTCAGGTTGTGGGCTGCTACGGGTCGCTGCGGGCCTGGGAATGTAACTGTTGTGCGGGTTGCGGGCCGCTGCGGGTCGCTATTTTTTTTACTCAATTTTCAAAATCAAAGAAAATTGTTGTGTATACCCCCACCCCTAAACGTGATGGCTATTTTAAAACAATGATTATAGTTAGCATATCATTGACCTCAGAAAATATTTCAATTCCACTATTACAATGTACTTTAAATGATTGCATAACATTAACTATTTACTGTAACAAAGATGACAGTGGACCAACTTATCTCTGAGACAACTCTTACTGATAGTTGTTTCATTATTTTTTGTAAACTTTTATATATTTTGGATGATTTTATACAAGTAATTGTCGTTTGAACAACCCGCAAATTGACCCGCAGTTAGGCCTGTCAACCCGCAAAATAACGATACTGTCCATTACCACGCTATCTACGATAATTTAGTCCAAGTTTAGAGGTCACGACAAACATGTGACATCTCATCGGTAATTTCCGAATTTACATTCGTATTAGTTTCACGTTATACCCCAACCTGGCCTAACTTAGAACCTTCGCGTAGGTGGATTTTGGCAACGTCCTCTCCAAATAGTCTATTCAAACCAATTATCGTGAAGGTCCTTTAAAAGTTGCCACTACGATTGAACGATCGGCTCTGACCACGCACCCACTTCGTTAACTTTCGTTGACAAGATCACATGGCGTTACCTACGTAGTGGCGTGCAGTGTTGTTTTTATTTGGGTACGATGAATCTCCTCATGTCTAAACAGCTAACCCGTCTAGAATTTGGAATTAGCTAAATAAATCCTAAAATGTAAAGCTATGTCAGATCCGGACGTTTTAAAAACCGAGAGTTGCAGTGAATAGGTTTCCAAATTTTCCGACTTTTTGCCTGCAAATGACGTAGTTTTCATAGGTGATTAAAGATTTGTATGACATTTTTGACAAAAGTACGATATTAATAGTAAAAAATTGAATTTTTTGGAAATCTGCGATGAGCATTTTGCTTCGGGAGTCTTTGGAAAATTGCGTCACTGCCGGATCACGATCGCGGCGTCCATTTTTTTTCTTCTGTAAGGAAGAGATGTATTTAGTGGGTGGAAGTCGAAATTTTGAAGACGTATTCCGTACGGTAATGGCAAGACTTGAGTAGGTTTTGGTAAAAATCCCGTGAATATTAATGAGCAATTTACGTAATTAATGGTTTTAGGGAATTAGGCTATATCTCAAGAATGCACGCTTTAAATTCATTATAACTTGGTACACACATTTGCGATACCAAGGCGCACCTGTCCTGAAAATATTACTAATGTAGCTTTTAGTTTTATTTTATTGGCATATTTTTGTAGGCCACTAAAAAGGAAAAAATAGTTTCTCGTCAGGAAGTGTTGTCTAAAGTGGTGCGACAATGTGCTTATTTTCTGGTAATGATGACTTCACAAAATCCTTTAAAGATTGACAACCGAACAGACCTTCAATTACATAGACATTCTCATGAAATATATGAATGGCGGTTCAAACACAGTTAGCATACGTACACACACTGTGTAGTCAGTAAGTCAATATAACCCCCCTAAATAGTACTACTGTTGCTGTGTTATGATCTCAATGGGACAACTACTTTCGAAATTTCGACCCATTTTTTCATTCATCTGCTAATTTAAAATATCTACTTTTTATTATCATAACTTACTGGTCAGTATTATTTAGTTTGTCGACAATAACATCGTCAATGATTGTTGTTTGGCTGTAGTCCTGGTTGTGGTAGTGGTTCATACATATATGGTACAATACAAGCATCCTTCACTACCACATCTTCTTCGTCATCACTAGTACTGCATGTATTGTTATCATTGTAAATTTCGACTTCTAAATAGTAGAACGTGATTCCACTAGAATCGCTATCGCTTGTTATGTAATCGAAGTTCGTTCCGGTTGTGACGTCATGAAATACATAAACAACTTCGGCAATTTCCGGAATTTTTCCAAAAAAATCCATTTTTCGTAATTAATATCGTACTTTTGTCAAAAATGTCACACAAATCTTTAATCACCTATGAAAACTTTCCAGGCAAAAAGTCGGAAACTTTGGAAACCTATTTACATACACTTTAAATGAGGTAATGTCTACATACAATAAGTGTAATGCCTTGCTTGGGCTGTACACTTATCATCCTAGTCGCAAGAAATTGGTAGACATGTGTGTTCGCCACGTACCATCATTTATAGTTGTGATATGACGTGTATGTCGGCAAAGAAAAATAGTATTGCCTCGTTTGATTCCATTTTAGTAAGAATGAAAAATCCTCATTGCGATTTTGACGCACACAAAACGAAATGAACTCTTACCCCCTACCCCCTAAATGAAGGAATTACGTTTGTCGTGCGTCAGTTTTAAAATGACACGGCCCCTAATAATAATAATAATAATAATAATAATAATAATAATAATACAGGATCATGGTAGCTGTAATATGTTTGCATGACATGTGCATTTCCAATAGGTGAGTGTGATCACTAATCACGCTTCCAGAACGTTCCTGTTCACCATGTGCTTCTGGTGGACTGAGTCAGCATTTAAACACGACTCCTCAACTCCACGACTTTTAGTACAGTACCACCTCCAACACGATATTGTCAGCTATCAAAAGTTTTTAGCTTACGCAAATAGCGACGGAGGTAGGGGGTCCCCAACGGGTAGCGTTGGCCACAATGCAAAGAGTTGTAAACCGGAAGTGGATAGAAAGTAAGAAACCACAGTAAATCAATAGTTCCAGGTCGCCCATAGAGGGTGCCCTGGAACTAATAATGTAATGTCTATCAGTTTCTTTGTGTAATAGTTGATAATCTACCAGGAGGCAATTTAACTTGGGTGTGAATAATACTAAGTCAACGTAACTTGGCTGTGAATGATACCAAGTCAACTTAACTTGGGTGTGATTGATACTAAGTCAACTTAACTTGGGTGTGAATAATACTAAGTCAACCTAACTTGGCTGTGAATGATACCAAGTCAACTTAACTTGGGTGTGATTGATACTAAAGGCAATTTAACTTGGGTGTGATTCGTGTGAATAATACTAAAGGCAATTTAACTTGGGTGTGAATGATACTAAGTCAACCTAACTTGGCTGTGAATGATACCAAGTCAACTTAACTTGGCTGTGAACAATACTAAGTCAATTTAACTTGGGTAAGAACAATACTAAGTCAATTTAACTTGGGTGTGAACAATACTAAGTCATCTTAAGTTGGGCGTGAATGATACTAAGTCAACTTAACTTGGGTGAGAATGATACCAAGTCAATTTAACTTGGGTGTGAACAATACTAAGTCAACTTAACTTGGGTGTGAATGATACTAAGTCAACTTGAGTGTGAATGATACTAAGTCAACTTAACTTGGGTGTGAATGATACTAAGTCAACTTAACTTGAGTGTGAATGATACTAAGTCAACTTAACTTGGGTAAGAACAATACTAAGTTAACTTAACTTGAGTGTGAATGATACTAAGTCAACTTAACTTGGGTGTGAATGATACTAAGTCAACTTAACTTGGGTGTGAATGATACTAAGTCAACTTAACTTGGGTGTGAATGATACTAAGTTAACTTAACTTGAGTGTGAATGATACTAAGTCAACTTAACTTGGGTAAGAACAATACTAAGTCAACTTAACTTGGGTGTGAATGATACTAAGTCAACTTAACTTGGGTGTGAATGATACTAAGTCAACTTAACTTGGGTGTGAATGATACTAAGTTAACTTAACTTGAGTGTGAATGATACTAAGTCAACTTAACTTGGGTAAGAACAATACTAAGTCAACGTAACTTGGCTGGGAATGATAGTACGTCAACTTAACTTGGGTGTGAACAATATTAAGTCAACTTAACTTGGGTGTGAATGATACTAAGTCAACTTAACTTGGGTGTGAATGATACTAAGTCAACTTAACTTGGCTGTGAATGATACCAAGTCATCTTAAGTTGGGCGTGAATGATACTAAGTCAACTTAACTTGGGTGAGAATGATACCAAGTCAATTTAACTTAGGTGTGAACAATACTAAGTCAACTTAACTTGGGTGTGAATGATACTAAGTCAACTTGAGTGTGAATGATACTAAGTCAACTTAACTTGGGTGTGAATGATACTAAGTCAACTTAACTTGAGTGTGAATGATACTAAGTCAACTTAACTTGGGTAAGAACAATACTAAGTTAACTTAACTTGAGTGTGAATGATACTAAGTCAACTTAACTTGGGTGTGAATGATACTAAGTCAACTTAACTTGGGTGTGAATGATACTAAGTCAACTTAACTTGGGTGTGAATGATACTAAGTTAACTTAACTTGAGTGTGAATGATACTAAGTCAACTTAACTTGGGTAAGAACAATACTAAGTCAACTTAACTTGAGTGTGAATGATACTAAGTCAACTTAACTTGGGTAAGAACAATACTAAGTCAACGTAACTTGGCTGGGAATGATAGTACGTCAACTTAACTTGGGTGTGAACAATATTAAGTCAACTTAACTTGGGTAAGAACAATACTAAGTTAACTTAACTTGAGTGTGAATGATACTAAGTCAACTTAACTTGGGTGTGAATGATACTAAGTCAACTTAACTTGGGTGTGAATGATACTAAGTCAACTTAACTTGGGTGTGAATGATACTAAGTTAACTTAACTTGAGTGTGAATGATACTAAGTCAACTTAACTTGGGTAAGAACAATACTAAGTCAACTTAACTTGGGTGTGAATGATACTAAGTCAACTTAACTTGGGTGTGAATGATACTAAGTCAACTTAACTTGGGTGTGAATGATACTAAGTTAACTTAACTTGAGTGTGAATGATACTAAGTCAACTTAACTTGGGTAAGAACAATACTAAGTCAACGTAACTTGGCTGGGAATGATAGTACGTCAACTTAACTTGGGTGTGAACAATATTAAGTCAACTTAACTTGGGTGTGAATGATACTAAGTCAACTTAACTTGGGTGTGAATGATACTAAGTCAACTTAACTTGGCTGTGAATGATACTAAGTCATCTTAAGTTGGGCGTGAATGATACTAAGTCAACTTAACTTGGGTGAGAATGATACCAAGTCAATTTAACTTGGGTGTGAACAATACTAAGTCAACTTAACTTGGGTGTGAATGATACTAAGTCAACTTGAGTGTGAATGATACTAAGTCAACTTAACTTGGGTGTGAATGATACTAAGTCAACTTAACTTGAGTGTGAATGATACTAAGTCAACTTAACTTGGGTAAGAACAATACTAAGTTAACTTAACTTGAGTGTGAATGATACTAAGTCAACTTAACCTGGGTGTGAATGATACTAAGTCAACTTAACTTGGGTGTGAATGATACTAAGTCAACTTAACTTGGGTGTGAATGATACTAAGTTAACTTAACTTGAGTGTGAATGATACTAAGTCAACTTAACTTGGGTAAGAACAATACTAAGTCAACTTAACTTGAGTGTGAATGATACTAAGTCAACTTAACTTGGGTAAGAACAATACTAAGTCAACGTAACTTGGCTGGGAATGATAGTACGTCAACTTAACTTGGGTGTGAACAATATTAAGTCAACTTAACTTGGGTGTGAATGATACTAAGCAGTGTGTGAACTTAAGGGAAAATGACTACTGGTCATAAGGACCGACATGTAGCAAATGCTGTTGGTCCTTAAGGAAAACTGCTGGTCCATACTCAATGCAGTTCATGTTCACGACCTGTATCTACACCCCCGCTTCCCCCCCCCCCCACCATTTACAGATTAAATGATTTTGAACTTTATTATGATACAACATATCTTTAGATATAAAAGTAAAAGAGAGTACAACGAATTGTTCACTATCCACTATTATTTCATAAAATTTCCACTCACAGACTGAGTCAAAAAATAACTTGGATGTAAATTTTGGATTCACAACCAAGTAATTTTTGACTCTGTGAGTAGAGATTTCCATATGTAACTATGAACCCAGAGACTATGAATATTCATTTTCGCATAATCTGTTCCTATAGACTATAGTGGTCTGACACTGAATGTATTCATTCCACAATAGAAATACAGATCCATAGATTGTAGATAATATGGTGGATGAATCAATAAATCTACATTATCTGCAATCTCTAAGAGATCACAGTCCTCTCCTTCCTCTCTGTACGATTCACTAAATTCTGAATCACATAATCCAAAGTCTGATTCATCGTCTGTGGCAACAGCTGATGTACCTTTCCAACTCTAGGGAACGTAGACCCACAAATTCATCATAGCAGAAAGTTTTGTCGCATAACTATCCCTCTTGAAAACTGTGTATTTGCTATTATTTCAATTTCCATCCACACAGTGACACAGAGCGGTTTCGTCTTCCTTCAGTCTTTACAAATATGTAATGAAGCCCCCCCCCCCCCCATAAAGCCCTACCCGTATACCCTACCGTGGTGTATTGAGTATCGTCTCTGACTGTTTGTGTAAGAAATCTGACCATGATGAAGAGAACTATGGCTAAACATGTCTTACAGTGCGAGTTTTTTTTTGACGTAGGAACGTGATATGGTAACTGTACTGTAATGTGTCATCCACTATGTACCCGTGTTTGGCATGATGCAGTAATTTTCCAGATACAACAATGGCAACAAAAATGCAACATTTCTAAATCTATACGTTGATTACAACGATGACAGGACGTGCATTATCGCATCAAATTGAAAGCAATCAGACTACGCATTTTTTTTTACTGTTTTTACCCCAAAAAAACTATCGTACTGAAGATATTTTACGAAGTGTACCTGACTTCTTTATTAGTTAAAACGCCATTTTCTGAGTAGTTTATATGTTTTCCGTCAGTTTGTTTTGATCATGGCCACAGACATGGGGAACTCCGGTAAATTGATCGGGAAACCCGCTAACATTTACCGGCTTTAATACCAGCCTTTAAAAAAACTCTGTTTCGTCTTCTTCTTCGGAAGCTCATTGCGGCCTTCTAAATATCGCCACATACTTTATAAATGCAACGTGGAACTGTCTCAAACACGTTAAAAGTTTCATATACTTCGAACAGTAAACTTTACGACGCATGTACTGAATGCGTAAAATGAGTCTGCATGTCTAAGACGTTCTGATTAGACAAGACAAAAATAATTCGAGAATTCAGCCAATCATGTGTTTGCTAACATAATTTCATAAAGTCAATGCTGCATGCTACGTCATATGTAGACATGATATTAACATTGGCAACAACACGTAGCGAGCTAGCTCTGTGTCGCTTGACTTGAACGAGATGTCGAGAGTAAAATAGGTAATACAAGATCAGATTCATGTAGGTGAAATTGGATATATCTTTGATTAAATGTTATTATTTACTCCAAATTTCAATCGGTCATAAGGACCGATACGTTGTTGTAATTCTGAAAAACTGTCGGTCCGAACGGAAATCTGTTGGTCCCGGGCCGAAGGACCGGCGTTAATTTCGCACGCTGATACTAAGTCAACTTAACTTGGGTGTGAATGATACCAAGTCAACTTAACTTGGGTGTGAATGATACTAAGTCAACTTGAGTGTGAATGATACTAAGTCAACTTAACTTGAGTGTGAATGATACTAAGTCAACTTAACTTGGGTGTGAATGATACTAAGTCAACTTAACTTGAGTGTGAATGATACTAAGTCAACTTAACTTGGGTAAGAACAATACTAAGTCAACTTAACTTGAGTGTGAATGATACTAAGTCAACTTAACTTGGGTAAGAACAATACTAAGTCAACGTAACTTGGCTGGGAATGATAGTACGTCAACTTAACTTGGGTGTGAACAATATTAAGTCAACTTAACTTGGGTGTGAATGATACTAAGTCAACTTAACTTGGCTGTGAATGATACCAAGTCAACTTAACTTGGGTGTGAATGATACCATAGACCCTACACCAACGTTGGTGTAGGGTCTATGATGATACTAAGTCAACTTGAGTGTGAATGATACTAAGTCAATTTAACTTAGTTGAGAACAATACCAAGTCAACTCAACTTGGGTGTGAATGATAGTAAGTCAACTTGGGTGTGAATGATACTATGTAAACTTAACTTGGCTGTGAATGATACTAAGTCAACTTAAGTTGGTTGTGAATGATACTAAGTCAATTTAACTTGGCTGTGAGTGATAGTAAGTCAATTTAACTGGAGTGTGAATGATACTAAGTCAACTTAACTGGAGTGTGAATGATACTAAGTCAACTTAACTTGGGTGTGAATGATACTAAATCAATTTAACTTGAGTGTGAACAATACTAAGTCAACTTAACTTGGGTGTGAATGAGTCAATTTAACTTGGCTGTGAATGATACTAAGTCAACTTAACTTGGTGTGAACAATACTAAGTCAACTAAGGATCCACTCTCTCCTATGCATGATTACAACACTGTTGTATGTTATATTTTGTGGTATGTAAAACAAACTTCAAAAGCAGTTTGATTTGGTCAAAGTTTCACTTTCCCATACTGCACTTATCACTTTAATGTCCACATATTCTTGCCACTGTCAATACAAAACACATTGCAAAGAGGGTACAACACAGGACTAACTGTTTAATACATATTTATTTTTATCTTAGGGGGTTAATGTTATAGTTTGGTGAGGGATATGACTAGGGTTATATCCCCTAACACAAACCAAGTTTGTAATGTAAACAATGAGAGGACACTCCCATGGTTCATGCTTGCCCAAACACACATGTGTGAACAAAAGACTCAAAGTCGATGTGAAATACATCATCAGCCATTAGTGAATCATTCTGTTTTGACAGTATAGTGGGATATAAACATTGTGACTGACTGTCAGTTACATATGCTTTAAAAATAATATTATTTCACATATAAGACAGCTCAATTTCTGATCACATGACTTGTTTTAACTGATCTTGAATGCTTAGGCTCCACAGAGTGTCATCTAAACTCCAGGAGCAGATTCCACATATACCGGTTGGGGATTCTGGGATCAATAACAGAATATGATCATCATGAAGTATCTTGAAAAAGCTGCAGGTCTAGTTTGATAGTAACTTCACCAGTATCCACTTCATGTAGAAGTAATTTCTTGACAAAGGGTCTTCTCATTTTTGGATCTTGGATTTCCTTCATGATATCAGATACACAGATTTCAGTTCTCCCAAGGAAATCTAGAATAGAAGATGATGTACACTCTCATGGATTTATGTTGGCATTTCAGATTTCCTTCACATTATACTTCTACACTGATAACTTTGCATAGTACTGGTAGACATATAGAATAGTATTTGATATCTTAAAACAGTGTAGCCTAAAATAGTCATCATGAGGATGCTGCATATTACACAATAAACACAAACACAAACACACACACACACACACAAAGACACAGATACATACATACATACATACATACATGCATGCATGCATGCATGCATGCATACATACATACATACATACATACATACATACATACATACATACATACATACATACATACATACATATATACAAACAAGCACTAAATTAACTATTCCCGTATAAAATTTAACAAAAGATGAAAGTCTCACCATTTGGAGAAAAGAAATCTCTGTCAAAGACAGTGATACACAGAACATCTTGATCAGGATCTCGTACAATAAACTGCATTGATGAATTCCACTTGGGGTTTAAACAGTTCTGTATAATTTTAGTCTTATGTTCCTGTACACCCATACTGACTTCACAATAAGGGTCTGCCAAACCTAGTAAAACAAACCATATCCAAAATGTTGTCATACCTACACACTTTATCTCATATGCAAAGAATATAATAAGAGTTCTTGCACATTGCATCTAAGGAAGTAGACTTATTATACTGCATTCATGGTTTTTTGAAAAATATCAATCTGGAGTACTAAAATACCCATTTACCCTATTATATCATTTACTTTGTGGTGACTCACAAGAAGATAGTGCCAAATGGCATTGTAGCAACTGTATTTGGTTGTTGCTATGGACATGGTCTTGTTGCTAGGGATATTTGCATACATTTTTGGAATCTTTATCAACTTGCCTACCCTTCCCACTTCATCTTTGCAATATAAACCATCATTTAGCTGTTGCTATGGGCATGGTCATGTTGCTAGGCACATTTTCATACATTTTTTGAATCTTTAGTAACTTACCTACCCATACCTGTTATCTTTGTAATATGCATCATAATTTCATTGTTGTTAAGGGCGTGGTCATGGTTGCTAGGGCCATTTGTGTCAAAAGGTTTTCAACAATACCCTGCAGAATAATAGCTCAAGAAACATCCACACCAAGTTTCAACCATGCAGTTTCAAGATATAAGTTTCTGACCAAAATTGACATTTTTAGAGCTAATTTGCATATCGCTGATGGGATCATCACGCTATGAATACAGCTTCATCTACACATTCCCAGATGCATCTCCATTAAATTTCAGCCCGATCTGCTCAGTACTTTTGGAACTATATATTTTTGACCAAAAAGACACATTTTAACCCTAATTTACATATCAATGATGAGATCATCATGTCTTAATATAAACACCCTGAAGAACGTTCCAACCAAATTTCAGCCTAATCTGCTCAGTAGTTTTTTAATTAAAGATTTTTGACCAAAAGACACATTTTTAGCTGTAATTTGCATATTACTGATGAGATCATCATGTCATGAACAAATCTTTATATAAACACCTCTAAGAATGTTTCACCCATTTAATTTCAGGCCGATCTGCTGAGTAGTTTTTGAGTTTAAGTTTTTTGACCAAATATCACATTTTTTGACCCAAATCACACATCGGTGGTAAGATAATTTTGATCTGAACACTTTCCAAACTAGACACCCAAGGTAATATACCCACCAAATATCCTAGCAATCGGTCCAGTGGTTTTTGACTTTAAGTTGTTTGCACACACAGACAGACAGACAGACAGACAGACAGACAGAGACACTTTTCCATGCCTGTAGTGCTACTCAGAAGTTCAGTTGTGCGAAAAACTAATGTCTACAGACTCCCCACCAAATATCAAGGCAATACACACACACACACACTTTGCCATGCCTATAACACTATTGGACCTTATCAGTTCAGTTGTGCTAAAAAAAACAGTATTTTATCATTCTCAGTACCAGGAGGCCACAATGGTTGGGTCTAAATGCAATATTTGATCTTGTTATAAAAATGAAGAGATATTGTACCCATATCTTGAAGTCAAACTTACCATTTCTATCAACAGGTTTGAGGTCTGCACCTTCCAATATAACAACCAGTAATCTACCAACACCCTGACTACGCTGTGCACGGGCTGAAATCAAAGAAATAGTTTATTACATGGTTTGCATGATAAGGTAAATCAAACAAGTTGCTGTAGAAGACATAGCCCCCATCCCTCTCAAACACTTTACTTCTGTGACTACTGTACGAAATTGATTATTTTTGGTTAGATTTTGACTGAATGTAAAGGTCAGTGTCAATATACACATACACATAGAAGGTCATATCTGACAATATAAGAACAGATACTTGTCAATGAATATATTGCAAGTGTTGTTTTGTTGTTGTTGAACTATTGTAGAAATGGTGGATTTTTACACCAAATAGGCCCCATTCAATACGAAATGATATACAATATAACAAGTCATTGAGAATGACATAGTCCCCCGCTATAATTGGGTTTTAAGGAATTATCACTACTCTGATCACGCAACAATATTTGTGAACCTAAAACAAACAGACTTAGATATGTTGTGTGTGCTTGTTGGACATGGAATATGCCTCCAACAATAAAGGATTGGTTGGGTATGGGGGATCATATCACGATGAAAATGGAGTCTGAGTTATGGCTTTGGACATGGAAAATTCACAAACAAAATGGCTGCCAGGCAGCCATATTGGATCGTATCACAACGAAAATGGATATGCACATGTATGTCATAGAACACTGTCCTAATACCAACTTTGAATGAGATCTGTTTAAGCATGTCTGAGTTATGGCTTTGGACATGGAAAATTTACAAACAAAATGGCTGGCAGGCAGCCATATTGGATCGTATCACGACAAAAATGGATATACACATGTATGTCATAGAACACTGTCCTAATACCAACTTTGGATGAGATCTGTTCAAGCATGTCTGAGTTATGACTTTGGATATGAAAATTCGAAACAAAATGGCTACCAGGCAGCCATATTGGATCGTATCACAATGAAAATGGATATGCACATGTATGTCATAGAAAACTGTCCTAATACCAACTTTAAATGAGATTTGTTCAAGCATGTCTGAGTTATGGCTTTGGACATGAAAATTCACAAACAAAATGGCTGCTAGGCGGCCATATTGGATCGTATCATGACAACAATAAATATGCACATGTATGTCATAGAACACTGTCCTAATACCAACTTTGAATGAGATCTGTTAAAGCATGTCTGAGTTATGGCTTTAGACAGGAAAAATTCGCAAACAAAATGGTTGCTAGGCGGCCATATTGGATCGTATCATAAAACAAATTGACGTGCATATGTATGCCATAGTATGATGCCCCTGTACCAAGTTTGAAAAAAATCGGTCCAGGCATCTCCAAGAAACAGCTGCGGACGGACGGACGGACAGACGGAACCCAATCCATAAGTCCCTGTTCCGGACTTCGTCCGCGGGGACTAACCAGCAACATGTCATACTTAAATACATGTACTGCAAAATGTACACATAGCACAATATGCAAGAAATGACTTGATTATGGTAATATTGACCATGAAGGTCTAGGTGATGGGAAATGGTCAAGGTCCTAAAAGAAAGATTGCTCCCCCCCCTAACTTTAATTACTTTATAACTTTATTTGCCATATGCTAACAAAGCATTGGAAATTAATTTTTCACATGAGCTCATGAAAAAACAAAACAGGAATAAAATTAAGAATATAAAAGAATGACACAACAGACATTAAAACACACACGATACTAAAATACAATATTAAGACAAGTTATAATAAAACAGGCGGTAGATGTCTATGTTCGGTTTAAAATATGGATCACAGATGGATAAAAACTCTTCCTAAAACATTCTGTTCTTGTTATATGGGGCTTTTTGATAAGGCAGAAGTAGACACTTGCATGTCTTAAATGGCTCACAAAGGGTGTTGCATCAGTTTGGCTGCCATTCAGTAAAACGTGATACGAGCACCAAAAAAAAATGCTTGTCTATAGTTCTCTTCTTTTGTTTTAACTGTTTAAATCATGTTTAAATATGATTTAAAAGAAATCTACAACAAATAAATACAACAAAGTGTCTTTCATAGGCAAGAAATGGCTGGATTTTGATAACTAACTCTGAATGTAAAGGTCAAGGTCAAAAGTCAATATCTTAAAAGATAGCTTGGATCTGATGATATAAGGGTGGCCACTACTTGAGTAAAGTCTCTAATGAGTATGTATAATAGTTTTGGAGTTATGCAGTAAATATTATTAGCCCCCAAAGGGCAAAGCCTGACGAGGGGCTACTACATTGGATCCTGCCATCCGTCCTTCCGTGTCCACCTGTATCTCCAATATGCATGTGCCAATTTCAACCAAACCTGGTACAATTGTATAGAGGGCATATGCATGTCACTTTGGTTTTTCAACCCTCATGACATCAGCGAAATGGTGGCCATATATGTCGCAATAATCACACTTTGCCCATTAACTCTTGAAGTTTAACAGATAGAGACCTCATTCAAGTGTCTTCACCCATGTTATCAATCATAAGCTTTTTAATGGCACATTGACCTTTGACCTTGACCACCATCTTCGAGGTCAAATAGCCATATTATTCAACCAAACCTTGTACAAATGTCAGATGCTATAGTCTGCATATACACATCACTTCGTTTCACAACTGCCCACTTGCCAAATCGCAAAATGCGAGTAAAATCTGCATTGGCGAGAATATTTTTGCTACAATTAGCCAAACTTGCGAAGCCAATTTAGAATAGGGCACTAGAAAATCTATGCGTAATGCTTGTGGTTTCATTGTCGCAACGTTCTTGAACGATACATAACGTGCGAACCAGATGAAGAGCATGGTGTAGAGAACGGTAAATTCACGTAATGCATTTGATATGGTAACGAAGCTCAAAAAGTAAAACTTTCAGTTTTAGTGAGAATGAAATGGTGACGTGGCAGTTTGAATTTATCTAAGTTTTCAGCATAGACTGTGCAACGATATGGTCTATTTGATCATCGCTTCACTCGTGTGGGAAGATGCTTCGCCTTAATGGCCATTCTATCGATGGAAACGCTTTCGCACCACGTCTGTTACGATGTGACAAGGGGTATTGGGAACAGGGGATTGATGTTGATCAAAAACTTACCTTGGTGTGCTTTTTCTCTTTTCTTTTTTTCTGTTTCTATAAATACTGTGGTTGCGTCTTCAATTTTATTCAACCATTTGGTTCTGTAATGTATCAATATCACAGTTTTTTGCATTTCTCCGTGGGTTGGCAGGTTTACATGCAACATGACAGTGCATTGCATCTTGGGTAATGTGAGGATATAAATTAAATTGAATTGACAGATGCAGTGGAAGCATCAACTATAGTTACGCCAATGACTTTCATTCGCTACAAAATTCATATCAGTTCAAATATCGCTCTATATCTCTTGTAATTTTTTTTTTTTTTTATATCTGTCACATGTTTGTGTACAAATCAATGACATATATATAATTTTCATCTACTTTGTTCCAAAATTGTAACAATTTGTGAAATACAAAATTATATCCTTAACCAAAACAACACATCATTCTTAATGAAAATGATAAATTCTTTGCTGTCTGCATGTGACAATTTTGGAATTCAAGATATGGCTGCCACCTACCTTGCTGCTGCAGACTCTGTTTTCAGAGCATACACTTTATCAATATGTGATAGATTAAATGTGTTTTCATCATTCTTGTCACTTGGAATTTTCACGCTGATTTCATTTAAAAATAATGGCTGAAAATTTTAAAAAAAATTAATAACACTCATGCTGCAAAATGACCCAATTCATAAGAAGTGTAGTACCAGTTGTACAGGTTGCAGTTCAAACAGGGTTTTATATGAAATGATGGGTACCAGTTGTACAGGGTTTTAAACACAGACAAGTAAGAAACAGATTTTCAACGGGGCATTATTCCAAGGTGTTAATAGGGGGACTATGAGCTCAATCATCGTCTTGGGTAGGCTGCAAGGGTCTCTTTTGTTTCAAACATATGTCGAAAGTTACAGAATAACTCATGAGTTTCTCTTCGTGAACCACAGTGTTTGTTTTTCTATATCATGTCATTGGTAAAGGTCAAAGGTCCAAATGTGTAATCTTTGAGGGGAGGAAAATTTTGGCGAAACATGCTTGAAAATCGAGCGAGATTTAGTTGAGTTATTGCCTTTTAAAACTTACTTGTTTGGAACGGTCATATTTATGATTAAATAATGAGTATAGTTGAGTGAAAAATGCAAAAATATAGAAAGAGTTATGCACTGAACAACAAAATCTGACCGACAATAGGTCAAGTTGTGTTCTATGGCACAGTGTAGTAAGTCACGTTCTGGGATCTTCATTCTACTCACTGGGATTTTTGTCAGAAAAGTAGATACTTCATTCCGTAGTCATAACATTTCCGACATTTACACAAGGGTTTATGCAGCTTGTGTGTGTACTTTGACATGGCGAGTTCGAGATGTCATGTATAAACTGTACATTGGTATTGTAATGATATGATCATTAATACATGAGATCATTCTGACAATGACATCATCACCATCATATGTGTATGTCAACATTATGTTAATAAAGTCATATAGTTGCAATAGTACAACGCGACGTCCTGAGCCTCACTGAATATAACAAGTATGTTCAAATTTATCACGAAATTCTAATCGAATGGCATCAGATACATATAATTTTGGTTGATTGAAATCATAATGATTTTGCTGATAAGGGAATAGTTGTTATTTGTTAACAACAATGTGGAAACAAGTGGAAACCCGGGAGTAGGAACAACGCGTTCACAGGTTTAAGTATGGATTACATTTATTCTGTATGCCAATACAATATCCTGGTAAAATGACAAATAAACAACTTATTTATTACATGTACATGACTGTGTATTTATGGTTATGGTGTTTTTTTAATTTATGTGAGAATATGTTGAACCCAGGCAGATTCACATGTTTGAAAGTTATTTTCATGACAGTAGAGTAATGTTTACTCGAGACTACTGTTTGGACAATGGAAGAGGACCCATTGTTAATCTGTGTCTACTTGTCTGTGGTTTAAATGAATGTATGGTACCAGTTGTACAGGTTACAGTTCAAACAGGGCTTTATATGAAATGAATTTGAAGCTGGCAATACAGTTATTACAATATGAAGAAAGACCCAAAATCACACATTCTAAACATTTACTATTATAAACAAGATCAAACAATAATTTGTGCAAGTTTCATAATGCTGCAAATATGGGTAGCAACACTTATTATGGTGTCTAAGCAGTGTGTGAACTTAAGGGAAAATGACTACTGGTCATAAGAACCGACATGTAGCAAATGCTGCTGGTCCTTAAGGAAAACTGCTGGTCCATACTCAATGCAGTTCATGTTCACGACCTGTATCTACACCCCCCCCCCCCCATTTACAGATTAAATGATTTTGAACTTTAATATGATACAGCATATCTTTAGATATAAAAGTAAAAGAGAGTACAACGAATTGTTCACTATCCACTATTATTTCATAAAATTCCCACTCACAGTCAAAAAAATAACTTGGAAGTAAATTTTGGATTCCCAACCAAGTAATTTTTGACTCTGTGAGTAGAGATTTTCATTTGTAACTATGGACCCAGAGACTATGAATATTCATTCTCGCATAATCTGTTCCTATAGACTATAGTGGTCTGAGACTAAATGTATTCATTCCACCATAGAAATACAGATCCATAGACTGTAGATAATATCGGTGAATGTATCAATAAATCTACATTATCTGCAATCTCTAAGAGATCACAGTCCTCTCTTTCCTCTCTGTACGATTCACTAAATTCTGAATCACGATAATCCAAAGTCAGATTCATCGTCTGTTGCAACAGCTGATGTAGCTTTCCCACTCTTAGCGAATGTAGACCCACACATTCATCATAGCAGAAAGTTTTATCGCATAACTATCCCTCTTGAAAACTGTGTATTTGCTTTATTTCAATTTCCATCCACACAGTGACACGGAGTGTTTTAATCTTCCTTCAGTCTTTACAAATATGTAATGAAATCGAAGCCCCCCCCCCATAAAGCCCTACTCGTATACCCTACCATGGTGTATTGAGTATCGTCTCTGACCATGATGAAGACAACTATGGCTAAGCATGTCTTACAGTGCGAGTTTTTTTGACGTGGGAACGTGATATGGTAACTGTACTATAATGTGTCATCCACTATGTATCCGTGTTTGGCATGATGCAGTAATTTTCCAGATACAACGATGGCAACAAAAATGCAACATTTCTAAGTCTACACGTTGATTACAACATGACAGGATGCACATTATCATATGCATCAAATTGAAAGCAATCAGACTACGCATTTTTTACTGTTTTTACAAAAAAACAAACCCTATCGTACTGAAGGTATTTTACGAAGTGTACCAGCCTTCTTTATTAGTTAAAACGCCGTTTTCGTATGTTTTCCGTCAGTTTGTTTTGATCGTGGCAACAGACATGGGGAACTCCGGTAAATTGATCGGGAAACCCGCTAACATTTACCGGATTTAATACCAGCCTTTAAAAAACAGTGTATGTTTCGTCTTCTTCTTCGGAAGCTCATTGCCACCTTCTAAATATCGCCACATACTTTATAAATGCAACGTGGAACTGTCTCAAACACGTTAAAAGTTTCATACACTTCGAACAGTAAACTTTACAACAATGATTACATGATTACGATATCATGGCGGAAAAAGACGCATGCGCTTAATGCGTAAAATGAGTGTGAATGTCTAAGACGTTCTGATTAGACGCTGTATGCTACGTCATGTAGACATGATATCAACATTGGCAACAACACGTAGCGAGCTAGCTCTGTGTCGCTTGACTTGAACGAGATGTCGAGAGTAAAATAGGTAACACAAGATCAGATTCATGTAGGTGAAATTGGATATATCTTTGAATAAATGTTATTATTTACTCCAAATTTCAATCGGTCATAAGGACCGATACGTTGTTGTAATTCTGAAAAACTGTCGGTCCGAACGGAAATCTGTTGGTCTCGGGCCGAAGGACCGGCGTTAATTTCACACGCTGTGTCTAAGTGTTCATGGTGGCTAGAAGTAAGTATCATATATTATAAATTGCATGGTTTATTCACTGTATTTTCATTTTACTGTTAGGCATGTATAACTCACTGTGTTTTTATTTTACTGTTAGGCATGTATAACTCACTGTGTTTTGATTTTACTGTTAGGCATGGATAATTCACAGTATTTTTATTTTACTGTTGGCATGTATAACTCACTGTGTTTTCATTTTGCTGTTGGCATGGATAATTCACAGTATTTTTATTTTACTGTTGGCATGTATAACTCAGTGTATTTTCATTTTACTGTTGGCATGGATAATTCACAGTATATTTATTTTACTTTTGGCATGGATAATTCACAGTATTTTTATTTTACTGTTGGCATGTATAACTCACTGTGTTTTGATTTTACTGTTAGGCAGGTATAACTCACTGTGTTTTGATTTTACTGTTAGGCATGTATAACTCACTGTGTTTTTATTTTACTGTTAGACATGTATAACTCACTGTGTTTTGATTTTACTGTTAGGCATGGATAATTCACTGTATTTTCATTTTACTGTTGGCATGTATAACTCACTGTGTTTTGATTTTACTGTTAGGCATGTATAACTCACTGTGTTTTTATTTTACTGTTAGACATGTATAACTCACTGTGTTTTGATTTTACTGTTAGGCATGGATAATTCACAGTATTTTTATTTTACTGTTGGCATGTATAACTCACTGTGTTTTGATTTTACTGTTAGGCATGTATAACTCACTGTGTTTTGATTTTACTGTTAGGCATGTATAACTCACTGTGTTTTGATTTTACTGTTAGGCATGTATAACTCACTGTGTTTTGATTTTACTGTTAGGCATGGATAATTTACTGTATTTTGATTTTACTGTTAGGCATGTATAACTCACTGTGTTTTTATTTTACTGTTAGGCATGGATAATTCACAGTATTTTTATTTTACTTTTGGCATGTATAACTCACCGTGTTTTCATTTTACTGTTAGGCATGGATAATTCACAGTATTTTTATTTTACTTTTGGCATGGATAATTCACAGTATTTTTATTTTACTGTTGGCATGTATAAATCACTGTTTTCATTTTACTGTTAGGCATGGATAATTCACAGTATTTTCATTTTACTGTTAGGCATGTACAACTCACTTGTTTTCATTTTACTGTTAGGCATGGATAATTCAAAGTATTTTCATCTTCCTGTTAGGCACGGATAACACAGTATTCTTATTTTACTGTTGGCATATATAACTCACTGTGTTTTTATTTTACTGTTAGGCATGGGATAACTACGTAAGGAAGGTTATTATTTAGGGATGAAAAGTCTGTGTGTGTGTCTGTATCACCCTTTTCTAAAAACCGACTGGCTCAATTCAAACGAAATTTTGTATATGTGTTCTGTAGGGTAATGGCAAGAACTGATTAGGTTTTGATAAACACCCATGAATATTAATGAGCAATTTACATAATTAATGGTTTTCAGTAATTAGGCTACATCTTAAGAGCGCACACGTCAAATTCAATATAACTTGGTACGTCCTGAAAATATTATCGATATAGCTTTTAGTTTTAATAAGTTATTGGCATATTTCGGTAATTGGACGCCATGGCCACACAAACGAAAGTTGTTGTTTCTGGTCAGGAAACGTTGCCTAAAATGGTGTGATGACGCAAATTTGTTTGTTAATTGTTCATGTATTAGTTCTGCAGTTGTCTTCCCTGAAGTAGCAATTGATGTACAAATGTAGGGAGAGTTATTTTGTGTTTCCCTTGGATCTGCAGTCTGCATTGGCTGGACAAACATGAGAAAAAAGAAGATTGAGGTGGGGTATTTAAGTGATGCAAACTCACCAGAAAACAATTCTTTTTTTTTTCTTGGCCTTAAAATAGGTTTACAATGGGCAAGGAGTTCACAAACAGGTGAAATATTTATCATTGTTTCAATTTCGTCAAATATGGACATATCATTTTCAAATTTCACACACTAATGTGCAGATGAATAAAGAGAAATCGTGTCTTTTTAGATTTTCGATTAGAAGTTTAGGAAGTATTATATTGACCTCAAATCGTCTCCTTTTTACCGTGTAGTTTTCCGATTTCTCTCGATAACAAACTACCACTGTTTGTTGCAAGGCTTGTAATCGTTTATCTAGCTTGGTATCTCAGGAAATAAATACACTCTCACTCTTATCAAGTGTAATAATCTATAATTTATACAAGACTTTGAGAAGCGAGTACAAAACATTGATCAAGAAGAAAAAACAACCATGTTGTGACAATAAAATTTCAGAGTTCAATAAAGCAGCACAAGACAAGGATAGTAGAATTTTTTGGGGTTTTATCAGACAAACCAGGGTTTCTATCCCGTCCTCCATTAGTTCACTTGAATGGTTTGAGTTTTTCAAATCTTTATTTAATCCAGGTACTAATACGATTATTCTGATCATTGGAAACTTTTTGAATATACCGTGGCAAGTTTTGAGAGTGGAGATTTTTCTTCTGCCCACAATGATCTGGATTCTGATGACATATTGAATTATCCTATCACAGAGGAGGAAGTGGAAATAAGTATTAAAAATTTGAAAAAAGGAAAATCACCTGGTCCTGATGGTATCCCTCCAGAATTTTATAACCATTGTTGTCAAAATTTAAGTGGCATACTCTGTCATTTATTCAACACTCAGTTTGGGGAATTTTCCTACGGCCTGGTCAGAGGGCATTATTTTCCTGATTCACAAAAAAGGATCATGACAGACAGCAAGTAATTATCATGGAATATCGTTACTATCGATTATAAGTAAAATATTTACAAGAATATTGTATAATAGGCTTTGTAAATGGGATGAGATATTTGAATACAGAAGAGAAGAACAAGCTGGTTTCAGAGCGGGGTACACTACTGTAGACAATATTTTCATTATACACACTCTCATTCAGAAGTACCTGACTACCAAACGGGGTAGATTCTACTGTGCATTTTTTGACTTCAAAAAGGCATTTGATAGGGTCGATCGGGTAGATATGTTTTTCAAACTAGATAATGCGGGTGTCAAGGGAAATATGTATCGAATATTGTACTCTATGAGTATGTACAGCAAGGTAAAAGCCTGTGTTTTAACACCCTCAGGACTAACAGAATTTTTCAACTGCCCAGTAGGGGTTAGGCAAGGTTGTATTCTGTCCCCTTTTCTCTTCTCCTTTTTTATTAATGATTTGCATGAAGAGCTTAGCTCTGATCATATCCGTGGTAATGATGTTGGGTGTTCAATTGGTTTGCTCCAACTGTTTTATCTTCTTTTTGCCGACGACCTAGTTTTCATGTCATATAATGCAATTGGAATACAAAGACTGCTCTCTAAACTTAACCAGATTTAAACTGAATGCCTTCTGTAAGGGCAAAAGTTTTGAGATTGTCGTTCCTACAGACAATTGTTGGAATACAACAGAACATATGCAATAAGTTATTTTTTCTCATTGATTGCTATTTGCCCATTGCTGTTAGTGATCTCCTGGCCAACGACAAAATGTAATGTGAAGCTTTATAGAACGTTGTAGCATAGCACTCACTGTAGAAAGAGTTTTAATGGCCAAAAACAAAATTTTTTCTGGTCAGCACCCATCACTTAAAGTACCCCCTTCCCGCATTATTTTTTTCTTCCGTAAACCAATTCAGTCTGCAGATGAAAGGGAAAACACAAAAGTAATTCTCCCTACATTAATTGTCACCAGTGAAGACAACTGCAAAACTAATCATGAACTAGCCTATGACATATGCCCCACATACACACTTGCTGTACAGTACTAAATAAAAAGAACAGTAACTGCAATGATAAGTAGATCGATTAACATTTGTTGAGAATGTAAAAAAATAATTGCATCGTCGCACCACTTTAGACAACATTTCCCTTATGGGAGGCATTCAGTTTAAATAAAATTTAAGTAAGCTGTTGGTTTTTCCGATTTAGGTCATGTAACGGCAGTGGCTTGGTGGCTGTAAAAAAGTGGACACAAACACTTATGTTATGTTATCTACATATTAGTAATTTCCAATACTTAAGAGTGTGAGATGGCATAGCTTGTGGTGTACAACATTTCTAGCATTGGTACCTGTCCGTATAGTACACATTTTTTGGGACACATCTGGTTCTGGTAATCAGACCCAACTTATGCTACCTCTACCAACTATTAGCATATTGGGGTAATTGAAGATTTGCTTATTAAATTTTTGATCTGGATGACATGCTCAGTGTGGACTTCGGAATGTCACACACAGCACAGTGTAGACTAAACTTATACTACAGCCGTACGGCAACACTTCCTACTGTAATGAATTAAAAGTAGTCCATTGCAAACGTATTTGATTTGAGAGATCAAAATGGCGTACCTCACATGGTGGGATGCTGAAGTGTTATTTTTACTCGATGGACTTTGTTCAGTTAACAATGGCCAGTGATTTTTTGCGTTCTAACGCAATAGTCTCCATCTAACATTTTCGTTGAAACAAAAGTCATCATCAAAACATGCAAAGCTGTACGATTACTTACCGAATGCTTTGAATATCACTGACAAGGTTGGCACGAAGGCCGTGGGATGTGCTGGTAACCTGACAATGCATGTACAACTAACCAGCTAACGACCGCTGAGGGCAGCCTTTAATTTCCTTGGCATACATGTATGCGACATGTGTGATGTACAATACCGAAAACTATTAATTACGTAAATTGCTCATTAATATTTGTGGGATGTTTACCAAAATCTAATTAGTTTTTGCCATTACCCTACAAAACATGTGTATGAAATTTTGTTCGAATTGATGCAGCCGTTTTTTCCAAAATGATGACAGTCACACACACACACACACACACACACAGACATTTATGCCCTAATATCTTTCCTTACGGAAGGAAAAAAGTACTGTGATAAGTACAAATTGGAAGTAAATCTTAGTAAAACCAAGGTTATAGTGTTTAGAAATGGTGGGTATTAAAGAATTATGAAAAATGGTTTTATGGAAAACAAACAATTGAAACTATTTCATACTATGTGTATTTAGGCTTGAAACTGTCTTCCCATGGCATCTGGACACAGGCTCAAGAACAATTGGCTGACCAAGCATCTACAGCAATGCATGCTCTAATGATCAACCTCGGAAATTGGGCCAATTCCACTGTGTTTTAAAATTTTTGACACCAAGATTCTGCCGATTTTGCACCACGGAAGTGAGATATGGGGTTATCATGAAGGGCAAGCCATTGAAAATGTTCATATTAAGTTTTGTAAATTTTTACTTTCATCACAGAAATCATATATCCATGTAGCAGTACATGGAGAGTTAGGCCATCAACTTTAAGAGCATTACAGTTGGTTAAAATAGTTAAATATTCGCTCAGAATTCTAAACATGAGTCAAAGCCATTATGTCATACATTGCTATCATTTACAGTGTACATTAGCAAATGCCAACAAAGAATGTTGGGTGAAAAAACTTAAATCAATTCTATTTATGTACGGTTTTGCTGAAATATGGTACAATCAAGGGGTTGGAGATGAAAACTTGTTTGAAATCAATTTCCGTCAATGCTGTCTGGATATTGATTTTCAGAACTTGTGTGATATTGTTGGTTCATTTGATAGGTTGCGTAGCTATAAGTATTTAAAACAGATTTAACCCTAGAGTCCTACCTTACGATTCAGATGAAACCTATCTTTTGTTTAACTTTATTAGCTCCGCTGTCAGCGAAAGCTGAAAGTGTAGCTTTAGGTATAGGTTGTATAGAGTATAGAGTGTATAGGTGAATCATAGGTGTCCGTCAAACTTTTATATTTTAGGGTAGCTTACTTAGATTTGTTAATTTCAAGTCAGCACCTCTTCTCTTCTATTTTTTATGTTTTTTTTTGGAAATTTGAAAAAAAAATGAATATGTTAATGAGCATTATGACGGACGCCATATTGGAAATCAGTCCGTGAGACTTTAGGTAAAGTGCAACTTTTCAAAAGACACTATTGACGTCAAACAAGCAATGTAATATGTGCTATAGTCTTAATTCTACGCATTGTGCGCCCAAATGACAAATATTTGTTTGAAAAAGGGTTGTAAACTTCAAATCCAATTCTCCACCCCTCCTACAGAATGGTTCATTCCAGTATATGCACCTCATGCTGAGCCATACATTACAGTGCAGTGGTAACATCGTCTGAGAAATCGCTGCGTTCAGTGTCATTATTCATAGAATTGTTCTTTTCGAGTGAAAACTTGTCTTGAATTGTATAACTCTAACAAATGAAGACATGTCAAGTTATATTTTGAAAGTTGTATCGCTAGTTTGAGACGATTTTCACACGTACTATCGGGGCTTACTTGGACTTGGACCTTACTCCAGTTCATCGGGAAGTTTAGCCAGCCCGATAATTCTTTCTGGTTTAGTTTACAACACTTTTGATCACACAGATTTTGTTGTTGTGATGAAAAGAAATTAAAAAAAAGATCACGTGTTACCACTGTAACCAGGAGGGTCTATGCTGTAATGTATGGCAAGGGTTCGACATACACGCTGGTCCGCTATCCTGTGAGTCTAGTAACTTTCTGTAAGGACCAGTAAAGGTTACTAAAATGCCCATTGCAGGTAGTCCAACGGGATAGTGACTTTTCGATAGGTATATCAGGGAGCTCAGAATTCAAACCACCGGAATATGATGAATTCACGGTCATAGTAAAATTCATTTGATTTTTAATTTGCTATTTTGACCAACTTCGGTTGTCTATTCGCGATAAAATTATGATTAGTTTGGAAACGGGGTAGATTTTCTATGATTCCGTGTCATAAAAGCATGTGTTGTGTAGTTTTCGAAAAGCACACCCGGTGGGAAAGTCGCCCAATAGGCGATCTCGCGCCATTGCTGTACTACGTGGCACTTTATTCTGGCGGGGTGTCTCTTGAAAACGGGAATAGCGAAGGGTGAGCCAATCAAGTGAGACCTTTCAAATGTAGCTAATATTATAGCCAATAAAATTAGTTGTACGATGATATGTGTATAGGTTATTGACGAGCTCCCTTTGTAAAAACGCTGTACAAATTGGATGTCAGCGTTCGCCCAGGCCCGGCCACGTTCAACGGAACTAAGTGAAGCTCAATCATAACAATGGTGGCTGTCAAAATCGAAGACGCAATTTGACCGTGTTGTTATTTCAGTGAGTTTATTCAGCAAGAAAACAACGTGTTCTATGTTTTTGTACTTCCTACATGATGTGATGATCATTTTTTTTTACCGGTACAACTTACAGCCTGCAATGAAACTGCTAACTTAGTTAGTAACACTGACACGATTCCGTGTTCCGTGTTCATGTTTTGGGGCACATTTCTAAATACGTGAAACCAGTTATTGAATGTGTAGTGGATATTGATATTCAGTTTGAAAAATTAAAATCCTGAACTTTATTTTGCGAACGGTTTTGTCATTTCTTAGTAATTATAGGGCCGACTGTATCACGTTTAACGTTTATGTCAACCCGGAAGTACATAGACGCAAAAATAGACGAAGTGACTTGTACATGTAATTAGTAACAAAATTTTGCTGTAACTGCTGGTAACCTTCAAATTTATTTATTTTTATGTTGTAAATACATTCTAATATGCACTAAGGACAACACTATAAAGACTTGCTCTATGGGAAGGTAATTTTTTGTCTTTTAAAAATGCAATAGTTAGATCAATGTGTACCAGAAATGTTATGTAGTATTTAAGCTCGAAATAAGACCACGTAACATCTTATTACTCCCCCCCCCCCCAATTAAGACAAACTACTCACAGAAAGCAACAAAAAAAGAGAAGAAGCTCCAAAACATAAAAAAGAGAATAAAATTACAGTAAGGAGTTGATGATGCACAAACAACTACAAAGAAATAGACAGTTCAATTACAACACAGGGTTTGAAATAAATATGGGGTTTGGAAAAGTGAATTGGAAGTAGAGCAAAAACTAAGAGAGATGAAGAGCCTAAGTGAACAAGCGAAAGCACTTAAAGATAGGACCACCAATTTTTTTGCAGGACTACTACGTTATCAATTTTACTAGTCCTGTGGGATAGTGACTTTTTTACTCCAGTGTCGAACCCTGTTGGCTGAGAATGACTCTCTTTCGGGTACTTGGGGATTGTCGCCGTAGGGAAACTAAGATGGCGATTAATACATTTCTTCCCTATATAGATATCTACTACAACTAGTACAAGTTGAATGTTGTTGACTTGGTAAATTTGTTAGAAAATTGAAATTCAAATTGCCTCAAAATTATTTTAGATCCCTAGTTTATTTCATTCATCATTAACATTTTCCAGGGTTAAAGCTGTAAGACACTGGAATTATTTATAGCCAACCTCAAAATCCTCTTTTTTTTCTTTTTCTTGTGTGCATTTCCCAGTCATTTTTTTCCTGAGATTTTGTGCAATTTTTCATAACAGTAGATTTTTGTTATAAAATGGTGACTATGGTATAAAAGTACAATACATTACCAACTTCTGTGTAAAATGTGTTTTATAGTGAGACATCATATGAAACCACTAACCACTTTATTGCATCCCTAAAACAAAACTGCATAGTGAAGAGCTGAAGATCTGAACCACTTCTACATGTCACCAAAGTAAAAAATGAAATTAAAAAAAAACCAGCGGAGCTATTCTGACCGATAGGTCGCTTGTTAAAGTTTAAAGTTTCTGCTCACAGTCTTATGATTGACCAGATAAACTGAATGTCTTCCGTAAGGGCAAAGTTTTGAGATTGTCGTTCCTACAGACAGTTGTTGGAATACAACAGAACATATGTAATAAGTTATTTTTTCTCATTGATTGCTATTTGCTCATTGCTGTTAGTGATCTCCTGGCCAACCACAACATGTACTGTGACATTTGTTAAGAATGTAAAAAAATAAATAAGCACATCGTCGTACCACTTTAGACAACGTTTCCTGGCAAGAAACTATTTTTTCCTTTTTAGTGGCCTACATAATTTATTAAAACTAAAAGGTACATCAATAATATTTCAATAATATTTTCAGGACAAGTGCGCTTTGGTATTGCAAATGCATGTATCAAATTATATTGAATTCGAAGTGTGTATTCTTGAGATATAGCCAATTACTGAAAACCATTAATTATGTAAATTTCTCGTTAATATTCTTGAGATGTTTACCGAAACCTAATCAGTTCTTGTCACTACCCTACAGAACACATGCAATAAATTTTGTTTGACTTGAGCCAGTTGTGTTTTAGAAAATGGTGATAACGTCGCACCACTTTAGACGACATTTCCTGACGAGAAACTACTTTTTTCTTTTTTGTAGCCAATCGAAAATATGCCAACACAAAGACAGGTTATGTCCAGTGTGCCTGGATACCATTGAAGATGAGAAACACTTTATATTTGTTTGTCCTCTTTATGAAGATATCTATATAGACAAGCCATTATCTGATAATAAATTTTTGAGGTTTATGAACAATCAAAATCCCACTGTTATAAGAAACTGTGGAAGATATTTATTTTATGCTTTTGAAAAAAGAACACTATTTTTACAAGACGTTGAATAAGCACAAAAAATGTTTTCAATTGTTAACTTTTGTATTGAATCTCCTATATTATGTTTTGTATTATATATTAGCTGTACCTTTGACCTTAGACGTTATCATGATTTCTCTTTTTTCGAGACCATACAGTGAGCCAGTGGCCAAAGTACTCATTGATTAATAAAACATTATTAATTATATTATTATTATAATTTATACCAAAATGTATTGGTCAAAATATGGAAAATAGACCAAGCCTAGCCTACGAAGAAATTTTTGTGAGAATGTATCAACAATGGTGACCTATACATTGACCTCTATATAATTAGTGTACAGTGAGGGCGTGCCACTCAACAAAATCCTGACAATTTTCCCGTACTAATTAAAGGAATGCTAATGAGTTGCGCTGTGAGGCTGCACTCAACCTGCTCTCCTGATCTAGCTTAAAATTTTACCCGTTTTTGAGAACTTTCCGTGAAATCACTGTTCTTATTAGTTTTATGAATATCCTGTGATACCTTTGGACCTATCAGAAGAAGTTTTTTTAAAGTTTAGTTGGTAGTTTTCTGCAGATTTACTTGCTGGGTTTTGTTGTTGCTGCCCTGGAAAGTCTTCTGCTGACCTTACACCTGGTAAGTATGGCTTCATTAATATACACAAGAGCTGCCTTAATTAGTATCAAGAATGGAGTACTCAACAATCGTGCATTGTCTAGAGTTAACTGCAACACCTGGAATCAGCTGAAGACACTTAATATATGCAGGACGTGGCCAACCAAAAGAGGATGTGCCAGTGGAACAAAAAAGAAACAACTTCTTCCTGTAATGATCACTCATCAGACCAAAGTGATTACAAATGCACAGATGGAACAGAATAACAACATACACCAAAACAAAAGCAACCTGATGAACATTCCACTGCTGAAAGGGACAAATCATCACCCCAGGACCATCTCATTTGCATTATTCAATGCACAAGCCATGAAGTCAAAGATAACATCACTATGTGACTTTGTAACTGAAAAACAACTTGATGTTATTTCTATAACTAAAACCTGGCTAACTGGTAACTCTGGTGATAATCACGCCATCTCTGAACTCAGAAGTACCTTACCTGATCATAATTTATATCACGTACCTTGCAAAAGTAAAGGTGGTGGAGTTGGTGTCCTATTACGAAAGGGATTCAGTGTCACAGTTAATAAATCGTCAACTCAGTATAACTCATTTGAACATACTGATCTTACAATTAGCTCAAAGTCTACCACAGTACGCCTGATCACACTATACCGCCCACCCCCATCAAAGAAGAACAAGTTGACAACATCATTGTTCCTTAGCCGATTCTCCTCCCTGATTGAAACATTAACAAATAGAAATTATACCAGCTTACCGTGCAGGATAATTTTGGTTATTCTCCTAATCCGGAGTGAGTGGAGCGAGTTGAAATAGCTGTATTCCCTTGACCTTCGGGTGAACGTAGCCCTTCAAAGTAACCTTTAACCTTTGACCTGAATAATAAATCACACCTAGCAATGCACACTGGGAAATCCCCCCATGAACGCCATCTTTGAAAGCAACAAACACTTAATAAAAAACATAACAGGGAGGGAGGGAGGGAGCTATTTCAACTCGCTCCACTCACTCCGGATTAGGAGAATAACCAAAATTATCCTACGCGGTAAGCTGGTATAATTTCTATTTATTCTCCCAATCCTCCGTTCATTACACTCGTTTTCAATAGCTGATTTTGAAGCAACAAAACTGGAAATAAAGTTTGCACTTACTTTAGTGAGTTATTGCATCCATAACATTCACATCCAATGAAGAAACATCACACTTATAGTGTTTAGCAAAAGTTCTTGCTGAAGCCCAATTAGCTAGCCCAAAAATCTGACTGGTTGATGCTCCCTTGAAATGTAGAGCACTGGTGACTGCCGCTCTTGTGGAATGAGCTGTAAATTCCTTACCAATTCCAGCCCGTCGTAGTATTACTCGAATCCAACGACCAATAGTAGCTGGCATCACTGGTTTCCCCGTAGCATAACTGACGAACAGCCTAGTGTTTGACTTGCGTAAATTCTTAGTCCGTTCCATATAGGCAAACAAATAATATACCACACAAATTCGCCTGTCCTTCTTGAAGGCGGGTAAAAGTAAAGTCTTTCTACTTCTGGATGGCCTGTCTGTTTTCGCCAGACCACCAGGCAACAACATAGCAGAACCCTTTGCAACAGAAATGTTTCCTGCTTGCAGAGAAGCAATATCAGAACAGCGACCTGCTGTACATAATGCAACTAACATGACCGTTTTAAAAGTTAATAACTTCACAGTTAATTCCTTTGCTGGAGACATCTTGCGAAGACATTCCAATACTTGCTTAACGTTCCAAACTAAACTATATTTGGGTTTCGGAGGCCGAGAAACAAAGACTCCTCTCATAAATTGTGTAACAAGTGGGTGACTACCCAGACGATATCCCTCAACTGGCATATGCACAGATGAAATTGCTGAACGATAAACGTTCAAAGACCGATACTCTAACTTTCTGTCATACAAATCCACTAGGAATTCCAACACTACTGATACAGATGCTGAAATAGGATTTTCTTTCTGCAATCTACACCAATCACTCCAGCGACGCCATGCTGACTCATATTGTTTAGCTGTGCCTTGTCGTATGGACTGCAGGACCACTCTTGACACACGTTCTGAAATGCCTCTGGCTCTGAGGGTACTCCTGAGAGCGGCCACATGGCTAGAGAGATCTGTCCTTCTAGTGGGTGAGTCTCCAGCGTTACTGGGTTGGTCAGTAGTTGCGGATACTGAGGGAGTAGTAATGGCTGTGCTGCTAGTAGAGACAGAAGGTCCGCATACCACGGTTGGGCTACCCATGGTGGTGCTACCAATACAAGTTTTGCCTGATCCTGTCGCACTTTGTGTAGTACTCTTGGCAGAAGGCAAAATGGTGGGAACGCATACCCGCGAAGATGGTTCCATGGTATGGAGAAAGCATCCACTTTCCAAGCCTGAGGGTCTGGTTTCCAGGCCACATAACATGGGAACTGATTGTTGAGCCTTGTTGCAAATAGATCCACTTGTGGTGTCAGATTCATCTGTGATAATGCCACTTGAAGGATGTGTGGTTGTAACTGCCACTCTAGGTTGTCTCTGAAGTGACGTGACAGGTGATCCGCCTTTATGTTGGTGTGACCCGGTCTGTGACTTGCGATGAGGAGAATGTTCCGTGCTAAACACCATTTCCACATGTCCGTTGCTATCTGATTCAGAGACCAAGAGTGGGTGCCCCCTAAACGGTTGATGTACGCTACTGTTGTGGCATTGTCGCTCTGAATCTCTATACAAAGATCTTGGAGGTGATTGGCTAGACTTTTCAGTCCCAGATATGCAGCAAGCAATTCCAACTGATTTATGTGAAGTAGTCTTTCCTCTGGACTCCACTGACCTTGTGCAGTGTTGTTGTTGTAGAGGGCTCCCCAACCCATATTGGATGCATCCGTCTGAATAGTAAGCTCTGGCCGGCACGGGAGAATACTTTTCCCGTTCCAAGCCTCCAGGCAATCTACCCACCATTGTAGTTCTGACTTTGCTTCCTGTGATAACCTCACCTTTGTGTCGTAGGACTTTGTCTTTGTGAGGCCTGAAATCTGGTCCCTCTGCAGTGCTCTGTAATGTAGTGGTGCAGTGGTTATCGCATCCAGTGCTGCAGTCATTCGACCCAGACATTGTGCCAGACTTCTTACTGATACCACAGATTGGTTTGAGTAGCTCCGTGCAGTTTGCCCTCAGCCGTGACAACTGCTCTGGGAGACTGATTGTCATCTGGACTGAGTCGAAAATCATTCCCAAAAACTGTACTCGTTGCTGTGGAACAATCTTCGATTTCTCCCAATTGATAAGAAACCCCAGGTTCTCTAAAATATCTGTGGCAGTTTTGACATTGTGCTTGCATATGGTCAATGTCTCGCCCAAAACAAGGAGGTCGTCTATGTAAATCACACAACGGATACCCTGACGACGTAGGTAAGCTACTACAGGTTTTAACAGCTTTGTGAACACTCTTGGTGCACTTGCAATACCAAATGGGAGGACTGCGAATTCGTACAGAGTCTCCTTCCAAATGAAACGAAAATACTTGCGATGATTTATGAAAATCGGTACTGTGAAGTAGGCATCCTTGAGGTCGACCGTTGCCATGAAGTCGTCCTTGCGAAGAAGACTTTTGACATGCTGGATGCCCTCCATCTTGAAATGTTGGTAAAGTATAAACTTGTTTAACGGCCTGAGATTGAACACTGGGCGCCACCCCCCTGAAACCTTGGGTACTAGAAACACTGTAGAGACGAACTGGCCTGCTGTGTAGCTGACTGCATGTATTGCCCCTTTTGCTATCAATGACTGAACCTCTGAGTCTATGAGTTGTACTTGTGCCTGCGGCACTCTTGTTACTGGGTGATGACTCTGTGCAGGAACTGACAACAGCTCTAAATGGTAGCCCTGTACTGTCTCTAGTATCCAAGGGTCTGAAGTGACACCCTGCCACTTTTGAGTAAACTGTGTTAGACGGCCTCCTACTTGTGGAAAACTGACCTTTAGAGTCAGGTCAGTCCTTCTTTCCTTGAAAGGAATTATCAAATTTTGTAAACTTGTTACCTCCCTGCTTATTGAAGTCACGGTTGTACTTGCCTCTGTTACCACCATAGATTTGTTGATGAAAATAGGGCTTGCTATACTTAGTAGAGTAATTACGTGTATTACCTCGTTTACGTTGGTAACCACTTCCTGATGACTTTGTCATTTCACGTGCCACGTTGTGAGCTTGTTTGGCTTTCTTAGCTTCGGACAATGGTTCATCTCCATACAGTGTGTTACCAGTTGGTTCCAGGTTCTTCATAGATGCATATGAATAGGGCAAAATATCATTGAAGACTTTCTGTCTTGCCATCTGTAAACCATGAAAAGCACTACCAAAAAGAGAAACACTATGTTGAATGGCAGGAAGTATTACTTTCATATCCAAATTTATACCCTCATGATGAGCCTGTAAGATTTCCAATAGTGGTAATTGTGCAAACAGTAAGCTTTCAGAAGCCTTGAAGAAACGATTATCATGTGTCACCAAGTTCTTGGTATTGTACTGCTTCCCCCATTGAGTAGCAAGGTGGTCGGGTATTTTAGGAGGAGTAAGTATGCTCTCTTGTTCTTGGCAAACTACATACTGTAGTTGCATTTCCTTTCTATATTCTGTGGTAACTGTGTTAGTACGTTGTTGTTGGAACCAATCACATACCGACTTAGACAGACGGATACCACCATCTTTGCTATGAGGATTTTGAAATTCACACTCTGATGCACTAGACACAGTCTCAGAATCAGACTTCTTGGCTCTCTTAGCTTTCTTACCTCTGACAGTGGCAGACCTAGTACGTCTTCGTCTGTCTGTAGTTTGCAAATCCTCAGTAGAGGATACCTCATCAGTGACTGGACCATTTTCACTCTGTGCCTCTTCAGTGCATTTGTCTCTGTCACCCAAACGAGACCTAGGTCGTTGGCAGGCAGTGTAACCAGAGGTACACCCCCCTTGCACCTGAGAGGGGCCTGCTGGAGTTATATTAACTCCATTGTCAGCTTGTCCACCCAAAGAGTGGTTACTGCTCATAATACGGGATTGGTTAGCAGTCAACTGCTGCACAGACTCTACCAAACTGGAGAGCACTTGACCTAGTTGTCGCCCACTAAGTTGTGACATGTCGTCATGTGCAGTCGTGCACGTGGGTGCGACACTTGGACCCTTCTCAACATCGTTTTCCGCTCCGGTACTCATAACTATCTGCAAAATATAAAGAGAGGGGAAAAATGCATACTGCAATAGCCAACGAACCAACGTGGTTAGACGACAAACAAAGAAATTCAAACATATTTCTAACATATTTCAGGTATGAAAAGGAAAAGGGCAACGTTTGCATACATGTTACGTTGCGTTGTAAGTACCCACGTGGAAAAGACGTGGCGACAACGCACGTAAACAAGCAACACAAAAAAATATGGTGACAACAGGAAACCATGAAAATATTATAACCAAACACATAAAACCCCACTTGAGGTAGTCTGATAAAGGCGTAAGGACATTTATAAACCAAACAATGCGTAAAAGAAAGAATATTACTCACCGTAAGCACGGGAGCTCAGGCATATACGTCCACCCGCTACAAGCCGTAGAGAAAAGATGGCGTTCATGGGGGGATTTCCCAGTGTGCATTGCTAGGTGTGATTTATTATTCAGGTCAAAGGTTAAAGGTTACTTTGAAGGGCTACGTTCACCCGAAGGTCAAGGGAATACAGCTATTGAAAACGAGTGTAATGAACGGAGGATTGGGAGAATAACTGCTCCTGGCTACCTACTTATTGCGGGTGACTTTAACTTTCACATAGATGATGTAAAAAATCGTGAGGCATCACACTTCCTTGAGCTACTTGAATCCTCCAACCTTCAACAACATACTACGGAAACCACACATCGTTGTGGGCACACTCTTGATTTGATCATCTCACGCCAAACAGATAACCTCGTCTCAAGTACCACTATTCACAGAGGTCTTCCGTCTGATCATGATGCTGTGAGTTGTAATCTTGCTGTACCTCGTGTAAAGTCAACAAGGCGCAAAGTTTGTTATCGTAATTTCAAGAGCATCAACATGGCAGAAATGCGCAAAGACATTCAAGCATCACCTCTTGTCACAAGCCACACTTCCGATCTGACTACTATCATAAATCAATACAACACAACCTTGCACCAATATATTAATCACCATGCCCCAGAGAAGACTCGCACCATCACTTTAAGACCACATGCACCTTGGTACTCTGATGTAATTCATGCCGCCAAGCAAAAGAAGAGACAACTTGAAAGGAAATGGATGTCATCTGGACTTGAGATTGACAAACAGATCTTCAAAGAAGAATGTAAGGCATACCATCATATGATTGAGAGTGCTAAATCTACTTACCACTTGGACAGAATTGCTAACTGTGATCAGAAAAAACTTTTCAAGATTATTGACAAGATGCTGACTCCAGAAGATGACAGTACATTAACAGCTTCCGATTGCCCTGAAAAACTGGCAAACAAATTTGCTAACTACTTCGACAGTAAAATCAACAGTCTTAGAGAGGACCTTGATGAATTAGTAGTACCAACAGTGAACACTGTCAACTCCCGTACACCTATTGCCAAGAGACTCAGCGAATTCTCACCTGTGTCATCAGAGCTGGTCCGTAAGATAATTATGGATTCACCAAATAAACACTGTCAACTGGACCCTCTACCAACCTGGATGCTGAAGGAATGTATAGATGAACTTCTACCATCTATTATGGAAATCATCAATGCTTCATTGGCAAGTGGATGTGTTCCCAACTCATTCAAGACAGCCTTAATTACACCCATCATCAAATGACCCCAATGACCTCAAGAATTACAGACCAATATCAAACTTACCGTTCCCGTCAAAAGTTCTGGAGAAAGTAGTGGCACATGAACTTCATCATCACCTACAAAGCAATGACCTATATGCAAAGATGCAGTCTGCATACCGTAAACACCACAGTACAGAAACCGCTATCATTCGTGTTTATAATGATATTCTTCATGCTATTGATGGACACCAAGATGTTATACTTGTCCTATTAGATCTGTCTGCAGCATTTGACACGATTGACCATCAAATCTTAATAGACAGAATGCATAAGCGGTTTGGGATAGATGGCACAGTACTCTCCTGGTTTAGGTCATACCTCCAGCATCAAACACAACATGTAACAGTAAACAATGCAAAGTCTGCCTGTCACAGCCTAAACTTTGGAGTCCCACAGGGATCAGTTCTAGGTCCCATACTCTTTACCATGTATGTCGCACCCTTAGAGGATCTGATTTTACAACATAATCTAAACAGTATGATGTATGCTGATGACTCTCAACTTTACCAGATGATGAAACGATCACAACACATGAACACAGTCTCGAGTATTGAAGCATGCATTGCTGATATACGAACTTGGTATGCATCGAATAAATTAAAGCTAAATGACAGTAAAACAGAGATAATCCACTTCTCATCTAGATTCAGTAAAACCAATCCTGTACCATGTATCACAATTGGGGACAGCACTGTCAACACATCATCCACAACACGTGACCTTGGGGTTATACTTGACTCGGAACTTAGAATGACTTGTCATGTAAATAACATCTGCAGAGCAGCATCCCTAGCCATTCGAAAGATCGGCCAAATTAGAAAGTACCTCGACAATACCAGCACGTACCGAAAGACTAATCCATGCATTTGTTACCTCTAGGCTGGATTATTGCAATTCCATCCTCTATGGATTACCAGACAAAGAGATCAACAAACTTCAACGTGTGCAGAACACAGCTGCTAGACTTGTTGCCAAACTACGCAAATATGATCATGTCTCACCAGTATTACATAATCTTCATTGGTTACCTGTACGTCAACGTATTGCATACAAAATCTTGCTCGTCACCTACAAGGCTGTCAACAAACTGTCACCATCCTACATCATTGAACTAATACCCATACACAAGCCAACGCGTGCCTTACGTTCTAGTACTCATCTTACACTTGCCATGTTGCAACTACCACGTACGGAGATCGCGCCTTCTCTGTTGCCGGTCCTAAGTTATGGAACTCTCTCCCAATTCACATTAGGAGAGCGGTATCGATCGAAACATTCAAGTCCCAACTTAAGACATACTTGTTTGCAAACTTTTAGAACATACTTTACTTTTATAAGCAGTAATCAATATGTTTTGTTTTTTAGTGAATTTCAAGTTGTCGTTTTTTTTTTTTTTTTTTTTTTTCTCTTTCTCAGATTTGTAAAGCGCATTGAGGCTGTTGCGTAATGCGCTGATAAGAATTTATTATTATTATTATTATTATTATTATTATTATTATTAAAGGAGTGAGAAATAGTCTACATGCAATGAGTAGACAAACCGACTTGTAAACTCGTGGTGGGACAGACAGAAGTTCAACACACGCATGCTGATGGTTGTGTTAGGATTTGGAGCAGATGGTACGTCTGTCAGTCGAAAAATAGGAATGTATACACTTTACCCAGTGACGAAGTACGGCAATAATACCATATCACTTCACTGTATTAAAGTTGTTAAACTGTTACGATGCTTACCATGAAGTATGTAAACTTTCTGATGTGTAATTATAGCAAAGTTATGTGGGTCTGAATTTCATTTATTATTTGCCGTGGAAACAGGTGTGCATATCCCGGGTATTGTAGGGGATCACGAAAGCCAAGTGAAGTCAAGGATGGCAAGCTTTCCTGTTCTGAGAATAGGAGGCAGGCATTTGAACAACATGTTTGACAACTAATTTTCATTGGGACTTGAAAAATCACAGATATTGAGCTAAATTTCTTTCCAATATCATGAAATTGCAAGACTATACCCTTACGGAAGGCATTCAGTTTAAATCTGGTACTATAACTTATAAGCTAAATACTATTAGATAATTTGCATAATCCATGATTTTTTTGATGATTAGGCAATATGTTAACTCCGTAAGCTTCAAACTTCATACAGCTTCGTATGATTAATTTTCCAATTAAGTTGTACATCATGTATAATATCTATAATTCAGAATTTTGCATTCCAGTGATGTGTGTAGGCCCAAAAATCTACGGTTTTGCCCTTACGAGAGCCATTCAGTTTATAAATCTGGCACTGTTAGGCATGGATAAACTCACTGTGTTTTTATTTTACTGTTAAGCATGGACGACAATGAAAAACACATTTTATCCCTAGGATTTTTTTCACAGTAAAGACATTCTGTACTTGCCAGTTACAGACCTGAGAGGAAGAGTTTTGAGTTGAGTGGATGTTTTTATAGCATTATATGCACTGACAGAATACTTTGAATTAAAAGTGTCATTTTATCAAAGAGGATGCTTTGAAATTAGGACTTGGTACTTTTCTTACACCATTACATATTAACTTTTAGACTGAGTACATATAATGTTCAGTTAAATATAAGGCACCATCAGTTGCATTTTTTGTTTGCTGTCTGTGTGTGGATAGAGTTAGAAAAAACAAACAAAATTTCATTTTGCTCAAAAGGCTGTATTTCTTCATCTACATTAATTGTACTGTAAATGGATAAACCATACAGATATCTTCAAAATAACTCCACATTTTTCTAAATAGCTGTTTAAGAAAATCAAACTTTGCATGTTGACATTTCTATTCACCAGTCTAGTAGACATAGGTACAAACAGAAAATGAATCAACAGAAAAGTGAATTTTACATGACATGCTAGCATTGTGTTTTTTTTCTGTGTTTGATTTTTCCCCCAACTGCCTGGTAGGTTTTGTGGAAATTCAAGGATGGCAAACAAACTATTTAATTGATGGAGCCTAATGAAAACTTTGAAAGTAAATATATACTTACATATCTATACATTTTATATAATATACCAGGTTTAGCATCTATATCAAAAACTATGATGCCTTGCTTGGTAGTGGTGGTCAATAGTAAGAAATCGTTGAATAAAAAACACACTAGTTCTTTACTACTCTTTGCCTACAAAGAAAGATAAGAATGTATTAATTCCAGTTCATTGTTTTCCTGACAAACTTTATATTGCACACACAATAATGATGATTCTGACAAATGGAATTCAGGTATTACATAAAACTTTATTCTGTCACTTTGCCATGTACTTCAGCATAAAAAATAATTTGGAAAATGTTGTTTTGCTTTGTTTTTCAGACACCTTTGACAGGAAGCCAAAACTTATTGGAATATTGTATGCAAAGAATTTGCTAAAAGATGGATGTTGACACTCTAAATAACTCTGTATGCAATACAGTTTCATTGTGTTCATTTCTGTGATAAAATGGTGCCAATAACTGACTAACTTTGAAAAGGCCACAACAAAGCAGAATTTTGGGTTAACTACTTTTCATCAGAAAACATGAGAAAGATCTGAAATTTGTTTTTAGCACAACTGAACTGATAAGGTTCAGTAGTGCTATAGGCATTGCTCAGTGTCTGTCTGTCTGTCTGTCTGTATGTATGAATGTATGTATGAATGTGTGTGTGTAAACAACTTACAGTCAAAAACCACTGGACCAATTGCCATGATATTTGGTGTGATTACCTTGGGTGTCTAGTTGGGAAATTGTTCAAATCAAACCACCGGTGTGTGATTTAGGTAAAAAAATGTGAGTTTTGGTCAAAAATTTAAACTTCAAAACTACTCATCGGATTGATCTGAAATTTGGTTAGTCTAAGAACGTCCTTAGAGGTGTTTAGATTAAGAATTGTTCATGACATGATGATCCAATCAGTGATATGCAAATTAGGTATAAAAATGTGTCTTTTTGTTGAAAATTCTATAATTCCAAAACTACTGAGCAGATTAGGCTGAAATTTGGTTGGAACGTTTTTCAGGGTATTTATATTAAGAATTGTTCATGACATGATGATCCCATCAGTGATATGCAAATTGGGGCTAAAATGTGTCTTTTTGGTCAAAAATCTATAATTCCAAAACTATTGAGCAGATGAGGCTGAAATTTGGTTGGAGCATTCTTAGGGGTGTTTAAGAATTAGATTAAGAATTGTTCATGACATGATAATCCCATCAGTGATATGCAAATTAGGTCTAAAAATGTGTTTTTTTGGTCAAAAATATATAATTCCAAAACTACTGCGCAGATTGGGCTGAAATGTAATGGGGATGCACCTTGGAATGTGTAGATGAAGCTGTATTCATGACATTATGATCCCATCAGCAATATGCAAATTAGGTCTAATATTCTCAATTTTCGCCAAACACATATCTTGAAACTGCATGGTGAATGGGTTTAAACTTGGTGGTTTCTGGAGGTATTATTCTGCAGTTAGTGTTGAAAGCATTTCGACACAATTGGCCATAGTAACCATGACTATGCTCTTAGCAACAGTGAAATAACATTGCATATTACAAAGATAACAACATGGATGGGTAGGTAAATGAATAAAGATTCAAAAAAATGTATGTTACTATGCCTAGCAATAAGACCACACCCATAGCAACATCCAAATGATGGTTTATATTGCAAAGATGAAAATTGGGAAGGGTAGGCAAGTGAATAAAGATTCCGAAAATGTATGCAAATATACCTAGAAACAAGACCATGCCCATAGCAACAGCCAAATACAGTTGTGCTACAATGCCATTGGCACTATTTTTAAATAAATAAATTTTATTTTGAGTTTGGTGTTCACCACTCTTCTATCTTACCTTGACTAGGGTCCCTGGTTACAAATAATTTCAGCTTGATGTTCCCCACTCTTCTATCTTACCTTGACTAGGGTCCCTGGTTACAAATAGTTTCAGTTTGATGTTCCCCACTCTTCTATCTTACCTTGACTAGGGTCCCTGAGTACAAATAATTTCAGCTTGATGTTCCCCACTCTTCTATCTTACCTTGACTAGGGTCCCTGGTTACAAATAATTTCAGTTTGATGTTCCCCACTCTTCTATCTTACCTTGACTAGGGTCCCTGAGTACAAATAATTTCAGCTTGATGTTCCCCACTCTTCTATCTTACCTTGACTAGGGTCCCTGGTTACAAATAATTTCAGTTTGATGTTCCCCACTCTTCTATCTTACCTTGACTAGGGTCCCTGGTTACAAATAATTTCAGTTTGATGTTCCCCACTCTTCTATCTTACCTTGACTAGGGTCCCTGAGTACAAATAGTTTCAGTTTGATGTTCCCCACTCTTCTATCTTACCTTGACTAGGGTCCCTGGTTACAAATAGTTTCAGTTTGATGTTCCCCACTCTTCTATCTTACCTTGACTAGGGTCCCTGAGTACAAATAATGTCAGTTTGATGTTCCCCACTCTTCTATCTTACCTTGACTAGGGTCCCTGGTTACAAATAGTTTCAGTTTGATGTTCCCCACTCTTCTATCTTACCTTGACTAGGGTCCCTGAGTACAAATAATGTCAGTTTGATGTTCCCCACTCTTCTATCTTACCTTGACTAGGGTCCCTGGTTACAAATAGTTTCAGTTTGATGTTCACCACTCTTCTATCTTACCTTGACTAGGGTCCCTGAGTACAAATAATGTCAGTTTGATGTTCCCCACTCTTCTATCTTACCTTGACTAGGGTCCCTGAGTACAAATAATTTCAGTTTGATGTTCCCCACTCTTCTATCTTACCTTGACTAGGGTCCCTGGTTACAAATAGTTTCAGTTTGATGTTCCCCACTCTTCTATCTTACCTTGACTAGGGTCCCTGGTTACAAATAGTTTCAGTTTGATGTTCCCCACTCTTCTATCTTACCTTGACTAGGGTCCCTGGTTACAAATAGTTTCAGTTTGATGTTCCCCACTCTTCTATCTTACCTTGACTAGGGTCCCTGAGTACAAATAATTTCAGCTTGATGTTCCCCACTCTTCTATCTTACCTTGACTAGGGTCCCTGGTTACAAATAGTTTCAGTTTGATGTTCCCCACTCTTCTATCTTACCTTGACTAGGGTCCCTGGTTACAAATAGTTTCAGTTTGATGTTCCCCACTCTTCTATCTTACCTTGACTAGGGTCCCTGGTTACAAATAGTTTCAGTTTGATGTTCCCCACTCTTCTATCTTACCTTGACTAGGGTCCCTGGTTACAAATAGTTTCAGTTTGATGTTCCCCACTCTTCTATCTTACCTTGACTAGGGTCCCTGGTTACAAATAGTTTCAGTTTGATGTTCCCCACTCTTCTATCTTACCTTGACTAGGGTCCCTGGTTACAAATAATTTCAGTTTGATGTTCCCCACTCTTCTATCTTACCTTGACTAGGGTCCCTGAGTACAAATAATTTCAGTTTGATGTTCCCCACTCTTCTATCTTACCTTGACTAGGGTCCCTGGTTACAAATAGTTTCAGTTTGATGTTCCCCACTCTTCTATCTTACCTTGACTAGGGTCCCTGGTTACAAATAGTTTCAGTTTGATGTTCCCCACTCTTCTATCTTACCTTGACTAGGGTCCCTGGTTACAAATAGTTTCAGTTTGATGTTCCCCACTCTTCTATCTTACCTTGACTAGGGTCCCTGAGTACAAATAATTTCAGTTTGATGTTCCCCACTCTTCTATCTTACCTTGACTAGGGTCCCGGAGTACAAATATTTTCTTTGACCTAGACAGTTGGTTAATGAATTAAAAATCAGTTCCTGAAAAGAATCACAAATACATGTGTCACCTTTCATCTATATGCACTGAAACATGAATCAGATGTAAAAAATCCATGATTTTAGGTACTACTGAGTGACATTCTGCCTCTTGTGGTCAACAGGCTTGGTCAGACTGTTAGTGGTGCCATTGACTGTCTATACCAAGTATTTCAATTTTGGTATTTTACAGGCTTGGTCAGACTGTTAGTGGTGACATTGACTGTCTTGCCAAGTATTTCAATTTTGGTATTTTACAAGTTTATCAAGTCAATGCATTATAATTGTATTTGTGAATTCTTAAATTTACAATTGGATAGACAGCCTTTACTTTCCTTAGTTAATTTTAGAAATTAAACAAGTCTTCCTAGAAGACACAGTTCCTCCCTCAAATACATTACTTCTAAGTGACTGAATGGAGACTTTATTGAAAACAAGCCTTCAATCGAAGACCCCAACTTGTGCGGTTTATGGCAAAGTTATTGTGCAAATTTGAATTGTGTCCTTGATACAAAGCTGCAGAATTGATTGGACCAAGTTGCTAGTGTGACCTTGAATATGGAGATCAAAGTCAAAGGTCAAGATATTAAAAAGAACACTGTCCTTTGGGGTATAGACATTTAAATTGAGTCTTTGCTTATTCAACTTCTTGAGTTAACATATATAGATAGAAAAGGTCTGGTCCTATAGTTGATAATAATTTGGTGTAGGCACTTGAATGGAGTCAATACATATCATACCTATAAAGTTATGATGCATATTGTGAAATTTAACAACAAATATAGCCACCATTCAGCCACATTTGAGTTAGTTGTAAAACAAAGTGATGTGCATATGTGGTCACCATGTGGTCATATTTGCATATATCAAAGACAAAGTGAAGCCTACATGTCCATATATGTCACCTTTGTGCAAGGTCTGAAAGAAATCGGATATTGCATGTCTGAGAAATGATGTATTACAGATGCACAGACGAATGGATGGACAATCTGCACAGAGCCCATTGTAATACTTCCCCCTTCAGGGGATTACAAGGTGACTGATACCATTTGATTGTTATTCCTTTCCTCACCTGAATAGCTAGTGGTCTAAGTATTAACTTACCTCAGCTAAACCATCGCATTGCACATGAGACTGCAACCATTCTAAACGATCAGAGTTCTCCTTTTCCCGTACTCCTTCATTGACCTGTGTACATAGTTCTTCAGCTTTCTCCAATGCACTATTTACATTATCATGATCTGGGTGATACACTGGAGTGTTTTCTAAAATCTACACAACAAATTTAACAATATGTCAGTATTTAACACAATATCTTGTTGTCAGTAGACTACATCATATAATATGTATTTTATCAAATTTAAAGATGATTAAGGGGTACAAGAACCACACTCCAAACAAATCTTTGTGGAAGACATAGTCCCCTCCCCTCAAATACTTTACGTCTATGCGACTGAATGGAGACATGATTGAAAAGGAATTGGTGGCAACAAATACATACTACAAAGTGTCTGATAATGCAGGAATTTGCTGAATTCGATGCTTGTGGAAACTTATTTTCTTCAATATTAAGTTGTAAACACGATTTAAAAGAAATTGGCAACATACTACTATGTGACTGTGATTGGCAGGAATTGGCTTGATTTTGGTAATTAACTCTGAAGGTCAAGCCATAAAGCTAAATCAACTGAATCATGTTCCAACTTTTGACCCATTTCTATACTACCTTATCTCTCTAAACTTCTTGACTCCCATGTCCATAAAAGCCTATACTATTATCTCACTAAATGTGATTTACTCTCTCCCTTTCAATCTGGATTCCATCCTGGCTATTCCTGTCAGACTTCTCTATAACCTATTTCGTAGACCTTTGCTATATAGCTATTAATAATAATGAATGAAGTGGCATAGTTTTTCTAGACTTATCTAAAGCTTTTGATATGGTCAATCATAAATTGCTCATTGATAAACTTAAAGTCTATAATTTAAAGTGTACATGCAAAGGGTGATATTTTTTTCGTCATTATGTTTTCGTCATTATGTTTAGAAAAAAAGTTTATTTTGTCATATAGATAAAGGACTTTGGGTTTTGTGACAGTATAGAATAGTTCTGACAGGAGAAATTGCGTGAAAAATGAGTCACTCTAGGCTCAGCCAGGAAGTACTTCTCATTTGCATGTGGATAGGACAGATTTTGGACATCGTGACATCCACTTCAGGAACACAATCGTCCTCTTCAGTGTATCTTTATATGCAAAGCAATTATGGTCAAGCCAGAAGGTCAACATCACAACCGTTTTTCGCCAGAACACGATGTTGAATATTTGTCAGATGCCTCAAGCATAGAGCAATACACTCCAGCATTAACATCTGATGGTGTGATTTAGCCATATTCATTAGAACCGACCGCTAGCAGTAACGATAGTTCCTCTGGCAGTGAATGAGTGAGGAAGTTGGTGGTCAACCACAGAGACTGAATGACACTGCTTTATAAGTTTTATTTTGATGTAAATTTCATAGAAAAATGTAGTCATGGCTAGTACACATTATATGTAATAGTTTATACCTGTGTTTAAATATCCACCATGCAAGTTTAGTGCTTGTTTTCTGACTATGCCTTGCTGTCTTGTACCGCAACATGGCCTATCCAGTGTATTGTTTACGTCCTAGTGAAGTCGTACTGTTTACATAAAGTGAAGGCTGTTATCAGCGTCCTTTATTGACATAACTATTCAATGGGTGGAAAACAGCTCCCACAGACAATCTCACTGTTACCTCAACACAATAACTGAATAACAGGACACTTGGATGTATCAGTGTAAATTGTAGGTGACAATGTTAGATGTAACATATTACGTTTTGTTACTTTTGTCCGTTGGATTTTGTGAATCCCATGTGATACGCTATACTCCTCACTGAATGAAAGCGCCAAATTGCACTTTTTTGGTATCTAGTATAATTGAACTTTGACTAGTCTAGAAGACCAAAGATTGTTTACATGTAAACACTACCATCGAGTGTTGTCAACCGACACTACTTAGGTGACACTCGATAAAATGTCACTGAAATGAAGAAATTGTATATTCTAATTCCCAATTATTGAATTGTAATGGAAACGAAAATTGTCTAATATTTTCGTATCTATCCAACATACAAAGATCGAATGAGAATGGCTTCACGAGAAGACAACACAAAGCAATGAGTTCCCCATAATATTCTCTCAAGTTGTTCAGATGTAGCATGTACATTCTATGACCATTCAAAATCTTAGCTAATGTAGACCCACAAATTAAATTCGTCGTAGCAGAAAGTTTTGTTGGATAACTATACCTCTTGAAAACTATGTAGGCACTTTTTTCATTTTTTATTGGGTTCATTACCATCCACACAGTGACATGAAGTGGTTTCATCTTCTTTCAAAGCACGACCCATGCTCACTGAAGCCAGCCGTACCGTGGTGTATTGCGTATTATCTCCGACTATTTTTGTTTTGTTTGAGTTTTTGATGGACATGTCTTATGTTGTGGGTTTATTTGACCTGGGATCGTGAAGTGTTGATTGTACTGTACTGTGCTGTGCCCATGATCCACTACGGACATGTTTTTGGCATGATACAGTAATATTTCAGGTAGACAAAACAATGAAAACAAAAATAGCAACATTATAATTAGCATTGCGTCTTTGTACTTTGATATGATTGTGACAGTATGTGCATGTGAAAATGAAAATGATCGACTCTCAGTACCATGGAAATCAAAACATACAATCGGACTACGCATAGGTTTCCAAAAAAATTGCTATCATACTGAAAATATTTTATGAAGCTAACTTGCTTTCTTTCTTGGTGAAAACACCATTTCAAAATATTTTATATGTTTTCAGTAATTCATAAGTAAACATTATACAAAGGCTTAGAAGGCTTTAATAACACATGGGAGCTCAACACCTTTTGTGAGCTGGCTGAGGTGCCGAAGTTAGTTGAAGCACAGGGGTCTAAGGGGTCAAGTATTTTTGTGACTTTTCTTGCCAATGCGCATAATATTTAGAGGTATGAACACAATTTAATTTATATTTATGCAAAAATAAACATAACAAGTCATTGCGAATAACATAGTCCCTGCTATGATTGGGTTTTAAGGAACTGGCAGTTTATGTTGTCATTTTCTTGATATCACTACTCTGATCACGCAACAACACTTGTGAACCTAAATCAAACAGACTTAGATATGTTGTGTCTCCTCGTTGGACATGGAACATGCCTACTCATGTTGTGTCTCCTCGTTGGACATGGGACATGCCTACTCTTCAAGATGATGTGATGGAATAAACCATTCAACAATAAAGGATGGGTCAGGTAGGAAGGGGGGACCTGTTCAAGCATTTCTGAGTTATGGCTTAGGACATGAAAACTGCGCCAACAAATCGCTGCCAGGCAGCCATATCGGATTGTATCACAACGAAAATGCACATGTATGTCATATAGAACACTGTCCTAATACCAACTTTGAATGAGATCTGTTCATTAGCATGTCTGAGTTATGGCTTTGGACATGGAAAATTCGCAAACAAAATGGCTGCCAGGCAGCCATTTGGATCATATCACTACGAAAATGAATATGTACATGTATGTCATAGAACACTGTCCTAATACCAACTTTGAATGAGATCTGTTCAAGCATGTCTGAGTTATGGCTTTGGACAGGGAAAATTCACAAACAAAATGGCTGCTAGGCGGCCATATTGGATTGTTATAATCATGAAACAAATTGACGTGCATATGTATGCCATTGTATGTTGCCCCTGTACCAAGTTTGAAAAAAATCAGTCCAGGCATCTCCAAGAAATGGCTCTGGACAGATGCACAGACGGACACACGGACGGACGGAACCCAATCCATAAGTCCCTGTCCCAGACTTCGTCTGGTGGGGACTAATAATGAAAAGAATTATCAACCTTTGCATGTACACTTTAAATGCTTCAGCTATTGAGCGGTTCATATCATATCTCCAAGATAGAAAACAATTTTAATTATTAATTTTAAAAAATTGTCAATCTTCAATGCTGTCGATTAACTCTGGTGTACCACAAGCTTCTATCTTAGAACCTCTTTTATTTTTGATTTATATTAATGACCTTCATTCAATTATTTATAAAAATCATATCAACACTTATGCTGATGACTCTTCCTTGCTTTACTCATCTTCTTCAGTTTCTCAAATTAATCAGACAATCAATAATGACCTTGACAAACTTAATCACTGGTGCAACCAAAATCACATGATTCTCAACACTAAAGCCATGTTAATTTCACCCAAAAACATTCTACTATGCATGACAGCTTTTTCCCTCTTTTTAATAATATTCCCATCTCACTTTCCAATGTGGAAAAATCTCTAGGTCTCTCTATACAATCAGCTCTATCCTGGGCCAACCATAGTGACTATATTTGTAAAAGGATTTCAACTAATATTCCTGCACTGCGCTATATTTCAAGGTTTCTCGATGTACATACTAACTAGTCTAGAAGATTATTTTGTCTCAGCAATATTCAGCCTCACTTTGATACATGTTGTAACATCTGGTCCCATACCAGAAAAGGTTATATTGATAAACTTTTCAAACTACAAAAACAAGCCATCAAACTTATCTTAAACATCATTACAAGGGAAATGCAATTGCAAAATACTAGTAGTATTGATCTTTTTAAAAAAGTAGACTTTACTTTAAGGTAAAAGGTTCCTTTTTAATAAATATTTACTGATCTTTAAAACTGTCCATAACATGGTACCTCCCTACCTTTCCGATCTTCTTACAAAAAGAAATTCAGACTTTCAAACTCATACTCGTTCATGTTCTAATGACCTTTTCATTCTACCTACTCCCAACTGTCAACGCTTCACTCACTCTTTTTCTTATGAGGCAACCAAATTATGGAATGACTGAAAATATTAATGTATTTATAAAATTTGTAAGGTGTCACATTTCAGAATGTTTATAATGTTTTTGTGTCGTTGTTTTTATTTAGTCATTGTTGATGTATTTGTATATTTTGTTCTGTCTTTGATGTACTGTTTGTCCTTTTCTAAGTGTGGCCTATTTTTCCTTTAGTTTGTGCTTAACTTTTTTTTTTTTTTTGGGGCCCCTGGGTAGATTAGGCTGGTCCTAACATGAATAACTGTTTGTTGATGTGTATTTTAAAGCATTTTGATAATAAAAGTCACTATTGTTATTATAAGGTCAAGGGTTCAAAAGATAGCTTGCATCTGATTATATGGGAGTAGACAATTGCATGAATGGAGTCTCTATGTATTAGAGTTTTTGAGTTATGCAGTAAATAATGATTTTAACTACAAACATGGCTGCCGTTCAGTAAAAGTGATATGAGCACCATTGTGTATAGTTCTTTTCTTCAATATTACTTGTAAATATGCTTTAAAAGAAATTGGGCATATGTAAACACTACAATGTGTCTGTGATAGCCAGGAATTGGTTTCATTTTGATAACTGACTCTGAAGGCCAAGGTGAAAGGTCAATGTCTCAAAAGATAACTCGCATCTGATAACATGGGGTTAGACACTTGAATGGTGTCTCTATGTTTTACAGTTTTTGAGTTATGCAGTAAATATTTATCGTTAATTACAAACATGGCAGCCATGCGATCAAATTTATATATATCAACAAACAAACAGAGACGTGAACATGTCCCACATGATATGTCACCTTCGTATCAGGTTTGAAAGAAATCATATATTGCATGTCTTAGAAATGATGTATTCTTGTCAATGGACGCACAGACGAATTGACGGACAGATGGATGGAGTCCACTGTAATAATCCCTCCTTTGGGAGGACTAAAATGTGGGTCTAAATCATACTATATCATCTTACCTTACCAATAAGTAGAGGATACTTTGTAATTCTTTGCATTGGTTTGATAAGAAAACTACTGAAAGGCATCCCCTTTGTTTTGACATCTGATGCATACTTCTATAAAAAACAGAAAACATACAATGTATCAAGTATACACATACATGTAGTACCATATGGCAAGGATCAAGTTCCATAGATTTAGAGTTGGGCCATACACATTTAAATGAATTCTTGTATAACAGGTGGTTACTAAAAAAAAGTGGCTGCTCTAGTGTTTCTGCAGTGAGAGTTACTTACTAGAGTAAAACATAGTTTTAAGCTACATTGTATGCTGGTGTCGGACTGTGACAGATTTTGTACATATAGAGGTCTATGATAAATGTAGCTATTGCAAAATGACAGCCAATTTAATACTTTAAGTATTTTTATGGCTTGCTGTTTGAAATTGGCAGCCCAGTGTAATTCTTGCTGTTTGAAATTGGCAGCCCAGTGTAATTCTTGCTGTTTGTTTTTGTAACTTGCTTAGCCTCTCCAAGTCCCAAGGGTTAAAGTAAAACTACTACTCCACAGTACAGAGCTTAGTCTCTCCAGGTCCCCTAAAGTACGATTACTACTCCACAGTTCAGAGCTTAGCCTCTCCAGGTCCCCTAAAGTAAAACTACTACTCCACAGTACAGAGCTTAGTCTCTCCAGGTCCCCGAAAGTATGACTACTACTCCACAGTTCAGAGCTTAGTCTCGCCAGGTCCCCTAAAATAAAACTACTACTCCACAGTTCAGAGCTTAGTCTCCCCAGGTCCCCTAAAGTATGACTACTACTCCACAGTTCAGAGCTTAGCCTCTCCAGGTCCCCTAAAGTACGATTACTACTCCACAGTTCAGAGCTTAGTCTCTCCAGGTCCCCTAAAGTACGATTACTACTCCACAGTTCAGAGCTTAGCCTCTCCAGGTCCCCTAAAGTACGATTACTACTCCACAGTTCAGAGCTTAGTCTCTCCAGGTCTCCTAAAGTACGATTACTACTCCACAGTTCAGAGCTTAGCCTCTCCAGGTCCCCTAAAGTACGATTACTACTCCACAGTTCAGAGCTTAGCCTCTCCAGGTCCCCTAAAGTACGACTGCTACTCCACAGTTCAGAGCTTAGCCTCTCCAGGTCCCCTAAAGTAAAACTATTACTCCACAGTTCAGAGCTTAGCCTCTCAAGGTCCCCTAAAGTACGACTACTACTCCACAGTTCAGAGCTTAGCCTCTCCAGGTCCCCTAAAGTACGACTGCTACTCCACAGTTCAGAGCTTAGCCTCTCCAGGTCCCCTAAAGTAAAACTATTACTCCACAGTTCAGAGCTTAGCCTCTCCAGGGGCTTATGGTATTCGGTTAAATGAAACAAAACAAGAAAACTGTGAATGAAAAATGTTAGAACACATGTACAACCCATAACACCAATTAATGTTTTCTGTGTGTACCACAATCGATAAAAGTATAGTGTTTCATTTGGTGATTGACTACATTAGAAAGGCCACATTCTAGGCTTGTAAATAAACCAATTGAAACGGTACACTTCTACACTTGATATGAATGCTATAAACAAGTGCAGCACATAGAGAAAGTGTTTTACTAAAGTGTTTTGTTTTTAAAAGTGTGTTACTCATTGTACCTGCTATTGCTTTATCGCTTTCAATTCTGTTTACCTCAGCTTTTGTCTTTTGCAATTTGTGATTATCTCTGTCATTTCTTGTTTATGTCTTGTAACATGTACGTATATCAGTATCCCCTATATATGATAGCTAGTGGGGAGGATGTGGGAGGGGCTCTCCCATGGTAAGCACCTTTTTGAAAATAAGTACTTGCAGGAGGCCTTTTAGTAGCATAAATTTTCAAACCATACATACTATTGAAGCTATTGGGTACTTGAAAATTGTGTTCAATATCTCAATTGTACTCTCAATACATTGTTATACAACTGTTCAATTTGAGCATTTTAATGTGTAACATCTCACTACATGACCATTCCAAATGATTTATCACATGTTACAAAATTCTTTAAAATGACTGTAATTATCACAATTTACCAAAGACAAAAATCAGGGAGATCAGAACTCAAAGCCTTTATAGTAGGTACAAATACTCTTAGCATTTTGCCATGCTTTGTTTCATTTAATTTCAAATCATTTCATTTTGTTTTGTGTTATTAAATTAATAGCCTGTAAGCTTAGAACAGGTATGTTATACAGAATACCTTCACAGCTAAATTTGTCAATACTACAAACTGTCTCAATTGTATTCCATGTTTTGAAGAGAGTATTCAGCCTTAATAGTAATTAGTTATATTACGGTGGACGAGAAGGACATTTCCGCGCTCTCAATGATTGGGCGTTCAAAGCAATTTCCGCGCTCTCAATGACAGAGTTCAAAGCAATTTCCGCGCTCTCAATGACTGAGCGTTCAAAGCAATTTCCGCGCTCTCAATGACTGGGCGTTCAAAGCAATTTCAGCGCTCTCAATGACTGAGCGTTCAAAGCAATTTCCGCGCTCTCAATGACTGAGCGTTCAAAGCAATTTCACCGCTCTCAATGACCGGGCGTTCAAAGCAATTTCAGCTCTCTCAATGATAGAGTTCAAAGCAATTTCAGCTCTCTCAATGATAGAGTTCAAAGCAATTTCAGCTCTCTCAATGATAAGAGTTTCAAGGCAATTTCCGCGATGTCAGACATTTCCGCAACAGAAACGATTTCCCAGACGTACAGAAGTGGAATCCCCACAAGTCACGTGCTATCAGTGACCCGGAAGTACATGTAACTGGTAAAAATTGTGGACACAGTGACGGTGCACGAAATACATTCTAGTATTGGGAGATTTAATGCCGTAACAGTAACAGGCATTGTCCGGGATAACTACATGTATAGTACCAGGTAGTGTCAGAGATAGCTATAGTAACAGATATTATCAGAGATAACTATAGTAACAGGTATTGTCACAGATAGTTGTTGCGGAAAGCTTGTGGGTGTCACACCCCGGGTGCCTGTATTTGGCTCGTCTGATTTTTCCCAGTACTTCAGGTCTAGATATCCCGTGTTTTATTCGAAACACACTTTTCATATGCCAGTCAGTTGCTGAGGGGTGGAGTCTTGGTCAGGTAGCTATAGCAACACTTTTCTTCCTCCCCCCCCCTCTCTCTCTCTCTCTCTCTCTCTCTCTCTCTCTCTCTCTCTCTCTCTCTCTCTCTCTCTCTCTCTCTCTCTCTCTCTCTCTCTCTCTCTCTCTCTCTCTCTCTCTCTCTCTCTCTCTCTCTCTCTCTCTCTCTCTCTCTCTCTCTCTCTCCTGTTAAAACCTACTTCTTCCTTTAGGGAAACGTTTTCTAGTATGCCTCCGTGAGGTTGAGGCGTTTATTTTCACGAGTTGGTCGTGATATTTCAGGTTTCTTGGGTTGTGCCGTAGTCTAGAGACGCTGGCTTGGCGAATGTGTCTGTACTCAAGTTTATATAGTGTATGTTCTGCCATACACAAGGTCAATCGAACAGCTTGGTGTGACGGAGAGGGTTTTTCACGCTTATCGAAGGCTTGCTAACGCTACCACTTATTAGCTTTCGTAGGCAATCTATTCTAGTGTTTTATTAGGTGTTAAATATCAGAGTTTTTCGTGTACTTTCCACGAGTTCGTCACACTATTTTTTTCTCTTTAACATAATAATGACGGTTCTAGGGCACCCCCCCCCCCCCCCCCCCCCCCCCCCCGAAAAAAATGCCCTCGGAGAAAGGCCTCAGGTGGGATAATTACATACTAGGGCATGGTCGAAAGTGGTCCTGTTTATGAGTTAATAACTGTTTATTTAGAAATCAAATCCCATGTTTATCGCACGTCGTTTTTTCTAAAATTTCATTTCATTATCAATATTTCAGTCTTTATCAGCATGTTTGAAATGAAAGTGTATGTGTATTTGTAGGCGTGATTGGGGGCATTTATCCTACGGGTTGTTTGTCTGGGGGCGTAGTGTCCTGTTACCAATAATCACAACATCATAGTCCTTTCATCTTACACAAATATCAATTTCTTGATAACTTTCATATATACTGACTGCAACCAATGTTGGAATAGTTGTTTCAACATTCTGATGACAACACGTGAAGTCTATCCTCGATACTCTGTCTGCATACTGACTAGGTGCGTGACTAACGACGTCCAAGTGAAATCCCAATCTATCCAGATATGATGTGATTCGTTTCTGACGTAATTTCGAACCATGAATACGTGTTTAAACAATCAACATTTGAAACTACATGTGAATTTGGAACTTAGTGTTTTAGGTGTTGATATCGAAATTCGAACTTTCGTTTTTTGAAACGCAATCAAAATCAAACCACAAACAACGTTTCACGTTTCAACGTTTTACTGGAAAGTTAGGGACACCTTTTACTCGTACTATCTACAGTTTCTATGAAGTTTGCAGGTTGTTTACTAAAAATGATATCAAAGCGAAGATCAAAGGAAAGCAAAGACAACAAGTAACAGATAGCGTTGGAATATGAACATATCCTTTTGGACGTCCTAAATGTACAAATAAATTGTAAATTTGTAATCAGATGTTTGGGGTGGGACCTCGTTTCTGGCGCATATTGCATGACTAACTGACACCAGCCATCCATCCCATACAGTGACGGTTGTTTGTACATTATACAAGAATTGTTTTTAGGTAGTGAGTTATCGTCGGCATTATTTTTTCAATCAAATGTATTTATTGTGATGTCATACCGACGATGTTATACAGTTTAAATATATTTGTGTTGTTACCTAGACGGGGATGGGGAGGGGCCGGCTGCGTAACTAGACTGTGTAAAATAAAATAAGATGACTCTGCTGAGACTTCCAAATCCAAACGGTAAACCCAAACTCTATACATTCCACACACCCAAAAACTTACAGAGCTCGAGACCCTTGATCTTAATACTTAAGACGGCACTTCGTACAAAACCCCTACCCCTTTCCAGCACATTTTGGGTGAATCGACGTAACATAGTCATTACTATACGTTTGTGTTAAACCTCAGACCACTATGAACACAAGGTTGCCGAGCTTAGAATATTATTAAACCAGTATTCTGACATGATAGTTTATTATACCCTATGTGTGAATTCCTCGTACTCAAAGTGGGGCTATCGATTTAATGTGCCACGTCATGCCCGATGATCGACGGGATATTAACGAAGACGTCCGGTTCGCTTCCCTGCGATGTCTCTTTGAGTCGAGCCTAGTGGCACAAATGTTACAATAATGTAACGATAAAAAGTGCACAGCTGAGAAAAGTGAAACATGGTTCATGTTTTGATTTTCGATGAGTCTCAAAAAATGGATGTTCAAAAATCGATATCAACATCCAAAAATCAACTTCGAAATTACTTGTATTTCTAAATGTCGATTGCTTAAAAACGTATTCATGGTTTGAAAACGAATCATATCATCTCTGGATAGATAGGATTTTACTTGGACGTCGTTAGTCACGCACCCGACTATCTTTCAATCTCAAACTATTGGAAGTCTCAGATTGATACACCATAAATACATTTGCGAAGTGTCTGGGCTACATAATTTTAATCATTCAAGGACATAAAATTTATATTACATATAGTGGACATAAATGAGTTACAAATTACTGTCGTGTTCTGCAACATTTTCTGCTGAAGACATTTTTATTTTTCATCAACATCAACTGGCATTTGTAAAGTGATTATTTCTCCCTCAAGCATACTAAGTGCATTGTTAAAATTTATGGATGGGGTACCAATCTTTCTAAAATTCTTGCATACAACAATTGAGCTTCTGCATGACTCCTCCAAATTCTGTACTTGTGTGTACACATGAAACATATGTCACTAACACGTGACTTGTGGGGATTCCACTTCTGTACGTCTGGGAAATCGCTTCTGACAGAGAAATCGTTTCTGTTGCGGAAATGTCTGACATCACAGAAATTGCTTTGAAACTCTTATCATTGAGAGAGCTGAAATTGCTTTGAACTCGGTCATTGAGAGCGCGGAAATTGCTTTGAACGCCCAGTCATTGAGAACGGTGAAATTGCTTTGAACGTCCAGTCATTGAGCGCGGTGAAATTGCTTTGAACGCCCAGTCATTGAGAGCGGTGAAATTGCTTTGAATGCCCAGTCACTGAGAGCGCGGAAATTGCTTTGAACGCCCAGTCATTGAGAGCGCGGAAATTGCTTTGAACGCTCAGTCATTGAGAGCGCTGAAATTGCTTTGAACGCCCGGTCATTGAGAGCGCGGAAATTGCTTTGAACTCTGTCATTGAGAGCGCGGAAATTGCTTTGAACGCCCAATCTTTGAGAGCGTGGAAATGTCCTTCTCGTCCACCGTAGTTATATAGCAGATCGACATACTAGGAGTAAAACGTTCTACAGCATACATAGTACATGATTATAGATGGCCTTGTATATGTACATAATAAACATCATCTGATATTTTAATATAGTCGAGTGTTCTACTCATAACTCAATGGCAAAATACATTGTGTAAATTGGAACTGTAGACTTATTAACCTCGGCAAAGAATAAATATTTCGTAAATCATAACTGAAAAGGTCTTGTCTGAAAAATGTTCAATCTCATTGACAGACGTAGAACGCTCGCGTTTTCGAACACTGTCACCAATGCAATGTCAAGCTGTTCCCCACGAAACCATCTACCCTCTCCTGAATAACTATCCCTCACTTTTGACCCGTTAGATACATCAACTAAAATAAGCCATTATTAGGTAGAAGACATCTTATCACAAAATACTACTTTTTAATGTTTGCTTTTGAAAATTCACAATGTTTCACTGTTAAGAAAGATTTTTAAAACTGCAAAACGACCTCATATTGCGAGTGTAACAAAAAAATTTAAACGAAATATGTAATTTTACAGCCCTAAGTCTGGACTACAATCTCATGACTACTTTTCTTTCATATATGGTTAGGCGCTCATCGGCAATTTTGATGTGGCAATTTCGCCACCAATTTTGATCGTACAAAATCAAAACTCCATAAATAAACCACAAAGTACTTCCCCTTTCAAAATGAGGTAATTTTAGAATGATTATTATCGCTTTTATTTATGATTGATGTCAAAAATCATCCCCTACGGTGACAGCGTATGCTAGCAACTTTGTCAGTTCGGGTCGGAATACCTACAGTGGAATGCACCATTCTGTAGAAGGGGTACAGTGTTCAGATTTGTGCTGAAGTCTGCGACCCTGTGTCACTTGTCATTGAGGGCGCACCATGTGCAGAATTCAGAATATATTACATTGCTTGTTGTCTGCCATCAATAGTGTCTTTTGAAAAGTGGTTGTGGCATGAACAAATCTGAATAGCCCCCCCCCCCCCCCCCCCCAACATGTAGACCAAATATCAAAGTATTCTGAGTGTCAGTTTTGGAGATGAAGATGTAAATAACAAAAGTTGAGAGACGGGCAATGGAGATTTATCAACCTACTCCTTAAAGTACATGGGTAGCGATTCCTCAACTGATTTCCAACAAAAGCACAAAGTGTTTTGGGCATCCCCTGAGGAGAAATTATTTTGGTCAAACAAATTTTCACAGCCTTCCTCCCCCTTCGCACTCTCAAGAAAGTCATGCACCCCCCACCCCCGAATGATGGTCCCAAGAATTTTCGTAGGCCTATCCCCCGTAAATTCTGACTCCAGCAGCTTATGAAGCGTTTTTTCCAAAACTTCTATTTTTAGACCTAATTTGCATATTAATAACCCAGTCAAAATCAGATCTGGGTAGTTCAAGACACCTTCACACTAAATTAATAGGCCCTTTATATTAGTTTTGGAGAAGAACATAAAATGCAAAACGTTGACAGTCAAAGGTCAGGCATCAATTACCTACTAAGCTCCGCTGTCTGTCTTTGAAAGCGGAGCTAACAAACATAGCATTACCGAAAACATAAAATGTATCTAGTATACACAGTAACAGAAATCATACAATGTTCACATATGGTACATCAGAGTCTATATATTTGTACATTAACTTGTTCATGCAATGACCTTTGGCTCAACTCCTAAATATACTATATTGTCAAACCCAAATGTTTGAATCCCATGGTGTTGGATTAGTAGATCACTGAAGCCATTAGGATTAAAATAAGATTCTTTTGTTTAGGACCAACTTTGTTAATGTCTCTGCCAGACAACCATTTTTCAAACTGAGATTTGAATTCTAATCTGACTGAGTTTAATGCTGTCAGTGTAAAATGTGTACTTAATACATCTAGGTGACATACCTTCATTACATTTTTGAATTCACTGTCACTGTCTATTTTCTTCTGGATAAGAGTGGATGCTCTCAGCTGACAACTACAGAATCTGATGTATGGTGTCATGTGTGGAAGCTGAGAAAGTGGAAACATAATTGACTGATGACAACTGAAATATAAGATAACATTAGTGCTACTGTCCATGGTATATTGTCTGGTTTTGTGTGTGTGTGTGTGTGTGTGTGTGTATGTATGTATGTATGTATGTATGTATGTATGTGTGTGTATATATGTATGTGTGTGTGTGTATGTATGTATGTATGTATGTGTGTGTATGTATGTAAGTATGTGTGTGTGTGTGTGTATGTATGTATGTATGTATGTATGTATGTATGTATGTATGTAAGTATGTATGTATGTATGTATGTATGTATGTATGTGTGTGTTGAAATGGCTCAAAAACTGCAAGTGTGTTTACAATTATTTTGATGCAGCTATAGGTATTAGTTGGGCATTGGTATGCTTGGCGAATGAAATGATTAGACCTCAGAAATACTAATTACATATTAAAAGTGGTGAAAATGGAGAAAACATTCCATTTGAAGCAGAAAGGATATATCTAATCTATATATAGACTTGTATTTACCTGCTCACACAAGATATCACCAATATTACGAATAACACAGCTTTCTCCACTCATCTTCTTTCGAACTCTTAGTGCCCTATAAAGTAATGTCTTGATTCTTATATGGGTTACTATACATACCACAAACTCTTAACACTTTCAGTGGTGTGTATTTGTTTTCTAGTCAACCATTTATGTACAGTTTTCTGCAACAGCAAAACTTTGGGATTCAATTTCCCAAAAAAATTTTGAATTCGTCAGAAATTTTCATTTGTAATTTAGATTTCTAGATGGATGAACAACTTACTTTAACATTTTCGTATTACACATGATAATTTCCTTCCAGTTGACAAATATGGTGGCTAGGTCATCCTTGGATACCACGGTTGCCATGGGTTTGTAAAATACCTAGTGGTACCACAATATTGGTAGATTATGAAATAAAGTGTACATGTGGATATTCATTATCAGGACATTTAGCCTTTCTATGTCTCAGATCTGTCATTCTGCTTTGCTTTTCCACTATCTGCTTGTGCTTGTAAATTTAGCCACACCCCAATGGCTGTTAATAATAGAGCTATTTGTACAAATTGACAAAAATTACTCTATATGTAAATCATGTCCATGGTAATTTGTGTGTTCATTTCAGTAATGACTAAATTTACAGAATGACTTCATTTGAATAAACAAATCTGACATAGCTTATCACTTCCCTTTGTGACCAATCAGCATGAGGAAATATTTTCAAATTTCAATGACGGATTGGGGTGGTGGTGATTCTAACATAAACAGATAGTGTAATAAAGTGAAGTACTTTTGTAGAATATCAATGATCTATGATTTAGACAGGCTAAAGGAAAACAAGAACTTTACATGGAAATCATCATAGATTAGTTATTAAAGGAAACCAAGAACTTTACATGGAAATCATCATAGATTAGTTATTAAAGGAAAACAAGAACTTTACATGGAAATCATCATAGATTAGTTATTAAAGGAAACCAAGAACTTTAAGTGGAACTCATCATAGATTAGTTATTAAAGGAAATCAGACAGTAATCACAATTCCACTATGGCTTAAGTTATAGAGTTAGGTGTGGAATTGTGTCTTTACCCAGAGTATGTAGGTAAACTCTATGTATTATCTATGGGAGCTAAACTAGCTAAAGAAGATAAACACAGCTAAACTACCTGACTTCAGCTAATCCAAATATCGTTCTAAACTTTATAAACTATCTGCCAACTAGATGGCCTTCTCTTGTGAAAAATGTTTTACAAGGATATATCTGCTAACTATCCATTGGCAATCCTAATATCATTCTAAACTTTATAAACTTTATAAACTATCTGCCAACTAGATGGGCCTTCCCTTGTGAAAAAAGATTTACAAGGATATATCTGCTAATTATCCATTGGCAATCCTAATATCATTCTAAACTTTATAAACTTTATAAACTATCTGCCAACTAGATGGGCCTTCCCTTGTGAAAAAAGATTTACAAGGATATATCTGCTAATTACCTAATTTATCAATATCAATCTGCGCCATGGCCTGGGATTACATGTCAATCTACAGCAAGGAGAAGATAGGGAGACCAATGTGTGCAAGAATGCCTCGTGGATGTTAAATATTTGTCACTGCTGTCATATTCACCAATAACTGGTGGTAAACATCAACGTGCATCAAATTGTTGCTGTGGCCACATTGACGACAATGACCAGGAAATGAAAAATAGCACCAATGGAGTTGGAGCACAACTCTATTTGGCTCTATTTGGAAATACACACCACCATTTGGCTGTTGCTATGGGTGTGGTTTTGTTGCTAGGGATATTTGCATATTTGTTTTGACGGTTCTTTTACAACCTCATTAAATTTCAGCCCAATCTGCTCAGTAGTTTGGGAATTAAAGATTTTTGACAAAAAAAGACATTTTTTGACCTACTTTGCGTATCACTAATGAGATATCATGTCATGAACAATTCTTAATCTAAACAGCCCTATGAACATTTCCACCCAATTTCAACCTAATCTGCTCAAAAGTTTTGGAATGATAGATTTTTGATCAAAAACACACATTTTCAGACCTAATTTGCATATCACTGATGGGATCATCATGTCATAAACAATTCTTAATAAAAACACCCCTGAGAACGTTCCCACCAAATTTCAGATTGACCTGCTTGGTAGTTTTTGAGTTTAAGTTTTTTCACCAAAAATAAGACACACACAGTCACACATGCAGTGGCAGACAGAGACACACACACACACACACACACACACACAATGGTGCCAATGTTGTTGTACAGTTTTTTTAGCACAACTGAACTGATAAGGTTCAGAAGTGCTATAGGCATGGCAAAGTGTCTGTCTGTCGGTCTGTCTATGTGGATGTGTGCGTGTGTGTGTAAACATCTTAAAGTCAAAAACTGCTGAACCGATTGTCATATTTGGTGGGTGTATTACCTTGGTGTATTACCTAAACATTTTTTTAATGTTTATTCACTTGTCTATTAATCCCTGTTGTTATCTTTACAATATACATGATCATTTAGCTGTTTCTATGGGCATAGTCTTGCATATTTGTATACTTTTTGAATGTTTCCTTCACTTATCTAAGAATCCCTGATGTTATCTTTGTGAAATACACAATTTGGCTGTTGCTATGGGCATGGTCATGGTTGCTATGGATATTTACATACATTTTTTGAATGTTTACTTACTCACCTACCAGTTGATGTTATTTTAGCAAAATATACTGGCATTTGGTTGCTGAGTGGTTGCAAGGGCCAATTTGTCAAAATGTTTTGAACAATCTGCTGAATGACACTAGAAATATCTCACCTAATTTCAGTCTCATTGACCAAGTACTTATTGAGATAGAAGTTTTTGACCAAAATATCAATACTATTCTAAGTATTAAGAGATTCGAAGACATAAAGAATATAAATACTGAATGTGCAGAGTAGTGCTTCAAGTGGCTAGGCAACTTTAAACTTATTGTTAGAAGAATGATGCAATACAAGTTCAAAATATTTATGTGGGTCATATCATATATGTGAGTGTAGAAATAGCATGATTGATATTTAGATCATCTAAATAGTGGATATATTATAAAGTTTATAATAATATTTAGATCCACAAAATTAGCAGATATATCCTTGTAAAAAATTTTTCACTTGGGACAATCTATCTATTTATTATTATTATTATTATTTGACTTTATTTAAACTCGATAAATTGTTGAGCCAAAGGCTCTTCTCACACAATGTCGAGTATCTTAAAAATATTTACAATATATACATTAAAATATTATATTAAAATATCACAGGAAACCGCCAGAACATATGTAAAATACAATTAAACATGACATACATATCTAAATATTTACTCTAATTAGAAGATAGTTTATAAAGTTTAGATTTAGATTTAGACACTTCAAATTTAGCTTTCTAAACTTCTAGCTAAACTTTGTAAACTAGCTAAAACACAGTTGCACACCTTACTTGGCTTATAGCACCTGACTATTGTAAAATAAAGTTGTATGAAATAACTTACATCCATGACTAGCTGCATATTATCAACATAGCTCTGTTCAGTGTCAATCAATTCATGGATGTGTTGTTGTCGTTTCCTCTCTGTAGGTGTCAAATTTTCATACACTTTTCTATCTTTGTACCCTGCAACAGTATATAGCATGAATTGAAAACATACTTGAGTATTAACAGTATTCAGACCACCACTGTAAAACTAGTTTATATCCAGACAACATGACAGGTTTCCAATTAATTTACACATTAAGTACTTTTCATCCACTTGATTCAAATTCAGGGTTAGGTGCTGGATCACAATACCTTTAACCTGTCCAACGGCTCACTCACTCCAGTAAACGTGACTTACTCAGACGTTCACCTTAAAAGGCAAGACAGGGGTATACGAAGTGTCTGCAATATGTAAGCAATGGCTTAATTTTGATGGTCTACCCTGTAGGTCAAGGTGCAGGTCAAAGGTCCTTGTCATACAAGAAAGCTTGCATGTGATTATATGGGGTTAGACACTTGAATAGAGTCCATGTATTGAAGTTTTTGACTTATGCAGCAAGAGAGTGATTTTTTACTATAACTATGGCTTCTATTCGGTAAAAATGACATAAGCACCAAAAATGATGCTTGTGTATACTTTTTTACTTCAAAATTACTTGTAAAGATGATTTCAAAGAAATGGCTAATAGGTAAACACTATAATGTGTCTGTGATAGGTATGAATTGGCTTGATTTTGATAATTGGACCAGAAAACCTAGATCAAAGGTCAAGGTCTCAAAAGATAGCTTGTATCTGATAATATTGGGGTAGGCACTTGAACGGAGGAGTGTCTGTGTGTTACAGTTTTTGAGTTATGCAGTAAATATTGATTTTTAATTACAAATATGGCCGCCATTCGGTCAAATTTGCATATTATGGATGAACGAAGCCCATTGTAATAGCACTCTTTTCAGAGGTTGATAATTCTGGAAAGAAATTGACAATGTCAAAGGAAAATGAATTTACCCTAATTTGTAATGGTATTTGCCAAATGACACAATGCTACCTACCTGTCATTTTGTATAGTTAGGTATAATAATAGTGTGTGATTTCCCCATATTTTCACAGTTTAGCATATTATATACAATATTGATAAGACCTGCTTGGGTTTTGGCTGGTAGATACAAACCTACATGTCACAAATGACCTCAGTCATTATTTTCATGGTGTATATGCAAATTTCATCTTCCAGGTATTTAAGCTACCACTAAAAACCTTAACGATTCCCAATGGGTATCAAACGTCAAAGTCTGTTAAAGAGGTCAGACTAACACTCAGTTTTATTATTTGGTCAAATCACTGACATAATTTATTCAAATTTATTCAAAGTGTGACAGTTACATGGCTCTGTTATAACAATTTACAAGTTGCGTTCCCAAGCAACGCTTGCAATGTAAACTAATGACAAAATATGTATTTAGGTACACTATAACAACTAAATAGATTTGTTGCTATGACATTTCTTACATAAGGTTAATTAAAAGTATGTTGTGAAAGACTGTCTTTGGAAAGCTTAATAAAATGATGAAAGTGATACACAGCTATCAACTGTGGCAAGTTATGGTGAAATTGCAAACGCAGTACAGTACTGTACAGTTGACAATGATACTAAACTGATAATGTGGATGTTTACAGGATGTCACGCCATGTACTACTTTAAACCTGTCAAGTGTACACCCCCCCACCACACACACACACTCATAGTTTTCTAGTTTCTGGCCATGTATATCAAATGAACTAACATAAAATACACATATCTTTACAAATGTTTGGTTCTTTATGTCACATACTTTATCTACGAAGTTCTATGATTGGTCTGTCTGACTACAAATGAAAACTTGGGTGTAGGTGGCACTTAGTGTGCATGTGATTGGGTGTAGGTGGCACTTAGTGTGCATGTGATTGGGTGTAGGTGGCACTTAGTGTGCATGTGATTGGGTGTAGGTGGCACTTAGTGTGCATGTGATTGGGTGTAGGTGGCACTTAGTGTGCATGTGATTGGGTGTAGGTGGCACTTAGTGTGCATGTGATTGGGTGTAGGTGGCACTTAGTGTGCAAGTGGTCGGGTGTCGGCCTCCGGAAAGTGTACATGTGGTCAGGTGTAGGTGGTGCTAGATGTACATGTGATCAGGTCAACTAATTATAATGCATGGGATTCCATTTCAAGGTTTACTGGTAAGTCTTTTCTCTCTCAATTTGCTGTATACAGAACAAAGTTAGACATAGATATTGACACTATTACATACATGAACCTGGTTTGGGCTACTCTGATATCAAAACACTCTTTTAAGTTCTAATTCAAAAATACTCAAATCATATAAATTTTGTTTGAACTGAAATCAGCTAGACAACATTAACAACATCAAGGATGAATGGCTCTAGTTGATTACAACTAAAGACTTGAAGTCTACCTACATAGCTATCGTGTCTTTAGGTCAATTCTACATCTATACTCAAAGTTATTATTTACTTAGAATTCATTTTACTCTTTCTCTACAGCAGATGTAGTAAAAAAATCAAAATTTTCCAATATTTCTAAAACTCAGCATCTACACTTCTGACAGTGACACAAATTTGTACAATAGCATCTCAAAGCCTCTTTGGGATTGGAAGACAAAAATTACATCTGGGCTCAGTAATAAGGATTATCCTGTAAATTAATCTGGGCTTACTAGTCAAGATGATTCTGTCAGTTTATCTGGGCTTAGAAATAAGGATGATCCTGCCAGTTCATGTTATCATAATAGTTAATAGGAGACTAAATCACTAAAAGTTAATAGGAGACTAAATCTTAATAGTTAATAGGAGACTAAATCACAGGTTTTCAGTAAGATGCTCATTAGAAATGACACAATACTTATACTGCATACATAAATACTGGTATACACACAAATATTACAATTAATTCACATCAAAATAACACAGAGATTTTTTCTACCTCTAATTTTTCCCTATCAATTTTGTTTCAAACTATCAATACTAGACTATAGAAAATAGCACCAATGGCATTGTAGCACAATAGTGCAGTTTAAACCAGAGTTAAACTGAATACCTGCCGTAAGGGCAAAACTGTAGATTTTTGGGCCTACACACATTGTTGGAATGCAAACCTCTGAACTGTAGCTATTATACATGATGTATGTACCACTTAATTGGAAAATTAATGATACAAAATTGTATGAAGTTTGAAGCTTACATAGTTAAAATATGGTCTAATTATAAAAAATAGTGCCAATGGCGTTGCAGCACAACTGTACAGTTGTTAAAAATGTTTAACCCATATGCTGATCCATACTAGGTATACATGTAGGTGTTCATTTGCTGAATGATTATCCATACATTCATTTGTCTACTTATCCCTGTTATCTTTGCAATATATGTGATCACTTGGCTGTTGCTATGGGCATGGTCTTGTTGCTAGGCACATTTGTATACATTTTTTTAATGTGTCTGATATTTTTGCAAGATGTGTGATCATTTGGCTGTTGCTATGGACGTGGTCATGTTGCTAGGCATATTTGCATACATTTTTTTGAGTGGTTATTCATTTGCCCATCAATTCCTATTGTTATCATTGCAATATACGTGATTATTTGGTTGTTGCTATTGGCGTGGTCTTGTTGCTAGGCAAATAACATACATTTTTTTTGAATGTTTATTCAATTGTCTATTCATTCGCATGGTTATCTTTGTGCAATACACAACTGATTGGCTGTTGCTATGGGTGTGGCCTTGTTGCTATGCAAATCTACATACATTTTTGGAATGTTCATTCAATTATCTATTAATCTCTGTTGTTATCTTTGCAATATATCTGGCTGTTGCTATGGGTGTGGTCTTGTTGCTAGGCATATTTACATACATTTTTGAATGCTTATTCAATTGTCTTTTAATCCCAGTGGTTATCTTTGTGAAATACCTCACCGTTTGGCTGTTGCTATGGGCGTGGTCTTGTTGCTAGGCAAATGTACATACATTTTTTGAATGCTTAGACACCCCTAAGAATGTTCCCACCAAATTTCAGACCGATCTGCCCAATAGTTTTTGAGTAAGTTTTTGACCAAAAATTACATTTTTCGACCCAAATCACACACCGGTAGTAAGATCATTTTGATTTGAACAATTTCCCAACTAGACACCCAAGGTAATACACCCATCAAATATCATGGCAATCGGTACATGCAGGAAATTTAACCTGCCAAACACAGTATGATCATGGAGGTCTTGATATGACTATTTTTCTTTCCCCATAAAATGTGTGACTTCTTATTCTTTGTACAAACTGTTTTTTTGGAATGCCTAAGGATTGTGCATTTATAAGAACCTGTTTTAATCATAGTGTCTAAGATTTAATTCAGCTGTGCTAAAAACAGGCCTAGGTTACCAAGCAACCTTTAACAGATGTTAACCTTTACGCCATTGACATTGATATGTGAAGTAGGCCCATAAAAGATTTAATGATTTCATTGCATCAATAAAACAAGAAAATTGCATTTCCAGGCTGAAGTCAAAACCTTTTGTAATACAACAAATCACATTTTGAAACGTAAAATGCACATTTCTGATGCGATCATTTTCATTTGAACAATTTCCCAACTAGACACTCAAGGTAATGGACCCACCAAATATCATGGCAATCGGGTGATGCCTATAGCACTACTGAACCTCCAGTTCAGTTGTGCTACAAAATCATTGATTATGCACATTAACCATTTAGCTTATAAGTTACATCATCAAGCTTTAAATGATGCATGCAAGTCCTTAGCATAAATGCATGTACTAAATTATCTGAAATTTAAAGTTTGTATTCTAAAGATATTGCCCAGTTATCGAAATGATTACTTATGGAAATTACACATTGCAATTAAAAACTACACAAGCAACTACATCAAAACGAATGATTGGTTATTAGATTAAAATATACTATTTGGTTGTTGCTAAGGGTGCATGGTCATGGTTGCTAAGGCCAATCGTGTCAAAATGTTGGAAGGAAATCTGCAGAATAACACTTCCAGAAACACCTCACCAAGTTTCAGTCTCATTTACTGAGTGCTTTTTGAGATATAAGTTTTTGACTCAAATCACATACCCGTGATGCGATCATTTTGCTTTGAACAATTTCCCAACCAGACACCAAAAGTAATGTTCCCACCAAATACCAAGGCAGTTGGTCTGGTGGTTTTTCAGTTTAAGCCATCCACATACACATACACATACACAGACACAGACACTAGACACAGACACACACACACACACAGACAGACGAACAGACACTGCACCATGCCTATAGCACTACTGAACATTGTCCATTCAGTCGTGTTAAAAATGGCGCAATGGCCAACTGTATTTGGCTCATGCAATGGATGTGGTCTTGTTGCTAGGCATATTTGCATATATTTTTTGGATCTTTATTAACTCACCTTCCCTTTCCCAATTTTCATCTCTGCAATATAAACCATCATTTAGCTGTTGCTGTCTGCATGGTCAAGTTGCTAAGGATATTTGCATACATCTGTATTCACTTACATACCCATCCCTGTTATCTTTGTAATATGCATCATCATTTCACTGCTACTAAGGGTGTGGTCATGGTTGTTAGGGCCAATTGTGTCCAAAAAAAAATTAACAGTAACTGCAGAATAACGCCTCCAGAAACATAACCACCAAGTTTCTACCCCATTCACTATGCAGTGTCAAGATTGAAGTTTTTGACCAAGATTGACATTATTAGACCTAATATTTATAGTGCTAATGGGATTATCATGTTGTAAATACAGCTTCATCTACAGATGCCCAGATACATCCCCATTCAATTTCAGCCCAGTCTACTCAATTATTTTGGAATTATAGATTTTTGACCAAAAAGACACATTTTTAGCTCTAATTTGCATATCACTCTTTGGATCATAATGTCATGAACAATTTTTAATATAAACACCCTGAAGAACGTTCTTGAGATTACAAGTTTTGACCAAACAGACATTTTCATACCTAATTTGCATATCATTGATGGGATCATCATGTCATGAACACTTCTTAATCCAAACACCAAAGAATGTTCTCACCAAATTTCAGACCAATCTGCCCAGTAGTTTTTGAATTTGAGTTTTTTGACCCAAATCACACACTGGTGCTAAGATCATTGCGATTTGAACAATAATAATAGTAATATACCCACCACATATCATGGCAATTGGTCCAGTGGCTTTTGACTTTAAGTTGTGTACACACACACACACACACACACATCCATACACACATTCACAAAGACAGACAGACACTTTGCCATCCCTATAGCACTACTGAACCTGAAAAGTTCAGGACAGTTGTGCTAAAAAGTGAATTCCTAGGAATATAATGTACTAGACAGAGCTGCCTTATCAAGGTACTAGTAAAAACAACATAATATAATTGGTAAAATACTTATGATTTAATGATTAAATATTTCTAAAATAATAACATACCACCCATCTCTGGCTTCAGAACTATAACCAACCAAAAGATTAACACTTCATTATAGCACCATCTATTTCTCACTTTTCATGTGAAGCTCTAAATATTTGGGGTGTTGAAAACAATAAGTATCAGACACTTATACGTAGATACAATTTTAACAAACTTAACACGCTTCAAGGTCTTTCTTGCATCATGTGATTTGAAGTGACAAATAACAACTTTTCAGCCAATAGTCATTCTCATCTCTTAAATAAATGCCCAGCCAATCAGAGTAATTCTAACAGAATGGCTACTACTCAGGCCTAAAAAGAATAATTGTTTGGTTCCAGTTACACGACCGCCACCTCAGTTTTCACTGCTGACCCTAAACTTTTTTCGCATATTCAAGAAAAAAATAATAAAATCGCAAAAATTGTGAAGTCTCATGAGAAATAGTGGATGTGAAAACTGCCATCAACTTAAAAAGACACTCTAAAACTGTTCTTCCAATCTGTAATGGCTCTACGTATGATAGGAAGAAATGAGCAACACAGAGATCATTTGGAAAACAATGGAAAACTAGACACTCACACATGAAAAAAATATAAAATAAAAATCTACCTACCACCTATTTTAAAATCGTGCGTAACCAGAACCACAGATTTTTTTTTAACACTAACCATTAAATAAAATAGCACCAATGGCACAACTGTACAGTTCTTAAAAATGTTTATCCATATGCTGATCCATGCTAGGTATAGGTGTTCATTTCGTTCACTTGTCCATGAATCCTAGACTGTCAACAGTCATCTCAACTTTTATTGTAATTCATCTTTAATACTATTGTCGCTAAAATCAACAGACTTAAACATAACATGGTGTGTGTTGGACGTTCCATGAAGTCAAGACAGCTGTTCTAACCCACTGGACTTCAATATTTATGAATATTCATGAGTGCCCTTGTTTATTTGCATAACAAAACAAACATATCATTGTTGGGGAGACTACACTACATGCATTATGTTCATTGACATGACTCGAGTTACAGCATGGATGTATCTCACTAATAAATACATGGTTTATAATCTCAGTAAAGAATGTTCAGTTCAGGGATAAGGTTAGGACTATCTGTGAGTAGTAAAAAGTCACTTCACATGCATGATCAGAGCATGATTGGGTGTCAACAGCTGTTACTTTTGGAAATGAAAGATTTTTTGGCCAAAAGGATATATTTAGAAAAAAATTATTTGCATATCACTGGTGAAATCGTGTTATGAAGTGTTCTTAATCAACACACCCCCAAGAATGTTCCAACCAAATTTGAGACCAATCCCAGAAATTTTGTAGTTTTAAGTTTTTTGACCAAAAATCACAACTCTGATGCGATCATTTTCATTTGAGCAATTAGACACCAAAAGTAGTGTCCCCATCAAATACCAACTTGAAGGCAATCGGTCAGATGGTTTTTGAGTTTAAGTTGTGCACATACATACACAGACAGACACACAGTCAGACACTACACCATGCCTAGAGCACTACTGAACCTTATCAGTTCAGTTGTGCGAAATATAAGGAAAAAAACCATAAAATTACAACAGTTGGATGAAAGATCTGATGGTGAAGTAGAAATTGTGGAGTGGTTAACCCAGCTCAACTAAAATCCCTGAAATTCCAACAGTGGTACATTTAGTTGTGACAAACTAATACAGACAAAAAAATAAACCATAACTGTGGTATATATTATATTGAGAACAATGCCTTGGTGATGTAGACATACTTATCCCATACTCAACATAATACAATTATAGTACATTTACTAAAAGACCATAACAATGTATATTGGAAGTGTACACGAATAAAACATTTGATGGCCATAGACTAAATTAAACCATCCATCCTCTGGTGCATGCAATTTTATCAATGTCCATTGTTGAGACATTCTTAATGCCAACATCTCACAATAATAAGTTGTTTGTTTCTAAGTTTCTAAAGTGCACTGTACAACATTTTACCCACAACTCTCTCTGATTTGTAGTGTTGGACATCATCTCCTTGAAGTCAGACAAATCTCACCAGTGTATAGGGTTTTGTAAAAACATTTTTTCCATTTGGCAAGCGTAGAAGTGCCACTGATGAGTTTCTGAATACCCATTTTCATCGTTCTGGTATCAGTGATTTATTGCAGGAGTAGCAATTTTAGGAATTTGTTAGCAGATTTTCTTGAAAGACATGCAGAATATTTGCGACGAAACTAAGGAAAATATATGCACCTGTTATGACTTTGCCAAAGATATAGATTTATTTGATTATAGGTATGACAAAAGAAATTTACATACTAAAACTCATCATACACACTGACTACCCAAGTTATTGACACTTTGACAGTGAAAATTGTTTTATTCACAGCACATGCTTAATTTAGTTGTTAGTTCATTTTTATACAAAATTTAGTACTTTATTTTTGATTCCTAAGCGTTCTTTTGCTACATATTAATTAAACTTAATTACTATGCTTAAAATGTTGAAAAGTATGGATTTTTGAAAAAAGTTATAAAATAAGGAACCTCCAAGCATACCAATCAGAGAGAGTTGTGGGTAAGATATTGTACAGTGAAATGGTCTAAGTTTCTAAAGTGGTCTCACCAGAGTACATTGTACATAGTCTTTCTACTATCTTTCATTGAATAGTCATTTTACTAAATAATAAAGGACAGTATTTGCAGACAAAACTGCATCTTGAACACTTTATCAGAAGTAATAACATTTCAGACTGAAATAGCTCTTTCTTTATTCTTATAAATAACATAAAACTGTTAACATTTCTATCTGTATTGTCCATTCTTGATGCTCTTTGGTCATTCAATAAGAAATGTATTGTCATGATTAAACCAATATTAAATTAAGTACACACTTTCTGTCGTCATGGTTTCCATTCTTTTAGTTAATCAATTTTGCAATATGTTAACAGCAGAATGTGCCTCCTGCTTTTTTAATCCTAATTCATTATTTCTGTCAATATTGAAAACAATACAATGTACTATTTATCTAAATTATTATTACACTTCTTTCAGAATAACTACGTTATCAGAATAACACGGTGTTATTAGAATACCAGCATGTTATCAGAATACCAGTATGCTATCAGAATAACAGTACGTTATCAGAATAACAGTACGTTATTAGAATAACAGTACGTTATTAGAATACCAGTACGTTATCAGAATAATAGTATGTTATCAGAATACCAGTACGTTATCAGAATACCAGTACGTTATTAGAATAACAGTACGTTATCAGAATAATAGTACGTTATCAGAATACCAGTACGTTATCAGAATAACAGTACGTTATCAGAATAACAGTACGTTATTAGAATAACAGTACGTTATCAGAATAATAGTATGTTATCAGAATACCAGTACGTTATCAGAATACCAGTACGTTATTAGAATAACAGTACGTTATCAGAATAATAGTACGTTATCAGAATACCAGTACGTTATTAGAATACCAGTATGCTATCAGAATACCAGTATGTTATCAGAATAACAGTACGTTATCAGAATAACAGTATGCTATCAGAATACCAGTACGTTATCAGAATAACAGTACGTTATCAGAATACCAGTATGCTATCAGAATAACAGTACGTTATCAGAATAACAGTATATCAGAATAATAGTACGTTATCAGAATACCAGTACGTTATCAGAATACCAGTACGTTATCAGAATACCAGTACGCTATCAGAATAACAGTACGCTATCAGATTAACAGTACGTTATCAGAATACCAGTATGCTATCAGAATAACAGTATGCTATCAGAATACCAGTACGTTATCAGAATACCAGTACGTTATCAGAATACCAGTACGTTATCAGAATAACAGTATGCTATCAGAATACCAGTACGTTATCAGAATACCAGTACGTTATCAGAATAACAGTATGCTATCAGAATACCAGTACGTTATCAGAATAACAGTACGTTATCAGAATAACAGTACATTATCAGAATACCAGTACGTTATCAGAATAAGAGTATGTTATCAGAATAACAGTATGTTATAAGAATAACAGTATGCTATCAGAATACCAGTACGTTATCAGAATACCAGTATGCTATCAGAATAACAGTATGCTAACGGAATAACTATGCTATCAGAATAACAGTATGTTGGATCAGAATAACAGTATATTATAATATAAGTACTTTATCAGAATAACAGTACATTACCAGAATAACAGTACATTATTAGATTAACAGTACGTTATAATAACAGTATGTCATCAGAATTACAGTATGGTATCAGCTTTCACACACCTTGACTACAAGGTTCACATACATTTTTAGATTCATGTCCATACAACTATTGTCAATTCTAAACTATAATAATGTGCCATCCTTGCCTGCAACCCTTTGTACAAGTGTGTGCACACATGCAAGCATATAAGCGTGCACGTGCACGTGCACACACACACACATAAAAATGCATCATGACTATAACAGAGCTGTAAGATGTGCGTGAGTGCTCATGTAGTATAATACTCTTCTCAAGTGATTCTTGAGTTCTTTGCAGCTAGCTGTACTTTGAATGTACAAATACATACATTATAACAAACAAAAAATGCAATATTGCCATATTACATACTGGACTTATAGATTTGTTATTGTTATCCCAAGGCAACTTTCCAAGGTTTTCTTATAGAAATGTTTAAAAGTAAAGGCACAGATTCTACATGTACAAAGTCTATTATAGTGTTGAAATCAAACTGGCTTTAACAGTGAACACCTACTGTAAGTGTAACACTACACTTTAACAGTGAACAACTACTGTAAGTGTAACACTACACTTTAACAGTGAACAATTACTGTAACACTACACAGTGAACACTGTAACACTACACTTTAACAGTGAACAATTACTGTAACACTAGACTTTAACAGTGAACAACTACTGTAACACTAGACTTTAACAGTGAACAACTACTGTAACACTACACACAGTAATATATACCACTATTTACCTGCAATATAACCAATGGGATACAACTGACAAGTATTATTTGACTTTTATACAGGGAAGGCAGTTTTCTTAAATACAGCAGTATCATCTATAATTGTTAAAACTCACCTGACTGACTCAAACCATCTTTGACTTAGGAGTAAGATCAATAGTTCAATGTAGGATAAAAAACTAAATGTTTCCACTTTGGGGGCTGGGGGTGAGGGTGGGGGGTGAGGGGTGGTGAGTTTTAGTTCTCATTCTACAAAATTGATTTTACTTTTAATAGATATTTTGCACCCCTAAATACAAATATTTCTTTAAAAAATGTCACATTGAGAAAAGGAAGAATTTTTGCTATTGTAAATGCATTGTCACTAAAAAAACCAAGTGACAGATCAGAATAGCTCCACTGTTTTATTGTTTTTGTTGTTGTTCTTTCTTTTGTTTTTGTAATGTGTAGAAGTGGTTGTGTTGTTCAGCTCTTCCACTATGCAGTTTTGCTTTTAGTGAAACCCTGTTTCGAACAAACACTTGTTGTTGAGGGGGTATGATGCATATAATTCTAGAGCATATTACATTGCTTGTTGTCTGCCGTCAATGGTGTCTTTTGAAAAGTGGCTGTTTACTTCAGTCTAGTGGACTGATTTCCAATATGGTGTCGGTCACAATGCCCATTCACATATTTAAATTTTGTTTAAAAAAATACCCCCCCCCCCCCAAAAAAAAAAAATCGTCAAAAATAGAAAAGAACATGTGCTGACTTGCCAGCTTACAGAAGTCTGATGCTTGCTTTACAAGACTACTACCTGGTTGTTGACATTGGATTTTTTCTTCTCAATAATTGTTATCTTTGACTAATCCAATATATTGTATTAATAACATGTGTATTTGAATATTGCAACAAAATAAAAATAGCAATAAGTCAGAACATTTTTGGTAAGGCTGGCAGGCAGAGCAAGGGGATTTTATTTTATATGAACTAACCAAGGGAAATAATTTGTTATATTCATAGTTTGGTATACTGCCACACTCCAATTACCCACCCTGCAGTCATTTTGGTATATTGCCACACTCCAATTACCCACCCGGCAGTCATTTTGGTATACTGCCATACCCCAATTACCCACCCGGCAGTCATTTTGGTATAATGCCACACTCCAATTACCCACCCTGCAGTCATTTTGGTATACTACCACACTCCAATTACCCACCCTGCAGTCATTTTGGTATACTACCACACTCCAATTACCCACCCTGCAGTCATTTTGGTATAGTACCACACTCCAATTACCCACCCTGCAGTCATTTTGGTATACTACCACACTCCAATTACCCACCCTGCAGTCATTTTGGTATACTACCACACTCCAATTACCCACCCTGCAGTCATTTTGGTATACTACCACACTCCAATTACCCACCCTGCAGTCATTTTGGTATACTACCACACTCCAATTACCCACCCTGCAGTCATTTTGGTATACTACCACACTCCAATTACCCACCCTGCAGTCATTTTGGTATACTACCACACTCCAATTACCCACCCTGCAGTCATTTTGGTATACTACCACACTCCAATTACCCACCCTGCAGTCATTTTGGTATACTACCACACTCCAATTACCCACTCAGCAGTCATTTTGGTATAGTACCACACTCCAATTACCCACCCTGCAGTCATTTTGGTATACTACCACACTCCAATTACCCACCCTGCAGTCATTTTGGTATACTGCCACACTCCAATTACCCACCCTGCAGTCATTTTGGTATATTGCCACACTCCAATTACCCACCCTGCAGTCATTTTGGTATATTGCCACACTCCAATTACCCACCCGGCAGTCATTTTGGTATATTGCCACACTCCAATTACCCACCCGGCAGTCATTTTCAAAAGAAGTATCACAAGAAAGCGTCCCACATTTGAAGAAAGAGTAGGGTACGTGAAGAAGTCAACAAAATGTGGCTAAAACAACTCAATTATGTCATTTCAAACAAAGTTTGTAGAATCTCAGTAAACAGGTTCATATGGTTGGAACTTCAATAATATAGTAAAGTTCTTTGATACACAACCAAGTTACTTGTGTTTATGTCTATGTTTTGGTAACTGAATTCTTTGCTGAATGGTAGACATGAATAAAGTAACTAAGTTGAGTTGTGTATCAAAGAATATTACTATATTAAAAGTTTGTAGAATTGTCTGGTTGAGAATGCAACCTACTTTTGACATGAAATGCCAGGAAATAATGATTCTTTCACAGGAGCCTATAGTACTCAACTATCATGGTCAACACTTTTGGTCCAATAGCTGTGTTTGAACAGCACTTCTAGTGGCCAAAGTGTACAATCTTTTGTCTGTCTGATAACTGGAATTATCATTTTTGACACATCAGTGTTTATATTTACATGATTATATTTCATAGCATACTTCACTTCTCATTTTCTATTTCACATTCTAGAATATTTTCAAATATCACACTCAAGATGACTTACAACTCAGATGGGAGATCAAGGAATACACACATTATAACTTACAAAACATCGTTCTCATAAATTGCACAGAAGGCTTGCATTTAATAGTGAAAGACTGTGCTACTATGGTAGTGGGTCAACATGATGAACTTTGACCTTTAACATGACCTTAATGTGGGTGCATAGATGTGGTATGTAGATGAAGCTGTAAACAACATACCACACTGCAGACAGAATGAATGAAGCAATACAAGGTTGAAAAGATAAGAAGATAGATTGATAGCACACAAACAAAACTTGGACCCACTACCAAAATAACACAGTAGCTCCAAATTATTGCAAAAATACGAATCAAATCCAGAGACTTTTGCTGAAGATTTTCTGAACACTTCACAGACAAAGACCAAGTTATTGTTGCGAGGAATCTTCACATCTTGTAGACATCATGTTTTTTTGTCTTGCAATGTTTTTTTTTTTTTCTGGAAGTTCTTTGCCCGGCTACCCACTCACTCTCCATGCACTGATAACTCAGTGAGTTGACTGCTTGCATTGGTTGGTTGGTTGCTATTAAAACTTTTTTTTTAAAAGAAATTTTGGTAGTGGGTCTCAGGTAGGTAGGAGATAAACAGATGATACTGGTATTCCTGTAACAATGTAGGAAATGACAATAGCTATCAGGATACACATATAGCTTTGAAATGACACCATGATATGATATGTAACACTTTTAACAATGATTAGTATGATTTTTAACTGATCATAATGATGGCATGAGCATTAATCATTTAAAGAAAAAATATGTTACAGATAGAGTAAGTTTACAGAATTATCAAAATCAGACTTTAAACATTGTGTTTATGAAGAAGGCAGGCATATTATATCATTTTAAAGGAAAACAGACATCAGATTTTCAGCAGAAAAAAAGGATGCAAAGTTGTCATAAATAAATGACAATGACAAATCTGAAAGAGTACATTCAACATCATTTCAAACATGTCTGAACCCAGGACATTAAATGACTGAACCCAGGACATTAAATGAATTACTGAACCCCGGACATTAAATGACTGAACCCCGGACATTAAATGACTGAACCCAGGACATTAAATGACTGAACCCAGGACATTAAATGACTGGACCCAGGACATTATATGACTGAACCCAGGACATCAAATGACTGAACCCAGGACATCAAATGACTGAACCCAGGACATCAAATGACTGAACCCAGGACATCAAATGACTGAACCCAGGACATTAAATGACTGAACCCAGGACATTAAATGACTGAACCCAGGACATTAAATGACTGAACCCCGGACATTAAATGACTGAACCCAGGACATTAAATGACTGAACCCAGGACATTAAATGACTGAACCCAGGACATTAAATGACTGAACCCAGGACATTAAAGGACTGAACCCAGGACATTAAATGACTGAACCCAGGACATTAAAGGACTGAACCCAGGACATTAAATGACTGAACCCAGGACATTAAATGACTGGACCCAGGACATTAAATGACTGGACCCAGGACATTATATGACTTACTGAACCCAGGACATTATATGACTGAACGCAGGACATTAAATGACTGACCCCAGGACATTAAATGACTGAACGCAGGACATTTAAAGGTGATTCAAAATGCTCACATTCACTATTGGTATTTTGCTAGATGACATGTTTGTGAAATGTTTCCTGGTTTTAAAACTTTAAAAAAGCGTCTGCAAACACCTTAAAATGACCTTTTTTCAGTCAGTTCCCTTCGGATTTACTTCGAGAGTTTTCGGGTATTTCCGGTCCCACCTAGACCACGGGATTTTATGACGTCATAAGGGGTACTGGTTAGCACGTAGCCTATGACGAGCGTAGTCAACAGGTGAATAAAACTCAACAGCGTTGTGAAAAAATACATTGCTGGTTGTTGTAATAGACATCAGTAAACAAAAACTACAGTGTACATGTCTTATTAACCAAATTTACCGATATTTACTCACACTTTCTGACTAATTACCAGTGTCTGTGGGTATAAATGCAACAATACTGTGTCCCCATATTATGGCAAAATAAATCAAAACGGCTAGACTAGATATACATAAACACTTGTAATGCCGTGTGTTTCACATTCAGTGACTTTTATTTGTCTGATTTTTTTAATTATTTACCGACAAGAAGCATTACAATACTTTTGACCCGCATGACGCATCGACAGCATATTTTTTAGCCCACTATACTCGTACTCCCTGATGTCGCCTTTTGAACGGCCCATTTAGCGACAAAGTAAACATATTTATCTCTTAAAAATATACTAGCTATTAGATTACCCATATTATCAGCAATAAAATTGTAAAGAATTAAGTGAATTAAGGAAATTTCGTGAGTTTCGTGTTGTTATTTATATGACTTTAGCAACTCGTCTGGAAGAAAACTTGTATGGTTTCCCTTGTTGCGATATCACTTCATACAACAAGCCTATTTAATATTCATTAGAACAATTTTGTATCGAATCATGGTATTCGAAGTATACAGTTTAGGAAACCAACAAATCAAATATCGCAATGTGTTCATGATATTATATATGATTGGACAATATTGACGTCGGCATGCGGCAATCAAGGTCGTGACCCCAGCACATGGTTAAGAGAGAAAGCCTGCAACTAGACGTACATACACTGCTTCAGCTTTGATCGGCGGAAGGCTATCCTACGTATACCGCCGCGGCCGCAGTGACTGCACAAAACTTGACAACACTACCCACCTACCGATATATAATAATCACCTGTATACCGTGATAAAAACAAGCAATAATTCGAGTCCCCAACAAGTCGATGAGACCTACTTCTGTTCAGTCCGATCCGAATGCGAGTTTCTGAGGTTTTACATGGGTCTCAGATTCGGACTAGAGTATTGCGCCCCAGACAGCCCTGGCCGAAAATAATATATGTAAACTTGCGCTCACAAGCCAAACATGTGACAATACAAGACCACAACGAAATCTATGAAACATTTACAGGTCACTCTCATTTTATATATGGACAGCAAAATTAGGTCGGTCACAGTTCCATTTACATGATGCAATGACTCGGAGCGTGCTTCCCGGTATGCTTGGAGCAAATCGAATCAATTAGTGTATTATGGGACCAACAAATACAAATATATTGTGGCACTGCATGTCCTGATACACCTTCTTGAAGTTTCCCATTGGTATTCTAATAGCTAGTATATTTATTCGAGATGAAATATGTTTACTTTGTTGTTAAATGCGCCGTTCAAAAGGCGACGCGAGTACGAATGGGCTAAAATATGCCGTCCTCGGAATGCCATCAACGCGTCACGGCGGTATCGTAATGCTTCTTGTCGGCAAATAATAAAAAATCAGATAAATAAAAGTCAATGAATGTGAAACACGCGGCATTACAAGTGTTTATGTATATCTAGTCTAGCCGTTTTGATTTATTTTGCCATAATATGGGGACACAGTATTGTTGCATTTATACCCACAGACACTGGTAATTAGTCAGAAAGTGTGAGTAAATATCGGTAAATTTGGTTAATAAGACATGTACACTGTAGTTTTTGTTTACTGATGTCTATTACAACAACCAGCAATGTATTTTTTCACAACGCTGTTGAGTTTTATTCAACTGTTGACTACGCTCGTCATAGGCTACGTGCTAACCAGTACCCCTTATGACGTCATAAGATCCCGTGGTCTAGGTGGGACCGGAAATACCCGAAAACTCTCGAAGTAAATCCGAAGGGAACTGACTGAAAAAAGGTCATTTTAAGGTGTTTGCAGACGCTTTTTAAAAGTTTTAAAACCAGAATGCGTTTCACAAACATGTCGTCTAGCAAAATACCAATAGTGAATGTGAGCATTTTGAATCACCTTTAAATCACTGAACCCAGGACATTAAATGACTGAACCCAGGACATTAAATGACTGACCGCAGGACATTAAATGACTGGACCCAGGACATCAAATGACTGAACCCAGGACATTAAATGACTGAACCCATGACATTATATGACTTACTGAACCCAGGACATTAAATGACTGGACCCAGGACATTAAATGACTGGACCCATGACATTAAATGACTGAACCCATGACATTATATGACTTACTGAACCCCGGACATTAAATGACTGAACCCCGGACATTAAATGACTGAACCCAGGACATTAAATGACTGAACCCCGGACATTAAATGACTGAACCCCGGACATTAAATGACTGGACCCCGGACATTAAATGACTGAACCCTGGACATTAAATGACTGAACCCCGGACATTAAATGACTGAACCCAGGACATTAAATGACTGGACCCAGGACATTAAATGACTGAACCCCGGACATTAAATGACTGAACCCCGGACATTAAATGACTGGACCCAGGACATTAAATGACTGAACCCCGGACATTAAATGACTGAACCCCGGACATTAAAGAAATACTGAACCCTGGACATTAAATGACTGGACCCAGGGCATTAAATGACTGGACCCAGGACATTAAATGACTGAACCCCGGACATTAAATGACTGAACCCAGGACATTAAATAACTGAACCCCGGACATTAAATGACTGAACCCAGGACATTAAATGACTGGACCCCGGACATTAAATGACTGGACCCAGGACATTAAATGACTGGACCCAGGACATTAAATGACTGAACCCCGGACATTAAATGACTGGACCCCGGACATTAAATGACTGAACCCCGGACATTAAATGACTGAACCCCGGACATTAAATGACTGGACCCAGGACATTAAATGACTGGACCCAGGACATTAAATGACTGAACCCCGGACATTAAAGAAATACTGAACCCTGGACATTAAATGACTGGACCCAGGGCATTAAATGACTGGACCCAGGACATTAAATGACTGAACCCCGGACATTAAATGACTGAACCCAGGACATTAAATAACTGGACCCAGGACATTAAATGACTGGACCCAGGACATTAAATGACTGAACAAAGGACATTAAATGATTGAACCCAGGAAATTAAATGACTGAACCCAGGACATTAAATGACTGGACCCAGGACATTAAATGACTGAACAAAGGACATTAAATGATTGAACCCAGGAAATTAAATGACTGAACCCAGGACATTAAATGACTGAACCCAGGACATTAAACAAGTCATTGAGAATGACATAGGCCCCGCTATAATTGGGTTTTAAGGAATTATCACTACTCTGATCACGCAACAACATTTGTGAACCTAAAACAAACAGACTTAGATATGTTGTGTGTGCTTGTTGGACATGGAATATGCCTCCAACAATAAAGGATTGGTTGGGTATGGGGGATCATATCACGATGAAAATGGAGTCTGAGTTATGGCTTTGGACATGGAAAATTCACAAACAAAATGGCTGCCAGGCAGCCATATTGGATCGTATCACGACGAAAATGGATATGCACATGTATGTTATAGAACACTGTCCTAATACCAACTTTAAATGAGATCTGTTCAAGCATGTCTGAGTTATGGCTTTGGACATGGAAAATTCATAAACAAAATGGCTGGCAGGCAGCCATATTGGATCGTATCACGACAACAATGAATATGCACATGTATGTCATAGAACACTGTCCTAATACCAACTTTGAATGAGATCTGTTAAAGCATGTCTGAGTTATGGCTCTAGACAGGGAAAATTCGCAAACAAAATGGTTGCTAGGCGGCCATATTGGATCGTATCATAAAACAAATTGACGTGCATATGTATGCAATAGTATGTTGCCCCTGTAAGTTTGAAAAAAAATCGGTCCAGGCATATCCAAGAAACAGCTGCGGACGGACGGAAGGACGCACGGACAGACGGAACCCAATCCATAAGTCCCCATTCCGGACTTCGTCCGCGGGGACTAATGACTGAACCCAGGACATTAAATGAATTACTGAACCCAGGACATTAAATGACTGAACCCAGGACATTAAATGACTGGACTGAGGACATTTAAATGACTGAACTCAGGACATTAGATGAATGAACCCTGGACATTAAATGACTGGACCCAGGACATTAAATGAATTACTGAACCCCGGACATTAAATGACTGGACTGAGGTCATTAAATGACTGGACCCAGGACATTAAATGACTGAACCCAGAACATTAAAAGGCTCCCACCTGACTTAACAATCAAAATATGAAAGTGGACAGTGAGAAGTTGACAAAAATGATGTTAAACAACAATTACACAGATGAATAACAAATGTTTTTATCATATTTCACAATATTTTATAGATTCTTAAAATGAAGATTTTGTATTTATTTATTACTATGTATGGATTATATATAGTATAGATATTTATACTATGACTTCACTACAACACACAAATATATCATTCAAATATTTGCAAACATAACACTTCAGTTTAGAGTAAAATGGTAGACGATATTTCAAAACTGTAGTTAAAAAAATCACTTTGATAAAAGAAATATTGACAAGAATTATGTTTATTTTAGTGAGTCTGGTAGTAAGGGTATTTTAAATCATAGAAGACTGACATCATGACATTATACTTACATGTAAAACTGAATGAATATCCTACAAAGTTGTCATGATGCACCATATGACGTCATGATGCAACAAGTGTACACCATATGATGTCATGATGCAACCAGTGTACATCATATGATGTCATGATGCAACCAGTGTACACCATATGATGTCATGATGCAACCAGTGTACACCATATGACGTCATGATGCAACCAGTGTACACCATATGATGTCATGATGCAACCAGTGTACATCATATGATGTCATGATGCAACCAGTGTACACCATATGATGTCATGATGCAACCAGTGTACATCATATGATGTCATGATGCAACCAGTGTACACCATATGATGTCATGATGCAACCAGTGTACACCATATGTCATGATGCAACCAGTGTACACCATATGATGTCATGATGCAACCAGTGTACACCATATGATGTCATGATGCAACCAGTGTACACCATATGATGTCATGATGCAACCAGTGTACATCATATGATGTCATGATGCAACCAGTGTACATCATATGATGTCATGATGCAACCAGTGTACACCATATGATGTCATGATGCAACCAGTGTACACCATATGATGTCATGATGCAACCAGTGTACATCATATGATGTCATGATGCAACCAGTGTACATCATATGATGTCATGATGCAACCAGTGTACACCATATGATGTCATGATGCAACCAGTGTACACCATATGATGTCATGATGCAACCAGTGTACACCATATGTCATGATGCAACCAGTGTACACCATATGATGTCATGATGCAACCAGTGTACACCATATGATGTCATGATGCAACCAGTGTACACCATATGATGTCATGATGCAACCAGTGTACACCATATGATGTCATGATGCAACCAGTGTACACCATATGATGTCATGATGCAACCAGTGTACACCATATGATGTCATGATGCAACCAGTGTACACCATATGATGTCATGATGCAACCAGTGTACACCATATGATGTCATGATGCAACCAGTGTACATCATATGATGTCATGATGCAACCAGTGTACATCATATGATGTCATGATGCAACCAGTGTACATCATATGATGTCATGATGCAACCAGTGTACACCATATGATGTCATGATGCAACCAGTGTACACCATGTCATGATGCAACCAGTGTACACCATATGATGTCATGATGCAACCAGTGTACACCATATGATGTCATGATGCAACCAGTGTACACCATATGATGTCATGATGCAACCAGTGTACATCATATGATGTCATGATGCAACCAGTGTACATCATATGATGTCATGATGCAACCAGTGTACACCATATGATGTCATGATGCAACCAGTGTACACCATATGATGTCATGATGCAACCAGTGTACATCATATGATGTCATGATGCAACCAGTGTACATCATATGATGTCATGATGCAACCAGTGTACACCATATGATGTCATGATGCAACCAGTGTACACCATATGATGTCATGATGCAACCAGTGTACACCATATGTCATGATGCAACCAGTGTACACCATATGATGTCATGATGCAACCAGTGTACACCATATGATGTCATGATGCAACCAGTGTACACCATATGATGTCATGATGCAACCAGTGTACACCATATGATGTCATGATGCAACCAGTGTACACCATATGATGTCATGATGCAACCAGTGTACACCATATGATGTCATGATGCAACCAGTGTACACCATATGATGTCATGATGCAACCAGTGTACACCATATGATGTCATGATGCAACCAGTGTACATCATATGATGTCATGATGCAACCAGTGTACATCATATGATGTCATGATGCAACCAGTGTACACCATATGATGTCATGATGCAACCAGTGTACATCATATGATGTCATGATGCAACCAGTGTACACCATATGATGTCATGATGCAACCAGTGTACATCATATGATGTCATGATGCAACCAGTGTACACCATATGATGTCATGATGCAACCAGTGTACACCATATGATGTCATGATGCAACCAGTGTACATCATATGATGTCATGATGCAACCAGTGTACACCATATGATGTCATGATGCAACCAGTGTACATCATATGATGTCATGATGCAACCAGTGTACACCATATGATGTCATGATGCAACCAGTGTACATCATATGATGTCATGATGCAACCAGTGTACATCATATGATGTCATGATGCAACCAGTGTACACCATATGATGTCATGATGCAACCAGTGTACATCATATGATGTCATGATGCAACCAGTGTACATCATATGATGTCATGATGCAACCAGTGTACACCATATGATGTCATGATGCAACCAGTGTACATCATATGATGTCATGATGCAACCAGTGTACACCATATGATGTCATGATGCAACCAGTGTACATCATATGATGTCATGATGCAACCAGTGTACACCATATGATGTCATGATGCAACCAGTGTACACCATATGATGTCATGATGCAACCAGTGTACACCATATGATGTCATGATGCAACCAGTGTACACCATATGATGTCATGATGCAACCAGTGTACACCATATGATGTCATGATGCAACCAGTGTACACCATATGATGTCATGATGCAACCAGTGTACACCATATGATGTCATGATGCAACCAGTGTACACCATATGATGTCATGATGCAACCAGTGTACATCATATGATGTCATGATGCAACCAGTGTACATCATATGATGTCATGATGCAACCAGTGTACATCATATGATGTCATGATGCAACCAGTGTACACCATATGATGTCATGATGCAACCAGTGTACACCATGTCATGATGCAACCAGTGTACACCATATGATGTCATGATGCAACCAGTGTACACCATATGATGTCATGATGCAACCAGTGTACACCATATGATGTCATGATGCAACCAGTGTACATCATATGATGTCATGATGCAACCAGTGTACATCATATGATGTCATGATGCAACCAGTGTACACCATATGATGTCATGATGCAACCAGTGTACACCATATGATGTCATGATGCAACCAGTGTACATCATATGATGTCATGATGCAACCAGTGTACATCATATGATGTCATGATGCAACCAGTGTACACCATATGATGTCATGATGCAACCAGTGTACACCATATGATGTCATGATGCAACCAGTGTACACCATATGTCATGATGCAACCAGTGTACACCATATGATGTCATGATGCAACCAGTGTACACCATATGATGTCATGATGCAACCAGTGTACACCATATGATGTCATGATGCAACCAGTGTACACCATATGATGTCATGATGCAACCAGTGTACACCATATGATGTCATGATGCAACCAGTGTACACCATATGATGTCATGATGCAACCAGTGTACACCATATGATGTCATGATGCAACCAGTGTACACCATATGATGTCATGATGCAACCAGTGTACATCATATGATGTCATGATGCAACCAGTGTACATCATATGATGTCATGATGCAACCAGTGTACACCATATGATGTCATGATGCAACCAGTGTACATCATATGATGTCATGATGCAACCAGTGTACACCATATGATGTCATGATGCAACCAGTGTACATCATATGATGTCATGATGCAACCAGTGTACACCATATGATGTCATGATGCAACCAGTGTACACCATATGATGTCATGATGCAACCAGTGTACATCATATGATGTCATGATGCAACCAGTGTACACCATATGATGTCATGATGCAACCAGTGTACATCATATGATGTCATGATGCAACCAGTGTACACCATATGATGTCATGATGCAACCAGTGTACATCATATGATGTCATGATGCAACCAGTGTACATCATATGATGTCATGATGCAACCAGTGTACACCATATGATGTCATGATGCAACCAGTGTACATCATATGATGTCATGATGCAACCAGTGTACATCATATGATGTCATGATGCAACCAGTGTACACCATATGATGTCATGATGCAACCAGTGTACATCATATGATGTCATGATGCAACCAGTGTACACCATATGATGTCATGATGCAACCAGTGTACATCATATGATGTCATGATGCAACCAGTGTACACCATATGATGTCATGATGCAACCAGTGTACACCATATGATGTCATGATGCAACCAGTGTACACCATATGATGTCATGATGCAACCAGTGTACACCATATGATGTCATGATGCAACCAGTGTACACCATATGATGTCATGATGCAACCAGTGTACATCATATGATGTCATGATGCAACCAGTGTACACCATATGATGTCATGATGCAACCAGTGTACATCATATGATGTCATGATGCAACCAGTGTACACCATATGATGTCATGATGCAACCAGTGTACACCATATGATGTCATGATGCAACCAGTGTACACCATATGATGTCATGATGCAACCAGTGTACACCATATGATGTCATGATGCAACCAGTGTACACCATATGATGTCATGATGCAACCAGTGTACATCATATGATGTCATGATGCAACCAGTGTACACCATATGATGTCATGATGCAACCAGTGTACACCATATGATGTCATGATGCAACCAGTGTACACCATATGATGTCATGATGCAACCAGTGTACATCATATGATGTCATGATGCAACCAGTGTACATCATATGATGTCATGATGCAACCAGTGTACATCATATGATGTCATGATGCAACCAGTGTACATCATATGATGTCATTCATGTAATCCATTTGTATGCTGGTAACATTAACAACTACAACAAAAATCAATAAATTCTACAACATGAGTACAGAGTCCAAGATTAGGTATGATTTACAACTATGTGTCCAATTCATGGAATTTCATTGAAGTTCTAAAACTTACCGTCAGGAATGCAAGCGTGCTAACATTATAAATTTACAATTATATAGTTATACTGAGAAACAAACAGCTTAACATAAGAAAAATATTGAGCATCACTTACATTTGTTGTTTGATGTGGAGGAATCCGTTTCTGTAAGTTGCTGTACATAATTGGAGGGGAAGAGTCCAGTGTTACCATTGAGTTCACCTTTCCACCAATCTTTTTCATCCTGATTGACAACATTAATGACACAGCCTTTACTGAATGTCAATTCATCCTCATTTAGGGCTGTATATGGATACATGGCAATCACTTGGCACACTGAAATACAATTCAAAACATTTTGTGTCATGGGTTAAAGTGGGTTTTCTTGAGGGTAATTACAAGGTAAGGGATGATTACACAATATCACACAAGACTGGTCGAGAGCCCTGCAGATACACAGGTGTATTTTTCACCAACAGCCGTATTTTTGCTTGTTGTATCACGTGATCACTGGACGTCCCCTTGTATAAACAAACCAAGCAGACAACAAGAAATACAGCTATGAACAACATTTCCAAATGCCAAATTTATTGTCAACCGTATGAAATATCATCATTGTATACATTGTAACAAGTCTTTGAACTGTATGTTTTGTGTCAGAGGGAAACACAAAAATTCCATGCAGAACGGCGACAGTCCAGATACGGCGAACGCACGGTCGTCACGTAAACGTGAACATGAATTCCTAAATTTATGAAGGATATCAAAATTACCACCACAGAGGGTGCAATTTTTGATTAACTAGAACAACAAAGTATATCACGAACATTTCTGTACATTTAATGGAATACAGTACGCAAAACAAAGACGCACTCATTTTTCTGCTGAAGATTATAAGTTTGAATATATCTTTGAGTGATATGCAAATAGTAAACATTATGTCATACTACTGAGCAGATGCACACTCTGATTGGATGATAAAGTTAAGGCTGAGATGTAAACAACCGCACTGTAGTCATTAGAGAAGTATGTGATACTATGCTCAACAGTATAACGCGGAAGTGATTTTGTTTTAAAATGAAACAGCATTTTTAGACATTCAAAAATTGAATTTCATAGTCGCAGGTGACGTATAAGTATGTTATTTGCCAAATACAGTTCCACATCTTGTTGCTCAAGGTAATTTTTTCGGTATAATGGCTCGCCTCCGGCTCTCTGTTATTACCGGAAAAATTACCTCTTGTAGCAAGATATGGAATGGTATTTGGCAAATAACATGTACATATCACTATGATCGATGCGATATTATGATGTTATTACCCGATATCACCTCTTCGTTTGTCGCATCGCCCTGAATGCAGTTTCCATAACGTGACATGATTCGTTAGACGAGTGTCACGTTATGGAAACTGCACGAACAGTGATACGACGAATGAAGAGGTGATATCGGGTAATAACCAATTTATTATAAGGCTATGCCCAGGAGTTCAAAGGGAAATTATGGAAAATAAAAAGAGCACAGCTTGCTAATGCAATGCGCTTTGTGCGTCTCGTGACTTGTTGTCTGGCGACATTCACGTACACATAGTTTGCTAACCCTGCTCAACCTGCTCTGACGATCATCAAATTTCATTAGATTTCGGTGTAACATTCCATAATTATTTTGAAATACAATATTGGTATTAGAGCAAGTTCTCTAAAAGTTTTAGAAAATGCTTTAACATGTTATTAAAACTAGATGGTCGATTTTGGGGAGTACACTTAAAATATGGTTTTATCACTTTTATTGTCTAACGAATGAATAGACCGAAGATGTTAAAAAAATTTTGAATTCAACCAGCAGCATGGGTATGATCATTTACATGACCTACCACTTCATTCCCACGACTTTCACTTTGGCCTTACAATTACTGTGTCTTCTCTTTTCGCATTCATATGATCCAACACCATTAACTAGATCTTTCTGTTTCACGTAAATGTAACCTTGGTAAACAAACTTAATCTTCCTGTGATTACTGTAAACAAACTTCATGATAATACATGGGTACAGAGATATTTGAATGAACAGTTAAAATTCTGAAGTTTGACCGTACAAACTTTGATTTACACTGTTCTTTTATAGATATTTCTTTGATCTTTTAGACCACACCTTTTTGATCAATTAGAGCACGGCAAATGAGTCTTTTTTTTTGTACACTGCCCGAAATCGAAGTGATAAAACCATATTTTCATAAGTACACGCATCGAAATCACGCCTTTCATTCGCACTACAGTAGAAATGCTAAGTAACCCTAAAAACATGCCTTTCTTGGTCGAATTGTGCACCATACATGTAGTCCTACTTATATTTGTTTGGGGGCATTTGTCTTGGTGGCATTTGTCTTGGTGGCGTTTGTCTTGGTGGCATTTGTCCAGGGGCATTTCTCTTGGTGGCGTTTGTCCTGTTACCAATTGCTGCACGTCAGAGGTATTCATTCAAATTTCATTTAGTTTCATATAATTAATTTTCTAATTAAGTGGTACATCATGTATAATAGCTATACTTTGGAATTTTGTATTCCAACAATGTATCTAGGCCCAAAAATCTATGCTTTTGCCCTTACTGGAGGCATTCAGTTTAAATGTGGGTTTACCTGTGTTTGTTGGAATGGTAGCACCATTGACTTCACCACTCTGTAACAATAAAATACAAAATTATAGAATACTGTCATACCAAACATTAATTGTTACAGTTTTACATCTGCTGCAAAACAAAGGCATGTAAAGCTGACAATATAATGGAAGATGAACATATGTAGGACTGGTACAAAGTGTGTTTAAGGGATCATGTCACTAGCAATTGTTATAAATGTCACTAGCAATTGTTATAAATGTCACTAGCAATTGTTATAATAATAACTCACAGCACTCTTGTGTGTATTACTTCATTATCTCTCATATCCACACAATTATCCTGCTTTCCCTAGCAACTGACATATCCACACACTTATCTAGTCTTGCTGCTAGACGTTCGGGCTTTCTTTCGATGCTATAACTATAAGCGAACGAAGTTCGCATGTGAGGGCTTGCCCGAACAGTCTAGCGAATGCCATTTTCAGACCGGACATTCCATTGAGATTACGATAAGCGGTGGGTTGGGCCATATATGCATATATATACTTTAATATATTCAATCTCTAACCACAATTTATATAATTATGTCGAATAAATAGGCAAAATAGAGCAGTGCATGTTGTTAAAGGCTTCCTGTTAACGCACGGATAGAATTTAAGATCATTTTGCCTGTTTTTAAAGATCTGAACGGCAATGCTCTGGTGTACATTACAAATATGATTGAGGGAGTTCACAACTCCAATTATAATCTAAGAACAAATAGTAGTCACAATCTTGTAATAAGTTGAATAATAGAGCTTTTGCCATCTGTGGTCTGAGACTATGGAATTCCATTCCAGAAGAGTTGAAATGTTTAGACGAAGTGCAGCATTTAAAAGAGGGTTGAAGACATACCTTTTCAAACTTTCTTAGAGCTTGTAACAGATGATTTTCCCCACGTATGTGTTTTTTAACACTTTTTAGAAATTGTTTTGATTTAATAATGAGTGAGTATTAATTGTATTGTATGGTATTTTTTAATGTTTCTTTTAACTTTTTGTGTAGCTCTTTAGACCACAGTTGGCATCCAGACTAGAATCTCAGCAAAATTAAGGGGTTTTAGAATGAATGAATCTTAGCTAAGCTAGAGGTTTTTAAAATGAATGAATCTTAGCTAAGTTAGAGGTTTTTAGAATGTATGAATCTTAGCTAAGTTAGAGGTTTTTAGAATGCATGAATATTAGCTAAGTTATAGGTTTTTAGAATGAATGAATCTTAGCTAAGCTAGAGGTTTTTAGAATGAATGAATCTTAGCAAAGTTAGAGGTTTTTAGAATGAATGAATCTTAGCTAAGTCAGAGGTTTTTAAAATGAATGAATCTTAGCTAAATTATGGGGTTTTAGAATACATGAATCTTAGCTAAGTTAGGGGTTTTTAGTGTGCATGAATCTTAGCTAAGTTAGGGGTTTTAGTGTGCATGAATCTTAGCTAAGTTACACGGTTTAAGAATGAATGAATTTCGGCCAGATTATTGGTTTTGGACTTAAATGATCTTCAATAGCTGATGAGTTCTACATTGCACAAATACATTTTTATTTTAGTTGTTGCCCTTACCGGTAGAGTAAATGGTGAACTTGATTTCTGCTGCTGTTGCTCTGGTGTTGGCGTTGTTGCACTGCCAAGTAATTTGACAAAATTAGCCGGAAACCAACCTATTTGACGTTTCTTACCACGTGCCTATGTGAACAAGGAGAAAGAACATCATCAATAATGATTCTACATCAGTTACAGGAATAACAGTATTGCAAGCACACAAAGATTACTGGATACATTTTGGATATCCACATTAAAATTTTAATATAGCATTCATGATAGCACCATAACAAACTATTATATTTCAGCTAAATTATGGAGTTTTAGAATGCATGAATCTTAACAACAGGGTTTGTACACTTAGAGTAAAAAAAAAAATCCAGGGCTTTCCAGAGGTTTCCATGGATATTCGTATTGATTTGGGTCATTTCTAGGGGTGCTGACCACCAAAATATATTTTATTGAATAACATCTAATTCGCTAACATGGACGAGAAGTAATTAGCAACGGCTCTCACAATATGTTACAGAAGAGTCCCAACTATGATTGGGTTTTAAGGAACTGGCAGTTTATGTTGTCATTTTCTTGATATCAGTACTCAGATCACGCAACAACACTTGTGAACCTAAATCAAACAGACTTAGATATGTTGTGTCTGCTCATTGGACATGGAACATACCTACTCATGTTGTGTCTCCTCGTTGGACATGGGACATGCCTACTCTTCAAGATGACATGATGGAATAAATCATTCAACAATAAAGGATGGGTGGGGGTGGGGGGGGGGGAAACGACCTGTTCAAGCATGTATGAGTTATGGCTTTGGACATGAAAACTGCGCCAACAAAATGGCTGCCAGGCAGCCATATCCGGGATCGTATCACGACAACAATGACTATGCACATGTATGTCATAGAACATTGTCCTAATACCAACTTTGAATGAGATCTGTTCAAGTATGTCTGAGTTATGGCTTTGGCCAGGGAAAATTCGCAAACAAAATGGCTGCTAGGCGACCATATTGGATCATATCCTGAAACAAATTGACGTGCATATGATTGTATGCCATAGTATGTTGCCCCTGTACCAAGTTTGAAAAAAATCAGTCCAGGCATCTCCAAGAAATGGCTCTGGACGGACGGATGGATGGACGGACGGACCAAACCCAATCCATAAGCCCCCGTCTCGGACTTTGTCTGGCGGGGACTAAAAATATTTTAAAGAAAGTCAACACTCAGTTGTTGACTTCGAAAAACATCACAGCCATTAACAGAGTTAGCACTAGGAATTTGAAACTAATAGCCACAATCTTCATTTGTGGTGTAAAATAGTCAAACATTTTTTTTTAGCCACAGAGGCATCTTTAATATAAGCCACACAGTCTACATTTGCTATGTGAATAGAAACAAGATTGGCATGGGCTTAGTGTTAGCAAATGTTTGGTTATCGTTGCTTTGAAGTTGTGGAACACAACATTGAGTCACAGTTCTGACTTGTAATTATTAGCTACATCGCTTAGTGTAGTGTGACCTGTAAAATTTGAATATGACTCAACATATGGAAAATATATATTATAGTTTCATGTTTAGAAACTACATGCTGTTATCATTATCTTTCCACATGATTGGTTACTTATTAACAGACTTGTTAGACAGGGTTTGCATCAATATGACAGCCATTACACAAAGCATCTTCCATTCATGGGCAAAGCGAAGATCAAATATAGACCACATTGGCGGACGGTCTATGCTGAAAACTTCACTCAGATAAATTCATACCGCCACGTCACCATTTCATTCACAATAAAACTTCAACTTTCTTTTTGTGCTTCGCTACTAGATCGAATGCATCACTACATGCTCTCACTCAGTGGGTTCACATGGTTCACATGTAATGTTAAGGCATCGTACAAGAATTGCTAGGTGTATACCAAGTTAAAAGTTCTCTTCAGCAACATAAAATTTTATCAAACGTGTCTGTCAAGTTAATGCTGTCATTCATGTCATGGAAGTTGGAACTTTTGTGCACTGCAGTGCTGTATCCAGTGTACTCTGAGAAGGGCCAGGGTGCATATATTTCCAGAGAGTGATTACCATTGAAATTGAAAGCCCAGAAAGATAACATTAAATCACTGTGTAGAACATTGTTGCATATAAATGTTATTGTGACATTTTGGAAGTATAAGCTGTGTGTACGTGTAAAAAATGTGCGGAAGAATGACATGTACAGCGTGTATGTAATTTGTAAACATTTGTATATCGTATTTCATGTACATCTGAAATTAAATACATGTTGTGTGTTGCTATGGGCGTGGTCTTGTTGCTAGGTATATTTACATACATTTTTTGAAAGTTTATTCAATAGTCTATTAATCCCCATTATCTTCCCAATATATGTGATCATTTGGTTGTTGCTATGGGTGTGGTCTTGTTGCTAGGCACATTTGCATACATTTTTTGAATGTATAATCATTTGTCTTTCTAATACTGTTGTTATCTTTGCAATATACGTGATTATTTGGCTGTTGCTATGGGTGTGGTCTGTTGCTAGGCAATTTACATACATTTTTTGAATGTTTATTCAATTGTCTATTAATCCCTGTTATCATTTTGAAATACACGACTGTTTGGCTGTTGCTATGGGCGTGGTCATGGTTGCTAGGGTATTTGCATACATTTTTTTAATGTTTACTCACTTGCCTACCAGATGATGTTGTTATTTGACCACAATATACTGCCATTTGGTTGTTGCTAAGGGCGTGGTCTTGGTTGCTAGGGCCAATTTTGTCAAAATGTTTTGCAAGAGATCTGCAGAATAACACTTTCAGAAACATCTCACCAATTTTCAGACTCACTGACCAAGTACTTTTTGAGATATAAGTTTTTGACCAAAAATGAACATTTTTACACCTAATTTGCATATCACTTATGGAATCATTGTATGCATAATATTTCTTCGTCCATACATTCCTAGATGCATTCCCATTAAATTTCAGCCCAATCTGCTCAGTAGTTTTGGAATTATAGATTTTTAACCAAAAAGACAGTTTTGGCCCTAATTTGCATATTACTGATGGAATCATCATGTCATGAACAAATCTTACTTTACACCCCCTTAAGAATGCTCCCACCAAATTTCACACCAATCTGCCCAGTAGTTTCTGAGTTTAAGATTTTTGACCACCACAAATCACATTTTTTGACCCAGATCACACACCTGTGATGTGATCATTTTGATTTGAACAATTTCCCAACTACACACCCAAGGTAATGGAAACACCAAATATCACGGCAATCGGTTCAGCGGCTTTTGACTTTAAGTTGTTTACACACACACACACACACACACACACACAGACAGACAGACAGACAGATGCCGGCGATCCCTATAGCACTACTGAACCTCAGTTCAGTTGTGCTAAAAATCCTGATTTTGTTATTATAGGATTGTCTGTCTTCTAGCCCCACTTGCATATTTTGCAGCTTTTTGTGAAAGGCCCTTCTCAAGCCATTGTTGCTGGATAATTTCCACGCAACCAGTTGCATTACACTTGGATCTGGATGATAAACTGTCGATTTGGGTTGAGACAGAAGATCCTCCCTCTCTGGTAATCTGAGTGGAATGTCTATTAGGAGGTCTAGTAGTTTTGGAAACCATGACCTTCTGGGCCAATTTGGTGCAATCAAGATTACGGTTGTTTCCTCTGAGCTTATCTTTTGAAGTGCTTGAGGGATTAGAGGTACTGGTGGGAAGGCATACCCGTATAGGTGCTTCCATGAAATTGATAGAGCGTCTACTGCTTCCGCTCTTGGGTCTGGGAGCGGAGCATAGAATACTGGTAGTTGAGTGTTTGCTACTGTAGCAAAAAGGTCTATGAGTGGTCTGCCCAGTCTCATGAAGACCTCCTTCACCACTGTTCTGTTCAAAGTCCACTCTGTAGGGATCATGCAGTTTCTGGATAGTGCATCTGCGATCAGATTCTTTTTCCCCGGAATATGAGCTGCTCTGAGGGTTATCCCCTTGCTCATGCACCAGTGACTCATTTCCCACACTAGCACGCACAGTGATGGGGAGTGCGTTCCCCCTGACAATTTATGTATGATACTACCGTGCATTGTCGGATCATATCAGTACCCTTTGTTGTATCATGTGGTTTATAAAGGCCTTCAGGGAATTCCACACTGCCATTAACTCCAACCAGTTTATGTGCTTTTGTTGTTGGAGTGAGGTCCACTTTCCTGATGCGATTAAGTCTCCGTAGTGGGCCCCCACCCCTGGACTGATTCGTCTGTTAACAGAGTGCTCTCTGGGGGTGGATGATATAAGGGAACTCCCTTGAAAAAGTTGTCTGGTACTACCCACCACCTGAGTGTGTCGATAAGTAATGGGTCCATTTGGATCAGTTTGTCTATTGGATGAACAATAGGACGCCATTGTTAGAGGAGGTATAACTGAAGTGGTCTCATGTACAATCTGGCATGAGGGATCAGTTTAGTGCATGACGCCATCAAACCGAGTAATCGAAGAAACTCTACTGCCGGAAATTGGTTCCTTGTCAGAAAGGGTTCTATCAATGTTCTGAGACTTTGGAACCTTTCCTGTGTTGGCATTGCTATGCCTTTTACCAGATTCAGTGAAGCCCCTATGTAAATTAGGGTCTGGGAAGGTTGTAGGTCGGAGTTTTCCCAGTTTGGGATCCAGCCCAATCGTACCGTTGTCTGTAGAACCATTTGACAGTCTCTCACCAATTGGTTTTGAGAAGACTGTCTTGTCAACCAGTCATCTAAGTACATGTGTATGTGGATACTGCGACTGTGAAGGTATTCCTCTATTCCCCTTCTCTTACTGCCGTTACCTTGGTAGAGACTCGAGGGGATGATGCCAGGCCAAAAGGAAGGCACTTGAATTGGTAAACGGTCCCTCGGAAGGCGAACCAAAGGAAGGGGCGATCTTTTACATGGATGGGGATGTGAAGCACGCATCCTTCAGATCCAGTGAGAAGGCCCAGTCGTTGACTTTTAAATTGGCAAGAACTGACTGAATGGTTTCCATCTTGAAATGTTCCTTTCGTATGAAACCATTGAGAGGTCGGAGGTTGATGATCATTCTCCATCCTCCTGTCTTTTTTGGGACAAGGAATGCGGTACGAGGAGTCGTGCCGACGCATGCTTCACATACCTCATGTCCACAGTTAGGGTCCATCTTTTTGTAGCATTGAGTACAAAAAATGGGGTCCCCAGACATCTCCATTGTAGAATTTTCTTCCATGTTCGTAGAATTCTAAAAGAAGGCACACTGGAAACACGAGAACGGTAGTTCCGGTTATGTTTGAGATGCTGGAAGTTCAGACCGATAATGTGCTACGCTAAAGTACGTCAGGAAAATTTACATTACTACGCTAATAAATGTCTTTGAAACTACAAAAGAACCTCAAAGAGAAAAATTGTCCAACAAAGGGACAGGAAAGAACGGAAATACCTGCAAGGGTAGCGCCGTTAAATGTTCGAAGAACTTTATTGGAGTATGAGTGTAGCGATGCATACGCAACGCTAGGCAAATAAGAACTGGCTAGTATTGGTAGTAACGGCGAGAGGGTGGCCTAGTCTATCTACCAAGAATTCTTGCCTAGTGGGGTTAGAGTATGCAAATATAGCCTAATTGTTATGCATCAGGTAAGTTGATTGATTGCAATAGAAATTACTGATTGGACCATCATATCATGAGCAATTCTTAGTAAAAACACCCTGAAGAATGTTTCACCCAAATTTCAGCCTAATCTGCCCTGTAATTTTTGAGTTCAAGCTTTTTAAAACCAAAAACCACATTTTTTTACCCAAATAACAAACTAGTGGTAACCGGTTCAGCGGTTTTTGACTTTAAGTTGTTTACACACACACATCCACACAGACAGACAGACAGACAGACGCCAGGTGGTCCCTACAGCACTGCTCAACCTCAGTTCAGTTGTGCTAAAAAGTACCTCTACGTATCAAACTCATGCCACCCAAGGCTATATGAAACGTAATGTGTGCATTTACATTTTGACATCACATTTAAGCTACAATATCATAATAATTATATTATGATATTGTAGCTTAATTGGCAGGAACACTCAAACAGTATGGAGAAAAAATAGTTCGGTAGAACAGGGATGATATGGGTTTTTGATCTGCCCTGTTTGACATCACACAGGTGAAGATTTGCAGGTATTTATGTGATAATGACTGATATACTATATACAAACGATGTACTATTGACTTTAATTTTACCTAGACATGATTGAACTTTGGCTGTATTTCAAAAGCCCACTGAATAATAAGCAAACATCACCACAAATTGGCACAAACTACATTTGTACCTACCCAGTAGTTCACCCTCTCACCACATGGTAACAACAAATCATTAGGCAGTCTCACCTGTAATTCACCCTCCCACCAGCCACTTGGATTCTTCTTTTTCACCTGTATGAGTTGACCAGGTTGCAATGATAACTGTTCATCACCAGTTGCTGTGTATGCAGCTACTACTTGGGCAATCTCTATTATATACAAGAAATATCAAATTAACAGTGTGGCTGAAATAAAGTGTTTTCAATTCAAGACGCTGTACCCACTGAACCTATTTTTTGGAAATGTTTTGTTAGATGCAATACCTTACTTGTAAAGTCATATATCCTGAACAGTACTGAATCACCTACAGGTGAACATATGACATTGTAGCTGTATCCATGAACAAGTCTTTGTAAGACACCCCCCCCCCCCCCCAATTTACTTCTGACTGAATGATTAAGGAGAAATTAAATGTATTGGCAAAAAATAAATAAATACCACTTGAATATGACTTTAACTGAATGCCTCCCGTAAGTGAATAACTAATTATGCAAATGACTCATTAAAACATGAAACTATATGTTATCAGGCTTTTTTGGACAAGTGCACTTTCTTAGGTTAATGTATCTGCCAAATTATACGGAATTTGCAGAGTGTATGATACCACTTAATTACTGAATATCGTTAATTATTCACAGTACTCATTAAGGGTAAAAGTTGTATCAACAAACCTGCGTCATAGGCCAGGTGCGTATTATTATGGTTGATGTATATATCATTATGATATTATATGAAATTTAAAGCTTGCAAATTTAAGATACTGCCTTATTTCCTAAAATCATTAATTATGCAAATTTTTCATTTAAACAATGCTGTATCTACAAATTTGATAGGACATATCAACTTTATTATGGTTAACAAGTGTACTAAATTATATTGAAATTCAAGTATGCATTGTTAAGATATACCCTATATGCAAAGCGTCGTGAATGGCAACGCCACTGAAAAGTAGACTGACTGTTACTGTCTGAACACACGTACATTGAATTTTATCACTTCATCAACATTCATTGCAGTGGTAAACAGAATACAATATTCAACTTGTTAAATAATTGTTTGACAACACAGGAAGGTACACACCTAGCAATTACATAACCTCTGTTTACAGACCATACCAGTCACACATTTATTGCCTATCACCTCATTCTTTCACAAGAATTCGCTACCATCACAGCTGTAGTACACTTCTCGACATTTATTTTGTTCCCTCTAAATATACCATTGAAGGAATCAACATGCCTCAAAGCAAAAAAACCACACATTGCACTAGCTCTGCTAGGCAGCCACGACGTCCAGTTACCTGTTGTCAGACAGGAGTAGACACCAACCTAAACGACCTCGACTGACTAGCTCCGGACATCGTGCGGGCCACAGGAATGGCAAATGCCCAAGCTCACTACAAACTACCTGCAACAACTACAATTTGAACCCATCAACAGGCAACGATCGTCCATCGACTGACAACATGCTAACTACCGACTTTGGCGAATTGAGGCGATCCATCGATCAACTATCGTCCATCCTTGCCAATTCACCACCACACGCTAATCCGACTACAACTTCGTCAGCCAGCAATGACTGCCGTGGGACGTCATGCAGAAAAGCAACACCTGTCAGACTTGTAACAGTCTCAGCCATACAATGGGTTTCTGTAACCAACTCCCATACTACTACGAATACTGAAAGTGCCATCTCCTCAACTTCTGGTTCCGATGACCTGGACTGCCAAGGGTGCCCTCGCATCCAGTTTTGTGGAAAGGAAATCTGTAACAATTTCAACACTGAGAATGGCCACAACCACTCAGGCTGCAACATGCCTGTACCCGTTGCTATTCAGAAAACCACGGACTGACAACTGGGCAATGTAACCGTATGCAAAACACCAACAAACAAGTCATTGAGAATGACATACTCCCCCGCTATGATTGGGTTTTAAGGAACTGGCAGTTTATGTTGTCATTTTCTTGATATCACTACATACTCTGATCACGCAACAACACATGTGAACCTAAATCAAACAGACTTAGATATGTTGTGTCTGCTCGTTGGACATGGAACATGCCTACTCATGTTGTGTCTCCTTTTGGGACATGCCTACTCTTTGAGATGACGTGATGGAATAAACCATTCAACAATAAAGGATGGGTCGGGTATGGGGGGGGGGGGAACCTGTTCAAGCATGTCTGAATTATGGCTTTGGACATGTAAACTGTGCCAACAAAATCGCTGCCAGGCAGCCATATTGGATCGTATCACAACAACAATGAATCTGCACATGTATGTCATAGAACACTGTCCTAATACCAACTTTGAATGAGATCTGTTCAAGTACGTCTGAGTTATGGCTTTGGATATGGAAAATTCGCAAACAAAATGGATCGTATCATGACAAAAATGGATATGCACATGCATGTCATAGAATACTGTCCTAATACCAACTTTGAATGAGATCTGTTTGAGTTATGACTTTGACAGGGAAAATTCGCAAACAAAATGGCTGCTAGGCGGCCATATTGGATCGTATCATAAAACAAATTGACGTGCATATGTATGCATGCCATTGTATGTTGCCCCTGTACCAAGTTTGAAAAAAATCGGTCCAGGCATCTCCAAGAAATGTTGATGGACGACGGACTTAAGCCAATCCATAAGTCCCCGTCCCGGACTTCATCCGGCGGGGACTAACAATGACTCCACCCTTCCACACTGTTGATATTATGGCTCTCGACCATGAACTTACTACACACCAAGACCGTGATTTTGTCACCTACTTGATTTCGGGTCTGACGAATGGTTTTCATACAGGGGTTGCTACACCACCATGTGGCACGTACGTCGCCTGAAACCTGCTTTTGGCACGCAACCAAGCAGACAAGTCTTCTGGGTCACTTGAACCTCGCAGCATGGGTGGTGCCTCCAGGGCAAACATTTGTCTCATACCTCATTGAGCTGTCTACATCAGTCAATCACCATTATGTCAAGCTCTCAAACGACTGCGAGGAAGACATTCGTATGTGGCTCCACTTTACATCGCAATGGAATCATGGTGTCTCGTTATTTCTGGATTCAACCCCGCCACCGAGCATGGATCTCTACACCGATGCTAGCGGTCTTGGCTATGGTGGATACTACCAAGGACACTGGTTACATGACGTAGGGCTTGATTTTAACTCCTTTCTTTCCATTGCCTTTCAGGAATTATAACCGATTGTGGTAGCGTGAGCGCTGTGGGGGGGGGGGAGTTGGTCAAGCATTGTTTTTCATTCCGATAACCTCGCAACAGTGAATATCATAACAAAGGCCAATCAAAGTCAAAATTGATCATGATACTCATGCACCGATTAGTTCTAGTAGCCAGTTAGTGTATTCTGCAGAATTTATCCCTGGTAACTAACACAATTGCTGATTCTCTAACTCGTTTTCAGATGCAGCGCTTCCGACAGGTAGTGCCCAGAGCAGCCGCCAAGCCGTGCCCTCTACCCTCCAATGTGCTCTTCACCTAAACCAGGCTATCTTATTATATCAATTATCTGCTCTGGGGATGAGAACCAGGTCGTCCTACAACACCGGCCTACATGCATGGCTACATTTTACTGCTCTCTTCGACTGAGGAAATACTCATATACTTCGTCTCTCATTGTGCTCACACACTTGGGCTCTAAAACAAAACCATCACAGTGTATTTGGCTGGGGTCCACAACCACTATGTTCAGGCAGGGCTTCAGAACCCATTCCTCTCTACATCTGGCCAACCACTCATATGGCTTCAACATGTCATCTGCGGCATCCATCGTACACAAGGGGACAATGCCCGTCCACGCCTATGGATAACACTTCTTGCTTCAAGATCTATGCCATCTCCTGCGTAGCACACTCGTCGGATCTTATACGGACTGCTTTCCTTCTCGCGTTCTTTGGATTTCTACGCTGTGGCAAATTTACGCCCTTAACTGCATCCTTCAGCCACCACATCCATCTTTGTTACAGGGATGTTTTGTTTCGATCTGCAGTCACGGCCACCGTTCATATCAAGGTATCAAAGACAGACCCTTTCAGGAAAGGTTTTGATCTCCGACTGTACAGGACTTCCAATAAATTGTGCCCCATCACTCTGCTTTCGCAGTTCGTCGAGACATGAGCAGCTATGGCAGCAGCAGCTGAGAATCCCCTCTTCGTACTACCCGACTGGTCACCCCTGACTTTGCCAAAATTCATCAGCCTTTTACATGCGACACTACAGCGCCTAGGACTGGACCCCTACACGCATACGCAGGACACTCCTTCACATGTATTACACATGGCCTTCCAAAAGCAGGAAATTAATGCTGGTTCATTTCCATGCTATTGTACTCGATGTGGTACATGTTGTGTTATTATTAATACAAATCATATTTCTGGCCCTAAGAACAGTGTGGCTGTTACAAGTAGATTTACTTGTATAACATACTTTATTGTATTACATGCCAGAAATGTGGTTTTTTATATATAGGTTCGACTGTACCTCATCTTGGTGATCGTTTCGTGGAACATCTCCGTCTGACCAGACAAAAGAATCATAACTATCTCGTATCTATGCATTTTATTACCAATGATCACAGTGTATCAGATATGTCTGTTTCAGGAATTTGTAAGGTTTCTGGCGATGAGAAACTATTGAGGTTGAAAGAAGAGGAAATCATTTCCCATCTCGGAACACTGGAACCATATGGAAATAATAGATTATTCATGCCATTCCCAGTCTAATCACACTTATTTTATATAATAATAATAATAATAATAATAATAATAATAATAATAATAATAATAATAATAATAACGGTTTATTTCGAAACGTTGTGACCTATAGGTCAAATTACGATTGTTACATTACTTTAAAACACATAAAGGACAAAGACACTGCTGGTAACTAAAAAGTGTGGTAACATTACAATTAAAATAACAAATTACAATGAGGAGACACACTAGAGACAATGACTATTTTGCAACAAATTGACACAGTAAACAACTGGACTGAGGTCTTTGCGTTAGTCCTTACTTTAAAGTTCCTAACATTACGATTTCTTGTTGGGTACTTGTGATTTATAAGTGCTGAAACGTGGTGATTGAGTTTATGGTCTGGTTTTAACACTTGGGCAGCAAACTTGCGACAGATATTCTGACGTCGAATCTCTAAGGACTCTAAGTTGAGACGTAATTGTGATTCCTTATAGATACTAAAAGGATAAATGATTATGAAAGCTCTCTTTTGAATGCTTTCTATCTGAGATCTTTGTTTTTCTGTTAAGCTTCCTTGCCAAACGATACATGTATATTCTAACGTTGAACGAACTAAGGACACATAAATACGTTTCAGATCGTCTACAGTCATGCCAAATCTACTCAATACACGTAATATACATGTATGTAACCTCTGTGAAGCTTTTCTGACCATCTCATCAACATGTTTCTCCCATGTTAATTTATTGTTAATCGGCAATCCCAGACATTTGAAGATTTCTACAATACCCAGATTTATTTCATTCAGAGACAGCGGATGAAGCTGATTGAACTGCTTCGCAAAACAAAACACCATCTCCTTGCACTTCTTGGGATTCAATTTCATGTTATTTTTTACTAACCTAGCCTTAACGTAGTCCAACTCAGTCTGCATACAAGAGACAACAGGTGTGTCTCACTGTACACATTCTGATAAGGTGGTGTCATCCATGAATATGAAGTGAGAACACTGAATACATTCTTGTATATCATTGATCATGATTGTGAATAGAATTGGCCCTAGCTTAGTGCCCTCAGGAACACCTGCCCGTATTCCTTGCCAATTTGAACATTTTTTGCCAATTTTTACTTGTTGATAAAGCTGAAACAAGAAGTGTGCAAAACATTTTACTATATTACTATTTATGCTAAGTTGTAACAATTTTGATATTAAAATATTATGGTCGATTTTGTCAAACGCCTTACTGAAATCTAGAAAGCATGCTCTGACCATACTACCTTGTCCTTCAAGCTGTTCTATCCAGTTTTGCACCATATCTATTAAGACGAATGTAGATGAAGACTTTTTGGCATAAGCATATTGTTTCCTGTCAATTTTCTCTTTAATTTCTCGTTTAATCCATTTTTCAACTAGACTTTCCATCACCTTTGCAACACTACTTGTCAGTGATATTGGACAAAAATCGTCAAGAGATCTAGGATTACTGGTTTACTGGGAGGAACAACTATAATAGTCTTTTTCTAACTGCAATGGTACAAAACCTTCCTGAAAGGAGGCATTAAAGATGTCAACTAAAGGTTGTGCATTCTTCAGCAAACTCCTTAAGGAGTCTATTTGTGATATTGTCTGGGCCACTAGCTTTGTTAACTGGTAATGCCTTCACAGCCTTCAGGTGTGTTCTATTGGGTTCTTTTTGGTGCGTGCAAATATTAGAACTTTTTATACGTATAACCGTTAATCACGCAAAGTTGTCACTCTGTTCCATAACATTCAGATATATTCAGGTGTTTACCTAATATGTCTCACCTTTGAATACCTTGAAAGAGAAATTTTTATTCGAAATGTCAGATTACATCTATTTATTCGGACTGTCTCACAAGTTCCTTATGCATTTCTAAGTCTGTCTTAAAGTTTTTGAGTTATGCGGTAAATCATAAATCATGGCTGCCATTCAATAACAAGTAAAAGTAGTCTTGTGTATATTTCTTTTTTTTCTATATTACCTGTGCACATGATCTAAAAGAAATTGTCAACAAATAAATATGACAGTGGCTGTGATAGACAAAAAATAGCTTGATTTTGATAATTGACCCTGAAGTTCAAGGCCAAGGTCAATGTCTTAAAAGAAAGCTCAACCTAATGATATGGGGTAGACACTTGAATGGAGTCTCTATTTACAAATGTATTACAGTTTTGAGTACAATAATTATTGATTTTTAACTACAACTGCAGCTGCCATTCGGTTAAAATTTACATATGAGTAATATGATATCACCTTTGTGCTAGGTTTGAAAGAAATCAGATATTGCATGTCTGAGAAATGATGCATTACGGACAGACGCACACATAGATGGAACTATTTGCAATTGTCCCCTGAGGGACTAAAAATCGATCAAATTGATTTTGGTCTGTACCCAAAAATCAGCCCCCTCAATGGCGATCACAATTTAAACCTGTTATTGCAATACTAATGGATAAGATCGACCACAGTAATTAACATGTACAAGGTCCGATTATTGGTATTTTAACACTTTTCAATGAATAGATTGTGGCTGCTTGTCCAAAAAAATAGCGCCAATGGTATTGTAGCACAACTGTAAAGTTTTTATCAATGTTTATGCACATACTGATCCCTGCTATGTATGTGTTCATTTGCTGAATGATTATTGCCTATCCAACCATGTTGTTAGCTTTGCAACATACGCTATCATTGGCTGTTGCTATGGGTGTGGTCATGATGCCAGACATATTTGCATACATTTTTTGAATGTTTGTTCACTTGTCTATGAATCCCTGATATTATCTTTGCAATAGACATGATCATTTAGCCGTTGCTATGGGTATGATCTTGTTTCTAGGTATATTTGCAAACATTTTTTGAATGTTAATTAATTTGTCTATTAATCCCTGTTGTTATCGTTGTAAAACACACCACCGGTTGGCTGTTGCTATGGGTATGTTGCTATGGGTAGGTCTTGTTGCTAGGCACATTTACATACATTTTTTGATTGTTAATTCACTTGTCTATTAATCCGTTGTTATCTTTGCAAAACACATGATCATTTACATGTTGCTATGGACGTGGTCTTGTTGCTTGGCAAATTTACATACATTTTTTGAATGTTTATTTACTTGTCTATTAATCCCCGTTATCTTTCTGAAATACACCATCATTTGGTTGTTGCTATGGGCGTGGTCATGGTTGCTAGGGATATTTGCATACACTTCTTAAATGTTTACTCACTTGTGTACCAGATGTCATTTCAACAAACTATATTACCATTTGGTTGTTGCTAAGGGCATAGTCATGATTGCTAGGGCCAACTGTATCAAATATTTTGAAGAAAATCTGCAGAATAACACTTCTAGAAACATCTCCCCAAGTCTCACTGACCAAGTACTTTTTGAGATACAAATTTTTGACCAAAATTCACATTTTACACCTAATTTGCCTATTACTGATGAGATCCTTATTTGCTTAATACTTCTTCATCTATACACCCTCAGATGCATCCCATTTAAATTTCAGCCAAATCTGCTGAGTAGTTTTGGAGTTTAAGTTTTTTGACCAAAAATCACATTTTTTGACCCAAAACGTAATGTCTGATGTGATCATTTTCATTTGAACAATTTCCCAACTAGATGTCCAAAGTAACATGACCACCAAAGCAGTTTTTGACTTTAAGCTGTTCACACACACACACACACACTTAGCGATTCCTGTGATGATACTACATTCCTACTAGCACAGCTTTAACATGGTGAAAGATTCTACACTGAGCTCTCACTCAAGATTCATACTTGTCACTGCACCACTTACAGATAATACTGACCACTAATTAACATATAAAATGTCTTTTTATAAGTAACTGACAAGTGTTTAGTGACGATATATTTGGTTACTGTCTTGATGAAAAATTATCCTAAACTTAGAGATGAACTATAATGTGGTCATTGTCATACATGATGTACACTATGATGATTACAAATTTGTTAACATAAAAGCAAGATTACTTTCACTAAAATCAGATATAAAGTTTATTACTAGGAATAGGATACAAAATCAACTGACACCCTAAACTTTTGTCAGTTTACCAATCTCTTATACTTCAATTGTAAATATTCTATTAATAAAGTATGACACTTTTTTGTATGTGGTGTGAAATTATAGCAAGCACACAAAGATTACTTGATACATTGGATAGCCACATTAAAATTTTAATATAGCATTCATGATAGCGCCATAACAAACTATTATATTTCAGCTAAATTATGGGGTTTTAGAATGCATGAATCTCAACAAAGTTAGAGGGTTTAAGAATGCATGAATGTTAGCTAAGTTATGGGGTTTTAGAATGCATGAATGTTAGTTAAGTTTTGGGTTTAAGAATATGCTAATTAGGATATTTAATTAAGCTTATTGTGTGGAAAGCCCTAAGTCAAGTGATTAAATCTGCTTGCTACGATGGTAATAAATCCTGTATGTACAAATGTATTACCACTTGTGAATGATGTTGCATCACCTTTCAAATCAAGTCATTACACATGCATAGACACAAAGTGGTACACTGAACATGAAGTACGTAATAAAAGCCTATTTTGAAATTTGTTGTTTGTGTCTTTATACTGTATTAATGACTTTATGTACTAGTACTCACAACAAGCGACCTATCGGTCAGAATAGCTCCGCTGGTTTTTTTTTTAATTTAATTTTTTATTTTGGTGACATGTAGAAGTGGTTCAGGTCTTCAGCTCTTCACTATGCAGTTTTGTTTTAGCGATGCAATAAAGTGGTTAGTGGTTTCATATGATGTCTCACTATAAAACACATTTTACACAGAAGTTGGTAATGTATTGTCACCATTTTATAACAAAAATCTACTGTTATGAAAAATTGCACAAAATCTCAGAAAAAAATGACTGGGAAATGCACACAAGAAAAAGAAAAAAAGAGGATTTTGAGGTTGGCTATAAATAATTCCAGTGTCTTACAGCTGTAACCCTGGAAAATTTTAATGATGAATGAAATAAACTAGGGATCTAAAATAATTTTGAGGCAATTTGAATTTCAATTTTCTAACAAATTTACAAAGTCAACAACATTCAACTTGTACTAGTTGTGGTAGATATATATAGGGAAGAAATGTATTAATCGCCATCTTAGTTTCCGTACGGCGACAATCTCAAGTACCCGGAAGAGAGTCATTCTCAGCCATACGTTACAGTGGTAACACTCGTTCATGTTCGATTACCTTTCACAAAGAAAACACAACGAAATGGTTGAAATGATCTTTTTTTTATTTCTTTTCATCACAACAACAAAATCTGCGTGATCAAAAGTGTTGTAAACTAAACCAGAAAGAATTATCGGACTGGCTAAACTTCCCGATGAACTGGAGTAAGGTCCTACTCCTTCCAAGTAAGCCTCGATAGTACTATAGTACGTGAGAAAATCGTCTCAAACTAGCGATACAACTTTCAAAATATAACTTGACATGTCTTCATTTGTTAGAGTTATACAATTCAAGACGGGTTTTCACTCGAAAACAACAATTCTGTGAATAATGACACTCTGAACGCAGCGATGTTACCACTGTAACGTATGGCTGACAACGACTTGCTTCCGGGTTAGTCCCTCGTGCATTCGGGTACCTGGGATTGTCGCCGTACGGAAACTAAGAAAGATGGCGATTAATACATACATCGTCTGATGTTTTAATTCACAGTGTTTCTTGTGACCGGCGCCTGTCAGCAGACTCTGCCATTTTTTTCATCATTCCATTGTATTTAAACCTTGTACTTGACATTTCGCAATATTTATAATTCTCAACAAAATACCTCAACATGCCTCACTTCGCTCGTACTCAAAGCAGCCCCGCGCGTAGTCCTGCTTGCATACGGAGGAATTCGGGACTCGATTCTGACAATTGTCCCTCCCCCTCCGGTGTTTAGAGTCAAGTCAGTAATACAGACTCGTGCACCCGAGGACTACCCCGCGCGGTATGATCACTGACACTGATGACATGATGAGAGAGAACCTTTTCGGATTTACATGTAAAACGGGGAAAGATACGCAAAACATAATGCAAAGTCTGAAGCCAAATTAAAGTTGTAATTATTTTAATTATTTTTACTTGCCAAATATTTGCATTTTGGAAAGGCAAGACACGTTCATGTCGTTTAACTTTACATGTGAACTGTCGGCCATAACTTCAACCGCATGCCTGGCATGCCCTTCCTTACGCAAGTTGTCTGAATTCTGGTTCACTGTCATTCCAAATTGCACGACAATATAGAATTAACCACAAGTTACATGTTATCTGAAAACATCACACTTTTATAGTGGGTCTGAAGTGTGATTTTAGTGAGTACCAAGAACGTCCTGTGTTGATACTCAAGATACTTGCTGTGGAAAATCGCTCGGTCGAATGAGGTCACCTTCAGGTTCTGGTCGAATCAGGATAGAGTATGCAAATGAGGATGTTGCGGACTGGCTGATTATGTACAAGGGTGCAGAATTGGATTTGAAGTTTACAACCCTGTTTCGAACAAACGCTTGTCATTTGGGCGCCCAATGCGTAGAATTATGACTATAGCACATATTACATTGCTTGTTTGACGTCAATAGTGTCTTTTGAAAAGTGGCAGTTTACTTAAAGTCTCGTCGACTGATTTCCAATATGGCGTCGGTCATTATGCTCATTAACATATTCATTTTTGTTTCAAATTACAAAAAAAAAATCATAAAAAATAAAAATGAGGATGTGCTGACTTGAAATTAACAAATCTGAGTAAGCTACCCCCTGCGCATCAACACGCCAGATATCAAAGCAATCTAATAAGAGGTTTTCAAGGAGTTGATGAAAATGACATTTTATGAAAAAAAATCATAAAAAATTGAAAATGGCACAGATCAACTTGGCATGAACAAATCTGAATAGCCTCCCACCAGGGAACATGCACACCAAATATCTAAGAATTCTGACTGTCACTTTCGGAGAAAATAATGAAAATATAAAAGTTTGACGGACACCTATGATTCACTCTACTCTCTATACCTCAATACCCACCTATACCTAAAGCTACGCTTTCAGCTTTCGCTGACAGCGGAGCTAAAAAATTGAACTTCAAGTCAATACAACTCATTCATGCTCATGCTGTACACAAGTACATGTACACTGAACACAACAGATTTGACACCTGACACAACAGTTTGTGTTCTCTTCATAATGTTACAATTTAATTCAAATTTTATTTCTTGCAAACTGGTGAACTTCAAGCTACAGTATTTCCTAAAAATACTGCTGATGACATTGTAGCACAAATGTATTTGGCTATTGCTATGGTCTTGTTGCGAGGCATATTTGCATACATTTTTGGAATGTTTAGTCACTTACCTACCCATCCCTGCTGTTACATTTGTAATATGCATTGTCATTTCACTGTTGATAAGGGCATGGTCATGGTTGCTAGGACCAAGTTTGTTGAAAAGTTTTCAAGAATAACTGCAGAATAATATCTCCAGAATCATCCCCACCAAGTTTCAAACCACTCACCATGCAGTTTCAAGATATGTTTTTTTTTTACCATAATTCAGATCCCCCCCCCTAATTTGCATATTACTGATGGGATCATCATGTTGTGAATACAGCTTCATCTACACAAGCCCAGCTGCATCCTTCATTAACTTTCAGACCAATCTGCGCAGTAGTTTTGGAATTATAAATGTTTGACTAAAAAGACCTAATTTGCATATCACTGTCCCGATCATCTGTCATGAATAATTCTTAATCTAAACACCCCTAAGAATGTTCCAACCAAATTTCAGACCGATCTTCCTGAAGTTTTTTGCACTAATGAACCTTATCAGTTCAGTTGTGCTAAAAATCATATAAATAAAAGTCATTGAATGTGAAACACCTCAAAATTACAAGTATTTATGCATATCGAGTCTAGCTGTTTTAATTGATTTTGCCCATCTAAAAAATATGGGGACATAATATGGATATGGTTAATAAGACATGTAGACTGTAGTTTTTGTTTACTGATGGCTATTACAACCATCAGCAATATGTTTTTTCACAACGTTGTTGAGTTTTGTTCACCTGTTGACTACGCTCATCATAACCTGAATGCTAACGATGTCCCTCTATGACATCAGAAAATGGCGTGGTCTAGGTGGGGCCAGAAATACCTGAAGACTCTTGACGTAAATCCGAAGGGAACTGACTGAAAAAGGTCATTTTAAGGTGTTTGCAGACGCTTTTTAAAAGTTTTACAGCCAGAATATGTTTTACAATCATGTCGTCTAGCAAAATAGTGAATGTGAGCATTTTGAATCACCTATAACAAGGCATAATCTTAGGTACTCTAAGATACTTAATGAGGCATAATCTTAAAGGTAATCTAAGGTACTTAATGAGGCATAATCAGCTAATCTAAGGTGCTTAATGAGGTATAATCTTAGGTAATCTAAGGTGCTTAATGAGGTATAATCTTAGGTAATCTAAGGTACTTAATGAGGCATAATCTTAGGTAATCTAGGGTACTTAATGAGGCATAATCTTAGCTAATCTAAGGTGCTTAATGAGGCATAATCTTAGGTAATCTAAGGTACTTAATGAGGCATAATCTTAGCTAATCTAGGGTACTTAACGAGGCATAATCTTAGCTAATCTATGGTACTTAATGAGGCATAATCTTAGGTAATCTAAGGTACTTAATGAGGCATAATCTTAGCTAATCTATGGTACTTAATGAGGTATAATCTTAGGTAATCTAAGGTACTTAATGAGGCATAATCTTAGCTAATCTATGGTACTTAATGAGGCATAATCTTAGGTAATCTAGGGTACTTAATGAGGCATAATCTTAGCTAATCTAGGGTACTTAATGAGGTATAATCTTAGCTAATCTAAGGTACTTAATGAGGCATAATCTTAGGTAATCTAAGGTACTTAATGAGGTATAATCTTAGGTAATCTATGGTACTTAATGAGGCATAATCTTAGGTAATCTAAGGTACTTAATGAGGCATAATCTTAGCTATTCTAGGGTACTTAATGAGGCATAATCTTAGCTAATCTATGGTACTTAATGAGGCATAATCTAAGGTACTTAATGAGGCATAATCTTAGGTAATCTAAGGTACTTAATGAGGCATAATCTTAGGTGCTTAATGAGGCATAATCTTAGCTAATCTATGGTACTTAATGAGGCATAATCTAAGGTACTTAATGAGGCATAATCTTAGCTAATCTATGGTACTTAATGAGGCATAATCTTAGGTAATCTAAGGTGCTTAATGAGGCATAATCTTAGGTAATCTAAGGTACTTAATGAGGCATAATCTTAGCTATTCTAGGGTACTTAATGAGGCATATTCTTAGCTATTCTAGGGTACTTAATGAGGCATAATCTTAGGTAATCTATGGTACTTACTGAGGCATAATCTTAGGTAATCTAAGGTACTTAACGAGGCATAATCTTGGCTAATCTAGGGTACTTACTGAGGCATAATCTTAGGTAATCTAAGGTACTTAATGAGGCATAATCTTAGCTAATCTATGGTACTTAATGAGGCATAATCTTAGCTAATCTAGGGTACTTAACGAGGCATAATCTTAGGTAATCTAAGGTACTTAATGAGGCATAATCTTAGGTAATCTAAGGTACTTAATGAGGCATAATCTTAGCTATTCTAGGGTACTTAATGAGGCATAATCTTAGCTAATCTAGGGTACTTAATGAGGCATAATCTTGGCTAATCTAGGGTACTTACTGAGGCATAATCTTAGGTAATCTAAGGTACTTAATGAGGCATAATCTTAGGTAATCTAAGGTACTTAATGAGGCATAATCTTAGGTAATCTAAGGTACTTAATGAGGCATAATCTTAGCTATTCTAGGGTACTTAATGAGGCATAATCTTAGCTAATCTATGGTACTTAATGAGGCATAATCTTAGGTGCTTAATGAGGCATAATCTTAGCTAATCTATGGTACTTAATGAGGCATAATCTAAGGTACTTAATGAGGCATAATCTTAGGTAATCTAAGGTACTTAATGAGGCATAATCTTAGGTGCTTAATGAGGCATAATCTTAGCTAATCTATGGTACTTAATGAGGCATAATCTAAGGTACTTAATGAGGCATAATCTTAGCTAATCTATGGTACTTAATGAGGCATAATCTTAGGTAATCTAAGGTGCTTAATGAGGCATAATCTTAGGTAATCTAAGGTACTTAATGAGGCATAATCTTAGCTATTCTAGGGTACTTAATGAGGCATATTCTTAGCTATTCTAGGGTACTTAATGAGGCATAATCTTAGGTAATCTATGGTACTTAATGAGGCATAATCTTAGCTAATCGAGGGTACTTAATGAGGCATAATCTTAGGTAATCTAAGGTGCTTAATGAGGTATAATCTTAGGTAATCTAAGGTGCTTAAAGAGGTATAATCTTAGGTAATCTAAGGTGCTTAATGAGGCATAATCTTAGGTAATCTAGGTTACTTAATGAGGCATAATCTTGGCTAATCTTGGATACTTAATGAGGCATAATCTTAGCTAATCTAGGGTACTTAACGAGGCATAATCTTAGGTAATCTAAGGTACTTAATGAGGCATAATCTTAGCTAATCTTGGATACTTAATGAGGCATAATCTTAGCTAATCTAGGGTACTTAATGAGGCATAATCTTAGCTAATCTAGGGTACTTAACGAGGCATAATCTTAGCTAATCTAAGGTACTTATTGAGGCATAATCTTAGGTAATCTAAGGTACTTAACGAGGCATAATCTTAGCTAATCTATGGTACTTAATGAGGCATAATCTTAGGTAATCTAAGGTACTTAACGAGGCATAATCTTAGCTAATCTAAGGTACTTAATGAGGCATAGTCTTAGGTAATCTAGGGTACTTAATGAGGCATAATCTTAGGTAATCTAAGGTGCTTAATGAGGCATAATCTTAGCTAATCTAAGGTACTTAATGAGGCATAATCTTAGGTAATCTAAGGTACTTAATGAGGCATAATCTTAGCTAATCTAAGGTACTTAATGAGGCATAATCTTAGGTAATCTAAGGTGCTTAACGAGGCATAATCTTAGGTAATCTAAGGTACTTAATGAGGTATAATCTTAGCTAATCTATGGTACTTAATGAGGCATAATCTTAGGTAATCTAAGGTACTTAATGAGGCATAATCTTAGGTAATCTAAGGTACTTAATGAGGCATAATCTTAGCTAATCTAAGGTGCTTAATGAGGCATAATCTTAGGTAATCTAAGGTACTTAATGAGGCATAATCTTAGCTAATCTAGGGTACTTAATGAGGCATAATCTTAGCTAATCTATGGTACTTAATGAGGCATAATCTTAGGTAATCTAAGGTACTTAATGAGGCATAATCTTAGGTAATCTAAGGTACTTAATGAGGCATAATCTTAGCTAATCTATGGTACTTAATGAGGCATAATCTTAGCTAATCTAGGGTACTTAATGAGGTATAATCTTAGGTAATCTAAGGTACTTAATGAGGCATAATCTTAGCTAATCTATGGTACTTAATGAGGCATAATCTTAGCTAATCTAGGGTACTTAAAGAGGCATAATCTTAGCTAATCTAGGGTTCTTAACGAGGCATAATCTTAGCTAATCTAGGGTACTTAATGAGGCATAAACCCAACTTGTAAAACAGGCCTTCAGTCAAAGACATAGCCTCCAACTGTGTGTTGCATTGTGTAAGATGATTAGCATTTTGTGAATTTTAATATGGAAATGCTTAGTTGGACTTTTCTGGGATGTAAATGTCTGTAATGTTAGGTTTTCAGTATAATTAGCAATAATATTTGGCCATCTTCAGTGTACAGGTAGCCTTTCTCTCTTCACCTTGAAAATGTGTGTCAAGGTCAAAGGTCACAGTCTCTTTAGAAAGCTCATCATTGATACTGTGAGGGTAGGGACTAGAATGGTGTCCATAGGTACCACACTTTTGGAGATAACAGACAATGTGTTTTTTGTCACAAATATGGCTGCCATTTTGCTATACAGGTCAAGGTCGTAAAATTAAGTGACTTGCATATGCCTCACATGGTCAAACCCAAGTCGTGATTAAAATATTATCACTTTGAAATGCTTGATTTGAAAAGCTATGAAGATAACCCAAAGGTCACGATCTTAAAAGAAAGGTCATATTGATAATATAGGTGTAGGCATCTGAATGGAGTCAATATTGTATTACACCTACAAAGTTATGATGCATATATTGTGAAATTTAACAACAAATATGGCTATATTTGATTCAGTTACACAACTACGGTGGCCCAGAGATGACATAGGAACAATACATTTGTGGAAGAAATAATTAATTTTTTGAGAGCATAATATTCAGTACAAGGATAAAAGATTTCTTTCATAGGACAAAACATAATTTTTTTGGTTCAAAATAGAAATATCAAAGCAAAAAGTTCAAATTTGTAATACAAAACTTCCTTTTACAAAGCAGAAAATTTATTTACATAACAAGATTTTTACTTCTTGAGGCCAAATTTTTTATCCTTGTACTGAATATTTTGCTCTCAAAAAATTAATTATTTCTTCCACAAATGTATTGTTCCTATGTCATCTCTGGGCCACCGTACAACAAAGTGACATGCATATGTCTCACATAGCATGTTACCTTTGTGCCAGGTTTGGTTGAAATCTGTTAGTGCATGCCAGAGATATGAGGGGCACGCACAGGTGGACACACCCCCAATGTAATAGAATATTAATTTCCTCACCTGGTTTCTTAGATCTCTCTAGTGTACTACTTGCACTAGATGAGGTGGAACTATCTTGTACTTTAACTGTTGGTAAAGTGGGTGCAGCTTTGTTTGGTGTAACAGGCTGTTGTTTCTCCACTTCCTTCTCACTACCTTCAAGTTTTTTTACATAATTGTCTGGAAAGACACCAGACCTATCCCCAATGGAACCTGTCCACCAATTACCTTCCTTTTTACTGACTTGGATGATTTCATTGACACTAAAGGTCAAATCACCAGGCTCACTTGAAGTGTATGGATAGGCAGCAATGTAAGCTAGTCAAGAAAATGAAGAAATATAAAGTTACTACGGATATGCAGCAATGTAAACTGGTTACAGAAATGAACAAATATAAAGTTACTACAGATATGCAGCAATGTAAACTGGTTACAGAAATGAACAAATATAAAGTTACTACGGATATGCAGCAATGTAAACTGGTTACAGAAATGAAGAAATATAATGTTACTACGGATATGCAGCAATGTAAACTGGTTACAGAAATGAAGAAATATAATGTTACTACGGATATGCAGCAATGTAAACTGGTTACAGAAATGAAGAAATATAAAGTTACTACGGATATGCAGCAATGTAAACTGGTTACAGAAATGAAGAAATATAAAGTTACTACGGATACTGTAAAGTGGTTAATCATTGGTGGGGTTTAATTTTCGCTTAATTCGCGCATTGGCAATGAGTGCGAAATCAAAACACCGCTAATCAATGTATTCCCAATGGGCAGTCCATGGCACAACAATAAAGTAAAAAGTACCAGACATTAGGCGGAAGACAAGAAAATTAGAAGTTACATTAGGTAATGCAGGAATTGGTAATGGCTTCTCCTCTGTGACAACCACAGTTGTTTTTAATGTATATTGGATCGTGACACATGATATACGTTGTACATGTACTTGTAGTATGATGTTCCAACTAACCTAGTCCCATGACGATAAAGATGTAAGTGTTTACAACTTTCAATGCATGCTCTGTGAATAGCTCTGCCAGTATCATATACCCAACGTGATTGGGTGAAATTGCTCACTTTTTTGTAAGCTGCGATCCTATTGGTCATATATAACGTAGTGACCTAATTACATTAATTATTTCACAACATGGCGACTTGTAAAAAGACTAGCGTAGCGATCACACTTGGAGGATGGAATGCGCCGTATACAGTCATCTTATGAAGGGAAATATTTTTTGCTTTGAACTTGCGACTGTGAAATGCTTACTGCTTTGTCGGCCATGTCGGGTCAGTGTATGTTGAAAAAGAAAATCTCTGTAAACGCCCGAAAGCCATTCATTCATTCATACAAAACAATGTTACACACATGTACTTGTATCCATTTATTTCATTCAAAAATGTGTCAAGTGGGAAGTATGTTAATTTGTATGTGTGATTTTAATCTATTGTTTATACATCCTGTCAACCCGATCGTTTACACCTCAGACGTCAGTTTACAATTATTTATACTTTGAGGACGGCGACTTGACTTTGATAATTCATAAATAAACACTTTGGCTCACTTAGCACTCATTAGTCATGATGGTCGCGCGTATTCAAGACACCGCTACTTTGTCTTGAAGTCTGAGTGCGCGGAATTTTAACCCCTCCAAAATTAACCACTTTACAGTATGCAGCAATGTAAACTGGTTACAGAAATGAACAAATATAAAGTTACTACAGATATGCAGCAATGTAAACTGGTTACAGAAATGAAGAAATATAAAGTTACTACGGATATGCAGCAATGTAAACTGGTTACAGAAATGAAGAAATATAATGTTACTACGGATATGCAGCAATGTAAACTGGTTACAGAAATGAAGAAATATAATGTTACTACGGATATGCAGCAATGTAAACTGGTTACAGAAATGAACAAATATAAAGTTACTACGGATATGCAGCAATGTAAACTGGTTACAGAAATGAACAAATATAAAGTTACTACGGATATGCAGCAATGTAAACTGTTTACAGAAATGAAGAAATATAAAGTTACTACGGATATGCAGCAATGTAAACTGGTTACAGAAATGAAGAAATATAAAGTTACTACGGATATGCAGCAATGTAAACTGGTTACAGAAATGAAGAAATATAAAGTTACTACGGATATGCAGCAATGTAAACTGGTTACAGAAATGAACAAATATAAAGTTACTACGGATATGCAGCAATGTAAACTGGTTACAGAAATGAAGAAATATAAAGTTACTACGGATATGCAGCAATGTAAACTGGTTACAGAAATGAACAAATATAAAGTTACTACAGATATGCAGCAATGTAAACTAGTTACAGAAATGAACAAATATAAAGTTACTACAGATATGCAGCAATGTAAACTGGTTACAGAAATGAACAAATATAATGTTACTAAGGATATGCAGCAATGTAAACTGGTTACAGAAATGAACAAATATAAAGTTACTACGGATATGCAGCAATGTAAACTGGTTACAGAAATGAACAAATATAAAGTTACTACGGATATGCAGCAATGTAAACTGTTTACAGAAATGAACAAATATAAAGTTACTACAGATATGCAGCAATGTAAACTGGTCACAGAAATGAAGAAATATAATGTTACTACGGATATGCAGCAATGTAAACTGGTTACAGAAATGAACAAATATAATGTTACTACGGATATGCAGCAATGTAAACTGGTTACAGAAATGAACAAATATAAAGTTACTACGGATATGCAGCAATGTAAACTGGTTACAGAAATGAACAAATATAATGTAAGCTGGTCATAGATATGAACAAATTTAACCCTTTCACCACCAATTCCTGTATTGTGGGAACGTTCTAGGGCGCCCACCAATTCCTGCTATTGTGGGAATGTCAAAGTTCATTCACCTACCTCGCCATTATGCCGTTTAACGGCAGCGATTGCTGCAAAAATTGCTACCATAACTAGTTCTATACATGCGTATTAGCCTTGTTTATCTGCACAGCCATTTTGAAAGCATGACAGTGAACGGTATCTGGAGTATGATCCAAATGACGAGCAATCGTAGATTTTTGTGCATTTTTCGCTCACAAAAATCGAATTTCAACATGGCGGAAGTAATTAACGGCTCTCATAGCATGGTCTACGATATAAATTATGTCACTATCTATGGATAATTCGACAGAATTTGACTCGAAATACATCGTTGAGTACAAGTATTTAGCTGTGGGAACACATTGTGTGTAAGCATCATATTCCCATGAGGCCAGTGGTGGTGAAAGGGTTAATGTTACTAAGGATATGCCGCAATGTAAGCTGGTCAATGAATACATCAAATGAATAGCTATATTGTAAGTTTTAAAACGTTGAAAGCTAATAATGGTATAAGACATGAGATAACCAGTACGGTAAAGAACAACCCGAGTTATGGCCTGTTATCCGGGTTTGGTGGGGCTAATAAATCGACCACAAATGTTGCTAATGTATACTCTGTAATCTCAGCTTATAGATTGTTGTGTTGACGTTAGCTTTACAAGTAAACGTCAACACCAACTCCTGACTAATATCAGGATTCAAATAAAGCAGAAGTTTTAACCAGATTTGGACTTGTCCTTTTATTCAAACTCAAGTTATGCCATACTCAAGTCCATCTGTGTTGAAAAGTTTATCGTAAAATAACGGCCCTTGCTCTGTGGCGTGGTGCGGTACTGTCACCGACTATTTTTCTTTTGTAAAAAAATCTGAACATGCTGAAGCGAACTACAGTTAGACATGTCTTACAACACAAGTTTTTTTGGGCATGAAGTTCACTACCGTGCCGTGTCCATATGAACCTGTGGTTGGCAGCATAATGCAGTGATTTTGTAGGTAGACACTACAATTGCAACATTAGTGGTGCATCTTTTTACGGTGATTACAACAGGGGTTCACACTATGTATCAAAAAAATACCGCCAATGGTGTTGTAGCACAACTGTAGTTTTTAAAAATGTTTATCCATGTGCTAGTCCATGCTAACAATAGGTGTTCATTTGCTGAATGACTATCCAGTTGCCTATCCAACCATGTTGCTATCTTTGAGATATACGCGATCATTTGGCTGTTGCTATGGGCGTGGTCATGTTGCTATATATATTTGCATACATTTTTCAGGGATCGAAATTCATTTTTTTCTTGGTAGCCAAGTGGGCTACCAACTTGGAATACCATCATTTAAATTTGGTAGCCCGAGAGCAATGACTGCTGGCGCATATGCATGCATTCCAAAATTAATGGTGTTAGTGTATATATGTAATTATATGATGTACTGAATTCGATGATTGATTGAATAAATTGAGAGGTCACGCTAACGCGTTATTTGTGTGTATTTGACGCCATATTTGACATTGGGGATGCAATTTTTGGATGTATGTGTCTCTGGGGGACGTGTCATAAAGAGGGGACATATGAGGTTTACTGTTAGCAAACAACGTACGGTTATCATTGCATTGAAGTTGGAGAGTAAGGCATGGAGTCGCAGTTCTTACTTATAACTATTAGCTAAATCTCTTGGTGCAGTGAGACCTGTAAAATTTGAATAATATGATTCAATGTATGGAAAACGTATAAACAGTTTCATGTGCCCCATGGCCATTTCCTGATGTGGAGAGTATGTCTTTGGTAGTTTAGAAACTATGTGCTGTTATCATTATCTATCCACGTGATTGGTTACTTATTTATTAACAGACTGATTAGACAGGGTTTGCATCAATATCACAGCCATTTATAATGTACTTCGTGTACATTTGATATACATGTAGTGTGGATGCAAATTTGGAAAAGACACACCATAATGGGTTTTTGACGCTAATTTTGTTGAGAACACGTCCCATGGGATGCATCATAAAAAAGTGACCGCGACCTCAGACATGGCCCCCACGGCCCGGGAAGGAGTCGAAGTCAAGCTGTCAGTTTCATTCAAAACTTAGTAGGCCAATTGGGCTACCACTCACATAATTTGGTAGCCCAGAGACAAACATTGGTAGTCTGTGGACGCATGACTACCGCGAATTTCGAGCCCTGATATTTGAATGTTTTTGTTCACATGTGTATGAATTCCTGATGTTATCTTTGCAATATACGTGATCATTTGGCTGTTGCTATGGGTGTGGTCTTGTTGCTAGGCACATCTGCATACATTTATTGAATGTTTATTCATTTGTCTTTCAATTCCTGTTATCTTTGCAATATACGTGATTATTTGACTGCTGCCATGGGCGTGGTCTCGTTGCTAGGCAAATTTACATACATTTTTTGAATGTTTATTCAATTGTCTATTAATCCATGTTGTTATCTTTGCAATACATGTGATCATTTGGCTGTTGCTATGGGCATGGTCTTGTTGCTAGGGATATTTGCATACATTTTTTGAATGTTTACTCACTTGCCTACCAGATGATGTTGTCATTGAGATCTGAGTTTGAAGTTTCTTGAACAAAGTGAGAGTAACAGTTTTAAAGACTTTTATTTATTTCCTAGGCATATTAGGTTCATCTTCATCCTCTTTTGCATCACTGATACCATGTGCTGAATCTTCTTCAACACTCTCAATAATACTTTTGCAATCTTGGAGGCGGCATTCCTATGTACACTTTAGTCTATTTGGTATACGATGGCAAGTTTGAAGTGCACAAGTATGCTGAAATCCACAATAAATGAATCCCAAGAGGACTTTAGGTGCTGGAGGACCTGTCTACCTTTTGCTATTCAGCTTTCCATTTATATTTATCCAACCATTGTTTGTGCAGATGGAACATCAGGAGCTGCATCTAAATGAATCGTCTCCAAAGTAGTTTGCTCAAAGAGCATGTTGGTAGAGACAGTCATGTACTGTCTTCACAGTTGTCCACGCTCTCATATTCCTTTGTTTGCACACTATAAGATTGTGTTTAAACTAATTAAGGGCGCCTTCAGTAATTAAAAGGTAGGGAGGGCCATAGGAAATTAAGCCCAGTCTGTGGCATAAATATGCCCCTCCCTCAAGCACGTTATGCTAAAAAGTATCCCTACCTCACTGTCTTTCTCGAAAACATGACCCGCTTCTTTTTCAAATATTTCAAAAACCATTTGTTTTTTAATACTGTCTCCCTGTGGCATAGTGGTTAGAACTCAGAATTGTGGAGTCAGGATTTGCGAATGGTTAGAGTGGCTGGCTTGGAATCTGCAGGTTGTACATTCGAGCCCCATCACCACCGTTTCTTTCTGAGTGGCTAAAGTCCTTGGGCAAGATTTGAGCCACGCCTATGCCTCAGTCCACCCATCTCTGTATAATTGGGGTCCTGGTAGGATAGCGGTTGTGATGTGAATGCTTTAATCCTATATGCTTATAATGGCTGCAATGGATTGTGTGCTCCCAAGTATAAAAGGGTCGTTGTGCTGATATAGCTCCAAGCCAGGAGTAATAATTGTAAAAGGCTTGGGTGGGAATATAAAAACTAATATTATGATTGTTATTATTTTTATTATATTTACTAAAATTATTATTATGCATGGGATCCAAATGCTAAGGACCCCTTGCATAATAATAATACTAATGCATTATTTTGTGATGTTAGCATGATTGATATGTTATCATCATAGAATGGCAGTGGTGGGATGTGGTAGCAGTGGGATTTGGAAATGGTGGCAGCAGTGGCATCATGCTAACATCACAAAATAATGCAAAGTTAGATAACAAAATGAGTCAAAGTAAAATCTCCAAATTTACATTTTCACAAGGAACAGATTTGTGAAAAGTGCCCCCTCCCCATTACCCAGGTTCTCCACCTTGCAGTTTTGATTGAGAAGGCTCCTTAGCAGTTTATATTTGACAATGGGCAACATAAGCTTTACATGTGAATTCCTGGAGAAGGGTGAATATTTCTTGAGACAGATACACTCTTGAACAAGTTTTGTGGATGTACTCATGTAATAGCTTTGCTTTGATGTATGAGTTTCAGTCATTCTAGCTTGCCTTGCCCAGCCAGTAAAAACGTGTAAACCCATCACAGACAAAGGCATACACATTTTCCTATGTTGAAGCTATCTTTGCATTTTCTATTTTCAAACTGAAGGCTAGGCATAAGAACTTCATATATGTATATTCAACCACCAGTGTTGCCACCATGGCTTGTAACCAGAGCTTAATTGTTGCATGCTGAAATGTGCGTCCACTTCTTCATACGCTAAAAAGTTTCTTTCAGATCCAATTGCTATCAATCCTATTCAGAGAAATATGTCAGGTTTTCCTCAAATGTCACTGGACTAGGCTGATGGTAAGGTAACTCCCATATTATCTGGTGAAAGTAATTTCTCAAGATGTCTTATCAATGCTGCTATGTTCTTCTTTAGTGTACCATCAGTTTCCCAATAACAAGGGCAACGATCTAAGTGGATGTTGCAGTATGTCTTTAGATCCATCTTCCTAGTTGTGTGTATCAGTAGAATTCGACCACAACGATAATCATCTCTTTTGAGAATTCTGTGTTAGAATGATCTTTGCTTTTGATTTCATGATGCTGAAAGACTTTATTTTTTATTTTTGAAGTCTGTCTGAATGAAGAACCTGTCTTCGCTTTTGCTCCAAGGAACTCATTACTGGCAGTCTCTTCTATTTCTTGAGGAGTGAGCAAATCCTTTTGTAATCTTTAGGTGCAGATCACCAACCACACTTGATTAAAAAAGATTGATTCAATAATCTTAGAGAATATCACCAACTGTTTGGACATTGTGTTCATCTTTCTGAATATGTGAAACAAGCGTATACACTAAATGAACAGCTGGCTTGATGATGATGACTTTTCTGATTTGGATTATATTCTCTTGAACCTGATGCAATTCAATGGCATGATTTTCTTAATATGCAAAGTTAGACCCCTTCAAGAACATTTTATGGACACCTTCATAATGGTTTTGTGGTGCTTCCTTTCACCACAGGTTGTATTGCCGTTCATTTAAGAATATGTGTTATTAACCCTTCTGCTGTCACATCAGCTTCTATTGTGAGATCTGCAGACCTGCATCTTTGATATGCTTTGCTTCACGTGGTCATTGGTCTGTATATGTCTGTATATTTTAGCTCTAAATGAACTGACCGTCGTATTGGTTGTTGCATTAATATGATAAAACCATGTAATGATTTTTTTATTTCCATCAGATGCTGATTCCTCAGTAAGTTGGAGTGATATTATCATTAAAAAAATGACTTCTTTCAGCAAAATTGAAGTGGGGTTATAACAGGGTTGGGTTGACATGACCGTTTTAGTCCATACAACAGAGCTTGCTATGGGATATTTTAGAACATGCATGTATATGCACAGTATGTCGCCATTTACATATAGTGGAGTTTTACAACAAATATGGCTGCTATTTAGTCAGCAACCACAAGAATCCTTTCACATCTGTCCAATGATGTGTACAATCTTGTAATATTACCTTTGTATAAGATTATTTTGCACAGAAATTGGCAACACTTAAATACTACAACTCATACCCATCTGTGATTTGCAAGAAAAAGCTTGATTTTTGGAATTCTGACCAGAAGATCAGGGCCAAGGTCAAATTATATTATACTAACATATTTTATAATATAGGGGTAGACACTTGAATTGTGTCTCTATGTAGTATAGTTCACAAGAAACTTCCAATAACTGATATTTACAACAAACATGGCCGCCATTTTGTCTGTAAGAGCGCCCTCTATAGTTTGCACCTTGTAGTATGTCGTAAAAATCAGTACTAGACAAAGAGTAATTCTTATTAGTGTAGGAAATAATCAGAAAAACAACCTAAGTATTATTGGTAGAGCCAAGGACCTAGAATATATAGTTGGAATTTTAATCATTGTGCTGTATTTATGCATAATATTAAAAAGTCGTATAATTTCCAAAAGCTACTCATTTGGAATGTCCACCAAGCATTTTTGATATTAGAATAGCATTATACATCACTGGTAAAAATATCGTTTGGTACCACTTTTTGGTACCAATAACCTGTCTGGCTCATGGACTATATATGAATTGGTCTAATTCAAAAGTTAAACTGGTGGGGTTGCAAACAGCGTGCGAAATTAATGCCGGTCCTTCGGTCCAAGACCAACATATTTCCGTTCGGACCGACAGTTTTTCAGAATTACAACAACTTATCGGTCTTTCTGACCAATTCTAATTTGGAGTAAATAATAACATTATTCAAAGATATATCCAATTTCACCTACATGAATCTGATCTTGTGTTACCTATTTTACTCTTGACATCTCGTTCAAGTCAAGCGACACAGAGCTAGCTCGCTACATGTGTTGTTGTCAATGTTGATATCATGTCTACATATGACGTAGCATACAGCATTTACTTTATGAAATTATGTTAGTAAACACATGATTGGTTGAATTTCTCTAATTATTTGTGTCTTGACTAATCAGAATGTCTTAGGCATTCAGATTCATTTTACGCATTCAGCGTATGCGTCTTTTTCTGCCTTATAATAATCACTTGTAAAGTTTACTGTTCAAAGTGTATGAAACTTTTAACGTGTTTGAGACAGTTCCACGTTGTATTTATAAGTATGTGGCGATATTTAGAAAGTGGCAATGAGCTTCCGAAGAAGACGAAAGACATTTTTTAAAAAAAGGCTGGTATTAAAGCCGGTAAATGTTAGCAGAGTTCCCTATGTATGTGGCCATGATCAAAGCAAAATGACGGAAAACATATAAACTACTCTGAAAATTTTAACTAATAAAGAAGGCAGGTATGCTTCGTAAAATATCTTCAGTATGATAGGGTTTTTTGTTGTTGTTGTAAAAACAGTAACAAAAATGCGGAGTCTGATTGTTTTCAATTTGGTGTGAATGTTAACAACAAATTGCCAATCAGGGGGAGGAAATATGACTAGGGGTGGGAAAACGTTCTTTACACCAAATTCCATAATTAAATACAATAAATACATGGGTGGGGTAGATTTAAGTGATCAGATGGCATCATATTATTCTGTGTCAAATAAGTACATGAAGTATTGGAAGTATTTATTTTTCTTTTTTCTTCAGTGTATGATTGTGAATTCATTTATTTTGTATGAGATAGCACATAAACCTGATCCTCGACGTCGATACAGAAATGTAGATTACAGGTTAGATCTATCAAGCCAACTGATAGCAGGTTTTAGTAGTAGAAGAAAGCGAGGTCCCCAACCCCATGCTCCTACAACTGAGAATAGTTTGAGTGCAGCTAATCTACATGCACATACATCTGAGGTCATGCAACTTGATGCTAAGAGAAAAAAAAGATGTTGCAGGCATTGCTCTAATCTTAAGAAAAAAACAAGTAAGGGTTACCCTGTTGAAACCATTTATGGTTGTAAATTATGTGGTGTTTATTTATGTAGCAATCTATGTTTTATAGATTATCACGGAAGCATCCTGCAGTAAATGTATAAATAATTCTGTGTATAAATGGATTTTGAAGAATTATTGTAAAAAAAATGACAAGAAAAGATATGGATTTGAATAAAACTTTAACTTCACAGTGAAAAAAACATTTGCCTTGTTATTTTCTCCTTGATGTGTGATACCTGTCAGATCAGCTGTGAAAGTAAGAAAGTTTTGGGATTCTAAGGTATTCATATGCAAATTAGCAATGGAGAGAAAGTGATAATTTGTATCAAAGGGTCAGTGGGGCTCATAGGGTTAAGGACCAGCAGCATTTGCTACACGTCGGTCCTTATGACCAGTAGTTATTTTCCCTTAAGTTCACACACTAGTTGCAAACATCATTTTTTACCAGAGTGGTTTTCTACTGAATGACTGACAGGTTATGAGATTCTAAAATGTACAATATTTGTCATCACAGCTAATAATGGTATAAGAATGATTGACAGGTTATGAGATTTAAAATGTACATGTGACCTATCAGTCAGAATAGCTCTGCTGTTTTTTTTTTTTTTTTTGGTAATGTGTAGATCTAGAAGTGGTTTTGCTGTTCAGTACGGTGGCCCACAGGTGACACACAAACAACAAATTGGTGTAGGGACAATCGCATGTACCTAAATACTGAAAAAAAAAACTATGCTAATTACTACCCACCACAAACACCACCATATAGTCAAACAAGAGTTTGATTTGCAGTTTGAAAATCAAATAAATGAACACACTAAATGTGACAAATTACTTGGAGTTTACATCGACGAAAATCTGTCATGGAATGAACATGTTTTAAAATTACACTCAAAGATCAGCTCACTCATTCACCTCTTAAATCACATCAAAAAGTATCTACCAGTCTCTATCTTTTCTACAAAAGTTATATAGTCCCTCATCTAGACTATAGTAACACTATTTGGGGCGGGTGTAATGAAAGCGTTCATGGAAAATTACACAGACTACAGAAAAGAGCCTTAACCCTTTCACCACCAATGGCCTCATGGGATTGTGTGTTGTCCACCAGCCCCCTCACTAACATAATGTGAGAGTGAGTGTGGTGTAATCAAACTGATATAAAAATACTTAGAGTTGCTTATTTTTTAAAAATAAGGTATCATTTGAATGGAAAATAAATTTTCTACATCATAGTAGCAAATACATAAATTCAAATATCACACACATAACCGAAATATGGATTAATGTAATAAAATATTAATAAAACAAGCATAGGTTGTTTATTTATTGACATATCACAAATAAACAAAATATTTATATTACAAACAAAATTCAAATTACCAACATTTATGTTCCTACAAAACTTCTGTATACTGGTTAAATGGTCAAAATCGGCGAAAATTTGTCAGAAAATGTTATTATTAGTCGTAATAAATTTGAACGAAAATAATTAACGGCTCACTAATCCGATTACGACGCAATAGTCAGCCCCACACCGGCAATCAAAGGGACAAAAATATCTGAAGTCGTCGCCCCAATACCTTCTGAAAAATCAGTTTGTGTAATTATATATCATTATTTGACAGAACAACAAAAAATTATCACCAAATTTATCCTCAAAATCAGTAAAAAATGCCCCCAAGTTGGTAGTTTACGAGTCCGAATCGGGACGCCAACGTGACGCTTTTCGCCGACATGTTTACCCACAAAAGCAAATCTGCAGTCGGGACTTTGAAGTTACGTTGCGATAATCTGATGCTTCCATATACTGCATCGAGTTCACGCAGCCATCTCTTTGTATAAAACATCGTATTCATAGTCAAAATTGAGTGGAAATTTCTACGAACAGCACCTTTATTTACATTGCAAATGATGTTAGGGGAGACAGATTTTGCCTCAGCGATGTTGAAATTTGAATTTTACATTGAAAAACTCGCGTAAAAAATCCGATCGGAAAATCGCCCATATCACGAGTAAGTTTCCCTCCACTGACCTCTACACACTGAGCTAATACAAATACAAGTCATTATTGAGCCGTAACAAAAAGAAATAAAACCAAAATAATCCACTATATAGCCCAAAATTACCCCCAGAACGTTAGCATGGGCGTCGGCACGGTCACAAGATTGCGTAAATTTGAACGACATTCAAAAATTCAACCGTAAACTGCCGTCGGCAGCTCACACGGCCTTAGCGGGAATTTGATGCTTACATACAAGTACAATGTGTTCCCATAGCTAAACACTTGTATTCAATGATGTATTTCAAGTCAAATTCTGTCGAAATATCCAAAGATAGTGACATAATTTATATCGTTGGCCATGTTATGAGAGCCGTTAATTACTTCCGCCATGTTGAAAATCGATTTCGTGAGCGAAAAACACACAAAAAATTACGATCGCTCGTCATTTGGATCGTACTCGAGATACCGTTCACTGTCATGCTTTCAAAATGGCAGTGTAGATAAACAAGGCTAATACGCATGTGTGGAACTAGTTATGGCAGCAATTTTTGCAGCAATAGCTGCCGTTAAACGGCATAACGGCGAGGTAGGTGAATGAACTTTGGCGTTCCCGCAATAGCGGGAATTGGTGGGCGCCCTAGAGCGTTCCCGCAATAGCGGGAATTGGTGGTGAAAGGGTTAAGGTTGTTGCACAGGCTATTTTTCATCCCCATTCTTTACTTAGTAAAAATGTCATAACTTTGTTAAAAATAATGATATTGACTCCATATTTTCACAGTTTGTTCTTTATATATTCAACATATTAGCAAAAACATTAAAATATTGTTTATGTTATGATGAAATTTGATATATGTGAATATTAATATGTCATATTTCTCATATTTTTCAATTTTTACAAGGCAATTGTTTTTTTTTTCGTTTTTTTTTTTCACAGCTGTCATCATAAATCAAATTCCATTTGATTGCTATTATCTGTCAAAATTGCAGTTTTTGTAAACCTGTATCCCATTTACAATGAAGCAGTGTACCCTGGCTGTTCAACTGTTGGGGAATTCCAACCATGCGTTTCTTGTCCTTGACCTAATTTATCCGATAAAAGAAACCCGAATTCCCTAGCTTGTATAATAAGCAAATACAATGATAAAGAAAACGAGCTCAAAACAGTGAAAAACAGAAGAAATGCTGATTTTTCAACATTTCACAAACTGCCCGTGCCGTGTGTAGGAACTCTAGTTGAAAGCATAGCTGTGAATTAGTTTCTTTGGACCCTCTAGTATGTATGGTAATCATCATATGGCTCATGTCCACCTTTAGACTCCTGTAGAGACGTTAGTAATACGCGTCATACCGTAAAGCTTGTTTACTATTTCAAAGCTAGGGAGACAACAACAAACCGTGTGTATTTGCACATGCGTAGTGTTCTGCGCTGTAGCTACGCTCTGTGTGAGTCTTGGTTGCTCAGCTGATCAGCCCTGCTCTAAGCAAAGCCACCGCCATATATCGCCTGAAATGCGGCTAATTTGAAGATGCTGAAACCAAAAATAGGAATAAGAATGGCCAAGCTTCGTTACAAGGCCTTGTCAGACGCTGGTATAAAGGCCAGGGAAGAATACATGGGTCGCAAGACAGAGTTTCCGTGACAAGGTTAGACACTGCCCAGTAACAAACACAGCGCAGCCAGCCGTCTACCGGTACGCGTCTACGGTCTACAAGTGTGGGGACTGCGACGCAGAGAGACGGTTTATACAAGAAATAGAAGCAACAGCGGGTACACAACCAGTCAACGAAGATACCCCTATGGACTAGAGAGAAAACATAACTTTCATTTGACTAGACCTGTCATTCTAATATTCAATCGTCCTCGTGGAATGTCCACAAAATGAAAGCATGCATGACAAATCAGAAAAAGTACTTCAGTGAATTTTGCAATGTATGGGAATATTTATGTCTACAGTAGGTTTTCTGTACTGACTCATGTCATGTTACAGTTATTATTGTATGTCTACTTTTTTTTTTGTAAAACCATCGCTAGAAGAAGCCATATCCAGAATAATTATGTACAATTATAAATTTCAGTAAATTTTGGTCTTCTCCCAGTCATTGAGCAAGCAAGCAAGCGAATGAGATAACAAGTAAGTTTACTGTAGTGTTGAAAAGGTATGCTGTATACGTTTTATCACCAATAATGTATGGAATTCAAAATGAAATAACAAACATGACACAGTCCCTGTGAAAACATAGTAATTCGGATAAGTTGGAAATCGTTTACTCATGTACCGGACGGCGTCAGTATCTTTATCTTAACCTCAAATTCAGAGAACAAACCATCAACAGAGCAGCAAGAAACCTTTGGTTGTTAAATATTCACTACATTCCTTGAGTTCAGATTTGATAGTATCTACATTAGTTTTTGATAGCTATAAACTTTGTGTAGTTTCTGTTTTTACACTCTTGGTTTGGTATTAACAACAATCACAGGTATACCATTGTGATCTGACAATCATGGTATTAATGAACAACTCAAGGATGTTATCAAACCTTGTTGGTTCACGAACAACTTGATCAAGACCAAACTCTGTGGTTATGTCTAACATTTGTCTAGATAAAGCAGCATACTGAGATCCAGGTAATACAGATTGGGAATCCCAATCAATGCCGGGTAGATTAAGTCACCAGCCAAGTAGATTTGACTGCCATTGTTCTTATTACTGGCTTTCATAAGGGACTCATGCATTTGGTCAAGGTACTCAGTCGAGTTCCCAAATTTTTGAGAAAGAAAAAAAGAGCCAATGATAATTTGCTTGGCCCCCTGTATTTCTAAGGACACCCAGACAACTTCGCAATTCGAGTCAATTTTATGGGCAACGAACAAGCCGTTCTTAGATGCAATTAGGACTCCCCCTTTATGGACCAAAGTTTCTGTCTTTTCTAAGGGGCGACATCGAAATCAAAAGCATCGTAATTACGCGTCATAACGAGTAAAGACGAGTAGCTACTAGTAGTTACGATGTACTACGGTGAATATTCATAAGTCTCAACGCATATTCATGTACTTTAGGTTGGAGACAATAAAAAGTAAACACCTATTGTCCGTTTATTCATGAGCCCAAACTACGACCATTTACGCGTAGTCTTCATTGTGAAATAAATAACGAAACAAAAAGCTTTTCTTTCCTGTGCAAATCAGTTTCATGCTTACTTTTTTCAATTTTATTTATTTGATGCCTTCGATGGCATTCGTACAGTCGGCTAGTCAACTAAGTGTTTCAGATATATTCAGATGTTTACCTAATATGTCTTGCTTAAAAATACCTTGAAGAAGAATTTTTATTCGAAACGTCGGATTTTACATCTATTTATTCGGACTGCCTCACAAGTTCCTTATGCACTTATCGGCTAGTCAACAAACATGTCGACCATTTTCGTCTGGCTGGTGAACGGTGCAGTGCATTGATCGTGTTAGATTCGAGTCGCAGGATTCGTCAGTCGAATTCGAACATTGTCCACAAAAACAAATTAAAAACTAAAGCTTGTCTCGCATTAATATATCGTTTGATTTGATTGATTTAGAAGTCACCTAAAAACGTTTTGTTTCTTCAAAATTTTGAGAAAAAACGTCATTTATATAAATTTCGGGCTACGAATAACTGAATATGTTCATCACTTGCGTCTTTATGTTTATCTACCAAAGTCACGCCACGTGTTGCCGAACATTGCGATTTCTCAACTCAACCCCATCATTTAGGAATGTTACTGTACTGAGAAACATAAAAAATTAGTTGTTGTTTTAGAATATATAAAACAAATCCCGTTATTCGATGATATAAAAGTCAAAACTGCACTTCCGCAACCCGGAAATTCAACAGCATTTCTTGGCCCTACCAATAGTACCATGGCCGCCAAGCGTGAGCTTGTAAGTTTTTCTGTTAGTTTGTCGACCGTGCAAAAAACAAAAAGAAAGTCTAACCGCGATTGATGCTTTGAGAGTCACACAATTGTACAATAATCTTCCTCTATTGTATTTCTGTGCATATATTGGTAAACCTTGGAAAATATTCACAGTATATTGGGGTACCATGTATACAATGTAAGTTCAAATGACTGGGTCCAGGAATCTCTTGCCCATTTTGAATAAGTTCACCTGTTTGTATTTCCATAAGCAACTGCTGAAACTGGAGACCAGTTCCGATGATGAAAATTGCCACATATAGCAGGACTGAATACTTCATTGTCGTAAAATGATTTAACACTAGCTCAGAAGAAAGAGGACCTCCCCCTCTACCGGTAATAGCTACTCATGACAGCCGACCATTGTCGTCACGGCACCCTGTGAAATTAGCTTTCCATCTGGCAGTGCTTCAACTACGCCACCATCTTTAAATTATGATGCCACTGATGAAATTAGCTTTCCATCTGGCAGTGTTTCAACTATGCCACCATCTTTAAATTATGATGAGAATACGTCACAAGTCTGTTTACCCAAGCACAAAGTATGGACGCCAGGTAGATTGGGTTACCACGACAAGGAATGACAATTTCAGCGAAATAGGTCACTTCAGCCAACAAAAATAGGTTCAGAATGTTCTAGGGCATATAGTACACCACAAGATGACTCTTGAATGTTAACTTCTGGTAAAAAAATCCGACACTAGAGACCAAGATTCTCCAGTGATGTTAGTGCTGAGCTGTACTGCCAGTTCATGCATACACCAGCCCCATTCATTCATTCACACATTTATTCATTCATTCACCAGGGTTCGTACACTTAAAGCAAAACAAAATTCCAGGACTTTCCACAGGTTTTTCTCAGTTTTCCAGGTGTATTCGTATAGATTTTGGCCATTTTCCAGGGCTGTTGACCACTAAAGTATATTTTCGAATGACATCTAATTGTCTGATATGGACGAAAAGAAATTAACAAGGGTTCCCATGATATGTCACAAAACATTTCAAAGACAATCGACACTAAGCGAGATGTTGGTGTCTAAACTACATTTGCATGCTTAGATTAAACAGAGAAACCTCTGTCCTATCCTCTAAGTAGTCGTTTTGTCAAACTTGTGCATTGATCGTGTAAGATTTGAGTCACAGCATTCATTAGTCTAATTCAGACATATCCAGAAAAAAAAAATTAAAACCTAAAAAAAAGTTTGTCCTCATTATTGTATGGTTTGATGTGACTAGATTTAGAGGTCACCAAAAATAATTTTTTTCTTCAAAATTTTGAATAAAAACGTCATTTACGTAATGAAATTGCACGTTATGAATAAATGAATATGTTCAGCCCTTGTGTCTCAATGTTTAATGTACGGATGCCACGTGTTGCAGAACATCGCAATTTCTCAACTCAAATTGACCATTTAGGAATGTTACTGTACAGTACTGACAAACATAAAAAAGTAGTCTATTCTTTTAGAACATGTAAAACAAATTCCCATTTATTGATGAATAAAAGTCAAAACCGTACTTCTACAACCTGGAAATTCAACTGCACTTCTCAAGGCCCTAGTCATGCATGAGCTTGTAGTATGTTAACTCGTGCGCCAAACTTGTAACAATTTCTAAACGTTGTTAGTGATAGGGCTGGTCATGCTTTGATACTTGCTACAATGTTACAATAATCTTGCTAACAGACCTACTGTTACCCCTGGGACTGTTACAATATTATGTTGCTGAAATGACGACTGGACTCGGAGTAGCAATAGGCAAGATCGAAACAAACATTGTGGCGCCCATTCAACTATGCATAGGCACGGTCTGTGGTAAAGTGTCTCGTGGAATGATCAGTTGACTGTCTGGGTTTAATCAGCGTGATTCACCATGGTGGCAAAAGACTTTACAATTACGAGACTCAGTGTATTGAATCATATGAATGGGTGGCTCAAGCACAGACATGTCGATCATCAATATTAATCGATCACGATCATTTTCCAGGGTTTTCCAGGGGTAGGGTGCATTTTTCAAGGTTTTCCAGGGAGGGTGTGAAATTCCAGGGTTTTCCAGGACTGTGCGAACCCTGATTCACATTCATTTATTTATCCAGTTACTCATAAATACATTTACAGTCACTCAGTCATCCATCTGTTCATGTACATAGATCTCACAGTAGGAGTTTTTAAGGCCAAGAAAACAAAGAATTGTTTCCTGGTCAGTTTGCATCATTTAAATACCCCGCTTTGATCTTCTTTTTTATCTTCTTTTTTAAACCTAATCAGTTCTTGCCATTATCCTATGGAACATGTTTACCAAATTTCGTTTGAATTGAGCTAGCTGCTTTTAGAAAATGGTGATACAGACACACAAACACAGACACAGACACATAGACACAGACTTTTCACCCCTATAATACATATCGTTCCTTTTGAAACTGACATTTTCCGATCTTTAGCCAAATAAGCTTATTCTTCAATAATTCATAAATGACTTCAGAGATGCCTTTTACACAAAAATGAATTCAAAAAGCATTCTGTAAACAAAATCCCTCGGAATCAAGCCATCGTAGATGACATACTCCTCACTGTTAGGGAGCTGTTGATCCCTGTTTTGATTGTAACACTTCTTGTCTGTGATAGGTGCAATCACAAATTGACATTGACATGGTACCTAATAGTACACCGCCCTTATACCAAGATTGACTGAAATTGATCTTCTCAGATATGTCTGCCAAATGGCTCCAGACATGAATGGCTGCCTAGCAGTCCTGTTGGATCACATTGTTACACAAGTTGACATACATGTATACATCATACATGTAGTACATTACCTTTGTGTAAAGTTTTTGATGGAAATTGTTCATGTTCACCCAGTGGTTATATTGGACCATATTGTAACACAAGTTGATGTGCAAATGAAAGAATATGGTACAATATACATCCCTGTACCAAGTTTGAAGGGAATCAGTTCAGGCACATCAAAGTAATGCCTTTGGACATGTAAAAATGGTTTTAAAAAATGGCTGCCTGGCAGCCATATTGGATTGTATCATGACATAAATTGACATGCATATGTATGTCATAGTGTGTTGTCCTTGTACCAAGTTTGATAGAAATTGGTCCAGTCATGTCCAAGTAATATTTCTGGACATGAAAAAATCTTTTAAAAAATGGCCGCCCAGTGGCCATATTTGATCGTATCATGACATAAATTCACATGCATATGCATGTAATACAACATAGCCCTTATACCAACTTTGAATGAGATCTGTTCAGGCATGTCTACACAATGGCTTTGAACCTGAAAAATTCATAACAAAATGGCCGTCTGGCGACCATATTGAATCGTATCACAAAATAAATTGACGTGCATATGTATGCCATAGTGTGTTGTCCTTGTACTAAGTTTGAGAGAAATCAGTCCAGTCATTTCCGAGAAATGGACACACGATCGCACGCACACACGTACTGACGGAGCCCAATCTATAAGTCCCCCGTCTGGCAGTTAGTTTCACTAAAGATCTATAATTGAGATTCCCCATTGTTTTTTTATTTATTCGTATCGTGACTACTCTGCCCAAGTTAAGTCAAAATTTCATTTATCCAATGTATTGATAACTTTATTTGGAAAAAGGTTTTATTCATGGACACTGAATAAATACTTTCAAATTCTTATGGATTCGCACTTACATTTTAACTTGCAGCACAAAACACATGCTCGTTATTTATTTTACCCACATTTATGTCCCTCATCTCAAATGCGAAATATTTACAAGATCTTTGTATAACTTTAATGCGGCCCCCGATCATTTGGTTGAGTAATGTCACGGCTATTCATCACATAAAGCGATGGTCAGAATTTATGGCGGCAGGGGGGGGTGGGGGGTGGGGGGTGGGGCGAAGCGGAGAAAATATTTCGGTCAAAAAAAAACAAACATTCGCAGCCACTTCCCCTCTGATTATATCCTGAAGCCACATATCTATGCGCATCTGGGTCATCTCGAACCAAAACACTATATTAGAGCCACAATACCATTCTCAGTAACTAGATGTATCAGTTTTCAAATGCATTGGGCAGAGGTACATTCTTCATTTTTAGTCAGTCTTTTTTCAAAGTGTTGTGCCTTCAGGGTCCAATTCTCGTACAGGTAAAACATCGAGGGATCGCCGAACGACTGTGTATATCATACGCATTTTATGTTCCCTAAGAACAATTTAGTTAGATAAGAAACAGGCTTTCCACAGACCACTCCATACAAATATAATATGTTTTACATGTAATAGATATTCTACAACTATTCCACAGGACACTGTCATTTTCAACGTAACTTTAAATTATTGATAATGCGATCGGTCCATTTGTCCCCAATGGAGTATTAGTATAGATTGGAATGGTGTTTCCATCCTTTATAATCTTTACAAACATTTATACACTGGAAACAATTGATGTGTTTACCACTTGACATGATCAGATAGTGCTGGTCACGAAGTTGAAATAGCCACCAAGAGTGTGCTGAGGATTATGGGATATATAATCAAATTCTGTCATGCAGTCCTACTTCCGTCAAGCAAAAAAAAGTTTTTGCTAGGTATAGGTGTTCATTTGCTGATTGACTATCCAGTTGCCTATCCAACCCTGTTGTTATCTTTGAAATATACATGATCATTTGGTTGCTGCTATGAGCGTGGTCATCTTGCTAGACATATCTGCATACATTTTTTGAATGTTCGTTCACTTGTCTATGAATCCCTGGCAGTGATATTATGTTTGCAATATACATGTACATGGATCATTTGGGTGTTGCTATGGGCGTGGTCACAGTTGCTTGGGGTATTTGCATACATTTTTTGAATGTTTACTCACTTGCCTACGAGATGATGTTGTTATTTAACCCAAATATACTGTCATTTAGTTGATAGGGCCAATTGTGCCAAAATGTTTTGAACAAAATCTACAGAATTACATGTCTAAAAACAGCTCACCAAGTTTCAGTCTCATTGACCAAGTACTTTTTGAGATGTTTGTTACCAAAATTCACATTTTTACACCTTATTTGCATATTAATGATGAGATCATTATATATATGCTTAATATATCATCTATACACCCTCAGATGCATCCCTGTTAAACTTGCAATCAGTCCAGTGGTTTTTGACTTTAAGTTGCTTACACACATCCACACACAGACGTTAATTACATAAAATTAAATTCGATTTTGTTGGCGAAAAACGCACATAAAAATTACAATCGTTCGTTTTTAGGGCTGTACTTCAGTTACCGTTCACTGGCACGCATTTAAAATGGCAGTATAGATAAACAAGACTAATACACATGTGTGGAACTAGTTATGGCAGCAAATTTTGTAGCAATAGCTGCCAATAGTGCCATTGAATGGTTTTATGGCGATGAAGGTGAATGAACTTCGGCGTCCCAGTATACTGGGTTCTCATGGGCGCTCTAGCACATTCTGGTATACCGTGTTCTCGTGGTGAAAGCTCCGCTCAGCTGTCACTGACAACGGAGCTAACAATATTTGTCATGGGTAATAATGGTATAAGAATGATTGAGAGGTCCTGATGCAACTATGCAATATACTTGTTTGGTTGCAGGATGACTAATACAAGCTTACTTTCAATGTCCTGTTCGTCTGTTTTCCTAGGCAATGTTGGTGAGGTGTTATTGGCGGTAATGTCTCCAGTTATCTCTTGTACACTTTCTGATGACGGTCTCTCCCTTTCAACTGTGTCTATTGGTGTTGGTGTCCTAAAATGTAAATATTCAGAAAACAAGATATACACGTCAATGAGTAATATAGCATAACTGTAAAATTTGTGATATTCAAAAAAAATAGTGCCAATGGCATTGTAGCACAACTGTACAGTTTTTAAAAATGTTTACCCACAAGCTAATCCATACTAGGTATAGGTGTTCATTTGCTCAATGATTATCCAGTTGCCTATCCAACCCTGTTGTTATATTTGTAATATACACGCTCATTTGGCTGGTGCTATGGGTGTGGTCATGATGCTAGACATATCTGCATACATTTTTTGCATGTTCATTCACTCGTCTATTAATCCCTGTTGTTATCTTTGCAATATATGTGATCATTTGGCTGTTGCCATGGGCATGGTCTTGTTGCTAGGCATATTTGCATACACTTTTTATAATGTTTATTCATTTGTCTTTCAATTCTTGTTATCTTTGCAAAACTATGCGATTATTTGGTTGTTGCTATGGGCATGGTCTTGTTGCTAGGCACATTTGCATACATTTTTTGATTGTTTATTCATTTGTCTTTCTATTCAAGTTGTTATCTTTGCAATATACGTGATTATTTGGCTGTTGCTATGGGTGTGGTCTTGTTGCTAGGCAAATTTACATACATTTTTTGAATGTTATTCAATTGTCTAAGATTCCCTGTTGTCTGTGAAATACACCACCGTTTGGCTGTTGCTATGGGCGTGGTCATGGTTGCTAGGGTATTTGCATACATTTCTTGAATGTTTACTCACTTGCCTATCATATGATGTTGTTATTTGACCAAAATATACTGCCCTTTGGTTGTTGCTAAGGGTGTGGTCATGGTTGCTAGGGCCAATTTTGTCAAAATCTTTGAAGAAAATTCGCAGAATAACACTTTCAGAAACATCTCACCAAGTTTCAGACTCATTGACCAAGTACTTTTTGAGATAGAAGTTTTTGACCAAAAATGAACATGTTTACACCTAATTTGCATATCACTCATGGAATCATTGTATGCTTAACATTTCTTCGTCAATACATCCCTAGATGCATTCCCATCAAATTTCAGCCCAATCTGCTCAGTGGTTTTGGAATTACAGATATTTGACCAAAAAGACACATTTTAGCCCTAATTTGCATATCACTGACAGGACCACCATATCATGAACAATTCTTAGTAAAAACACCCTGAAGAATGTTTCACCCAAATTTCAGCCAAATCTGCCCAGTAGATTTTGAGTTTAAATATTTTGACCAAAAATCACATTTTTTGACCCAAAATGCACATCTCTCTTGCGATCATTTTCATTTTAACAATTTCCCAACTAGACCCCACAAGTAATGTCCCCATCAAATACCAAGGCAATCAGGATGGCAGTTTAAGAGTTTAAGTCGTCCACACACACACACACACACACACACAGACAGACAGACAGAAAGACAGACAGACAGACGAACAGACACCGCTCAATGCCTATAGCACTACTGAACCTACATTGTAGTTCAGTTGTGCTAACAAAATTAGTTTTGATGAAATTGCAAGTAATTGTAGGTGATGTAAAATCATGTAATCGATGACTCTCCGGAATCCATAGTTTATGAAAATGTTTCTATTTCCTGGAGTGGTGATCCCCTTTAACTACATATAAGGGAGAGAATACCTTACCCATCTCTCCTGGGTGCAGATATAAGTTTGACGTAAGATTTAGGAAACCATCCTTCTTGTCCATTCAGTTCTCCACACCACCACATATCTTGCTGTTCTTTGATGTTAATTACATCACCTTTGTTGAATGTTAAATGGTTATCTTTTTTGGCTCTCCATGGATAGATAGCCTGGGCCTGTACACCATCAGGAACTATAGTACCCTGTCAGCGATACATGACACTAACTTAATATACAATACATTCTCACATTAAGCTTTGTACTAAGAATACTACACACAAGAAGTTACTGGCATATATATTCTTGTCATACAATGTATAGCAATATTATAAAATATCACCAATGGCATTGTAACACAACTGTAGTTGGCTGTTGGTATGGGCATGGTCCTGTTGCTAGGCATATTTGCATACATTTTTAGCAAAACTAAACGCTGACATTCTGTAGTGCTATAGGCATGACAAAGTGTGTGTGTGTGTGTGTGTGTGTGCGCATGTTAGGGCTAAAGTGGTTCAGTGTCTTGGCTGCCGATCGCCAGATGGTCAAATGGCGAATTTACTTATTCACTACGACTCAGACTTGCGCTCCTTTAGCCAAACTGGCGACTCCAAATTTTGAATCACACCATTCCTCAATGAGCAAAAATCTAGCAAATGTGTCAAAATTATTCACTGCTTAGGAGTTATCTCAAAGGTCGCCGTTATATACTCTGTTAATACTCAACTATTTACAAAGATGAAGCAATGTGAAGTGTGAACTGACCACAGTTAATACTATACATTGATATCAGTATACATTATACTAGGACAGTAATGTGTGAATGACATGCCAATCATGATGCTGTAGACTTTCAACTAGTAATCTTCAACGTCATCAAAAAAAGTACAACAGCCTTGTATACCTTTCGATAAAATGGTGACGTTGTTTTCGGTTCATATTTACTCTGAAAACACTTTTAGTTAGTAGTTTGACATTGTACCTAACATAATGTAACTAGTGTGTGTGAATGGCACTGGAATTAATCTCTCATTGAGGTTGCTTGGAAACATAGTCTACCTAACTTTAACATTGAACTACAGGTTGGTTCAAGGTAAAAAGCCTGTCTGTCTGTCATAGACTCATTTTAGCCCTAATTTGTCATCATGTCATGAACAAATTTGTAATTTCTACTGAAATGAATTTCTGTATAAGACTAATACCCACCGTTTTCAATAAGAATGGAAATCTGAGGTACATTTCTCGAAATTACTTTCCATCAGATGTCAGAACAGCTACACTGACTTTGCCGTTGATCTTTGCAGCTGTCAATCAACATGTAGTACAGACGAATGAACTAATCCTAATGATGCTTATATTATCTCCAAAAAAAGTCATTGAGAATGACTGGGTTTTAAGGAACTGGCAGTTTATGTTGTCATTTTCTTGATATCACTACTCTGATCACGCATCAACACTTGTGAACCTAAATCAAACAGACTTAGATATGTTTTGTCTCCTCGTTGGACATGAGACATGCCTACTCTTCAAGATGACATGACGGAATAAACCATTCAACAATAAAGGATGGGGGGGGGGGGGGGGGAACCTGTCCAAGCATGTCTGAGTTATGGCTTTGGACATGGAAAATTTGCAATTAGAATGGCTGCCAGGCAGCCATATTGGATCATATAATGACGAAAATGGACATGCACATGTATGTCATGGAACACTCTCCTAATACCAACTTTGAATGAGATCTGTTCAAGCATGTCTGAGTTATGGCTTTGGACAGGGAAAATTCGCAAATAAAATGGCTGCCAGGTGGCCATATTGGATCATACCACGACAACAATGAATATGCACATTTATGTCATAGAACACTGTCCTAATACCAACTTTGAATGAGATCTGTTCAAGCATGTCTGAGTTATGGCTTTGAACATGGAAAATTCACAAACAAAATGGCTGCCAGGCAGCCATATTGGACCGTATCATTACAAAAATGGATATGCACATGTATGTCATAGAACACTGTGCTAATAACAACTTTGAATGAGATCTGTTCAAGCATGTCTGAGTTATGTCTTTGGACAGGGAAAATTCGCAAACAAAATGGCTGCCAGGCAGCCATATTGGATCGTATCATGAAACAAATTGACGTGCATATATATGCCATTGTATGTTGCCCCTGAACCAAGTTTGAAAAAAATCAGTCCAGGCATCTCCAAGAAACAGCTCTGGACGCACGGACAGACGGAACCCAATCCATAAGTTCCCGTCCCGGACTTCGTCCGGTGGGGACTAATAAACACAATAGCTGAAAATCGTGATAGTATGCCATATACATGTACATGATTACAAAAAGTAAATCTGTAATTGACGTCAATTCTAGCCGTCTTCTTTGCTTGAAACCAAGTAGAGCACATTGAGTACAGATTATTATTAACGACCAATCCCAATCAGAATGAATGGGCGAAAAACGCCTTGACCGCCTCTCTCTGATCTTTGGTGACGATAATTGACATCTTACTCATCCTGACTGCAAGTTCAGACTGACTGTTCTAAACTTTGACTGCACAGTTTATAACATGTTACAACATTGTAGCATCATTTCACATCCATTTCTATACACAACCACCCTTGGTATACGCGATCCATTGCTATGAAGTGTTGATTGATATCTAGAACTTTTGTCAGTGTCACGTCTGTAGCCTCTGTTCGTACGATCGTGGCATTGACTATCATAAAATTTCAATGATATTCTCCATGGTCAATAAAGTAGGAAGTGTGCCATATGTCGAAAGAAGAACAGTTGCCCTACGATTATCCATTTATGAGCATTGTTCTAATTTAGAACACAGTATTTGTACAATACAAACTACCTGGAAGTATATCAATTACGAGTTTCTATTGTTTCTATTTTGTATCATACAGTAATTGTTAGTATCGCATTTCTTTTGAAAATGGTTTCATTGGTGGTAAGATCATTTTGATTTGAACAATTTTCAAACTAGACACCAAAGGTAATATACCCACCGAATATCATGGCAAGTGGTCCAGTGGTTTTTGACTTTAAGTTGTTTATATACACACACCGTACACACACATCCACATACAGACAGACAGACAGACACTTAGCAATGCCTGTAGCACTACTAAACCTTATCAGTTCAGTTGTGCTAAAAATTATCAACAACGAAATAGAAGGATATTAGCCTTCTAGTACTCAGTTGTCATTGAAGGAAGAGAGCTATATTTCTGATTTTCTTTTAGACTGTCGACAGTAGCTAGTGCCTTTTTTTCCCTACGTTTTATCTAAACTTAAGTCATTGGGGTACTCCGATCCGCGTAATACTACTATAATCCCATACTGATATCGAGGGCCGAAGGCCTGAGCAACTGTTCTCGCTTGAGCCATCTCCGTTTCTATTACTTATTCATGATGTGACGTCATTTAATGGGGCGTTACTCTATCATATGATTTGCATACAGTTCAATGTAAGGTCACTCAACATTCAACACACGTAAACTGCAGCGCAAATTTGACCTCGTAAATGCATTTTGATGGTCATAATCAAGTACTTTTTCCTTTCCTATCTTACTTTGTTAAAGCTTGAAACCGCACGTTTTTTTAACATTCGTAAATGACCTCGTTGACGACCTCAACGCCCGATACATTATCATGCTCACTAGTCTATTGCCTTGTTTAGCAGCTGTTACAGTATGTGGTAGCGAGAGTGCTACAGAAGTCGACTTATTGTACCAACTCCGACCGACACGCCACTCAAGCAATAGATGTTTTGGACACCCTTTTTTACCTTCCCTCGACTGCAGCTAGCATATTATATAGTAAAAAAAATTCATGTATAAAATGTGTGATAGTGAGGCATAGATACTATTCAAATGTGCAAATGGTAAACGTTCTACCTGAAACAAAAACAGAAATGTTTATACCTCACGAAAGGTGCCTGCATATTTACCACGGCACGGAGGTCGTGCTCCGATCCGACAAGTCTTCAACTAGTGCCTCCTCAGAGTACCGAGACTATATATACCTAAAGATATTGCACCCCATTATTTCAGATTCCGATTGAGGAGTCAATTTACGTAATCTTTATCACGATGCTACATATATATGATGACAGTTTGTTGTGTCTTTTCCTCCTTGATGTTTTCTTTTTATGTGATTTTTGTTGTTGGGGGGGGGGGGGGGTTGAACCTTTGTGTCGGCTGGATAATGAAAAAGAGAAGAAAAAAATATAGTGACCCCAATAAATTGAAGTACGTCAGACAACAATTTAGCATTTCATGATCATCTGATTTGTTAAATTTTACAGTTGGAGAAAGATCAATACAGGCAATCATGAGTAAAAATACCCAATACCATACCGAACTTCAGGCTTCTTTACTTAGTTGAAGTTTTTGCTACACTGTGAACATTTTATTGTAACAGTTACATATTCAAACAATGCGAATCTCGTTGAAACCATTTTCAAATGAAATGCGATACTAACAATTACTGTACGAAACAAAATCGAGACAATAAAAACTTGTAGTTTATACACTTCGAGGTAGTTCTAAATTAGAACAATGCTCATAAATGGATAATCGTAGGGCAACTGTTCTTCTTTCGACATATGGCACACTTCCTACTTTATTGGCCATGGAAAATATTGAAATTTTATGATAGTCAACGCCACAATCGTACGAACAAAGGCTACAGACGTGACACTGACAGAAGATCTATCTATGAACACTTCATAGCAATGGATCGCGTACACCAAGGGTGGTTGTGTATAGAAATGGATGTGAAATGATGGTACAACCACAGACAAGTTGTCTGTGGTACAACATACTAACATGTTATAATTTGTGCAGTCAAAGTTTAGAACAGTCAGTCTGAACTTGCAGTCAGGATGAGTAAGATGTCAATTATTGTCATCGAAGATCAGAGAGAGGCGGTCGATGCATTTTTCACCCATTCTGATTGGGATTGGTCGTTGTGCAAGACACAGAGAATATCTGTACTCCATGTTCTCATAACTTGGTTACAAGCAAAGAAGACGGCTAGAATTGACGTCAATGACAAATTTACTTTTTGTAATCATGTACATGTATATGGCATACTATCGTGATTTCCAGCTATCGTGTTTATTTTGGAGATAAATGTAAGCATCATTAGGATTAGTTCGTTTGTGCGTACTACATGTTGATTGACAGCTGCGTAAAGTTATCAACGGCAAAGTCGGCGTAACTTTTCTGACATCTGACCGAAAGTAATTTTGAGAAATGTACCTCAGATTTCCATTCTTATTGAAAACGAATGCGGTAAATCGGTAATTACATACGTCATATATTCATAATGACTTGGTCACAGTACGGTAGATGTCAATGGTCGGAACACATGTAAAACTGCCGTTTAGCAGGAGCTATCGCTAGGTTGTTACCACTTCCATATTGTTTAGCAAAATTACCACAAATAAAAGGGCCTTCGACGTGTATATATGGGATTATATTAGCGCTATCAATTCTTAGCTGTATTGAGAACGATCGGAGCGACTTCATAGCCTGGGCTTCATAGGCTATGGACTTACCACTTCCTGTCGTACACTAACGAAAACATCTTTCCCAGAGACATTGGCATCTAAATTCTTCTCTGAAAGTCTTTCAAGTGTGAGTATCCAAGTTTCTCCAACGCGTCTCGATATGTTGACTTGCTTGGTGACTCCAGCGACACCATGTTCATTTTGATTGACAAGCTTTGTGAACTATGACCTAAATGTCAAATAGTCTACAATAAAAATGTCCCTACTGTTACTGTGTGAGGGCGTGGCAAAGAACAACAGTCGCTCGGGCCTTCGGCCCTCAAAATCAGTATGTGATTATAGTATTGTTGCGCTGGATCAGAGCGTAGGAAAAAAAGGCGCGAGCGACTGTCGAACTCTGAACGAAAGTTAAAGATTGAATTACCTGATTTGGAGTTGGTGAGGGGGCAGTGGGATTGGTATTTGGTTGAACCTGAGTAAAAACTGAGCCAGTGGCTGACCAGTTAGATGCCTCTGATGTGGTGGTATCTTCTTGTGATACAGCTGCTACTGTTTTGTCAGATACACTGTCAGTTGTTACTGATGTTGGTAGATTGACTTCACTGTCATACAAATAACATACACTAATAATAACTATCAGTGCTATAAACACATGTAATTCCTAGTTTGTCACAAGAAAAGTGTGGGAGTTGTCATTTGGTGTTGAAGAGAAGGAAATTGAGAGACAGGGTATGTGAGTAAGTGCATGCAAGAACCAGATTTAAACTGAATGCCTCCCATAGGAAACCATGGATTTTTTGGTCTTACACACATTGTTGGAATACAAAATTCTGTGCTATAGGTAGTAAGTATACATGATGTATCCCTCAATTGGAAAATTATTATAAACTATATAAAATTTGGAGCTTGTATAGTTAATATCTTGCCCAATTATCAATAGTGCCAACGGCATTGTAGCACAACTGTACAGTTTTTTAAAATGTTCACCCACATGCTGAGCTATGCTAGGTATAGGTTAGTCTTGCTGCTAGATGTTTGGACTTTCTTTCGATACTATAAGCGAACGAAGTTCGCAGTGAGGGCTTGCCTGAACAGTCTAGCAAATGTCATTTTCAGACTGGACATTCCATTGAGATTACGTTAAGCGGTGGGTTGGGCCATATATGCATATATATACTTTAATATATTCAATAACCTATGACCTCTATAATACATACATACTAATGTACAATATCACGTGATCATAACAAACTACACATGGTAATACTACTATACTACAACACTAGTACTAGCGTTTGCTATTGTGAGTAGTTCGCTACTCATATTTGAAAAATGCAAAAAACACCGGTGAAAATTTATGGAGAGCACATCAAGAGGAGTCATGGATATCTGGAATATTACGGACTTTCCGTAGCCAGTTGGAAGATTGATGAAAACATCGTCACCTTGCAAAAAGGCAGCGATGGCTGTAATCTGCTTATCGTTTACAGTCGTCGCACTAATTTCCCGGACAGCAAACTACCGATGTTACCAGCTAATTAGTGCGCAATATTGAGAGTTCGATCGACAATTACCGAGACACATGTTTATATTGTAACTGATGTCGCCGCATACTTTATAAGAACAGTGGTGTAGTACCACGGGTGAAGTCATAAAACTTTGTTCGGGAGAAACCATTTCAATCATGTACTGGTTGTAAGTTGGCATAAACATATTTGTATTTATATACTCAACTTTACTATCACACTTTCGTAAGCTTGCTAATCTTTATTCAGGACCATCAATATATAAAAAAAACATCGAAGTCAGCAAAGAATCATAAATATTGTTATTATGATTGATGTACCACACCGCCCACCCCTTCAATGAATTGGCCTTCCATGTAACATTTACATGGTTCACTCAAGCCATGTCTTATACTCGCTGCAATTGTAGCGTGTACTGTGATTTTGAGGGTTCTTTCCTCTGTTTTTGTGCCTTTTTCCATTCTCATGTTTGACTGGAAGCAATCGCTTCAATTTCTCTAACAGTAACGCAAATGGAAGAGGTCACACTGAAAATGTGAGTGAGATGTCAGCGTACTACCCGTTTCAAAATGTTGCTACTTTTGGGTTTTCCTCACGGTCGAATTGCAGAGTCAAACTTATGCGAAATATTAGGAGAACGAGGTTAATTTGCTATTTCAACAACTGGATTGCCCAGAATTTAACACGTGTGAGATGTTTTCGTTATGTGAAAAGATACCTTATATTAGAGCACACGATGTCCTCGCCACCGTATTTACAGAAACTGCTATCAAAGAAGTTGTTGCCGAGATAGCACCGTAAATATTCTCTTCAGATTTTGTGGATTTCCTTTGTATTGACTATCGATTATAAGTTTAACGCTTCATTTTAGGCTGACATGCGAGCATCACACCCATAAAAGTTCAAACACTGTGAGCATTTGAGGTACATGTATCTGTGAATATATTGCTTGTGTAAAAGTTGCTATTGATGGCTACGTTTTAGGTACTTGTTCTCGGGGTTTTAATTTTACGATATTTCCATCTTGAAGTTTTTCAGTGAGACTGAATGTGAATATACTTGGAAAAGTAATGGGGTGACTGGGGGAACCCGTCCCGTTTTACATGTGCAAGTCAGATGGAGTCACGTAATTAATCTACAAATAAATGCAGCTAGTTCTAAACATCATGCATGACGTACAATTAGTATTCGGTAGGATTTTTTTTCGTTTGGTTTACTCAAATATTTCATAGCAGACGACTGATGTGCGATGTGAAATTGATAACATATATTGGGTCATTTCACCACTGAGTGCCGTAAGTGTTTGGAAGTTGAGTATTGCGTGAATCATTTTTGACTTTCTACCAGTGAATGTCTACACCACACTAATTCCTCTGAAGATTTTGTAAATTAACTCAATCATTGGTCACTTAAAATAAATTAAAGTAAAGATGATACGAGACTTGATACATACTGATATTGTTACATGTACAGTAACAGACATGCACACAGTGCGCTAGATCACATACGGAAGTGCAAATTTGCTGCAATAACAACAAAAGGCCTAGCGTGGGAAGTATTTCGGAAGGCACAATTTGCCTGCTGTCTCGTTGCTATATTAGCGGGTTGTTAATCATTTCCATCACTCCTACCTAGCTTACTAGCCAGAGAAAAGAAATTGGTTATTTGCCGTTTACTCATACTGAAACCGACGGTGGTACTCCACTGTGTAGGCTATCTGCTGTACTATGTCGACATGTCAAACTACGTATCATGATTTGCGAAGAGACGTTGAACTAAAATCATCAATGTCAGGGGCAAACGGGAGTAGCGAATAAATTTTAAAAACCAGAAAATGGCAAAATTATGTCGAAATGGCTTGCCGACAGTCATGTATAAGAAGAATGATCCTATCAAATTTGTGTACGCTGCTCATGTGAACGGTCGTCCATTGCTATCTAATGGAAGTGTCAATCACAATTAATGTCAACAACATTGTCTATCTGTATGCTTTGATACATTCGGAGCCAGAGTACATCAGTCCAGACTATGTCAATCAGGATATTTAGTTTACAGTGCATTGTATAAATTACTTGCAAGTGTGACCTTCAAAATGTGTCGGTAAAAAAATTACCGGCAACTTCTTAGGCTGGTTACTTTATAGATACATTTATTTTTTATGTGGTGATGCGGTGACCTAGGATATTTCTATACACATCTCAAACAATTTGTTGTTCTTATACCCATGACACAGCAAGTAGTTACCCCATTCAGAAAGTATTATGTACTTGAAATTTGTCACACAATTTGTGTAAACATTGTAACATAAATACGGAAACGAATTTCTGCTGAGTCGGCATGCGGCCACATCACTTACAAAATAAATGTATGTCTCGGTAATTGTCAATTGAAATCTCAATATTGCTCACAGTCACTAATTAACTGGCAACATCAGGAAATGAATGCGATGAATGTAAGACGTCCAGTGAAAGTTTTGTTTTGCCATGTTCAATTGCTTTCCTGAGTTGTTCAGACAATGCCATGGTAAACCTATGGTGGGGAATCTCTGCATGCAAGTGTTACGTCATTACTATGGCTTATCGGTTTATGGTAATTGTGAGTTTGTTGAGTGTGTAGACGTTGTTATTCACACATTTCAGTTAACGCATTGGTGGTTATTTTTACAAGCCCCTCCTTAAGCTGAATATGCATGAAAAATTATCTATTGTCCTCTGTTTGTGCTTGTCGCTAATGCGGTTCTCTGATTGGCAGTTATTCATATCCTGAACTGCAGAGATCAAATTTGCTAGACCTTGGATGTTCCATCCTCGATAGCGATGTTCTGTCCTGTGTCATATTGTATCAGAAGAACATCTGAGGTCTAGCAGATAGACTAGATATAGGGGTTCATTTGCTGAATGATTATCCCAGTTGCCTATCCAGCCCTGTTATCTTTGCAATATACGTGATCATTTGGCTGTTGCTATGGATGTGATCATGTTGCTAGACATATATGCATACATTTTTTAAAATGTTTATTCACTTGTCTATGAATCCCTGTTGATATCTTTGCAATATATGTGACCATTTCGTAGTTGCTATGGGCATGGTCTTGTTGCTAGGCATATTTGCATACATTATTTGAATGTTTGTTCAATTGTTTATTAATCCATGTTGTTATCTTTGTGAAATATACGACCATTTGGCTGTTACTATGGACGTGATCATGGTTGCTAGGGATATCTGCATACATTTTTTGAATCTTTACTCACTTGCCTGATGTTATTTGACCAAAATATACTGCCATTTGGTTATAATTGTGTCAAAATATTTTGAAGAAAATCTGCAGAATAACACTTCTAGAAACATCTCAACAAGTTTGTCTCATTGACCAAGTACTTTTTGAGATATAAATTTTTGACCAAAATTCACATTTTACACCTAATTTGCATATTACTGATGAGATCGTTATATGCTTAATATTTTTCATCTATACACCCACAGATGCATCTCTATTACATTTCAGCCCAATCTGCTCAGTAGTTTTGGAATTATAGGTTTTTGACCAAAAAGAAACATTCTAAGCCCTAATTTGCATAATACTATGGGAATCATCATGTCATGAACAAATCTTAATTCCCTCACCCCTAAGAATGTTCCCACCAAATTTCATACCAATCTGCCCAGTACTTTTGGAGTTTAAGATTTTTGACCAAAAATAACATTTTTTGACCCAAAATCCACATCTCTGATGCAATCATGTTCACTAACAATTTTCCCTCTAGACATCAGAAGTAACATGACCACCAAAATATCAAAGCAGTTTAAATCGTTTACACACACACACACACACCACACACAGACAAAGAGACACAGAGCGATCCCTATAGCACAACTGAACCTCAGTTCAGTTGTGCTAATCACACACCGGTAGTAAGGTCATTTCGATTTGAAAAATTCCCAACTAGACACCCAAGGTAATACACCCACCAAATATCATGGCAATCGGTCTGGCGGTTTGACTTTAAGATGTTTACACACACACACACACACACACACACACACACATCCACACAGAAAGACAGACTCTTTGCCATGCCTATGACATTACTGAATCCTATCAGTTCAGTTGTGCTAAAAAAATTGAAAATGGCATAGATCATCTTGGCATGAAAAATCTGAATAACCTCCCCAAAGGAACATGCACACCAAATATCAAAGTATTCTGACTGTCGGTTTCGGAGAACAAAATAAAAACAAGCGACCTATCGGTCAGAATAGCTCCGCTGTTTTTTTTTTAATTTAATTTTTTATTTTGGTGACATGTAGAAGTAGTTCAGTTCTTCAGCTCTTCACTATGCAGTTTTGTTTTAGCGATGTAATAAAGTGGTTACTGGTTTCATATGATGTCTCACTATAAAACACATTTTACGCAGAAGTTGGTAATGTATTGTACTTTTATACCATAGTAACCATTTTATAACAAAAATCTACTGTTATGAAAAATTACACAAAATCTCAGAAAAGAAATGACTGGGAAATGCACACAAGAAAAAGAAACAAGCGACCTATCGGTCAGAATAGCTCCGCTGTTTTTGTTTTTGTTTTTTTTTGTATTTTGGCGACATGTAGAAGTGGTTCAGTTCTTCACTATGCAGTTTTGTTTTAGCGATGTAATAAAGTGGTTACTGGTTTCATATGATGTCTCACTATAAAACACATTTTACACAGAAGTTGGTAATGTATTGTACTTTTATACCATAGTCACCGTTTTATAACATAAATCTACTGTTATGAAAAATTGCACAAAATCTCTGAAAAAAAAATGACTGGGAAATGCACACAAGAAAAAGAAAAAAAAGAGGATTTTGAGGTTGGCTATAAATAATTCCAGTGTCTTACAGCTTTAACCCTGGAAAATGTTAATGATGAATGAAATAAACTAGGGATCTAAAATAATTTTGAGGCAATTTGAATTTCAATTTTCTAACAAATTTACCAAGTCAACAACATTCAACTTGTACTAGTTGTAGTAGATATATATAGGGAAGCAATGTATTAATCGCCATCTTAGTTTCCGTACGGCGACAAGTACCTGGAAGAGAGTCATTCTCAGCCATGTGATCAAAAGTGTTGTAAACTAAACCAGAAAAAATTATCGGACTGGCTAAACTTCCCGCTGAACTGGAGTAAGGTCCAAGCCTCGATAGTACGTGAGGAAATCGTCTCAAACTAGCAATACAACTTTCAAAATATAACTTGACATGTCTTCATTTGTTAGAGTTATACAATTCAAGACGGGTTTTCACTCGAAAAAAATAATTCTGTGAATAATGACACTCTGAACGCAGCGATTTCTCAGACGATGTTACCACTGTAACGTATGGCTGGCAACGACTTGCTTCCGGGTTAGTCCCTCGTGCATCCGGGTACTTGGGATTGTCGCCGTACAGAAACTCACTTGTCGTGCATTACCACATCGGTAATTTTGACGCTGTAATTTTGCCACCAATATTGATCGTACAAAAACAAAACTCCATAAATGAACCACAAAGTACTTTCCCTTTCAAAATGTGATAATTTTAGAAAGAGTATTATCGTTTTTATTGACGACTGACTCTGTCAAAAATCGTCCCATACACTTCAGTTCAGGCATGCACGACTTCTCACTTGATCGTGAGGTGCATATACTGGAATGAACCATTCTGTAGGAGGGTGGAGAATTTGGATTTGAAGTTTACAACCCTGTTTCAAACAAATATTTGTCATTTGGGCGCACAATGCGTAGAATTAAGACTACAGCACATATTACATTGCTTGTTTGACGTCAATAGTGTCTTTTGAAAAGTTGAAGTTTACCTAAAGTCTCGCGGACTGATTTCCAATATGGCGGCGGTCATAATGCTCATTAACATATTCATCTTTTTTTAAATTACAAGAAAAAAATCATAAAAAATAGAAAAGAAGACTTGAAATTAACAAATCTAAGTAAGCTACCCCCTGCACACCAGATATCAAAGCAATCTGACATGAAGTACGTGAGGAGATGATGAAAATGTCATTTTATGAAAGCAAAATACCACCAATGGCGTTGTAGCACAACTGTACAGTTTTTAAAAATATTTATCCATATGGTAGTCCATGCTAACAATAAGTGTTCATTTGGTGAATGACTATCCAGTTGCCTATCCAACCATGTTGCTATCTTTACGATATATGCTATCAATTAGCTGTTGCTAAGGACGTGGTCTTGTTGCTAGGCATATTTACATACATTTTTTGAATGTTTATTCAATTGTCTATTAATCTCCATTGTTATCTTCGCAATATATGTGATCATTTGGCTGTTGCTATGGGCATTGTCTTGTTGCTAGGCACACTTGCATACATTTTTTGAATATTTATTCATTTGTCTTCTATTCCTGTTGTTATCTTTGCAATATATGTGATTATTTGGCTGTTGCTATGGGCGTGGTCTTGTTGCTAGGCATATTTACATACATTTTTTGAATGTTTATTTAATTGTCTATTAATCCCTTGTTATCTTTGCAATATACATGATTATTTGGCAGTTGCTATGGGCGTGGTCTTGTTGCTAGGCAAATTTACATACATTTTTTGAACGTTTATTCAATTGTCTATTAATCCCTGTTGTTATCTTTGTGAAATACATGACCGTTTGGCTGTTGCTATTGGCGTGGTCATGGTTGCTACGGTATTTGCATACATTTTTTGAATGTTTACTCATTTGCCTCCCATATGATGTTGTTATTTGACCAAAATATACTGCCATTTGGTTGTTGCTAAGGGCGTGGTCATGGTCGCAAGGGTCAATTTTGTCAAAATGTTTTGAAGAATAACACTCAGAAACATCTCACCAAGTTTCACACTCGGTGACCAAGTACTTTTTGAGATATAAGTTTTTGACCAAAAATGAACATTTTTACACCTAATTTGCATATCACACATGGAATCATGGTATGCTTAATATTTCTTTGTCCATACATCCCTAGATACATTCCCATTAAATTTCAGCCCAATCTGCTCAGTAGTTTTGGAATTATAGATTTTCAACCAAAAAGACACATTTTTAGCCCTAATTTGCATATCACTGATGGAATCATCCCGTCATGAACAAATCTTACTTTACACCCCCTTAAGAATGTTCCCACCAAATTTCGCACCAATCTGCCCAGTAGTTTCTGACTTTAAGTTTTTTGACCAAAAATCACATTTTTTGACCCAAATCACACACCTGTGATGCGATCATTTTGATTTGAACAATTTCCCAACTAGACACCCAAGGTAATGGACCCACCAAATATCGTGGCAATCGGTTCAGCGGTTTTTGACTTTAAGTTGTTTACACACACACACACACACACACACACACACACACATCCACACACACACAGACAGACAGACAGACAGACAGACGCCGGGCGATCCCTATAGCACTACTGAACCTCAGTTCAGTTGTGCTAAAAATCATAAAAAATTGAAAATGGCACAGATCAACTTGGCATGAACAAATCTGAATAGCCTCCCCCCAGGGAACATGCACACCAAATATCGAAGAATTCTGACTTTCGGAGAAAATAATGAAAATAGAAAAGTTTGACAGACACCTATGATTCACTCTACTCTCTATACTCTATACAACCTATACCTAAAGCTACACTTTCAGCTTTCGCTGATAGCGGAGCTAAAAAAGTTGACGAAGATTGATGACAATGGCAAATCAACCTAACCCTTAAGCTCTATTCAGCTGTCACTGACAAGGGAGCAAAAATATTGTGTAACATGATGAGAAGTTAGTGTAACTGGAGTGACTACTGACTATACCCCAAACCTGGTATGTCTGACAAACAACAGAACACACACATATATTGTACAAGGTTATAGTGTGATGACTTATCAAAGGAGATGGTGACAAGATACAATTTATAGCATACAAAGCATTGGCTATCATCGATGACCTCTCCCACCCTCTGCATTCTCAGTTCGAACTGTTGCCTTCAGGCATGCGCTATAGAATGCCACTTGCTTGCAAGAATGTTTTCAAGAAATAATTTCTACCAAGCACAATAAGCATTCTTAATTTAGGTTCATGTCCACTTGTATTTTAAAATTAATGTATCAACGTCTTATTGTGCTGAATCTGTAACTTACATTTGTTCTTAGTTTCCTTTATTGTATGTGTATATCACTGTTTAGTCTTCAGTTCTCTATATTTTGTGTGTAAATTATAGTTTTGTCTCTTTGCGGTGAATTAAGCTAAAGAGAAATTTCCGACGATGACAATAAAGTGATTTTGAATTGAATTGAATATGAACACATGGTTGAATTACACAGACAGAGACTGGCAGACAAACTGACAGATAGACAGACACACACACATACACACAGACAGATACATACATGTAAGCATGCAAGAATGCATACACACACATGCACACACACATACACGAATGTGCGCACACACGCGCACACACACACAAACACACACAGACAGACACACACACACACACACACACACACAAATTACAGCATTCTCAGTGTAAAGAAGAGTATAAGAAACTCCTTTACTTGCCTACTAGGTTGAGTATCAGTTTCCACTGGTATTTGCACTGGAGAGCTTGGTTCTGATGCCATCTTCTCAACATAATTTTCGGGAAACCATCCAGTCTTTCCATTTAACTCTCCACCTAACCATCCCGGTTCTGAATTCTGGTTACTAGCAACCTATCAATTAACATATCACAGAATTAACAACTCTCAACTTTCAGGTTCTGAATTCTGGTTATGGATGAAATCAAACTCAAAAACATTGTAATTGCATGTCTTTACAAATAAAGACTAATAGTTACCACTATGTACATGTACTATGGTGAATATTCCGAAGTCTGGTGTACATATTCACAAACCTTTAGTTTGTAGACAATAAATATACCGCCAATGACGTTATACCACAACTATATCTGGCTGTTGCTATGGGCATGGCCTTGTTGCTTGGCATATCTGCTTAAATTTTCACCTCCCGTAAAGGTACGGGAGGTATTAAAAGGGGGATGTCTGTCTGTGTGTCTGTCATGTGTCCGTCTGTGTGTGTGTGTGTGTGTGTGTGTCTGTCTGTCTGTGTCACCATTTTCTTAATATATATTTATCTTGGATTGTTAATATATAAAACAATTTTATCATGACATCCTACTTGAAAAATCAATGTGACACAACATATGCCAAGTCCTTGTTTGTAGCTCAATAAATTGCAAATGCTTAATAAACGTGTAAAATCTTTGTTGTTGTGCGTACAATAACAAACGTTTTACGTATGTTTTAGCTTTTTGCAAAGTATTGAGCTACAATGACTTGGCATATGTTGTTTCACATTGATTTTTCAAGTAGGAAGCCATGATAAAATTGTTTTGTAAATTAAAAATCCAAAATAAATACCCAATCCTCATCCATATGGCCACCTTAATGAATAATTTGCATAATTAGTTATTTTTGGTTATTAGGCTTTATCTTAAGAATGCATACTTCAATTTCAATATAATTTAGTACATACATTAACCATAAGAAAACACATATGTCCTATCAAGTTTGTTGATGTACCTTACAGCGTTAATGAATAATTTGCATAATTAATGATTCTCGGTAATTAGGCCATAACATACTTCAATTTCAATATAATTCAATACATACCAGAGGTCGCGTTAACATGTTATTCGTGCGTATTTGACACTTGGAACACATTTTTTTATGTATGCGTCACTGGGGATGCATCATAAACAGGGGCAAATGAGGCTTACTGATGGCAATCATACGGTTGTCATCTTTTCTTTGAAGTTGTGAACAAGACATCGTGGATTTAGTAATTTCTGATTGTAGGCACCTTCAAATTCTATATCGCTATGTGCAGTGTGACCTATGAAATTTGAATATGATCCATCGTATGCGAAATGTTTCAACAGTTTCATGTGCCCCATGACTATTTCCTGACGTGGAGAGCACATCTTAGGTAGTTTAGAAACTATGTGATATTATCATTACTTATCCACGTGATTGGTTACGTATTAACAGATGTGGTTAGAAAGGGTTTCCATCGATAGCTAGCACGGCCATTACGGTGAAGGATCTACTATACCTTCACTGGCGAAGCGATGATTAAATAGATCACGTCTATGCTGAAAACTTTACGTAGATAAATTCATACAGCCACGTCACCATTTCATTCTCACTAAAACTGAAACATTTTTGTGGAGCTTCGTTACTGAATCGAATGCATTGCGTGAATTTACAGTTCACTACATGGCTCTTCAAAGCTTCATTTGGGGTGAACGTGGTTCACATGTAAGGCATCGTTCAAGAATAAAGGATTATCTTGGTGTATACCGAGTTAATAGTTCTCCTCAGCAACACAAAATTTGTATTAAACTTTTACTATTTGTAACTGTGTCTCTGTCAAATTGGAAGTACACATGCTGTCGTCCATACTTCATGTTGCATGTCGTGCAACTTAGTTTGTGGTAATTGTATCATAGTGTAGTTTGGGTGAAATTGTAGGCTGCCCTCAGCTGTCAATACAGCTGGTATTTATACGTCATCCGCGACGGACACTGCCTCAGGTAGCATTTCGATTGTCACTGTGGTTACGATCAAACCAAATCCGAAACATTTGGTGAGTATACATATATTATATACTAAGATCTCCTCTTTGGGTCTAGTGGGTCTACATTTCAATTGTGTAAAAATATCCCTGTATGAAGTTCCATCAGAATGCAATGAAATCACCAGAGATGGCACCAAAGGTTATATAAATTATAATCGCAAGATGGCGTCAATGACTCGATGGTATTATGTACATGTACATTTGTGAGACGACGACAACACTTCACTTTTCTAGTTTAATTTGCATAATTGGTGGTTCCCTTACGGGAGGCGTTCATTTTAAATCTGGTTAGAATTGTTATTAACTTACTTATGCCACATACATCATCATTTGGCTGTTGCTATGGGCAGTGGTCTAGGCATATTTCTGAAATTACATTCCTGAAATTTTTATTCTCTTCATCTTTGTTATCTTTGCAATATACATAATAATTTCACTGTTGGTAAGGGCATGGTCATGATTGCTAGGACTAGTTGTGTCAAAATGTTTTGAACAATAACTGCAGAATAACACCTCCACAAACATTCCACCAACGCTCTACCCATATTTCAGCTCCATCTGCTCAGTAGTTTTGGAATTATAGATTTACAATCAAAAAGACACATTCTTAGTCCTAATTTGCACATCACTGATTGGATCATCATGTCATGAACAATTCTTAATCTAAACACCCCTATCAATGATCTGCCAAGTAATCTTTTGAGCGTTAGTTTTTTGACCAAAAATCACATTTTTTGACCCATTTGAACTATTTCTCAACTCCAAAAGTAATGTCCTCAGTAATACCAAGGCAATCAATTCGGCAGTTTTTGAGTTTTAAGTCATCCACAGACAGACAGACAGACAGACGGACGGACGGACAGACACCCTGGCAGTACACCATGCATATAGCACTTGAACTTAACCCTTAAAGTGTACATGGAAAGGTTGATAATTTTTTTCGTAATTATGTTTATTTTGCCATAAAAATAAAGGAAATCGGGTTTATAATAGTACAATATATTTCTAACACGAGAAATTGCATGAAAAATGAGACACTCTCGGCTCAGCCACAGAGCACCTTCAGGTAAGTATCTCTCATTTGCATATGGATAGGACAGCGTTTGGAACTTTATGATGTCACTGCAGGAACACAAACGCGTTTGTCAGTGTATCTTTACATGTAAAGCCATTATGGTCGAACCAAAAGGTCAACTTCACAACCTGTTTTCGCCAGAACCCGACGTTGAATATTGGTCAGATTCCTCAAGCGTAGAGCAATACACTCCAGCATTAACATCTGATTTAACCGCCCGCCAGCAGTAATGATAGTTCCTCTGGCAGTGAATGAGTGAGAAAGGTGTGGTCAACTAAAGAGACTGAATGACATTGCTTTATAAGGTTTTTTTTGTCGGAAGACAACAATATGTACAGTTACAGATAATACTATATGGCAAGCGTAATTAGTAATTCATAAGTAAACATTACACAAAGGCTTAGAAGGCTTTTGTAACTCATGGGACCTCGACACCTTTCATGAGCTGGTTGAGGTGCCAAAGTTAGTCGAAGCACAGGGGATTAAGGGGCGACGTCAAAAGATCGATGTTTACAAAAAACTTAATTGCTTTAGTTTGGGGGTGAGGGTGGGGGGGGGGGGGGTTGGCCAAATTAATTTCTCAACCGTCAAAAACGATTTAACGTCATACTTGGCAAATTTAGTACGATTTCAAGGCTGCTTTTACCTATAACACTGCATACAGTCGGTCCGATTTATCAGCGGTACGCAGTTCAGCTTTCAAATTTGCTGCAAAATACATGTAGGTATCTGGGAACGAGGTGGGTATCCAGAGTGTGAGTACGCACATTTCGGTTGGCGTCGCCTCGAGACACGAAGGGTTCGTACAATTTTCTGGTCCATATATGTTCTCCTCACACAATGGACGTTTATAAATGCCCTTCGAACGACTTTCAGAAACTAAGAAACAAGATTTGGGAGTTAAATATAAAAAAACAACAGGGCAAATCCCGGGCCAAAGTACAAGAAAGCGCAACGAAGTTGTGGCATGCCAAATACAAAAATGACCGACGGTAAAGCCGAGTTCATGTCCCAGGAGGTTGAGTCGAAACAATCGATTTTGAAATGTTGTTCAGTTAAACAAAAAGTGTTGCTGATGAGCCTACACCCAGTCATGAAAGGTCTTGATCTCCCATTTCAAAAAAGAAAGAAAGTGAAACCAGACATACCAGTATTAGTGTCTGGGTCCTAACTTAAGCAATTAAGTTAGATATATCATATTGAACTTTTGATGTTGCCCCTAAGAGGGCAAGTATTTTTGCGACTTTCTTGCCAATGCACATAATATTTAGAGGTATGAATGCAATTTCATTTATTTTTATGGCAAAATAAACATAATAATGAACAAAATTATCAACCTTTGCATGTACACTTTAAGATGCCATAGACTTTCCATGCAAATGACCCCCTCGGCCAAGGAATTTTTAGGTTGCACACAGTTGTACACAATGTTTTGATAGTGATCATTTTACACCAAAACAGGTGGGATATGGTCTCATCTACAAGTATGTCAATAATTATGAAATATTGAATTTTAATTTACATGTATAGTCAGTAATTTGACCAAGGAATTGGGGAAAATTGATATAAAACACACGTTTTTGGTCAAAAAAGCATGTGAAATTTAGTTTTTTGATAAATACAAGGGTTACAATTGGAAATAGCTGTAAAAATTAATAGACAGATAGTATGGGTGTTGGGTAAAATATTTATCATAAAATCAACAAGTACTGTCCGTCGATGTTTACAGTAAATACAAACAAATTTTCACATTTCATATATACAAATACTGCATACATACAAGTCTACAGATAGCAGCATAACGATATGTCTCATGGACGATTATATCCAACACTTCGTCTGTTAACAAAAATCTGATGAAAGACAACGATGTAGATACTGCCACATGATCCTGTCGTAACGTCTTTATCAGTTCATGTAAACCAGCATGTAGGAGTAATCGTAAGGCATTGGCATCTGTGGTTTGTCATCGGGAGGATCGTGCAATCGCAGGACCAGCCACTGACGTCAGTCCAAAAGTCGAAGTTATCGGAGGGTTTTCGATCATCATCGCTACCACTGTCTAGAAATTGTCGAGCGAAAAACTCTCTGTCTTCCGGGTTTACTTCGTTCCATATATTAACATAATGTCGAAGGTCAATATACATTTCAATAGCGGCCACCATATTAGGCATTACTAAGTAGGCGCTATTTGCATTCAGCAGCAAAAAGTGATAAAAAATTGAACATGTGACTGTTTCCCGCCTGAATAATTTAATATTTAATAAGATAATCTCGTGTACATCATTACTTATTATGGGCATAAGGGCGGGACAGCGATAACCCATTACAACGTCACTTTATTGGCAGCATATGCAAATTACTCCATTCTCATTGATATCAGCGACGTGGCCTAGAATACGGAAGTGCTACATCGCAGATATCAACGATGCGGCGTCACAAGTGTTAATTAGTTCAGTTGTGCTAACTAGAGAATAAAATCAACATCCCTTATTTTCATATCACTGATTGGATCATCATGTCATGAACAATTCTTAATCTAAACACCCCTAAGAATGTTCCCACAGACTGATCTGCCAAGTAATCTTTTGAGTGCTAGTTTTTTTTTTAAAACCAAAAATCACATTTTTGACCCAAAAGATACATCTCATTTTCATATGAACTATTTCTCAACTCCAAAAGTAATTTCTTCAGTAATACCAAGGCAATCAATTCGGCGGCTTTTGAGTTTAAGTCATCCACAGATAGACAGACAGACAGACAGACGGACGGATGGACAGACTTCATAGGACAGGTGCGTATTATTATGGTTGATATATGTATCATATTATACGAAATTTGAAGTTTGCATTTTTAAGATACAACCTAGTTACTTATGCAAATTCTTCATTAAAACTGTAAGCTATATCAAAAATTTTATAGGACATATCCGCTTTGTTATGGTTAACGTATGTACTAAATTGTATTGAAATTGAAGTATGTAGTCTTAAAGGGCCGTAAGTTCATCACACAGGTTCATTACGCATGTAATTATGCAGTTCTCCACCCAAACGACGTAATCCTAACGTAATCCTGAATAATTAACGACCAAGCTGAGAATCACTATCTTTATCGGTAAATACTGGTAAGACGTAAGACAAAGAGAAATAAAACAAGGGTTGAATTGGATTACCGAGAGTAACTGTGCTGTTTACCATACCCGGTTGCAATATACTGAATGAGTTGAATACAGGTTTGTATACTGTGCGTTTATATAATTTATAATCTGTAAATGTACTTGCATGTCCCGTGACTCGAGTATTCACACAGCTGTGTTGTATTCAACACTAAATGTTATTTTTCCACGTTCCATAAGTTACCGTTCAAATTTTGACTAAAAATATTCCAAGACATTGTGCCATGTATACTATTTGTCAAAAAAACCCCCAAAATATTCTGAGCCAATAATTATATTGCAAACGCATGCTACTGAGCTACGTGTTGAGGACTGTTTACTGTGGCCTGTTCTGATCTAGCTCTTAGTCCTATAATATGCGTTCCAGTAAGTCCGATCATATGTCGTAGTGTCGCGGCGCAAATATTCAGTGTTAGATTCTGATCATGTTTATCGTCAACATGCTCGATTGTCATATAAAATAAGTGTACTTGAGTGCCGTTTATTTTTTTTTTCAGAGTTTGATTTTATTCTTGACGAGTCTTTTCGATATCTGATCATAACATTATTACAAGAAACTGCAAGAATTTGCATTGAGTAGTTTGAATCAAACGTATAGAGAACGTCAGTGTGACCATAGACCCTGCACATGGTGTAACAACGTCAATGTGGCTACAAGTTCATCAACACACAACAAGATGGACATTTGGGAATTTTGTAAAAGACTCCCAAAAGACTACCGACCAAAACTTTGACATACAAATAAAAATATTTTTGTCCAAGTTTAAACAGTGTTGAGTATGCCGACTTCATGAATACCAGAAAAAATAAATTATCATTACGATTGGTGTGTATGAGTACGCGAGTATGCATACCGAGTTACACAGTCTGATCGATCAAATTGTTACATGTTCCTACTATCAGCCACTCCGGGCTGTCACATGCACAAATACAACCATTGCTGGAGTTATATATATAGAAACGCCTCTGATCCAAACGTTGTTATATCAGTGGTGGACAATGAAAATTGACTTTGAGGGTGCCGAAAAAAGTCTATTTCTTGTCACTATCAAACTGACAAACGTTGATACAAAAACAACACCATGTCCCAAGGCCCTCTGGCGTAGGTTCAAGCGACTCTCTTATCAGTTTGTTTATGTCTGTGAAAGTTAGTCATGTTATAACATAAAATGGTGTGGTCAAACGAAAAGTTTTAGTGCCTATTTCGGGTGATGAAAGAGTGTCCTGTCAGAACCAACAGGTACCATAGACACTACACTACACCACGTTGCATCGAAAGACGATTGACACCTTTCTAAGTGGTATTGATCCGGTTCTTATCTGACCTACTCAGATTATTTCTTTCATTTAGATTTCAAAACCAAGTCCACAATGAAGTTTTTTTCTGTTCAAGAGATTTAGAAAAATTCTCCCAACCAGTCAGCACCGTGCACAAGTGTACATGTAGTTGCTAAAATACAAACTCCACGAGCACATCTGTTGGAATTATTCAATGAAGACTTGAATGTCGTTTGTATGTCCTGCTGTGAGGTCATGTTCTGTGGCGAGTTTCAGCCCAAAACTCGACATATAATCCATACACTGTAAGTTTATTTTAGGACTAGGAAGACTACATAAGTTTACACTCGACTTTTATATTACTCGATAGATAAACTTGTCCATTGTGGGAAAGTTTTGTTTATATTTCAATGCACAGGAAATCTACAATATGTCGGGACCACTTGTTTATCATCTCATTACACTTATGACTTGTATAAATGATCGACCAATTATCACCACCAGCCTGCTTGTTCTATACAACATTTTAGCCTGCTTGTTCTATACAACATTTTAGTACATGTTCCATATGTGTTGGCGGTCGACATTCAATTGAACATGACACTACGGGTCGATACATGGGGAAACAAATATAAACATACAATTGTCCACAATATTGTAATTCATAAAAATAAAGAACCCTACCCATGATACATACGCCGCCCCAAGGATTCATAAATGACGAAATGTGTGGTTAGGTCGGCTGTTTTACGCGAACGGCCTGTACTTCACATCTCAAGAAACGGCAACAAATACGCAATCTGATATCAAGATATAGACACCTCCAGAAACCTTCTCGTTATCGAGAGATTCAACAAGTTATATCTCATTTTCCGGTCGAAAGCAACAAATTTTCAAGATAACGTCAATTTGTGAATACAAAAGCTACCTCAAGATTATTTTCAAATGCAAAGGAAAAATTCACAAGACCGGATATAACATTGCCGTTCGTTTTCTGAAATCTAACATTACAACTCGAGATCACTTTTTCGCCAATCCAAGGCAAAATATAAATATATTTCGAGATATCATTTTCGTTTTACTGAATCAAAACAAACAAACAAAATGTAAACAAAGTCTCACACCAGTTATTCATGATTTCTAAAAAAGTATTACACGTGTTGTATTTCGAGTGAAAATTAGCATTTATTCACTTTCATTGTAAATTGTAAAATATGTCACATATTGGCGCCCTGCTGTCTCCACAAAAACATCGCAAACCATAATAATCTCGAGTCAGCAAAGGACAATGCATGGCGGCATTTTTTAGCCTTTTTTATTGGGAGCTTACATATAGCTGACAGGTCAACCGACCGCCCTGAAGATCCAAGTCAAAATAACAAGCTCTGAACCATATCTCAACATGTCGTGGCAGATGTCTGCAGATACTGCCTGTGCTTACCATATCTCTGACAAGTTCACAGGCATGTAGTTGGTTCGGCACAAGTCAGCCAGCACACGATCACAATACCTATCTCCGTAAAATCCGGTATAAAAAGTATTGGACCCTCATGGATATACGTGGGGCATAAAGAGACGACCACTACTTGAAATGGGCGACTAATGCGAATGGTTGGCGTTGTCGAAAGAGATGTGATGCCAGAGTGCTTCATTGAATCAATGGGCTCTCTATACGCCTCATGATGCGACCGTACGTTGGTTATATATAGGAAAGCATTGCATATCCCAAAAAGAGAAATGCCATATACCGAAACAAGTTTCCTTTATTTACTATTCTAATTTGACAATTAGTACAACTCCAGGACTATCCTTGCTCGTTCTGTATCAGTGGAAATACACGGCTCAGTGTGAACACTATCAACAAAAATCCTGTTGAAAAAATATTGTTTCAACTCTATAGGCCTACAATCGTAGTGACTTGTAGTAGTGTTTGCTTTTCATGTTTTTGAAATCTTTCGTTTCAGCACCGTTACTTTATGCATAGACACCGTAAATATAAGCCAATGCTTCATGAAAGCAAACATGCATGTACCGTTATGCTTGGGCATAGACAGGTACTGATTACAAATCATGTTTACTTCAAGATAACGTTGATTGCTACACAAATTTTCATGGATTTATGTACCCGTATTTGAACAAGTGTGATTCACAGGCGTTTTAATCCCAGGTTTAAATTTTAACGGCTTTTCACTAGTAATGAAGAAACCTAGTTTGATGGTGTTTTGTACTAAATTGTCTCTACCATGTTTAAATATCACCTTTCTAAGTTTCTATGGCAAAACCCGCATTCCACAGACATACTAAATTTGTTATGAAAATCACCAGCTGCTCATTATTATCACGGCTTTTCAGAGAGGAATCAAGACGTTGTTAACAATCTGCATTCAAATTTGACAATAACCCCCGCAAAGTTAGGGGGCCATTTATACCCGACACCCATCTTCAAGATATATCCTAATTACCAAAAATCATTAATTATGCAAATTATTCATAACACTGTAAGGTACATCAACTAACTTTATAGGACATACACAATGTGTTATGATTAATGTATGTACTGAATTGTATTGAAATTGAAGTATGCAGTCGTAAGATATAGCCTAATTACCAAGAATCATTAATTATACAAATTATTCATTAACACTGAAAGGTACATCAACAAGCTTTACAGGACATGTGCGATTGTTATGGTTAATGTGTGTACTGAATTATATTGAAATTGAAGTATGCATTCTTAAGATATAGCCTCATTACCAAAAATCATTAATTATGCAAATTATTCATTAACGCTGTAACGTACATCAACAAACTTGATAGGATATATGTGTTTTCTTATGGTTAACGTATGTACTAAAGTATGTTAAATTTGAAGTATGCATTCTTAAGATATAGCCTAATTACCAGAAATAATTAATTATGTAAATTATTCATTAATGCTGTAAGGTACATCAGCGAATTTTATAGAACAAATGTGAGTTGTTATGTTTAACGAATATACTAACTTATATTGAAATTGAAGTATGCAGTCTTAAGATATTGCATAATTAGTTGATTTAATTAATATGCAAATTTCTCTAATTAAACATTAACAGATCTGGCTCAAAACCTAATCAGGTCTAGCTGGCTGGCTCAATTGTAATGAAATTGGGAATATATAATCTCTTGGGTAATGACCCAAAAGATTATATATTCCAAATTTCATTACAATTGAGCCAGCCGATTTTTAGAAAATGATGACACAGACACACACACGGCCAGACAGACAGACATACACACAGACAGACAGACAAACAGACACACAGACAGACATTTCCTTTTTAATACCTCCCGTACCCTTACGGGAGGTAAAAATACACACTGACTACACCCACAATTTAAAACAAGTAAATGAGAATGACATAGTCCCCGCTATGATTGGGTTTTAAGGAACTGGCAGTTTACGTTGTCATTTTCTTGATATCACTACTCTGATCACGCAACAACACTTGTGAACCTAAATCAAACAGACTTAGATATGTTGTGTCTACTCATTGGACATGGAACATGCCGACTCATGTTGTGTTTCCTTATTGGACATGGGACATGCCAACTCTTCAAGAAGACGTGATGGAATAAACCATTCAACAATAAAGGATGGGTCGGGTATGGGGGAGGGGGGGGACCTGTTCAAGCATGTCTGAGTTATGGCTTGGGACATGAAAACTGCGCCAACAAAATCGCTGCTAGGTGGCCATTTTGGATCGTATCATGACAACAATCAATATGCACATGTATGTCATAGAACACTGTCCTAATACCAACTTTGAATGACATCTGTTCAAGCATGTCTGAGTTATGGCTTTAGACAGGGAAAATTTGCAAACAAAAAGGCTGCCAGGTGGCCATATTGGATCGTATCATGAAACAAATTGACGTGTATATGTATGCCATTGTATGTTACCCCTGTCCCAAGTTTGAAAAAAATCGGTGGGGGGCATCTCCAAGAAACGGCTCTGGATGGACCGACAGACCAAACCCAATCCATAAGTTCCCGTCCAGGACTTCGTCCGGCGGGGACTAAAAAGGAAGGTCTAAAAAGTTACAAAATATTATGTTCTTTAACCTCTAATTTGTTCCATAAAAAAGATTTGACATTGTTTTTAAAACTATTTTTTGTATGAGATTGTTTCACTGAGAGTGGGAGACTATTTCAAAGACCAATGCCTGTGTAGGTGAATGAACTCTTACCCATACCACTGACTCTACACGTGCCGATTACGGACCATTTCACGAAGATTTATGATGTTGAACATATGATTGAGTTATAATTGCTCAACCCGCAATTCTACTGGCAACATACCTACAAGTTTAAATTGATTATATCCAATGTGCGTTCTAGGAGCAGCATTAAGTATAGATCTAATGATGTTATTTTGCAGAACTTCTTTGTGAGATCACTGTACCACGATGAACAGGCATAGTCGAAATGACACTGAATCAAAGCCAAGACAAGTAATTTCTTTGTTTTCAGATTAAAAGTTCGAGTATTACGGTATAAAAATTTGAGCTATTATATATGGCCAGTACTTTACTATTTTACATTTAATACATTTTTACATTCTAAGGCTGCACGAAATACATTTAATACATTTAATACGGGAGATGGTTGAGATACATTTAATACATTTAATACATTCTAGAGTTGCATGAAATACATTCTATTTGTCGGCGATGGTCCGGGTAGCTTGCATTTAATACATTTAATACATTTAATACATTTAATGCATTTAATACATTCTAGAGTTGCACGAAATACACTCTATTTCTTGGCGATGGTCCAGGTAGCTTGCATTTAATACATTTAATACATTTAATGCAGCATTTAATACATTCTAGAGTTGCACGAAATAGTCAAATACATTTTATTTCTTGGCGATGGTCCGAGTAGCTTGCATTTAATACATTTAATACATTTAATGCATTTAATACATTCTAGAGTTGCATGAAATACATTCTATTTGTCAGCGATGGTCCGGGTAGCTTGCATTTAATACATTTAATACATTTAATACATTTAATGCATTTAATACATTCTAGAGTTGCACAAAATACATTCTATTTGTCGGCGATGGTCCGGGTAGCTTGCATTTAAGGGGGGAGGTGTCACATTCAAAAAAGTCTGGTTTTACAGTGCAGTGGGTGTCATTCAACTAACTGGTTGCAGAAAAGGTTGTCATTTCACTGTTTACATACTGGAAATGCTGTCATTCCAGTTCCAAAGCATTGAAAACTTTGTCATTCCACTTATGCTATAGAGTGGCGGCTGTCATTCCACTGGTTTTACAGTGCAGTGGGTGTCATTCAACTAACTGGTTGCAGAAAAGGTTGTCATTCCACTGTTTACAAACTGGAAATGCTGTCATTCCAGGTCCAAAGCATTGTAAACGCTGTCATTCCACTCATGCTATAGAGTGGCGGCTGTCATTCCACTTGTTTTACAGTGCAGAGGGTGTCATTCAACTAACTGAATGTAGAAAAGGTTGTCATTCCACTGTTTACATACTGTAAATGCTGTCATTCCAGTTTCAAATCATTGAAAAAGCTGTCATTCCACTTATGCTATAGAGTGGCGGCTGTCATTCCACTTGTTTTACAGTGAAGAGGGTGTCATTCAACTAACTGAATGTAGAAAAGGTTGTCATTCCACTGTAAATGATGTCATTCGTTTTCCGTCATTCGGGTTGTCATTCGTTTTAGGGTCACCCGTGGCAATGCACTGTGAGGAACAAAAAGCTACAATGTATGCTACTAGATCATTTATTGATTTTGGGTACAAAAATACATGTAGAACCCCTCATTGAAACTTTATAGTAATGTTACCATGGATACTTCTTTTATGGTAGACAAAGTAAATAGTTTTTATAGTACAACTTGTATAATTTGTTGCAATTTGAACTGTGTGCTTTACTATAAACACTCGACTCATGCGAGTCAGTGTGACTACCAGTATAGTTGGCAAGACATAAAAAATAAATCAATTTTTGGTTGAATACATCTGAAAAACAAACTATATTCATTAAAATTCATTGGCAGGACGTTATTATACTGGTACAGGGATGTATAATGTCTGGGGGTTCTATTGGGAATGAATACATGTGTCGGAAACTCTAGTCCTGCTTGCAGACTGTGCACGCCAGATCAGGAGGGCCGACTTATGCCGTATGCAAGCAGGACTACTAGACCCCTAGCGAAACCAAACAAGTGCACACCATCGCGGGAGAGCAGAATACCGACAACAGAATAAGTTTTGGAAGCCTTTTACAAAGAGTACTGTTATCAATTTGTTATATGGTGTTTTTAAGGCCGGTAAATGACGATGTCATCGTGGTTGCATAATCAATTTTACTGGAGTTCAGGGACTGAAGTTTCTCCACCGACGCGACGTGACCACCGATTACTAAGAAAGTAGCGACGGAAAACATATAAAATGCTAAATGATGTCTCAACTAATAAAATGGCAAATTTGCTTCGCAAAACGTCTTCAGTGTGCGAGGGAAGTTTTTGAAAAACTTTGAGTAGTCCGATGATTTTATGGTACCTGAGAGTTGATTGTTTACGTACGTTTGAATAATGTTTTTGTTCAAGTCTAAAATTTATAAAACAGCTCCTCTTTAAGTCATGAATGGTAGTAAAGCTAATTTTCTTCGCAAGGACTTCTGAAACTCAATTATACGAGATTACCTTCCGTTCACCCCCTAAATCTCCAAGAGTACGTACAGTGCTTGAAAAACATTTAACACTTCACTTCACTTCCGGGTTTGTTTCGCGTTCGAATGTTGACAAGAGCGCGAGTTTCAGTCTGCGCCATAAGTTGCGTCGTTGACGTAATTCGAATTTGACATCTCCTACCTTAATACATTTAATTCATTTAATGCATTTAATACATTTAATGCATTTAATATATTCTAGAGTTGCACGAAATACATTCTTTTTCTCAGCGATGGTCCGGGTAGCTTGCATTTAACACATTTAATACATTTAATGCATTTAATACATTCTAGAGGTGCACGAAATACATTCTTTTTCTCGGTGATGGTCCGGGTAGCTTGCAAGCTTGCATTTAATGATTTCTAACTTCTCTTTAAAAAATGTAAAACGTGCGTGAGTTAAATGTAAAAAATGTATTTCGTGCAAAATATCTGACTTCTGGCCATGGATGAAAAATTTAAGTTTGTTTGTGCATTTTGATAGCACGCTAGATAAAGACTGATCCAATGAAACCCCTAAGTATGACACACTCGCCTTAGATTCAATCTCATTCCCATTACACTGCACATTTACTTATTTGTTGTATGCAAACGTTTCTTGGAGGCAAATAAAATAGACTCAGTTTTACCCAGATGTACAGATAGGTTATTGTCTGTTAACCATTCACTAACGGATGTCAACTCCATACTCAGGGTCTCCTCTATCTCTAACATATCCTTCCCTGATACCAACAATGCTGAGTCGTCAGCATACAAGATAAGCAGACTTCATATCATTCACATATATCAGAAACAGAAGAGGCCCGAGAATGGAGCCTTTGGGGACCCCACATGCAATTCCTTTAGATCCAGATTGAGCACCATGGACATCAACGACTTGTGACCTACCAGTTAGATACGATTTGAACCACTGTACTGACCTAAATATTTAAGTTTAGTTAATAGTATGTCATGATGTACTGTATCTAAGGTCTTTTGGAGATCTAACATACCGGTGAGGTTCCCTTTATCATTTTCTTGTTTGATATAGTCTGACAGGTGAATTAGACATGTATCAGTAGAATAAGAGGGCCTAAAACCAGACTGGAATTCATACAGTAAACTGTTTTGGACAAGATAATCATTAATTTGATTGTACACCACTCTTTCAAACACCTTTGAAACAATACTCAATACAAACACAGGCCTATAATTACCAGCTTCAGTTTTACACTTCTTTTTGTACAGAGGCAGAACTCTAGCTTTCTTGAGATCGTCGGGAAAAGTACTCATATGGATAGAAATATTCATAATATGAGCTAGGTGTTTGGCAAGAATCGAAGCACCACCTTTTACAAATCTTGCAGGAATATTGTCTAAACCAATCACTTTACTGTGTCATTCACATTACCCAATAGCTTATAAATTTGATCTTCTGTAACAGATGATAAACCAAGCATGTTGTCCGAGATATCTTTACAACAATAAAATTGTGTAATATCAGAGACACCATAGCGACTGGTACTAGCTGAAGTTTATCGACAAGTGAAGAGGCAATAGTTGTAAAAAATGAATTAAAATGATCAGCGACTTTCAATTTATCGAAACACAAACCATTACAGAACAATATTACTGGATTTCGTTTTACATTTAAAAGAAGAGCCAAGATCTTTTAAAACTTTCCATAATTTTTTGGGATGATTCTGATTATTGTTCACAGCATTTACATAATATTGAGATTTAGCTTTATCTTTCTTATATCTAACCTGATTTCAATAATGTTGGAAATGATTGAAATCAGAAATATCTTTTGACCTTTTGAATTTGGTAAAATATTTGTCCCTCTGGCTAAAGAGGTCTAATATGTCACTGGTGATCCAAGGATCTGATCGCTGCTTTAGCCGGATCTCCTTGACTGGTGCCAAAATGTCATCAAGAGATTTCACAAAACATTCTTTACTATACTGTTTCATAGATAGAATATGGACAGTGTTGTGTTTGTTCGTCTTGAACTTGGTGAGCTTACGAGTGCAGAAAGTTAACATGTGGTCACTTAATCCGATGCTTTTGACACCCGACTGGCATACTTTCTCAAGATCTGACACAATAATCAAGTCCAAAATAGATTTGTTTCTAGAGGTCATTCTAGTTGGATCCATTATTAGCTATGTAAGTCCATAAATACGTTAAAAATTACATAGGGCATTAACGAGAGTACTTTTACCAGATGACAGCAATACGTTGAGATTGGGATATGTCCATCTCATGTGGTGGGGGTCCGAGGGGGTCTCCCTCTAGAAGCCCTGGAGGATTTTTACTCTTAAAATCAATATTTAGGCTTTTCAGACAATTTTCAAGCAATAACTTAATCCATGCTTTACAAGGCAGCATGTGTCTTATAAAAATGGTAATATTTCACAGCTTCAAAGTTAATGTAAATTATATAAATGAGTTTCCCATGTCGCATAAAAGTGGGCCCGTAACATTGGTATAGGGGCATTAGTATTGCATGTAGTCAAGTCACCGGTATGTTAGAGAACTTTAGGTGGTCATACCTAGTGTATAATAGAAACTGGAATCTGATGAGATGTGGTGATTTGTAGTGTCAATAACATGTAGTGTCCAAATAGAAAGTGTATTAATCCCTTCTGACAAGTTCATACTGATGAGTAGAACAATTTAGCTTAACTTCTTTTATAAACTATCTATGAAGAGTACCATTACGAACCCTTCAAGTTCACTTTTGCCCTAAAGTGCAATATAAGTGAAGCATTGATTGTGAAACAGCCAAGCATTTACATGACATGTTGTGTAACTAGTGAACTCGTGTGGTAGCTAGATAATACATGTATATGTATATGTATAGTTATGGTTGAACTAAATAAGTAATATTAAAGAATTCATGTAAGATACAGGGACAAGAACAAATATTTACAAGTTCCACATTTCAGACAAGGCTATATTATGCCCTTGTAGAAAAGGATTTTTTTTCTTCCATCACAATCCAAAACACAATGACTCCCCTATCCACAATTTTTAGCATGACCCCCCTACTGCCAATTTCAAAAACAGAGTGACCCCCCTACAAATCCCCCCCCCCCCCGGCCAAAGAAATTGACCGGTCCCTTAGTTCAATTTGTTTATTTGCTTATTTGCATCATACCAGTTGGTAACGTTTGTCAATTCATCACTCACTGACCTAAGATCAATGACATTGCTTCTATCTGTTATTGTTTTAAAAAATTTGAATCATCAGCATTCAAGCTAAAGTCGAAAAAATCAGAAGAGAGTAGCATATCATTAGTATGTACAAGGAAAAGTGTAGGTCCTAAGATGGAACCCTGAGGTACACCACATGTAATTGCTTGTTTTAGAAAATTAACACCATTTACACCTACGAATTGACACCTGGAAGTGAGATAATCTTTGAACCACTGTAGAAGTAAACCTCTTATACCATAGTATTCCAGTTTTGAAATTAGAATGTCATGATTTATGGTGTCGAAAGGTTTTAAAAAGTCAATGAATAACCCAACTGTTGGATTCCCCTTATCAAATTCTTCCAGAAGGCTAATCAAAGATAATTTAAATTAGTGCTATGATGCTTTCAAAATCCATATTGGTGTTGATAGAATGTGTTATATTTCTCAAAGAAATGCAAAATTAGTTTATTGACAGTTCTTTCAAAAAGTTTACTAAGAGTGCATGTTGAACTTTCTTCTGTCCCACTAAATTCACCACGAATATACAAGTCGGTTTGTCTACTCATCGCATGTAGACTATTTCACACTCCTGCATAGCTCTATTAGTGTCACCGAAATATACTTAGCTTCATTTCTGATATCGTTAGCCAAGTCATTCGCGATTCGTCCAGCAATTGTTCCGATCATCTCTGAGCATCTGTGAATGTTATCATAGGTTGGATTTAATACCGACGCCATTTTTCTCAGCAGTGGCAATATATCAGAAATAGTGAAAATAGCATTTCTTGTTTGGCAATCAGATGGGCAATATTTATCTTTATTTTCATTTCTGCTACTTTGTTATCACCCTTGAAGTACTAGTTCTACCAAGGGCTTTCACCTAGGGACTGGCTGCTGCTGGTTTTGCTAAATATATGTCTTTGAATTTGCTAGAATATAAGTCACCGAAATGGAGTGCTCCATTAAAGTTTGTTTGTTTTTCAACAAATTTTCCCCGTTCCAAATCGAAATCAGACTTATCTTTCAAGAATTTACAATATCGACACCATACCAGGTACTCTGTAAATACTGCCATCTATTAGGTATTTGCTGTTTTCACTGGTATGGATGTTCATTCACACAAATTGTTCAATGGAAGTGTCAATCAAAACTAACGTCAACAACGTTGTCTGTCATCATATGTTTTGATACATTGGAGTCAGAGTATGTCAGTCAGGATATTTCGTCTACACTGCGACGTATAAATTACTAAATTACTTGCAAATGTAACCTTCAAAATTGCCGATAAAATGCTGGTAAATTTGAAAGTTCACCGTTTATATACATCATGTACCGGTAAATTTAGAATGTCACCTGCTGAATGTGGATGTTTATAGAATTCACCCAATTGGCACATTTTTCACCAGCAACTTTCTAGGTTGCTCGGACTTGGGAGTAAAAGCAAGATTTTCAATTTTGAAAAAGTGAACAGATAGTATGTAGGCGAGAAATTATGTAGGCGAATTCTCCAGCATGATTGCCAGCAGATGCGATCTTGCGGCCAATGGCAACATGTAATAATGTGAAGCTTTTATAGAACATTTGAGCATAGATCTCATGGTAGGAGTTTTTAACCCTTTCACCACAAGAAACGGGTATACCGGGATGCGCTAGGGCACCCACGAGAACCCGGTATACCGGGACGCCAAAGTTCATTCACCTTCATCGCTTTAAACCATTCAACGGCAGCTATTGCTGCAAAATTTGCTGCCATAACTAGTTCAACACATGCATATTAGTCTTGTTTATCTATACTGCCACTTTGAAAGCATGACAGTGAACAGTAACTGAAGTACGACCCAAAAAACGAGCTATCATAATTTTTATGTGCGTTTTTCGCCAACAAAATCAAATTTAAACATGGCGGAGGTAATTAACGACTCCCATAGCATGGTCTACGATAGAAATTATGGCACTGTCCTTGGATATTTCGACTGATTTTGACTCTAAATACATCGTTGAACACAAGTGTTTAGCTGTGGGAACACATTGTACTCGTGTGTAAGCATCAAATTCCCGCTTCAGTCTATTTGAGCTACCGGCAGCAATTTACGGTTGAATTTTTGAATGTCGGCAAATTTACGCAATCTTGTGACAGGTACCGACGCCCATACTAACGTCTTGGTTGTAATTTTTGGCTATAAAATGGATTATTTTAGTTTTATTTCTTTTTGTTACGGCTCAATAATGACTTGTATTAATACAAACTCACTATGTACAGGCCAGTGGAGGGAAAATTGTGCACGATCGGGGCGATTTTCCAATCGGATTTTTTACATGCGATTTTCAGCGTAAAATTCAAAATTTCAAATGGCCGAAGCAAAACTGTCTCCCCCTAACATCGTTTACAACGTAAATAAAGGTGCTGTTCGTAGAAATTTTCACTAAATTTTGACTGTCGATACATTGTTTTATACAAGGACATGGCTGCATGAACTCAAAACAGTTTATGTATGGATCAGATTGCTGCAACGTTAGTTCAAAGTTCCGACTGCATATTTGCTCTTGAGGATAAGCATGCCGGCGAAAAGCACCACTTTGGCATCCCGATTCGGACTCGCATACTTCCAACTTGTGGTCATTTTTTTTATTGATTTTGGGCATAATGTTAGTGGTAATTTTTTGTTGTTGTCAAATAATGAATTATATTTACTCAAACTAACTTTTCAAAAGGTATTGAGGTGACGACTTCAGATATTTTAGTACACTTTCATTGCCGGTGCGGCACAGACTATTGCGTCATAATCGGATTAGTGAGCAGTGAATTAATTTCGTTCTAATTATTATGACTGAAAATAACATTTTTTATGAAATTTTCGCCCATTTTGACTATATAACCAGAATATAGTAGTTTGTAGGAACATGAATGTTTGTATTTTGTATTTTATTTGTGATATAAATGTATTGTCTATTTGTGATTTGACAATAAATAAGCAACACACAGTTTTTTTAACGAAATTTTATCATTTTAACCCAAATTCAAGCTGATGTTTGGATTGTGTAATTGGAAGTGTAATGTAGAAAATTTATTTGGCCTTAAAATAAAATGATACCTAAGTTTCAAAGATTAGACAATTCTAAGTATCTTTATATCAATTTGATAACATAACACTCACTCATACTTTTATTATGTATATGCTAATGAGGGTCCTAGTGGATAGCATACAGTCCCATGGGGAGAATAGTGGTGAAAGAGTTAAGCCCAAGAAAAAAAATGTCTGGTCAGAGTGCATCACTTAAATACCCCGCTTCAATCTTTTTTTTTTCTTGTGATTTTCCAGCCAATGCAGACTGCAGATCCAAGGGAAAACACAAAACTACTCTCTCTACATTAATTGCTACTTCAGGAATGACAACTGCAGAACTAATCATGAAGAATTAAATTTAAAAAAAAAAATGTGTCGTCACACCACTTTAGATAACATTTCCTGACCAGAAACAACAACTTTTTTGTGGCTCTAATTATCGACAATATGCCAATAACTTATCAAAACTAAAAGCTACATCAATAATATTTTCAAGACAGATGAACTTTGGTATCTCAAATGTATGAACCAAATTATATCAAATTTGAAGCGTGCATTCTTGAGATATAGCTAAATTACTGAAAACCATTGATTATGCATATTGCTCTTTAATATTCATTGGATGTTTGCCAAAACTTGATCAATTCTTGCTATTACCCTATGGAACACATGTATCAAATTTCATTCAAAATGAGCAAGCCGTTTTTTAGAAAATGGTGATACAGGCACACACACAGACTTTTCATCCCAAATATATATATCATTCCTTACGGAAGGACACAATAACCTTTCATTTCTAGGCTGAGTCAAAGCATTTTCTTACATAGCAAATCATGTTTTTTGACCCAAAACACATATTTCTGATGCGATCATTTTCATTTGAACAATGTCCCAACTAGACACCCAAGGTACTACACCTACCAAATATCATGGCAATCGGTCTAGCGATTTTTGACAGATAGGCAGACAGACAGACAGACACTTTTCGATGTCTATAGCACTGGCTTAACCCTTTTACCACCATGCAATTCCCACTAATGTGGGCATGCTCTAGGGCGCCCATCTATTCCCACTATTGCGGGAACGCCAAAGTTCATTCCCTCCCTCACCATTATGCCATTTAACGGCAGCTGTTGCTGCAAAAATTGCTACAATAACTAGTTCCACACATGCATATTAGCCTTGTTTATCTACACTGCCATTTTGACAGCATGACTGTGAACGATATCTGGAGTATGATCCAAATGACGAGCGATCGTAATTTTATGTGCGTTTTTCGATCACAAAATCAAATTTCAACATGGCGGAAGTAATTAACAGCTCTCATAATATGGTCTACGATATAAATTGTCACTATCTTTGGATATTTCGACTGAATTTGACTCTAAATACATCGTTGAATACAAGTATTTAGCTGTGGGAACACATTGTACTTGTGTGTAAGCATAATATTCCTGCTAAGGCCGTGTGAGCTGCCGACCAGCAGCAGTTTATGGTTGAATTTTTGAATGTCGTTCAAATTTACGCAATCTTGTGACCGTGCCAACGCCCATGCTAACGTTCTGGGGGTAATTTTTGGCTATATAATGGATTATTTTGGTTTTATTTCTTTTTGTTGCTGCTCAATAATGACTTGTATTTGTATTAGCTCAGTGTGTAGAGGTCAGTGGAGGGAAACTTACACTTGACATGGGCGATTTTCCCATCAAATTTTTTCAAATTTTTGTAAAATTCAAATTACAACATCGCCGAAGCAAAATCTGTCTCTCCTAACATCATTTGCAATGTAAATAAAGGTGCTGTTCGTAGAAATTTCCACTCAATTTTGACTATGAATACGATGTTTTATACAAGGAGATGGCTGAGTGAACTCGATGCAGTATATGGAAGGATCAGATTATCGCAACGTTAGTTCAAAGGTCCAACGGCATATTTGCTTTTGTGGGTAAGCATGTCGGCAAAAAGCGTCACCTTGGCGTCCCAATTCGGACTTGTATACTACCAACTTGTGGGCATTTTTTACTGATTTTGAGCATAAATTTGGTGATAATTTTTTGTTGTTCTGTCAAATAATGATATATAATTACACAAACTGATTTTTCAGAAGGTATTGGGGCGACATCTTCAGATATTGCATCGTAATTGGATTAGTGAGCCGTTAATTATTTTCGTTCAAATTTAATACGACTGAAAATAATATTTTCTGACAAATTTTTGCCCATTTAACCAGTATACAGAAGTTTTGTAGGAACATAAATTTAGTATTTTGAATTTTGTTTGTAATGTAAATATTTTGTTTATTTGTAATATGTCAATAAATAAACAACCTATGTTTGTTTTATTAATATTTTATTACTTTAATCCATATTTCAGTTGTGTGTGTGATATTTGAATGTATGTATTTGCAACTATGATGTAGAAAATTCATTTTCCATTCAAATGATACCTTTTTTATATCAGTTTGATTACATAACACTCACTCTCACATTATGTTAGTGCTGGAGCTGGTGGAGAACAATCAATCCCATGAGGCGAGTGGTGGTGAAGGAGTTAACCTTATCAGGTCAGTTGTGCTAAAAGGTAAACACTTATTGTCTAATATTCATGAGCTCAAACTACTATCATTTATGTGTAGTCTTCATTATTCCATTATGCAAAAACACTTCATGAAACAAAAAGACTTTCTTTCCTGTGCAAATCACTTTCATGCACTCTTCTTTCAAAGGTGTTACTCATTCTATAGTTTGCAAACAGTCAACATGTCTTTCCTACATCATTTAACTCAACAAAGATCAGAAGGTACGGAAATATTTACCCCGTCGGCCATTTTGTTTACTATCATGCTAGTTCAAATTCTCACCAGTGTAGTGTATTTTTTTATAGGTGCTTAAATATAACCCTGTCCCCACCTAAGTTCTGAACCCTTAAATCGGTTGTAAATCGATTTAGTTGAACCAGTTTGAAACTACCTCAGGGGGGTGGTTTCGATTCGGTTCAAAGTAAATCGGTTCGGAACAGGTTTAACTTGTCGTAGTTAGGACAGGAAAAACTGACTTAGATCCAATTTAACTAGAATCGGTTCAATGTCCATTACCCACAGCTGCACACTTGAATCCTGACCTCCAGATTAAATTTTGCAAGTTACATGCTTTGTACGCTGACATCTTCACTTTGCCTGTGGAACACAACTGGAGTATGTAAAGTATTATCCAGCATGAGATGGAATCGCCTGAGCATAGAATGTTCAGCAGTAAATGAGTGACAAAAACAACCACTTGATTGCTATAAAAACCTTATTTTATGATGGATTCATCAACACCTAAAAAGAAGTCTCTTTGCCAATCGCAAAATTTCTCAAATTGATAGAGACTTCTTTCCCATTTGGCGGTAGTTGTCCCAACAACTTGAACCAGAAATGATCGTGTAGTATTTGACAAACAAATCGATTAGATTTAACCCCACGGCCAGGGCATGACTTTCTACTTGTTACATTACTAAAATTACTTACATGTACCTACAATTTCTCGGGTTTACAACATCTGATACAGTTTTGAGGATCATTTGAATCAAAAGTCAAGACAGGTTCGCCCTTGGGACACATCGAATAACAGAGATAAACAGCACTGTACGACATGTCACGTGACTCTTGTTAATGAAAGTTAACGGGGAGAGCCGATTGTTCGATCGTACTGGTCACATTTTATATGGTCGTCACCTTAATTAATCTTAACAGAATTTACATGGAAAAGATGTCAAAAAGGTTCGAAGCTTGGCCACGCTGAATGTCATGTTGGGATAGGCCCGACATCGTGAAACTTACACGAACGACAATCCGGAAATTACCGATGCGTTGTCACACATTTGAGGTCAACTCTCAAGTCTTGAAGACAGCCTGGTTCAGCACGCACGCAAGCACGCACGCACGCATGCACACACACACACACACACACAATTTCTAATCGTGGTTGATGATGCTTTGATACTCGCTACAATGTTACGATAATCTTGTTAACAGACCTACTGTTACCCCCGGCCGGGACTGTTACAATATCATGTCCCTGAAATAACGACTGGGAGATGTATGGAGTAGCAATATACGCAAGATCGAAACAAACACTGTGGCGCCCATTCAACTAATCATAAGTCTTAGGCACGGTCTGTGGGGCAAAGTGTCTCCTGGAACGATCGTTTGACTGTCTGGGTTCAATCGGCGTGAATTTTGATTCACCACCGTGGCTGAGATGAAGACTGAAAATATTTTCGCCATTTCACATTTACGAGATTCAGAATCATATGAGTGGGTGGTTCGAGCACAAACATGACGATCGTCAATATTAATCGATCGATTGATCATGATCATTTTCGCTTTTTTCCAGGGTTTTCCAGGGAGGGTTTGAAATTCCAGGGTTTTCCAGGACCGTGCGAACCCTGATATAGTAACTCTGATAAGCAGTACTTCACAACACCATCAAACATATAGTAACTCTGATAAGCAGTACTTCACAACACCACCAAACATATAGTAACTCTGATAAGCAGTACCACACACCACCAAACATATAGTAACTCTGATAAGCAGTACCACACACCACCAAACATATAGTAACTCTGATAAGCAGTACCTCACAAAACTGCCAACATATAGTAACTCTGATAAACAGTACCTCACAACTTGGCCAAACATAAAGTAACTTTAACTCTGATAAGCAGTACCTCACAAAACTGCCAACATATAGTAACTCTGATAAACAGTACCTCACAACTTGGCCAAACATAAAGTAACTTTAACTCTGATAAGCAGTACCTCACACCACCAAACATATAGTAACTCTGATAAGCAGTACCTCACAAAACTGCCAACATATAGTAACTCTGACAAACAGTACCTCACAACTTGGTCAAACATAAAGTAACTCTAACTCTGATAAGCAGTACCTCACAACACCACCAAACATATAGTAACTCTGACAAGCAGTACCTCACACCACCACCAAACATATAGTAACGCTGACAAGCAGTACCTCACACCACCAAACATATACTAACTCTGATAAACAGTCCCTTACAACATGGTCAAACATATAGTAACTCTGATAAGCAGTACCTTACAACATGGTCAAAGTCATGGTCAAGTAACATTTAATCAACCAACATAAATGATATGATAAGGGTAAAAATGAATGGTTACTTACAAGAATAATATCTCCTGGGTTAATTGACAATTCATCTGCATTTTGAGCTTGAAATGCATATATTGCTTTATATTTGACAATATTTCCTTTCTGTGGTTTAACAGTAACTGTCGATTGTTGTAACTGTTGAATTGACTCCTCTATGTGCAATGTTTCTGTCTGTAGCAGTTGTGTTTCTGTTTGTTGCTGCTGTTCATTTGGTTGTTCAGCTTGCAGTTGTTGTATTGATGGCTCTGGTGCTTCTAGTGTTGTCCCTGGCTTAAAAGCATCATCAAAATCTAAAATCAATAATACAGATACATTAAAGTAACTAAAGTCAAATTAACTGACATATATATATAGAAGTTACGGCAGTTAGAAAGACAAAGAAGATAAGACAAGACATACATACATTCATGTACACACACACACACACACACACACACAAACACATATACATACAAACTTACATACGTTAGTACGTACATACATACATACAGTATATATACATACGTATGTACTTACCTACATACATACACACAAACACAGCATACATATATGCACACACAAACACAGCACACACACATACATATATACACGCACATGCATACACACACACACACACACTTTGCCATGCCAATAGATAGCACTACTGAACCTAATCAGTTCAGTTGTGCTAAAAAACCGCATTTCTGTACATGTATTTAAATATATACATACATACATACATACATACATGCACACAGCACATACATACATACATACATACATACATACATACATACATACATGCACACAGCACATACATACATACATACATACATACATACATACATACATACATACATATAAAGGTTACAGCCCGCTTCTGAGTGACAAATAAGGGCACAGCCCACATTTGTCACTCAGAAGTGGGCTATAACCTGTTTGTGCCATGGCACAAAGAAGATTATCACACATTATAGGGCCACCGCAATTCTATTTTTCACTTTTCATCAAATCAATAAAAAATAGCCACTTAACACATTTCTATAGCGTTGAGGAGAAAAAAGAGACCACGAATAGTGAAAATCTCGTTAGAAATTATGCTGCTTCCACATTCATCAATTTCATGACACCCTCTGCTGAGCGAGTATTTATGTTTGCAGATGAAAGCATTCCTGTTATGTCGTCATAGTAGGAACTCATAACCTTGAACTTCACCTTCCTAACATGCATTGCTATGGAGGCTCAGTCACAACAACAAGTTCTAGAAACTGTATCTTTCGAATGGGACGGCAAATGTTCATCAGATCTTTCAAGTGAAGAGGATCACAGCCTAGCATTCATTTTGACGGTCTTATTGAACCCTATTCCTTTGAACCGGACGGTACATGTGAAAGTTTGACGGTTGGTCCTAGCAATGATGATCTTAACAGGCCACCTACACAAGATCAAGACAGACTTTTAAACAAGAATTGGTACGTTGTCTTCTGTAGTGTTCTGTCCTGTCTGGTACTAGTATGTCTTTACAATGTGTTGTTGTGTAGTTCTGCGGTATTCAATTCACTCCAGTGGTTTCTAAGCAAAGTGGCACATCGAAAAAGAATGTTTGAGCGACGGCGACGCAACGTGTCCTTTGTTACATAATACAAATTGCACCTAAAGTTGCTAGCTTTGGCTTCTTTACTTCGTGGAGGTTGACTTTGTTGTAAATGGAAACAGTTCGTCATACTAAAAGGCAATATTCAGGATGATAGAGTTTACATGCAGTATATTATCCATGTGTATCTTGTACATACATTTCGATGTGTCATCTATATAGTATTGCGGGCGGCAATGCACCAACGCAAATGCTCGTATAATATCATGTCTGGTTTGTCTTGTTGCACATCACTGTTCTGTCACTTTCTACCTAAATACTCGTAAATTAACTTGCTGTGACTGTGATCTGCATGTATTGGAGTGTGTTTTTACATGAATTGGTAGCCTACATCATGTTCCCGGAATTGTAATAGGCCTACACTGTAGCGTATTATGAATGCAACTCTTACATGCTTGATGCACTTTGGCGAAGGTCAACAACCCGGGTCCACATCTAGTATCTAGCACCTCGGACGAGATATTGACATTCAGGTTTGGGACTTTTCTGAATTAAGTCTGGGTTAATAGTGTAATTTCTCGTGTTTTGAGATGTAGGGAATGTGTTGCGGTTGCTTTCTGATGACACTGGTCCATCGCGTTATGTCTGTGCTAAAATACACCCGTCAACGATACCATCAAACGCTCAGCAATGAGATGAGAGCACATGTCAAAGGCTGTCTAGGTAGACTACTGCTGTCAGTGTAGATCTAAAGTTATAATTTAATCTATTTTGTCTGCCTCAAAACCTGTCACTTCTGTCTTCAAATCGAAAAAAACCCCATGATTAAAACATGATCAGAAACCCACGCTTGATCGACGGCATAATTGTACGTGCTTGGACCAGTTCCAATGAAAATACGACAAAAATACTATTATTCAAAACTGTCAAAATGTTGACACAATATGGCAATATTATGTAATCTGAAGACAGCTCATCGTTTCACAAAGAACGCGATAAAATTTCCTCGATCGGCAATCATTGATTGTGGTGATCTCTAGTATAGTAGTCGTGTCACCTCTACTCGATTGAACCATGGATGGATCAGTGATTTATCCCAAGGATACAATGTAACAATGAGCCGTCTCCCCTCCATTGTCTATGATTGCATCATGATTTTTTATATTTCAATGCTGAATAGATTAGTTGTGGTGAGTGTTTTGAATGTGTTAGAATTTTACGTAGTGGACTTTGTACCTCTGAATTTTGACTGGGTCGATTTTTTTTTTTTGCGTTTGTTATGTGTTGATACTATTTCTTTGAACGCAGTGTGCTCAAAATGAGTACTGCATACTTCACTATATGGCGACAGTTCCCACTTTTTCCAGGTTATTTTGACGGCTTTTATCCATTGCCTTCTTATGGCAGCATCTTGAGGAAAGCAATGTAAGATATCGAATCACTCTTTGTGTTACTACAGGCTACAGCCTCCAAAAACACAACGTCGAACCATTGTCGACTAACGGTACTGCCAAAGTGAACCGCTAGGCTAACAACACCAAGACCAGGTTGGCCTCAATGATGACATAATATTACAAATGTAAACAACACCTTTGGCTTTGCTAACACGTGAGTGCTCGGCATATTCCGGAAACACGAAAAAAGTTGAAGGAAGCAGGCTGGGCGGTACAGATTTTCCCCCTCCCATTTCTATATGACACCTGCAGTAAATCAACATTTAATCATACATTCCTTTCATTAGGGGGCAGTATGAACATATTAGTGTAAAGAAAGAAATAGAATTGCAATGGCCCTTTAATGGAGAAAAGCAAACAATGCATTTCTTCCCATATTTAGACTTCTAGACACTAATCTGGAAGTACACCGTATGTCTGGCATAATGACAGCTAACGATTAATTTCTATACGTCAGATTTTTTGTATGCAGAGATGCAGTCACACAAGAAGCACAGGACAGCAGCACAACAACAACAACAGCAACAGAAACATGCATATACATAATGTATTTGCTAAATGATCACACATATTTTAAAAAAATAAATATTTAACTTTGTTTCTTTGTAAATCTGAAGAGCTTTGGCATGACTTTGACACAATTACAAGGTAGGTGTTGAGAGAGCGACATTTGAAAAAATTGAACAATTGGAATTTCTGCTTTAATTGATAAATTGTCGAGAGAATTAGAAGCAGACAATGCTTTTAACAATTGTCCATTAGGTCATGGATGTCAAAGCCAAGGTCAAAGTTAGGAAGGGAAAGTGGAAGTTCAACGTCCTGGGTGTTGTTAATTTTACATCTGTTAAGATCAAACTTTTTGTGGGTATACAAATTATTTAAGTCTGCAGTTTTATCTTGTACATTTTTATCAGGGTTAGCGACCAACGATGAGACGGTATTAGATCATTTCTGCCTTTTGTTTGCAAAATTACAACCTCTAAAAACTAGACTTGGTGATATACTGTGTTTGTTTTGTTGACTTTTGAAAATGCAGTTTGGTGACATACTTAGTCTAGTTTTCTCTTTTTTTGGAGGTGTGATTTTTGGCCGGTGTTGTTGGTATCTTCTGGCTGACTTCCTTCCACTTGGCTACAAAGTCATGAGATGTAAATACTACTGGACGCTTCACGGGATTATCTGTCAGTTTGGTCTCAGGTTTGGGTGGACTTATCACGACAGCGCTAGCCATTCAAAAAATCAGTGAAGGTGATAATATGCTGCTTTGTTTCGTGTGAGCCAAGTGTGTACTCTTAGGTGCCAACTGTCCATGGTGGTCTTGGTGTTTCTGTGATTTCAAGATGCACTGTTACCATGTCATAAGCATTATCTTCTTGTTATCTTGGGACACATGACTGCCAAAATTTAATTTGCGAAGCTTGAAACAAGTTTTATTTGCATTGAAATGTTTCTGTGGCGACGTTTGGGATTTCCCTCTCATCACCAAATGTGAGCGCTTTCCTGCCCTGTGTAGGGAATGTCTTTAGTACATTCCCGCCCTGTGTGCTGAACTTATAGGGAATGTCTTTAGTACATTCCTGCCCTGTGTGCTGAACTTATAGGGGACGTCTTTAGTACATTCCTGTTGTGACAAAGTCATCCTTGGGGAATCAACTAGCTTACTTAATTCTTTGTTTTGCACAGATGATGTTTTCTTACAATACTGTATTGATGTTGATCGTTCATCTATACCTTTGTCATACAATGTTGTTGCAAGTGTTACCATCAGTTAATGGTTGGTGTAAAATCCGTCAATTCCTGCTGCTGCCATCATAGAAGGTACATATCTGTCAAGAGTGTTATGACCGATTGGCTGACAACTGAAACTGTTACGTGTACCGCCAAATTACTGAACTTGCAAACAGGATATTGACACACTAGTTATTTGATCTTGACATAGGAAATGTGGACTGACGCATTTCAAGACGTCATATATACGTCATATCCTTGGGTTAGTTTGTTGACATTGACATACTTAGAAGGTATTACTCACTGCCTTGTGTTTTTGTGCTTATCTTGGTTACATACACATCCTTAGTAAAGTGTATATATGGCCTGCTAATGTAACGTCTGGCATCAGTTAGAGTGCAGTCTAAGGACACATGCTATTCTGATCAAGCTATTTCACTGCCAGAGAAAGAGCGTTAGCTCTTATTAGAGGTCCTTGACTAGAGTGTTGGTTACCAGGAAAGTCTACAATTATGGTAAGAGCTTTAGCTTGATACTCATATTGTAAGTTCATGACTCTAAGTTATTTAAGTCTCCACACTGTGACACCAGTGGACATGTCAACACGACTAATGTTTATTGAAGTCTGTAGTTAGTAGAACTTAGAACTATTATGAAGAAAACAAACTTTCTTAGTACTTGAATGGACATTCCAATGTCAGGGGGTGTCTCACCCAATAGAAGTCATTACATGTATTACTATGTAGAATCTACATTGATTACTTTATGTAGTACTAGTAGATATTTATGATTGTATTTTCTTTGTATTACAGTCAATCGTTTGAACAGATCGAACATACGTTCGACTAGATTCAGCATACGTTCGACTATAGATTCAAGATTTATTTGACTTTAGACTTGAGTCTATTGCTACATTTGTTGTTACATCGTGCAGAGAATAAAGTGACACTGACCGTGAAACAGACCAGTGAATTCTTTGTATGTGTGTAGTGAGAACGCATTGTCGAGGACTCCACCCCAGTAGCTTACACAGAGTACAGACTTATTCAAATCGATAGCTGTTAGCTGAGTTAAGAATCGATTACTCCCCTGAATTCGTTTGTGGACATCTCAGAAACAAATAGGTTGTGCATCAGTTGACTCCAAAGGCTGACAACAAAAAGGCCCAGTTGTAGGAATATGTTTGGCGTACAAGCCAATAATTTTGTAGATAGATCTGGCATTGCTTGGCTCGTTGTATTGGTACACTGTTTTTGCCCGTACATCTCTTTGGTCAAGGCCATCCGAGTCATTTTTAGAATTGCGACCAAAAAATGCTACATACTTTCCATGATGGTCTTCTCCAAATTGAACTTGCTCTGCTACCAGGTTTCTGTGTTCATCTCCGGATCTCAATCCAAACGCTTTGCACATATAGAAAAACACTGGATGAGAAAGTCTGCTTGCAGTCTCCATACTCAGTTGTTCACATTCCCATAACTTTTCCTCTTGTTCACGGGTAATAGGTGTGGTTTGTTTGATGAATACACCATGTCCTTGACGCAAAAGCTCCTTCCTCTTTGTGTCTACACTGGCGCTTAATGAATGAAATGCAGGGTTGCCCTCTAAGAAATCAACAATAGGCCTATTGTAGTCTTCCCATAGTTTCCTCTGTATTCAGCCAAAAGTAGATTGATCGAATTCGATGGGTAGGGCTCACCATTTCGTTTCCTCACCTCCACAACAAAGTGTACCAGAAATGGATACATCTCCTCCGACAACTTTGATCAATTTTTGAGGTTTGGTATACAGCCTATCTTGTCTCCTACCTCGCTCAGATATCTTGCTATGGCCCAATTCTGCCATACATTTATACACCAAGTTGTATTTCTCCTAAGGTTCCCAGGAACACGTCCCCTCACACTTGTCTGAATATCTTCATCAGACATAAACACAAATCTATGTCTTTCTGCCACAATTTTTTTCTGCTGAAATGAACAGACTGACACAGTTTATGCATTTCTGTCACATTACTAACATTGACCAGTTTACAAATTCCCACAATATCACCCGCGACTCCAATCCTTTTATCAAACTTTTCCATCTTGTCAGCATATCATCTGCGACACCTTTCGCCATCTATTGGCCAAACATTGCAAACGTCCATGGCATATCTTACGTTAGCAAAAGACATAGAAAGTTCCTCATTGGCTTGTAACAAAGTTAATCCCCTGCCAATCACTAGCTAAGCCTTTACCATGGCACAAACATACATACATACATACATACATACATCAGTGATTGTCAAAACATACCAATGTGAAAATGGCCCCATTCCAGCAAAAATAAATGGGCCGTTTTGAATTTCAATGGGACATATAGGAATTTTAATAGGCCCTACAGTTATGATTAAATATTTACCCCCAAAAAGTTCCAAAGATAAAAAATCATCAATTCCATACTTTTTTGTTTTATTCATAACAATCAATGTACAGCGGGACTGGTCAAATGACTTACCAAAGTTACCCGCTGTCCCTAATCGTTTGTTGTCCGAACACAGACACAGAGAAAAGACATTTCAAAGAGTGAGAAATGTGCATGCATACACACAGTGATTTTGACCTTGTTCCCAACATGTCTTCAGTGTCATGCATTTACTTGCAGCAAAAATTCTCACATTTCATGATTAGACATTTTTCCGAAATAATTCTGTTTCTGTGCTAGCACTAGGCTTCAAAAATCATTAGCCACATTTCCCACATTTGGCTAATATTGTCCATTTTCCATTAGTCACATGGAAAAGTCATTAGCCACAAACTTTAGCATTGAAAATGTTATTAGTGTCTTAATTTCTGATATTTTGTCTTATTATGTTATTATTGTTATTGTGAGCACTATGTGTACTAACAGTCATACTAAACCCTGCCTCTATCAAAATCTTGACTCTATCATGCTAAACTAAATTTTGCCAGTTTACTGTGTATTTCTATTGTAGATACTAATATAGGAATTTACATTGTAATGTTCCATCCTGCATTAGATCAACCAATTCATCACATCTTTTTAATCCTTTTCTCCACAGAGGGTATTGTTTGTACACAGGAATATACATAGAAAAATACTGTCAATGGCGTTGTAGCACAACTGTACAGTTTATAAAAATGTTCATCCATATGCTTGTCCATGCTAACAATAGGTGTTCATTTGCTGAATAACTATCCAGTTGCCTATCCAACCATGTTGCTATCTTTGTGATATATGCAATCATTTGGCTGTTGCTATGGGCGTGGTCATGTTGCTAGATATATTTGCAAACATTTTTGAATGTTTTTGTTCACTTATGTATGAATTCCTGATATCATCTTTGCAATATACGTGATCATTTGGCTGTTGCTATGGGCGTGGTCTTGTTGCTGGGCAAATTTACATACATTTTTGGAATATTTACTCAATTGTCTATCAATCCCCATTGTTATCTTCCCAATACATGTGATCTTTGGTTGTTGCTATGGGCGTGGTCTTGTTGCTAGACACATTTGCATACATTTTTTTGAATGTTTATTCATTTGTTTTTCTATTCCTGTTATCTTTGCAATATACATTATTTGGCTGTTGCTATGGGTGTGGTTTTGTTGCTAGGCAAATTTATATACATTCTAAAAAATGTTTCTTGAATTGTCTACTAATTCCTGTTATCTTTGTGAAATACATGACCATTTGGCTGTTGCTATGCACGTGGTCATTGTCACTAGGGATATTTGCATACATTTTTTGGAATGTTTACTCACTTGCCTACCAGATGATGATGTTATTTGACCAAAATATACTGCCGTTTGATTGTTGCTAACTGCGTAGTCATGGTTACTAGGGCCAATTGTGTCAAAATATTTTGAAGAAAATCTGTAGAATAACACTTCTAGAAACATCTCACCAAGTTTCAGTCTCATTGACCACGTATTTAAGATATAAATTTTTGACCAAAATTCACATTTTTACACCTAATTTGCATATTACTTAATATATCTTCATCTATACACCCACAGATGCATCCCTGTTAACTTTCAGCCCAATCTGCTGAGTAGTTTTGGAATTATAGGTTTTTGACCAAAAAGACACATTTTAGCCCTAAGTTTCATATTATGTCATGAACAAATCTTAATTTACCCACCCCTAATAATGTTCCCACCAAATTTCGTGCCAATCTGCCCAGTACTTTTGGAGTTTAAGTTTTTTGACCATCTCTGATGCAATCATTTTCATTTGAACAATTTCCCAACTAGACACCAGAAGTAAGTGACTTACTTACAAGTTCCATATGCATTTCTACATACATGCATGCATACATACATACATACATACATACATACATATATACATACATACATAATGGTACATACACACACACACACACACACACACACACAAACTTGTAACATGCTTTTAAAAGTATTTTTACATGTGTGTACAGAAAATGAATTTAAACTTTTCAAGAATTAAATGAATTCAATCTCCTTCAATGATTTTGCTATGCTTTGAGAACCCAAGTAACAAAGGCAAGAAATCAAGTAAAATCTGTGTACATTTTCATACATTGTACAATAATGTTGGTTGCCATGGGAACTCAGGTATGCATTATCTTATTATCACCTGCAAAGAAGTTTGTTTCTTCTTGCTGCTGTGGCTGTTCAGCTTTTTGTTGTTTCATTAGTTGTTGTTGTAATTTAGCTCTCAGTTCATCTCCTTGATTTTCATACACTTGCTTAGTAGCTTTCATTGATTTTCTCTCATATTCCTGCTTCTGTTTCTCATCTTCTTGGTGTCTCTTTTCTTCCTCTTGTCTTCGTTTTTCCTTGTCTTGTTGTTTCCTAGCGTCTTCAAGTTTTTTAAGTTCAGCTTCTTGTTGTGCTAATCTGACAGCTTCTATCTGTTCTCTCCTTTTCCTCTCTTCATCACTCTGCTTTTCAGCTTCAATTCTGAAACATTATTTAGAAAAGACTTGATTCAATGCAATCCTGCATCAAAACTCTACAATCCTTCAATCAAAAACATATAGTCCCCAACTTGTGTGTTTTATGGGGAAGATATTGAGCAAATTTGAATGGTTTCTCTCGGGCCAATTGTGTCAAAATGTTTGAAAAAAATCTGCAGAATAACTAGAAACATCTCACCAAATTTCAGACTCGTTGATAAAGTACTTTTTGAGATTTAAAGTTTTGACCAAAATTCACACCTAATTTGCATATTACTGATTAGATCATTGTATCCTTAATAGCTCTTCATCTATACATCCCTAGATGCATCCTCATTAAATTTCAGCCCAATCTGCTGAGTAGCTTTGGAATTAAAGATTTTTGACCAAAAAGACACATTTTTTGCCCTAATTTGCATATTACTGATGGCATCAACATGTCATAAACAAATCTTAATTTACCCCCCCCCCCCCCCCCCCAGAAAGTTCCTGTCAAATTTCAGGCCAATCTGCCCAGTTGCATGACCACCAAATATCAAAGTGATCGGTCCAGCAGTTTTTGACTTTAAATTGTTTACACACACACACACACACACACACATCCACAGACAGGCAGACACTTAGCGATGCCTATAGCACTACTGAACCTTATCAGTTCAGTTGTGCTCAATATACCAATTGCAATATGTTTAGGACAAGTATGTACAAATTTGGCTTGGCTAAATGAAGTGACAATTGCTCGTTAAAGAACAAAACATCTTGAGATATTAGTCCAAGTGTATCATCCCCAATGATCTAGCAGGTGACTCTGTTACACGATTGGAAATCTGTCACCCTAACTCAGGGGGTACACCTTTGGCAGTTTGCAAAAATTGATAAAAACATTGTAAAAATTAATGCCCTCTGTATGTCCTAATTTCTTGTTGAGAAATCATGTCTATGTAAACACATTGAAGATGAAGAGGTCAAAGGTTATTCAGTGAGCAATATAACATAAGTTGTCATTAGAATTTAACAATGGAAACATTATGTGTAATAATAAAAATGTTTCAAAGTTAGCCTTATATTAAGTCTGTTATATATGAATGTTCAAAATCACACTTTAATATAATTTGAGCCGTCAGATGACAAAAGGTACCTTAAGTGTCAAATTTTCAATTTTGAGTTTTTACTGGATTGCGATACTTGACCATCTCAGCTTTCATATTAGTGGTGCCATTCATTAAGTTTAGGGTTAATTTATGGAGAAATACTCATTTGAATATTTGCATGAATTTAGTGTTAATTTGCATTAATTTGCATATGAATAGCACTAATGAATACCAGTAGTATCATGTTGAATGATTGAAATTGTGTATGCATGTACATTAAATTAGCCAAGAAACACAAAGAACAGTTGCTAAGCAAACGTTTGAAGTATTGGCATGACAACCAAAAGGTGGTTGTTGCCATAGCAACCGATCTTTTAGGGATTCTTTCCAAGGATCTAATACTACACTATTTTAGTAGTGAGTCAGTTTGAAAACAATAACACATTAATTAGTAATACTCTTTAAAATATACATTAACTTTATTATATGACATGTTGTGATTCACAAATGTACATATGATTACAAGTTGACTTGTTGCCATGGTTATGTCCTTTAAAATATTACCTAATTCTAACCACAGGACTAGGTTATATACTTTCCACTGTAGATAAAAACTTATCAAACGTCAACATTCAGATATAGTATCAAGTATCAATGACAGGCCTTCAGGTAAGATAAACTTAATGTTACCATAGCAACACTCTTTTGTTGCCATGACAACAAAATGTCCATACTTTGTGCTGATGTTGGATACCTATGCAATTTTAACTCTCTATATTATCGGGGGGGGGGGGGGGGGGGTAAAATGTGAAACTGGTAAGTGAACATAGCAAACTGCCATAACTACTTCATTCATATCATATAATCAAGCATATAATTCTATTTAAGACAAACTCATGTGTTTTCAAAGATATGCTAATATTAGTCACATTATCTTATCAAATATTCAGAATGGTCACCAGAGTTAAAAGTCATATTTTTTTATTCCTTCACTAAACTACTAAGTATGTACATTGTACACCCTGATGTTTGGTGATGATAATCTCAAAGTCTCAGTGTGACTCCAACAATATAATATCTACTATCAAGATTGATGTAGTAACTTGGGAACCAATATCTACTATCAAGGTTGATGTAGTAACTTGGGAACCAATATCTACTATCAAGGTTGATGTAGTAACTTGGGAACCAATATCTACTATCAAGGTTGATGTAGTAACATGGGAACCAATGTCTAACATCAAGGTTGATGTAGTAACTTGGGAACCAATGTCTACTATCAAGGTTGATGTAGTAACTTGGGAACCAATTCTACTATCAAGGTTGATGTAGTAACATGGGAACCAATGTCTAACATCAAGGTTGATGTAGTAACTTGGGAACCAATGTCTACTATCAAGGTTGATGTAGTAACTTGGGAACCAATATCTACTATCAAGGTTGATGTAGTAACTTGGGAACCAAGTTGTATGGTATATCATATTACAAATATACTATAATGTTAATCAATATGGATAAAAAATAACACATGACATTGTAAATAATTTCAAAAATGTCCAATTGTTGTTCAAAAGCCTGTAGTGCTAGTAAATTCTAATTTAAATTATCTGTTGATATCATTACGGATTTCTTCCGTTAACTTTGGGAGAATGAACAAACTACCTATTCACTTGTTTGAGTATAATTTAGTTGTTTGCATTTCTAGAACTGCTTGTCTACTGAAGGAAAAATAAATAAAAATGAATATCAAATAACATGATATGAAATACTCCAGCTATAATTCTTGATTACAATAAAGTTTAAGAAATTATGACTTAAAAGTGGAATTCAACACAAACTTTCTTGTATTTAATTTAATCATCAATGCCCAAAAGTAGTGCAACTAGCTTTTACAACAGTTCATTCACTGTTCAATATTAAAGACTGCAATATCAGTCATGAAATATTGGCTACAAACACAGATATTAAGCAAGTTAAATAATTAAAGACTCCAAAATACACTTGCTGTTTAACGAAGATATCCTGTCAACAGTTACATATTGCCTTTCTACACTTCACAGTGACATGATTCTGCAACTCGCAAACCAAATTTGTGCATCTTTTCTGTCATTAAAGTTCACTAGTCCATCTTGTTTAACCTTGTTTCCATTGTTTGTAATTGTCACATTAAAAAATAGAAAATAAAAGTTTCAATTTGACTAAAATGTTTTAAATTACTGTTGTATCCTGTCTTCATCATTTTGAACCGTACAGCTATATGATGAACCAAAGCTGCAGTATACATGCTGATATTGATAACTGCAATGGCCAAAACAAAGACTGCCATTGGATAAATGGAGAGCAATGACTGGACTTCACAACACGATTCAATTCGATATTACAACTATTATCATATATACTTTATGAATAACACATGAATTATCCTATATACTATACAAGTAACATTAATTAATTATCCTATATACTATACAAGTAACATGAATTAATTAATACTCATACATTCATAGCTAGAGATGCTTCAAATTCACCAGTACTACATACATATACTAACATTTCCTTTTACATGGAGGGCAATCATCTGGAGAAACAAGACAGCGTTTATGTTGGTCGGGGGCACACTATGTCTCTATTTATTGGCGCAACATGCTCTCTGATGGTTTTGTACAGGTAAGTTTGATGTTCACATGTCATTCCAGCTTGTTGGATCACTGGTGGTAGTTCCTGTCTGAAGAACCGAGTATCTGGCTGTCAAAGCACTTTTAACTCCTTCTCTGTTGAGGTGAGTGATTCACGCACAAACATATGTAAAATGGAAATGGGGATAATTTCCTACCCCGGGAACAGGTTTGAAGAAGTGATGCAGGTATGTAATCCAATCCCGCCACTCATAGTGTGGATGACCAGTAGTACTGTTCTTAAACAATTGGGCAATGTTTGGACTGCAAGACTGATTGACTGTGGATGCTAGCTCCTGTACAGTATCAATATTGGACCTTCTATATTTCTGTTTTATATAAGACCAAAGAAACAATCAACAGTGCATCTGGTGTGTCCACTCATCATGAAATTTAATTGAATTGAGTTGTGAAGTCCTGTCATTACTCTCCAGGCTAAGTATGCAATCCTGTTTTTGATCTGCTGACCACTGCAGTTATCAGCATGCATAGAGCAGCTTTGTTCTCCAAAGCTGTACTGTTCAAAGTGATGGTGAAGACAGGATACAACAGTGTTAGGACCATGACTTTTTGTGTCATTTTCACCTATGGTTTCCTGTTCACTGATTAGATAATTAACTTGTCTTGGCACACCTAAGCTTCACTACATATGCCAAACAACTGAACTTTTAATGGTGTTTTAAAAAACATTGGCCTAACCTGCCTAACTCTATGAGGGAGAAAGACATTTTGGGCAAAATCAAAAGTGTAATAAACTGAAATTAAATCATTACTACATGGTTCAATTGGCAAATCATACTCAACTGGTGAATCATAATCTATCAGTTCATCTTTAGCTGCATTGATACATTCTCTATAGTATGTGCTGCCTGATTTAGCTTCATTGATGTGTGTTGTCAGGTCACAGCATGCATTCAACTTTTCTTCTTCAGTGCGTGCATGGAATACTTTTTCTCGAAAGTCCTCACATCTCTGACAAACATCAGACTTTGGATTTGCGAATTGCACATGAGGACAAATCTGATGCCATACAAGTCGAAAGCTGTCATATCCAAATGGTCTCAGCTGGGCTTCATCACAAGCTGTACAGTAGAGGCCATGCATTGTTTTATAATTTTCAGATGCTGGTAAATGCACTGGTGGTTTGTTATCTGTACCTTTTGGGGCTGCTGGCTGTGGAAGTCCATGGTCTTCAGCATACCGAAGAATAAATTCAACACAGTGTTTAACTTGTTCGTATGTTAAGGCATGCTTTGGATGTTTACCAGTGTTTCCATGAATGCGTGGGATTGGACCATTTTGTCTCATATGTGCTTTTATGGTCTTCAAATACTTCAAAGTAATGTTGTGCAAAAATAAAAATGCTTCTTTACAAACTTCCCTGTCATCATATGCATACTTGTGTCGTATTCTTTTCTTGGCTGCATCTGGGTCGTCATCACATGACTTTGGATCAAACCCAAGGACAAGTAATTTACTCATTATCATGGCATCTTTGACTTCACGGTTGCAATCAAGTATTGAAAGTCTAATAGCAGTTATTTCATCAACATCAAAGTTTTTGAGACAGTTAGCACTGCAACAACCATTTCTGACTTAGCTCCAACTTAGTACGATCACTAGTACTATTGGAATATAGATCTGACTCGTTTTCACTACCACTAATTGATCGTTCGCTTGACAATTGTTCTGAGAGACGTGATGCCGCATGTGATGAAAATTCGTCAATATCGATACTAAGCTGTCGTGGATATCATCTGAATCAGGACAATCGTCATCACCAACAACATGCATAGCTGAGATACTGTTTCCGTCGATATTGACATCACCGGAGGATAGAGTTGACAGCAACACTGGTACTTCACACTCGTGTTGACTGCCTGAAAAATCCTGACTGAGATCTTCATCTGGGAAGTAGATTTCTCGCTCAGGTCACTCAGAACTCATGTCTACTATGGATATGTCTAAATTATATGATAGTGAAAGACACAATACTTAATATTTTTGGTTGTAAATGTCCACTGCATCCGAAGTAAACAAGGTTGAACTCAATTTCATGAACAGCGAAGTGACCTCAGAAAATCTACTTCCCGAGTCAAGTGACCTCGATCGCGATGACTAGTACATCGCAGTGTATATCGCGCTGGCGACACAACAATATTACATAATAAGAGAGCATTCAAGACTAGAATTGTTAGGATATCATCATTTCAACTAAATATTGCTCCATATTTATAATTACTATCTAGTAATACCAGCTTTCAAAGAAAGATTCATTGTCACTGAGACCCTGCAGATTTACAGTGGACGCGCACCACGTATAAATCAAATGATTACTCGATTTCTATTGGACAGCGTTAAGGTCCCTTTTGTCATCTGACGGCTCATTTTATATTGATACATGACTTACCCTTTACTATAAGTGACTATCACATGACTTACCCTATACCCTAAGTGACTATCACATGACTTACCCTATACCCTAAGTGGCTATCATATGACTTACCTTATACTCTAAGTGACTATCACGACTTTAATACCCTATACCCTAAGTGACTATCACATGACTTACCCTATACTCTAAGTGACTATCACATGACTTACCCTATACCCTAAAGTATTTATGATCCATTCTTCTCGATGAATGAATGTCACATGACACACATACCTTGATTGTTGTTCTGCTTCAACCCTTTTCCTTCTATTACTTTCTTCAATTTCTTGTTTTACACGCACTAGTTCTTGTTGTTTTTGTTGGTATTGCACTCGAAGCCTCTGCATTTCTGCTGTTTCTTTTGGTAACTTAGCTTTGAGTTCCTGCAAACAATGGGACAATCATGTCAATCATCCTTACACATGAAATATAAGAGTTACATGCTATTATTCAAGTTTTTCTCAATTAACTCTTGTGACGCCACGTCATTGATATCCGCGACATAGCAATTCCGCATTCTAGGCCATGTCGTTGATATCAACGACAACAGAGTAATTTGCATATGCTGTCAATAAAGTGACGTTGTAATGGGTTTATCGCTGTCCCGCCCTTATGCCCATAATAAGTAATGATGTACACGATGTTATCTTATTAGATATTAAATTATTCAGGCGGGAAACAGTCACGTGCTCGATTTTTCTCACTTTTTGCCGCCGAATGCCAATAGCACCTACTTAGTAATGCCTAATATGGTTGCCGCTATGGATATGTATGTTGACCTTCGACATTATGCTAATATATTGAACGAAATAAACCCAAAAGACAATTTCTAGACAGTGGTAGCGATGATGATGAAGAATTTTACGTTTTGGAGGGAGTAAATTTTGTCCTCCTAGAACATATCGAAAACCCTCCGATAACTGTGACTTTTGGACTGACGTCGTCGATGGCTGGTCCTGCTATCCTGCCGATGACAAACCGCAAATGCCAATGCCGTACGATTACTCCTAGGTTGGTTTACATGAACTGATGAAGACGTTACGGCAGAATCTACATCGTTGTCTTTCGTCAGATTTTTGTCAACAGAGGAAGTGTTGGATATAATCGTCCATGAGACATATCGTTATGCTGCTATCTGTAGACTTATATGTATGCAGTATTTGTATATATGATATATTCAAATTTGTTTGTATTTACTGTAAACATCGACTGACAGTCCTTGTTGATTTTATGATAAATATTTTACTCAACATCCATACTATCTGTCTATTATTTTGTACAGATAATTTCCAATTGTAACCCTTGTATTTATCAAAAAACTAAATTTCACATGCTTTTTTGACTAAAAACGTAACTATGTTTTATTCCAATTTTCCCCAATTCCTTGGTCAAGTTACTGACCATACATTCATGTAAATTAAAATTCAATATTTCATAATTATTGATAAACTTGTAGATGAGACCATATCCCACCTGTTTTGGTGTAAAATGATCACTATCAAAACAATATGTACAACTGTGCAACCTAAAAAATCCTTGGCCTAGGGGGTCATTTGCATGGAAAGTCTATGGCATCTTAAGGGTTAATACATTGTTCAGGTTGGTAAAACATATCCTGGTAGTACCTTAAAGTGTATGTAAATAGGTTTCCAAAGTTTCCGACTTTTTGCCTGGAAATGACGTAGTTTTCATAGGTGATTGAAGATTTGTGTGACATTTTTGACAAAACTACAATATCAATTACGAAAAATTGATTTTTTTTGGAAAAATTCCAGAAATTGCTGAAGTTGTTTATGTATTTTATGACGTCACAACCGGAACAAACTTCAAATATGTCCGATTACATAACAAGCGATAGGAATATAGTAGTATACAGCCCGACGAACCTCTTTTTCTGTTCTCACTCTCAGTCACATCCAACTGCTCTCAACCTTGCGAACAATGCATTAAATTTTGCATTTATAAATGACTGGTCTTCATTCACTGACAAGGAAACCAAAGTCATACAATGAATATGTCTAAAAGGAAGTGCACTGTACTATAGTACTGTAGTACGTACGCGTATGACCATCCTGGCACGAGCATGTTTTGTTTTTGTTATTCATCGACGCGGCGTTATGGGTCGGTACGAAGATGTTGCTATCGCAAGTAAAAATCCCCATTATGTGGTACCAGCTCATAACTTTATACTAGTATGTTCTTTGAAAGTGTAATTTATGTTTCTTATCTGGTGAAATAACTTTCAAATCAACAATTTAGGACTCGTAATCACAGCCAACAAAAGAAACGTCATCGTTGCCAGTGTGGTAATATGTAGTACACAAGGACGCAGCATCTTATCATTCACGATCGTTTTTCATGAGTTTGAGAGTTGTGCAGTACTAAGACATCATTGAAAATGTTTGGAAACTCATCCTCATGAAAAGAAGCAAGCTGATTAGAACTTCCAAATCTTTTGTGAGAAAATCAGTGTAGACTCTAGCGTTGACGTCCCCCTGCCAGGCAATGTTAAGGCATGGTTAAACCAGATTTAAACTGAATGCCTTCCGTAAGGGCAAAGTTTTGAGATTGTCGTTCCTACAGACAATCGAATACAACAGCACATATGAAATAAGTTATTTTTTGTCACTGATTGCACTCATTGCTGTTAGTGATCTCCTGGCCAACCACAACATGTAATGTGAAACTTTATAAAATGTTCTAGCATAGCAATCACCGTAAAAAGAGTTTTAAAGGCCAAAAAAAAATTTTCTGGTCAGCGCCCATCACTTAAGTACCCCCCCCCCCCCCCACGTTATTTTTTTCTTCCGTAAGCCAATTCAGTCTGCAGATGAAAGGGAAAAGACAAAAGTAACTCTCCCTACATTAATTGTCACCAGTGAAGACAACTGAAAAACTAATCATGAACTAGCCTATGACATCTGCCCCACATACACACTTGCTGTAAAGTACTAAGTAAAAAGAACAGTAATTGCAATGATAAGTAGATTGATTAACATTTGTTGAGAATGTAAAAAACAAACAAGCGCATTGTCGCACCACTTTAGACAACATTTCCTGACGAGAAACTATTTTTTCCTTTTTAGTGGCCTACAAAAATATGCCAATAACTTAATAAAACTAAAAGCTACATTAGTAATATTTTCAGTATTTGGTATCGCAAATGTGTGTACCAAGTTATAATGAATTTGAAGTATGCATTCTTGAGATATAGCCTAATTACCGAAAACCATTAATTATGTAAATTGCTCATTACTATTCACAGGATTTTTACCAAAACCTAATCAAGTCTTGCCATTACCCTACAAAATACGTCTTCAAAATTTCGACTTCCACCCACTAAATACATCTCTTCCTTACGGAAGAAAAAAAATGGACGCCGCGATCGTGTTCCGGCAGTGACGCAATTTTCCGAAGACTCTCGAAGCAAAATGCTCATCGTAGATTTCCAAAAAATTCAATTTTTCACTATTAATATCGTATTTTTGTCAAAAATGTCATACAAATCTTTAATCACCTATGAATACTACGTCATTTGCAGGCAAAAAGTCAGAAACTTTGGAAACCTATTTACATACACTTTAATTATTCTTGTTATGCCACCTAGCTATAAAACTAGTAAATGACAATGAAAGTTTATTGACCTTAACAGTTGAAATGTTACTTGTATGAAAAACTTGGTTTTGTGAAAAGAACTAAAATTGTGTTATACATGACTGTGACCTATATCTTGTAATGTTATACATGACTGTGATCTATGTCTTGTAATGTTATACATGACTGATCTATGTCTCGTAAGGTTATACATGACTGTGATCTATGTCTTGTAATGTTATCGAGACTGTGATCTTTGTCTTGTAATGATATACATGACTGATCTATCTCTTGTAATGTTATACATGACTGATCTATGTCTTGTAATGTTATACATGACTGTGATCTATGTCTTGTAATGTTATACATGACTGATCTATGTCTCGTAAGGTTATACATGACTGTGATCTATGTCTTGTAATGTTATCGAGACTGTGATCTTTGTCTTGTAATGATATACATGACTGATCTATCTCTTGTAATGTTATACATGACTGATCTATGTCTTGTAATGTTATACATGACTGTGATCTATGTCTTGTAATGTTATGACTTATCTATGTCTTGTTATGTTATACATGACTGTGATCTATGTCTTGTAATGTTATACATGACTGTGATCGATGTCTTGTAATGTTATACATGTTTTGTAATGTTGTACATGACTGAACTATCTTGTAATGTTATACATGACTGTGATCTATGTCTCGTAATATTATACATGACTGTGATCTATGTCTTGTAATGTTATACATGACTGTTATCTATGTCTTGTAATGTTATACATGACTGATCTATGTCTTGTAATGTTATACATGACTGTTATCTATGTCTTGTTATGTTATACATGACTGTGATCTATGTCTTGTAATGTTATACATGACTGATCGATGTCTTGTAATGTTATACATGTTTTGTAATGTTGTACATGACTGATCTATCTTGTAATCTATGTCTTGTCTATGTCTTCTAATGTTGTACATGACTGTGATCTATGTCTTGTAATGTTACAACAGTGTTTTTCTCAATTAAAACTTACAATAACTTGTGCATAACAGTGATCTATGTCTTGTAATGTTACAGCAGTGTGTTACTCAATTAATACTTACAATAAGTTGTGCATGACTGTGATCTATGTCTTGTAATGTTACGGCAGTGTTTTTCTCAATTTCTTCCATTTCAGCCAGAAGCCTCTTCATTGTTGTTTGTTTGTTGTTGAAACTGAACATGACAGTTCTCAGAGTATCACCTGAATGTATACAACACAGTAACTATAATCATACAGAGTAGTAGTACACTTAATCTATGAATACTATATGAAATGCTATTTTACAAATTTAAATTTTATTAGAATATGCAAAATGTGCATTTACTTTATGCATATTATTTTCATATGATTAATAATTGACAATTATAATACCCCAGAATACAGCCTATGCAAGGCTGGACAGGCTGCTTTCAAAGCACAATACACTTTGGCTATTTTCGGAAATTGATGTCACTAGAGGTACTAAGTCACATGATATTATGTGAATGAAGTGGCGGCTTCTGGATGTTTAGAGTGGGCAAAATATCAAAACTGGCACAAATTAGCAGTAACAGTTGAAGTAATGGGTGATTTCAACCATGCTGTTAGCAGCAACAGTTGAAGTAATGGGTGATTTCAACCCTGCTGTCAGTAGTAACAGTTGAAGTAATGGGTGATTTCAACCCTGCTGTCAGTAGTAACAGTTGAAGTAATGGGTGATTTCAACCCTGCTGTCAGTAGTAACAGTTGAAGTAATGGGTGATTTCAACCCTGCTGTCAGTAGTAACAGTTGAAGTAATGGGTGATTTCAACCCTGCTGTCAGTAGTAACAGTTGAAGTAATGGGTGATTTCAACCCTGCTGTCAGTAGTAACAGTTGCACTAATTCACCACTTTACAACTGTAACTGTATCTTATAATCTACATATTTAGGTACCCCCTCCCTGCCCCTCTCAATGTACTCCTTTCTAAGGTGACTAACAATTAAGAACACATTCAAGCAAAGAACATGCAAAGATGTATTAAATGTTTTATAATACCTTAGAATATTGCATACACACATATATAAACGTACACATGCATACATGCACATATGCACAAATACACACACGCACACACATACACACATATTTATCCACACCTCTCTCTTTGGATGAAAATTTGAAGACAATCAGAACTGATTGCAATACATCACTGACATGACAAAATTGATCTTTACCTGTTGGATTATCAATGCTCATTTTTTTCAACTGACTTAAGGAGTTCTCTTTCTCTTGTTCCAAATACAATTCCCTGTGTCTGTATTCCTGACAAGAAAAAATAAATTATGTAGCCGTACTCGGATGTTATTAAGAACAAAGGGGCCAATTCTACTTTGTCAGGTGCAATAATGTATGTAACATACTATTCCAACCAGATTTAAACTGAATGCCTCCCGTAAGGGAATCACTAATTATGCAAATAATTCATTAAACTAAAAAAACTATGGTAACAGGCTTTGTTTTTTGGACAAGCGTGCTTTCTTAGGTTAATGTATGTAAGAGTGTATGATACTGCTTAATTACTGAATATCGTTCATTATTCAAAATACTCATTAAAGGAAAAAGTTGTAGCAACAAACTTCACAGGACTGGTGCGTATTATTATGGTTGATGTATGTATCATACGAAATTTGAAGCTTGCATTTTTAAGATACAACCTAGTTACCTAAAATCATTAATTATGCAAATTTTTCATTAAAACTAAGCTATATAAAAGATTTTATAGGACATATCCGCTTTGTTATGGTTAACGTATGTTCTAAATTGTATTGAAATTGAAGTATGCAGTCTTAAGATATAGCCTAATTACCGAAAATCATTAATTACGCAAATTATTCATTAACACTGTAAGGTACATCAACTAACTTTATAGGACATACACAATTTGTTATGGTTAATGTATGTACTGAATTGTATTGAAATTGAAGTATTCAGTCATAAGATATAGCCTAATTACCAAGAATAATTAATTATGCAAATTATTCATTAACATTGAAACGTACACCAACAAGCTTTACAGGACATATGCGATTGTTATGGTTAACGTGTGTACTGAATTATGTTGAATTTGAAGTATGTATTCTTAAGATATAGCCTAATTACCAAAAATAATTAATTATGCAAATTATTCATTAACGCTGTAAGATACATCAACGAATTTTATAGGACACATGTATGTTGTTATGTTTAACGAATATACTAAATTATATTGAAATTGAAGTATGCAGTCTTAAGATATTGCGTAATTAGTTGATTTCATGAATATTTTCTCTAATTAAACATTAACAGATCTGGCTCAAAACCTAATCAGGTCTAGCTATTACCCTAAAGATTATATATCCCAAATTTCATTACAATTGAGCCAGTCGATTTTTAGAAAATGATGACACAGACACACAGACAGACAGACAGACACACACACAGACAGACATTCCCCTTTTAATACCTCCCGTACCCTTACAGGAGGTAAAAATGTAATGTTTAAGATACTGAGAATTATTAATATACTCCTTCTCAGACGCCTTTCAAACACAATATACAGCAGAGGAAATTAAGCTGTCCAGAATAAAATGTCTAATGGATACAAAAGGCCTTTCAAACACAATATACAGCTGAGGAAATTAAGCTGTCCAGAATAAAATGTCTAATGGATACAAAAGGCCTTTCAAACACAATATACAGCTGAGGAAATTAAGCTGTCCAGAATAAAATGTCTAATGGATACAAAAGGCCTTTCAAACACAATATACAGCTGAGGAAATTAAGCTGTCCAGAATAAAATGTCTAATGGATACAAAAGGCCTTTCAAACACAATATACAGCTGAGGAACACAATATACAGCAGAGGAAATTAAGCTGTCCAGAATAAAATGTCTAATGGATACAAAAGGCCTTTCAAACACAATATACAGCTGAGGAAAGTAAGCTGTCCAGAATAAAATGTCTCAACAGATACAATAGGCCTTTCAAACACAATATACAACAGAGGAAAATAAGCTGTCCAGTACAAAATGTCTCAACAGATACAATAGACCTTTCAAACACAATGTACGGTACAGCTGAGGAAAATAAGCTGTCCAGTATAAAATGTCTCAACAGATACATTAGGCCTTTCAAACACAATATACAGCAGAGGACAGTAAGCTGTCAAGGAGAAAATGTCTCAATGGATACAATTGTTGCTAGTGCCTGTCTCTTGCAGAGGGTGATTCAAATAATATTGAATTATTTGTAATACAATTGTTGCATTGTCTGTATGGCATCATTTGCATGTACATGTAGTTTGCAATCATATGATATAATGTATTTGTTTTTCTATCAAAATTCTGACAAGGACACGCTGTTTGTCATGCAGTCCTTGTTTTGTAAATCTTTCTAAACCTCTCGAAGAGAGAGATATATGCAATAATTGCATTTAAGATGTACAGTCAAACCTGTCTTAGCGGTCACCCTGACAGAGCGGTCACCTTCTCACAGCGGTCACTTTGTGGCAGTCCCGTCCAATTTACCATTGTAATGACACCTGACAGAACGGCCACCTTTGTAACGCGGCCAGCGGCCACTTGTTACCACCCCGGTTTGTTAACAATACTGTGTATTACGGTCGGTATCTTTTATTTCAAACTGCCAATTCTCACAGAAATTTATGAAAGACAGTCCGATGTTTTGTTTGGGTCTACCACGCTTTTGTTTAACTCATCGGTGGGCAAAGTGTTAATGTCCACGTCATTCATAACCCCCGGGGAAACAATAAGGTGTCGTACGTTATTCACAGCGGCCAAGTGGGGGACATCGGCAGGGTAACATCAAGCGACTGACCGCCAATATACGTTATTGTGCCAGTAATGGTCGTTTTAACACTTTCTGAGCACTGAAAGGAGTAACAGTTTAACGTGCGGAGACAAACATGAACATCAAAAAGGCGGGTCGAAGGTCAAAGTGCGTCATCATATTCACACGTGGGCTAAACAAAAACATCAATGGCGGCCACTGTGCTTAGAATCAGAGCGATGACTTCATTCTTGTACCATTCTATGCTTTCGCATCGTATGTATCGTATCGCAACTATAACTCCTGTGTATTATCGAAATCATGGCAAAGAGTATTCGGAAGACATTAACCTTGAATGAGAAGATCGAGATGATTAGTCTGCACGAGGCGAGTGGTGGTTCAGTGGGGTCACGCAAACTAGCGGAGAAGTACGGTGTTGGGCGTACCATCCAGAACTACAGTCAGGCAATCCAGCATGTAACTGATTTGAAAGACTTTGTGCTGAGACATGGATTAGCAGATATGTTGAGTGCAGTCACAGATATTGAAGATGCCCTGGGAAAAAAGTTTGCTGAGAAGGTGTCATCTGCAAAACAGACATCAGTGCTACAATTCTTCAGTCCAGTTAAGCCATGAACAGTTATCCATGATCTATGTAAATGCATTTGTAAATATTTTTTTTCATTGCAAATTAAACCATTTAAACTGAGTTACATGTATATGTTGTATTATTTTCACCCCTCTATTGTTCGGTATTCAATGCCCTGGCCACCCAAAAGTGACAACAACCAACCCTCTACAGAAAGGCCACCTCTCTATAGTGGTCACTTTTCCCCAGTCCCTTGGGTGACCACTATACACAGGTTTGACTGTATATGAATTAAAGTCAACAATTCATCAGAAAGCTTTTCATTGATAATGTGAGGGTATACACTTGGATGGTACCTATATGTATCAAACTTTTGGAGATAACAGGCAAAATCTACTTTTCTATCACAAAAATTGCCGCCATGTTGCTATACATTTCAAGATCACAAAATTAAACGGCTTGCATATACTTCACAGTCAAACTCAAGTTATGCTTAAAATATTATCACTTGCAATGTTTTATTGAAAAATACCGCCAATGGCATTGTAGCACAACTGTAGTTTAAAAAAATGTCTATCCATATATTAGTCCATGCTAACAATAGGTGTTCATTTGCTGAATGACTATCCAGTTGCCTATCCAACCATGTTGCTATCTTTGCGATATACGCAATTATCATTTGGCTGTTGCTATGGTCATGTTGTTAGATATATTTGCATACAATTTTGAATGTTTTTGTTCACTTGTGTATGAATTCCTGACATTATCTTTGCAATAAGTGATCATTTGGCTGTTGCTATGGGCGTGGTCTAGTTGCTAGGCATATTTGCATACATTTTTTTGAATCTTTATTATTTTTCAGTTAATCCTCTTTTCATCTTCGCAATATATGTGATCATTTGGCTGTTGCTATGGGCGTGGTTTTGTTGCTTGGCATATTTGCAAACATGTTTGAATGTTTATTCATTTGTCTTGCAATTCCTTATTTTTGCAATATATGTGATTATTTGGCTGTTGCTATGGACGTGGTTTTGTTGCTAGGCAAATTTACATACATTTTTGGAATGTTTACTCACTTGCCTATCAGATGATGTTATCTAATCAAAAAAATATACTGCCATTTGGCTGTTGCTAAGGGCATGGTCATGGTTGCTATGGCAATTGTGTCAAAGTATTTTGAAGAAAATCTGCAGAATAACACTTCTAGAAACATCTCACCAAGTTTCAGTCACACTGTCCGAGTTCTTTTTGAGATATAAATTTTTGACCAAAAATGAACATTTTACACCTAATTTGCATATTACTGATGAGATAATTATATGCTTTAACATTTCTTCATCTATACACCCACAGATGCATCCCTGTTAAATTTCAGCCCAATCTGCTGAGTAGTTTTGGAATTATTGGTTTTTGACCAAATGGACTCATTTTTAGCCCTAATTTGCATATTACTAAGGGACTCATCATGTAATGAACAAATCTTACTTTACACCCTTAAGAATGTTCCCACCAAATTTCACAATAATCTGCCCAGTAGTTTCTGAGTTTAAGTTTTTTATTACTAAAAATCACCTTTTTTTACCCAAATCACACACCTATGATACGATCATTTTTATTTGAACAATTTCCCAACTAAACATCACAATCGGGTTAGCAGTTTTTAAGTTTTATTCGTCCACACACACACACACACACACAGACACCGCTCGATGCCTATAGCACTACTGAACCTACATTGTAGCTCAGTTGTGCTAAAAAGTGTGTGAAGAAAACTCAAATTTGGCTTTTGACTTTCAAAACTGTCAAGGTCACAGATCAACGTCTTAAAAGAAAGTTCATATTTAATAATATAGGCACTTGAATGGAGTCACTACATATTACACCTACAAAGTTAAGATGCATAATGTGTTATTAAACAACGAATATGGTTGCCATTCATCCATATTTGATTTGGTTGCAATATGTCACACTTTTGTGTTGGTTTGATTGAAATCAATTTGGGCATGGCAGAGATGACAATGAATGCATGCACACACACACATGAAGAGATGGAACCCAAGATATAAGCCCCTCTGCGCGGTGCCCATGATATGGGGGGGGGGGGGGGGGTAAAACAATAGTCATTTGGAACTTTTTCAGGAGTTTCAAATGATTATGACATAACTTTATGTCATACACTACAGGCATTGCTAGCACAATGGTGTTACAATATATCCATGGTTCAAATAATCATTGTAGATTACAAAAATAATTACTTTGGAATGGAAAGTTTGAAAGGACTGCAACATTTGTATCCACCTAATAAAGCCTTGATCACATTATGATTAAACAGTGTGAAATATACAACTTACATACAATCATAACACAGTTGTTTAAAATGTAGCCTAGACAGAACATGGACTTCTTACTTGTAATTGTTGATCTAGTCTTTCAATCTCTGTCAATTTAATACCTCTTGTTTGAGCCATTATAGTTAAACTGCCAGACTGGTCTGAAATGCCTCGTTTGGTATCACTTAGCTGTTTGCTCATTTCAATCTTTCTTGCTTCCTGAAAATTACAATATTTATCAGATGTCTTAAAATAGCACCAATGGCATTGTAGCACAAATGTATTTGGCTGTTGCTATGGGCATGGTCTTGTTGCTAGGCATATTAAAATACATTTTTGACTCTTAATTGACGTACATGTACCTACCTGTCTGTTGTTATCCTTGTAAAATGCATTATCACTTCATGTTGTCAAGAGAATGGCCATAGTTGCTAAAAAAAACCTGCAGATCGTATCTCCAGAAACATTCCTACCAAGTTTCAGCACCACTCACCATGTAGTTTTCAAGATACAAGTTTTTGACCAAAATATGCACATTTTAGCTCTAATTTGCATATCATTGATGAGATAATCATATCAAGAATATAACTTAATCCTAACAACCCTTAAAATGTATCCACCAAATTTCAGGCCAATCTGCCCAGTAGTTTTGAGTTTATTGAGTTTTTTTACTAAAAATAACAATTTTTGACCAAAAACGCACATCTCTGATACAATTAATTACATTTGAACAATTTCCATCTACATGCCCTAAGTAATGTTATACCAAGGCAATCACACACACACACACACACACACACACACACACACACACACACACACACACACACACACATCCACACAGACAGACAGACAAATGCCAGGTGATCCCTATAGCACTACTGAACCTCAGTTTAGTTGTGCTAAAAAACATGTTGTTTATTTATTGACATATCACAAATATCATGTCAACATCATGCTCCTCTAACACAGCTTTTTCGGAATCAAAATACACATGTACTCATTTTATTTCCATTTATCTAACCCATCAACAAATGAAAATCACAACCTGTCCCATAAAATTTGGTTTACTAAAGGCTTCTATGCCAGATAGATGTTCCGATTTCTTGCAAGACTTAGTTCATTGTTTCGCACACATCAGTGAGTAGGTCAGGGGGCGCAACATTGATGGTAGACAAAACATGTGAAGAGAGACGTTCATTTTGGCATCTCATCTACTCCCTCTAATGATTCAATTGTAGATTAAGTTTATCAAAGTTGATCTTTTTGTTGCATTTTTTATGTTAACAATTCATTTTATAAATAGAACTGCGCATTGTCACTGTATCTTATATGATGTCAACAAAACTGTCCTTTACAGAGTCAGTATACCTTTTGTGGGATTGATGCCAGGGCCTGGACCTGGATTTAGATCATTTTGATTCTGTCATAAAATGAATGCGCCCTTGCGACGCAAGGTGGGAAAATTATCGCATCATTTGTAATTTTAGAGGGCCAATGTCGCAAGGCAGCGGCCTTGACAGAACACTGCTATACATATCAGACATCTATGAGCTATACTACACATATCAGATATCTATAAGCTATACTACACATATCAGATATCCATAAGCTACATGTATACTAAACATATCAGATATCTATAAAAGTATAAGCTATACTATATATATCAGATATCTATAAGCTATACTATATATATCAGATATCTATAAGCTATACAAAACATATCAGATATCCATAAGCTACATGTATACTAAACATATCAGATATCTATAAGCTATACTATATATATCAGATATCTATAAGCTATACTATATCAGATATCTATAAGCTATACTATATATATATCAGATATCTAAAAGGGATGATATCAAAATCAAACACATCGTAATTACGCGTCCTCACGAGTAGTGATGAGTAGCTACGAGTAGTTACTATGTACTACGTGAAACAGGAGATAATGAGGTGTTCAAGTTCATGAATAACTGACAATAGATAATCAGTTCACTTTTCTTTGTTTCCTGTAAAGACGTCGTCTTTGAGCGTAGATACGCGTAATTTTTTATTGCCAACACACAATAGATAGTGATTCTCACCTTCCGTGTTTCCAATGTTGACATCGTCTTCTATCGTAGTTAATTGTAGTTTGTCATAATTTTCGATCGTCAAAGAAAACCACGTACTCCAGCCAGTAATGTGCTGATGAAACTAGTACTGTACATGTTTTTATGAGTGCAAGTTCATGGGCGATATTCATAAAAAAAACAATAAGATACGCACGAAATCAAAGTTTAAATATTCAGTAAATCTTTTCACAAACATGGCGGTATGTATTCGAAATTTATTGTGATGGACGCATGAACATAATATTGTAACAGTCCTGGGTTAACAGTAAATCTTTGAGGAAGATTATCGTACAATTGTGTGACTCTCAAAGCATCAATCGCGGCTAGACTTTCTTTTTTGTTTTTTGCACGGTCAACAAACTAACAGTACAACTTACAAGCTCACGCTTGGCGGCCATGGTAGGGCCAAGAAATGCTGTTGAATTTCCGGGTTGCGGAAGTGCAGTTTTGACTTTTATATCATCGAATAATGGGATTTGTTTTAATTATATATTCTAAAACAACAACTAATTTTTTATGTTTCTCAGTACAGTAACATTCCTAAATGATGGGGTTGAGTTGAGAAATCGCAATGTTCAGCAACACGTGGCGTGACTTTGGTAGATAAACATAGAGACGCAAGTGATGAACAAAGTCAGTTATTCATAGCTTTAAATTTCATTATATAATTTTAAAATGACGTTTTTCCTCACAACTTTGAAGAAACAAAATGTTTTTAGGTGACTTCTAAATCAATCAAATCAAACGATATATTAATGCGCGATAAACTTTAGTTTTTAATTTGTTTTTGTGGACAATGTTCGAATTTGACTGACGAATCCTGCGACTAGAATCTAACACGATCAATGCACTGTTCACCAGCCAGACGAAAATGGTCGACATGTTTGTTGACTAGCTGAGAAGTGCATAAGGAACTTGTGAGGCAGTCCGAATAAATAGATGTAAAATACGACGTTTCTAATAAAAATTCTTCTTCAAGGTATTTTTAGGCAAGACATATTAGGTAAACACCTGAATATATCTGAAACACTTAGTTGACTAGCCGACTGTACGAATGCCATATATTAGAAGGCATCGAATGAATAACATTGAACAAAGTAAGCATGAAACTGATTTGCACAGGAAAAAAAATCTTTTTGTTTCGTTATTTTTTTCACAATGAAGACTATGCGTCAATGATCGTAGTTTGGGCTCATGAATAACAGACAATAGGTGTTTACTTTTTATTGTCTACAACCTACAGTACATGAATATGCGTTGAGACTTATGAATATTCACCGTAGTACATCGTAACTACTAGTAGCTACTCATCTTTACTCGTTACGACACGTAATTACGATGTTTTTGATTTTGATGTCGCTCCTAAGCTATACTACACATATCAGATATCAATAAGGTACATGTATACTAAACATATCAGATATCTATAAGTTATACTATATATATCAGATATCTATAATGTACGATATACATATCAGATATCTATAAGCTATACTATATATATCAGATATCTATAATGTACGATATACATATCAGATATCAAAAAGCTATAAAACACTATAATGACCTCTCAATATTATTTCTAAAATCTCACTGTTATGAAACATTAACATCGTCAAGTTCACTTGTATATATTATCATCACCACCACCATTACTCTATCATTGTTGTCATTATTCTCATTGTCATCAATGCCATCAACTTCTCAAACATACACATAGTCCAATCTGGACAACACAGATGACACAATAATATTGAAGTGTATATCTTACCAAGCCATCAATTTCATAATCTAATGTCTTATTCCTGGCTTTCAGATGACATACTTCTTCTTGTTCTTTAATTCTCAAATTATTTAATTCTTGTCTTTTATTTCTCTCCCATTCCAACTGTTTTTGTCTCTCTAGCTCCCTCTTTGCTGCCTGTAAAATATAAGTTTATAACATATCATGTCCATGTTTTAATATAAGTTTATAACATGTTATGTCCATGTTTTAATATAAGTTTATAACATGTCATGTCCATGTTTTAATATAAGTTTATAACATATCATGTCCATGTTTTAATATAAGTTTATAACATGTCATGTCCATGTTTTAATATAAGTTTATAACATATCATGTCCATGTTTTAATATAAGTTTATAACATGTTATGTCCATGTTTTAATATAAGTTTATAACATGTCATGTCCATGTTTTAATATAAGTTTATAACATATCATGTCCATGTTTTAATATAAGTTTATAACATGTTATGTCCATGTTTTAATGTAAGTTTATACCATATCATGTCCATGTTTTAATGTAAGTTTATACCATATCATGTCCATGTTTTAATATAAGTTTATACCATATCATGTCCATGTTTTAATATAAGTTTATAACATATCATGTCCATGTTTTAATATAAGTTTATACCATATCATGTCCATGTTTTAATATAAGTTTATAACATATCATGTCCATGTTTTAATATAAGTTTATACCATATCATGTCCATGTTTTAATATAAGTTTATAACATATCATGTCCATGTTTTAATATAAGTTTATAACATGTTATGTCCATGTTTTAATGTAAGTTTATACCATATCATGTCCATGTTTTAATGTAAGTTTATACCATCATGTCCATGTTTTAATGTAAGTTTATACCATATCATGTCAATGTTTTAATATAAGTTTATAACATATCATGTCCATGTTTTAATATAAGTTTATAACATGTCATGTCCACGTTTTAATATAAGTTTATAACATATCATGTCCATGTTTTAATATAAGTTATAACATGTTATGTCCACGTTTTAATATAAGTTTATAACATATCATGTCCATGTTTTAATATAAGTTTATAACATATCATGTCCATGTTTTAATATAAGTTTATAACATGTCATGTCCATGTTTCAATATAAGTTTATAACATATCATGTCCATGTTTTAATGTAAGTTTATAACATGTCATGTCCATGTTTTAATATAAGTTTATTAGATGTCATGTCCATGTTTTAATGTAAGTTTATAACATATCATGTCCATGTTTTAATGTAAGTTTATACCATATCATGTCCATGTTTTAATATAAGTTTATAACATATCATGTCCATGTTTTAATATAAGTTTATAACATGTTATGTCCATGTTTTAATATAAGTTTATACCATATCATGTCCATGTTTTAATATAAGTTTATACCATATCATGTCCATGTTTTAATATAAGTTTATAACATATCATGTCCATGTTTTAATATAAGTTTATAACATATCATGTCCATGTTTTAATGTTTATAACATATCATGTCCATGTTTTAATGTAAGTTTATAACATATCATGTCCATGTTTTAATATAAGTTTATAACATATCATGTCCATGTTTTAATATAAGTTTATAACATATCATGTCCATGTTTTAATATAAGTTTATACCATATCATGTCCATGTTTTAATATAAGTTTATAACATATCATGTCCATGTTTTAATATAAGTTTATAACATATCATGTCCATGTTTTAATATAAGTTTATACCATATCATGTCCATGTTTTAATATAAGTTTATAACATGTCATGTCCATGTTTTAATATAAGTTTATAACATATCATGTCCATGTTTTAATATAAGTTTATAACATATCATGTCCATGGATGTTTTAATATAAGCTTATAACATATCATGTCCATGTTTTAATATAAGTTTATAACATATCATGTCCATGTTTTAATATAAGTTTATACCATATCATGTCCATGTTTTAATATAAGTTTATAACATATCATGTCCATGTTTTAATATAAGTTTATAACATACATGTATCATGTCCATGTTTTAATGTTTATAACATATCATGTCCATGTTTTAATATAAGTTTATAACATATCATGTCCATGTTTTAATGTTTATAACATATCATGTCCATGTTTTAATAAAAGTTTATAACATATCATGTCCATGTTTTAATGTTTATAACATATCATGTCCATGTTTTAATATAAGTTTATAACATGTCATGTCCATGTTTTAATATAAGTTTATAACATATCATGTCCATGTTTTAATGTTTATAACATATCATGTCCATGTTTTAATATAAGTTATAACATGTTATGTCCATGTTTTAATATAAGTTTATAACATATCATGTCCATGTTTTAATATAAGTTTATAACATATCATGTCCATGTTTTAATATAAGTTTATAACATGTCATGTCCATGTTTTAATATAAGCTTATAACATATCATGTCCATGTTTTAATATAGGTTTACAACATATCTTGTCCATGTTTTAATATAAGTTTATAACATATCATGTCCATGTTTTAATATAAGTTTAAAACATGTCATGTCCATGTTTTAATATAAGTCTATAACATATCATGTCCATGTTTTAATATAAGTTTATAACATAAAATGTCCATGTTTTAATGTTTAAAACATATCATGTCCATGTTTTAATATAAGTTTATAACATATCATGTCCATGTTTTAATATAAGTTTATAACATATCATGTCCATGTTTTAATATAGGTTTTTAACATGTCACGTCCATGTTTTAATATGAGTTTATAACATGTCATGTCCATGTTTTAATATAAGTTTATAACATATCATGTCCATGTTTTAATATAAGTTATAACATGTTATGTCCATGTTTTAATATAAGTTTATAACATATCATGTCCATGTTTTAATATAAGTTATAACATGTTATGTCCATGTTTTAATATAAGTTTATAACATATCATGTCCATGTTTTAATATAAGTTTATAACATGTCATGTCCATGTTTTAATATAAGTTTAAAACATGTCATGTCCATGTTTTAATATAAGTTTATAACATATCATGTCCATGTTTTAATATAAGTTTATAACATATCATGTCCATGTTTTAATATAAGTTTATAACATATCATGTCCATGTTTTAATATAAGTTATAACATGTTATGTCCATGTTTTAATATAAGTTTATAACATATCATGTCCATGTTTTAATATAAGTTATAACATGTTATGTCCATGTTTTAATATAAGTTTATAACATATCATGTCCATGTTTTAATATAAGTTTATAACATGTCATGTCCATGTTTTAATATAAGTTTATAACATATCATGTCAATGTTTTAATATAAGTTTAAAACATGTCATGTCCATGTTTTAATATAAGTTTATAACATATCATGTCCATGTTTTAATATAAGTTTATAACATATCATGTCCATGTTTTAATATAAGTTTATAACATATCATGTCCATGTTTTAATATAAGTTTAAAACATGTCATGTCCATGTTTTAATGTTTAAAACATATCATGTCCATGTTTTAATATAAGTTTATAACATGTCATGTCCATGTTTTAATATAAGTTTATAACATATCATGTCCATGTTTTAATATAAGTTTTTAACATGTCATGTCCATGTTTTAATATGAGTTTATAACATGTCATGTCCATGTTTTAATATAAGTTTATAACATCATGTCCATGTTTTAATATAAGTTATAACATGTTATGTCCATGTTTTAATATAAGTTTATAACATATCATGTCCATGTTTTAATATAAGTTATAACATGTTATGTCCATGTTTTAATATAAGTTTATAACATATCATGTCCATGTTTTAATATAAGTTTATAACATATCATGTCCATGTTTTAATATAAGTTTATAACATATCATGTCCACGTTTTAATGTTTATAACATATCATGTCCATGTTTTAATATAAGTTTATAACATATCATGTCCATGTTTTAATATAAGTTTAAAACATGTCATGTCCATGTTTTAATATAAGTTTATAACATGTCATGTCCATGTTTTAATATAAGTTTATAACATATCATGTCCATGTTTTAATATACGTTTATACCATATCATGTCAATGTTTTAATATAAGTTTATAACATATCATGTCCATGTTTTAATGTAAGTTTATAACATGTTATGTCCATGTTTTAATATAAGTTTATAACATATCATGTCAATGTTTTAATATATTAAGTTTATAACATATCATGTCAATGTTTTAATATAAGTTTATAACATATCATGTCCATGTTTTAATATAAGTTTATAACATGTCATGTCCATGTTTTAATATAAGTTTATAACATATCATGTCAATGTTTTAATATAAGTTTATACCATATCATGTCAATGTTTTAATATAAGTTTATAACATGTTATGTCCATGTTTTAATATAAGTTTATACCATGTTATGTCCATGTTTTAATATAAGTTTATAACATATCATGTCCATGTTTTAATATAAGTTTATAACATATCATGTCCATGTTTTAATATAGTTTATAACATATCATGTCCATGTTTTAATATAAGTTTATAACATGTTATGTCCATGTTTTAATATAAGTTTATAACATATCATGTCCATGTTTTAATATAAGTTTATAACATGTTATGTCCATGTTTTAATATAAGTTTATAACATATCATGTCAATGTTTTAATATATTAAGTTTATAACATATCATGTCAATGTTTTAATATAAGTTTATAACATATCATGTCCATGTTTTAATATAAGTTTATAACATGTCATGTCCATGTTTTAATATAAGTTTATAACATATCATGTCAATGTTTTAATATAAGTTTATAACATATCATGTCCATGTTTTAATATAAGTTTATAACATGTTATGTCCATGTTTTAATATAAGTTTATAACATATCATGTCAATGTTTTAATATATTAAGTTTATAACATATCATGTCAATGTTTTAATATAAGTTTATAACATATCATGTCCATGTTTTAATATAAGTTTATAACATGTCATGTCCATGTTTTAATATAAGTTTATAACATATCATGTCAATGTTTTAATATAAGTTTATTATAACATATCATGTCCATGTTTTAATATAAGTTTATAACATGTTATGTCCATGTTTTAATATAAGTTTATACCATATCATGTCCATGTTTTAATATAAGTTTATACCATATCATGTCCATGTTTTAATATAAGTTTATAACATATCATGTCCATGTTTTAATATAAGTTTATAACATATCATGTCCATGTTTTAATATAAGTTTATAACATGTCATGTCCATGTTTTAATATAAGTTTATAACATATCATGTCCATGTTTTAATGTTTATAACATATGTTAACCACGGCCCTATTGAGATAATCCATGTTGTAACCTACTTCACTACTTGCTACAAACTCACGATTGTATCGGACGCCTGGTCTGACGGTACAACAAATCTCTGCTCTCACAAACCCTGCTTGACACTTCGAGGCAAGATTTATAGATCACTATTTTATATTCATATACATGTATCAATCCAATCTTGTTTGTAGGATGGCAAAAATAAAATTTCTCCAATAAGAACCCAACTTGGCCAAGTCAGTTTTCAGTGTACGTACTACTAGTCTCTTGCCAAGGCATTGTATATCACATGGTATGTATGGGGCAATCTGATTGGTTGTAGTGTTTACGTACAAAACGAATAAATTAGTTATGCCATAAGTACAGATATTGTATATAAATGCATCCACGGCCAGTAGGGACTGGCTCGTGGAAAAAATAATAGCTCTGGTTAGTGAGAATGCAATGTTAAATACGTGTATGACATTGCCTTTTGATTTTAGATCAAGTTTGTTAATAAATGGAAACAGTTTTCCAATCTGGTTCAAACTTGATTGTTTTATTTGGTAATAATAAATTGGTTCGAATGTCTGTTAGCCAAGTGACCGGTTTGTCAAGGTTACTGACCCTGGTATTAGGGTAGATTAGCAGGGAAGACATTGGCAATACGTCCCCAGGCCAATACTTATTTGACCCCTCTTTTAAGATGTTTCAGATTGGCTGTTGGGGTCCTTCATCTGTCGCAGTTCTGTCGAACAAGATGGTGTTCCCGCATTGTTTGGCTTAAAAATAATTTTGTTCATCCAGCAGAGATGTAAGTATTTTGATTATATCATTATCAGCATGGCTTTTTTCAACCTTGCTTTTAGAGACAGAGACTTGAGTTTAGTTGTGATAAGTATGTCATTGAGATTTTTGTTTCTTTTCTGTACTATGATTGATTTGGTCGGGTAGAGTTGGTTCAAGGTTACATTGTTTCTAGCAGTTCCAAATATTTTGTTAATGCGTCTAGACGTTTTTAATGTTGGGACTATATAATGTTGTTTTGAAGACTAGAGGAATCTCTTGAGTTGGTGTCTGACTTTGGAGATAAGTCTCCCTATTTTCATAATGGACCCCTTTTAACGAGCAAATCACTTCTGCTTCGTTGTATCCTCTTTGTGTTAATTTGTTTATGAAGAATTTCAATATGTTTTGAAAATCTTCTTTGTTATTGCACATTCGTATGTACCTCATTGTCTCGCCTTTAATAAAACCATTAAAGACCGAGTTTGGGTGACATGATTGTCTGTGGAGGTAGTTTGGTGTCAGTCAGTTTGGTGTGAGTCTTGATATCCAACCTTTTGATCTGTTTGACCTTTGTAAATCACCAGATCAAGGTATACCACTTCAATTTCTGAGCTAACCAACAAAAATTTTAATGTTGGGTGCATTTCATTTATCTTTTCACTCAAAGCATTAACTTCCTGACATGACTCACTCAGTAGTCTACAGTAATACTGGGTCTGACGTGACTCAGTAGTTTACAATAACACTGGGTCTGATGTGACTCACTAGTCTACGATAACACTGGGTCTGATGTGACTCACTAATTTAAAATAACACTGGGTCTGATGTGACTCACTAATTTACAATAACACTGGGTCTGACGTGACTCACTAATTTACAATAACACTGCGTCTGACGTAACTCACTAATTTACAATAACACTGTGTCTGACATGACTCACTAGTTTACAATAACACTGGGTTTGATGTGACTCACTAATTTACAATAACACTGGGTTTGACGTGACTCACTAGTTTACAATAACACTGGGTTTGATGTGACTCACTAATTTACAATAACACTGGGTCTGACATGACTCACTAGTTTACAATAACACTGGGTCTGACGTGACTCACTAATTTACATTAACACTGGGTTTGACGTGACTCACTAGTTTACAATAACACTGGGTCTGATGTGACTCACTAATTTACAATAACACTGGGTTTGACGTGACTCACTAGTTTACAATAACACTGGGTCTGACGTGACTCACTAATTTACAACACTGGGTTTGACGTGACTCACTAGTTTACAATAACACTAAGTCTGACATGACTCACTAGTTTACAATAACACTGGGTTTGATGTGACTCACTAATTTACAATAACACTGGGTTTGACGTGACTCACTAGTTTACAATAACACTGGGTTTGATGTGACTCACTAATTTACAATAACACTGGGTCTGACATGACTCACTAGTTTACAATAACACTGGGTTTGATGTGACTCACTAATTTACAACACTGGGTTGGACATGACTCACTAGTTTACAATAACACTAAGTCTGACATGACTCACTAGTTTACAATAACACTGGGTTTGATGTGACTCACTAGTTAACAGTAACACTAAGTCTGACATGACTCAAGTTAACAGTAACACTAAGTCTGACATGACTCGTTAGTTTACAATAACACTATGTCTGACATGACTCAGTAGTTTACAATAACTGGGTGTGACGTGACTCACTAGTCTACAGTAACACTAAGTCTGACATGACTCAGTAGTTTACAATAACTGGGTCTGACATGACTCAGTAGTTTACAGTAACACTACATTTGATATGAGTCACTAGTTTACAATAACACTATGTTTGACATGACTCACTAGTTTACAATAACACTGGGTCTGATGTGACTCACTAGGTTACAATAACACTAAGTCTGACATGACTCACTAGTTTACAATAACACTGGGTCTGACATGAATCACTAGTTTACAATAACACTAAGTCTGACGTGACTCACTAATTTACAATAACACTAAGTCTGACATGACTGATTAGTTTACAATAACACTGGGTTTGACGTGACTCACTAATTTACAGTAACACTGGGTCTGACGTGACTCACTAGTTTACAATAACACTGGGTGTGACGTGACTCACTAGTTTACAATAACACTGGGTGTGACGTGACTCACTAGTTTACAATAACACTGGGTTTGATGTGACTCACTAATTTACAATAACACTGGGTTTGACGTGACTCACTAGTTTACAATAACACTGGGTTTGATGTGACTCACTAATTTACAATAACACTGGGTCTGACATGACTCACTAGTTTACAATAACACTGGGTCTGACGTGACTCACTAATTTACATTAACACTGGGTTTGACGTGACTCACTAGTTTACAATAACACTGGGTCTGATGTGACTCACTAATTTACAATAACACTGGGTTTGACGTGACTCACTAGTTTACAATAACACTGGGTCTGACGTGACTCACTAATTTACAACACTGGGTTTGACGTGACTCACTAGTTTACAATAACACTAAGTCTGACATGACTCACTAGTTTACAATAACACTGGGTTTGATGTGACTCACTAGTTAACAGTAACACTAAGTCTGACATGACTCAAGTTAACAGTAACACTAAGTCTGACATGACTCGTTAGTTTACAATAACACTATGTCTGACATGACTCAGTAGTTTACAATAACTGGGTGTGACGTGACTCACTAGTCTACAGTAACACTAAGTCTGACATGACTCAGTAGTTTACAATAACTGGGTCTGACATGACTCAGTAGTTTACAGTAACACTACATTTGATAAGAGTCACTAGTTTACAATAACACTATGTTTGACATGACTCACTAGTTTACAATAACACTGGGTCTGATGTGACTCACTAGGTTACAATAACACTAAGTCTGACATGACTCACTAGTTTACAATAACACTGGGTCTGACATGAATCACTAGTTTACAATAACACTAAGTCTGACGTGACTCACTAATTTACAATAACACTAAGTCTGACATGACTGATTAGTTTACAATAACATTGGGTTTGACGTGACTCACTAATTTACAGTAACACTGGGTCTGACGTGACTCACTAGTTTACAATAACACTGGGTGTGACGTGACTCACTAGTTTACAATAACACTGGGTGTGACGTGACTCACTAGTTTACAATAACACTGGGTTTGACGTGACTCACTAATTTACAGTAACACTGGGTCTGACGTGACTCACTAGTTTACAATAACACTGGGTCTGACGTGACTCACTAATTTACATTAACACTGGGTTTGACGTGACTCACTAGTTTACAATAACACTGGGTCTGATGTGACTCACTAATTTACAATAACACTGGGTTTGACGTGACTCACTAGTTTACAATAACACTGGGTCTGACGTGACTCACTAATTTACAACACTGGGTTTGACGTGACTCACTAGTTTACAATAACACTAAGTCTGACATGACTCACTAGTTTACAATAACACTGGGTTTGATGTGACTCACTAGTTAACAGTAACACTAAGTCTGACATGACTCAAGTTAACAGTAACACTAAGTCTGACATGACTCGTTAGTTTACAATAACACTATGTCTGACATGACTCAGTAGTTTACAATAACTGGGTGTGACGTGACTCACTAGTCTACAGTAACACTAAGTCTGACATGACTCAGTAGTTTACAATAACTGGGTCTGACATGACTCAGTAGTTTACAGTAACACTACATTTGATAAGAGTCACTAGTTTACAATAACACTATGTTTGACATGACTCACTAGTTTACAATAACACTGGGTCTGATGTGACTCACTAGGTTACAATAACACTAAGTCTGACATGACTCACTAGTTTACAATAACACTGGGTCTGACATGAATCACTAGTTTACAATAACACTAAGTCTGACGTGACTCACTAATTTACAATAACACTAAGTCTGACATGACTGATTAGTTTACAATAACATTGGGTTTGACGTGACTCACTAATTTACAGTAACACTGGGTCTGACGTGACTCACTAGTTTACAATAACACTGGGTGTGACGTGACTCACTAGTTTACAATAACACTGGGTGTGACGTGACTCACTAGTTTACAATAACACTGGGTTTGACGTGACTCACTAATTTACAGTAACACTGGGTCTGACGTGACTCACTAGTTTACAATAACACTGGGTCTGACGTGACTCACTAGTTTACAATAACACTGGGTTTGACGTGACTCACTAGTTTACAATAACACTGGGTGTGACGTGACTCACTAGTTTACAATAACACTGGGTGTGACGTGACTCACTAGTTTACAATAACACTGGGTTTGACATGACTCACTAGTTTACAGCAACACTACATTTGATATGAGTCACTAGTTTACAATAACACTGGGTCTGACATGACTCACTAATTTACAATAACACTAAGTCTGACATGACTCACTAGTTTACAATAACACTGGGTCTGACATGACTCACTAGTTTACAATAACACTGGGTTTGACGTGACTCACTAGTTTACAATAACACTGGGTTTGATGTGACTCACTAATTTACAATAACACTGGGTCTGACATGACTCACTAGTTTACAATAACACTGGGTCTGACGTGACTCACTAATTTACATTAACACTGGGTTTGACGTGACTCACTAGTTTACAATAACACTGGGTCTGATGTGACTCACTAATTTACAATAACACTGGGTTTGACGTGACTCACTAGTTTACAATAACACTGGGTCTGACGTGACTCACTAATTTACAACACTGGGTTTGACGTGACTCACTAGTTTACAATAACACTAAGTCTGACATGACTCACTAGTTTACAATAACACTGGGTTTGATGTGACTCACTAGTTAACAGTAACACTAAGTCTGACATGACTCAAGTTAACAGTAACACTAAGTCTGACATGACTCGTTAGTTTACAATAACACTATGTCTGACATGACTCAGTAGTTTACAATAACTGGGTGTGACGTGACTCACTAGTCTACAGTAACACTAAGTCTGACATGACTCAGTAGTTTACAATAACTGGGTCTGACATGACTCAGTAGTTTACAGTAACACTACATTTGATATGAGTCACTAGTTTACAATAACACTATGTTTGACATGACTCACTAGTTTACAATAACACTGGGTCTGATGTGACTCACTAGGTTACAATAACACTAAGTCTGACATGACTCACTAGTTTACAATAACACTGGGTCTGACATGAATCACTAGTTTACAATAACACTAAGTCTGACGTGACTCACTAATTTACAATAACACTAAGTCTGACATGACTGATTAGTTTACAATAACACTGGGTTTGACGTGACTCACTAATTTACAGTAACACTGGGTCTGACGTGACTCACTAGTTTACAATAACACTGGGTGTGACGTGACTCACTAGTTTACAATAACACTGGGTGTGACGTGACTCACTAGTTTACAATAACACTGGGTTTGACGTGACTCACTAATTTACAGTAACACTGGGTCTGACGTGACTCACTAGTTTACAATAACACTGGGTCTGACGTGACTCACTAGTTTACAATAACACTGGGTTTGACGTGACTCACTAGTTTACAATAACACTGGGTGTGACGTGACACTAGTTTACAATAACACTGGGTGTGACGTGACTCACTAGTTTACAATAACACTGGGTTTGACATGACTCACTAGTTTACAGCAACACTACATTTGATATGAGTCACTAGTTTACAATAACACTGGGTCTGACATGACTCACTAATTTACAATAACACTAAGTCTGACATGACTCACTAGTTTACAATAACACTGGGTCTGACATGACTCACTAGTTTACAATAACACTGGGTCTGACATGACTCACTAGTTTACAATAACACTAAGTCTGACATGACTCAGTAGTTTACAATAACACTGGGTTTGATGTGACTCACTAGTTTACAATAACACTAAGTCTGACATGACTCACTAGTCTACAATAACACTGGGTCTGATGTGACTCACTAGTTTACAATAACACTGGGTCTGACATGACTCACTAGTTTACAATAACACTAAGTCTGACATGACTCAGTAGTTTACAATAACACTGGGTTTGATGTGACTCACTAGTTTACAATAACACTAAGTCTGACATGACTCAGTAGTTTACAATAACACTGGGTTTGATGTGACTCACTAGTTTACAATAACACTGTCTGACATGACTCACTAGGTTACAATAACACTGGGTTTGATGTGACTCACTAGTTAACAGTAACACTAAGTCTGACATGACTCACAAGTTAACAGTAACACTAAGTCTGACATGACTCGTTAGTTTACAATAACACTATGTCTGACATGACTCACTAGTTTACAATAACACTGGGTTTGATGTGACTTACTAGTTTACAATAACACTGGGTCTGACATGACTCAGTAGTTTACAATAACTGGGTCTGACGTGACTCACTAATTTACAACACTGGGTTTGACGTGACTCACTAGTTTACAATAACACTAAGTCTGACATGACTCACTAGTTTACAATAACACTGGGTTTGATGTGACTCACTAGTTAACAGTAACACTAAGTCTGACATGACTCAAGTTAACAGTAACACTAAGTCTGACATGACTCGTTAGTTTACAATAACACTATGTCTGACATGACTCAGTAGTTTACAATAACTGGGTGTGACGTGACTCACTAGTCTACAGTAACACTAAGTCTGACATGACTCAGTAGTTTACAACAACTGGGTCTGACATGACTCAGTAGTTTACAGTAACACTACATTTGATATGAGTCACTAGTTTACAATAACACTATGTTTGACATGACTCACTAGTTTACAGTAACACTACATCTGACATGACTCAGTAGTTTACAATAACTGGGTCTGACATGACTCAGTAGTTTACAATAACTGGGTCTGACAGACTATTGTCATTTATATAGTCATTGTAAAAACATTGTCAACAACACATTTTGTACAGCTGAATTAGGTGGACGTACTTCTCTTTGTTCCAGTATTTTTCTCCGTTGCTCTTCTTTCTCTGCCTCCAATTCCCTTTGTCTTGCCAACATTTTTTCCATTTCCATTTGTTTCCGCCTTTCTTGTTCTAACCTGTACATTAGAACAGACAACAAACATGTTGGTGACATTGTTGGTCACAACTTAGTTTTTATGACTAACATTAGTAAGTGAAAGAAGACTTGGCTCATAAAATGTGTTACCCTTTTTGTTTAAAAATTGTCAGACATTTAATACTACAGAAGACAAGATATCGGCAAAAACAGACAAACAAAAATTAAAAAATGAAGTTCTTGCACAACTGTACAATTTTAAAAAATGTTTAACCACATACTAATCCATGCTAGGTATAGGTGTTCATTTGCTGAATGATAATCCAGTTGCCTATCCAACACTCTTGTCAGCTTTGCAATATACGCAATCCTTTGGCTGTTGCTATGGGTGTGGTCTTGTTGCTAGGCATATTTGCATACACTTTTTGAATGTTCATTTCTCTAAGAAATCCTATTATCTTTGTGAAATACACCACCGTTTGGCTGTTGTTATGGGCGTTGTCATTGTTGTTAGGTATATTTGCATACATTTTTTAAATGTTTACTCACTTGCCTACTAGATAATGTTATTTAATCAAAATATACTGCTATTCGGTTGTTGCTAAGGGCAAATTGTGTTACCCTGTTACACTGTTGCTAGGGCCAATTGTGTCAAAATGTTTTGAAGATAATCTGCAGAATAACACTTCTAGAAACATCTCACCATGTTTCAGTCTCACTGACCAAGAACTTTTTGAGATATGATTTTTTAAAACAAAAATTCACATTTTTACACCTAATTTGCATATCACTGATGTAATCATTATATGCTTCATATTTCTTCATCTATACACCTCAGGTGCATCCCCATTACATTTCAGCCCAATCTGCTCAGAACTTTAGGAATTAAAGATTTCTGACCAAAAAGACAAATTTTCAGCCTTAATTTGCATATCACTGATGGGATCACCATGTCATGAACAATTCTTCAAACACCCTTAAGAATATTTCCATCATACTTCAAACCAATCTGCCCAGTACAGTAGTTTTTGAGCTTAAGTTTTCTGACCAAAAATCAGTGGTAAGATCATTTTGACTTGCACAATTTCCAAACTAGACACCGAGAGTAATACACCTACCAAATATCAGGGCAATCGGTACAGTGCTTTTTGACTTTAAGTTGTTTACACACATTGACACATGCACACAGGCATGCACACAGGCATGCACACAGGCACGCACACAAGCACGCACATATGCACACACACATGCACACACACACACACGCACACTCACACGCACACACACACACACACACACACACACACACACACACACACACACACACACACACACAGTTTGCCATGCCTGTATCAGTTCAGCTGTGCTAAAAATTATTGTTTTTGTATATGGTAGCTTACTGCTATTGGTGATAGCGGGTGATAGTGGTGACAGTGGTGATGATGATAGTGATGATAGTGGGTGATAGTGGGTGATAGTGGTGATAGCTGGTGATAGTGATAGCGGGTAATAGCGATGATAGCGAGTGACAGTGGGTGATGGTGATAGCGGTGATAGTGGGTGATGGTGATGATAGTTATGATAAAGGGTGATAGTAGTGACAGTGGGTGATAGTGGTGATAGTGGGTGATAGTGATGATAGTGGGTGATAGTGGATGATAGGGTGATAATGATGATAGTGGATGATAGTGGGTGTTAGGGGTGATAGTAGGTGTTTGTGGTGATAGTGATAGTGGGTGATAGTGGGTGATAGTGATAGTGGGTAATAGTGATATTGGGTGATAGTGATAGTGGGTGCTAGTGACAGTGGGTGATGGTGGTGATAGTGATAGTAGGTGATAGTGATAGTAGGTGATAGTGATGTTAATGGGTGATAGTGGGTGATAGTGATAGTGGGTGCTAGTGACAGTGGGTGATGGTGACAGTGGGTGATGGTGACAGTGGGTGATGGTGATAGTGGGTGATGGTGATAGTGGGTGATAGTGACAGTGGGTGATGGTGACAGTGGGTGATGGTGATAGTGGGTGATGGTGATAGTGGGTGATGGTGATAGTGGGTGATGGTGATAGTGGGTGATAGTGACAGTGGGTGATAGTGGTGACAGTGATAGTAGGTGATAGTGATAGTAGGTGATAGTGATGTTAATGGGTGATAGTGGGTGATAGTGGTGATAGTGATGATAGTGGGTGATAGTGGTGACAGTGACGATAAGTGGGTGTTAGTGATGATCGTGAGTGTTAGTGGGTGATAGTGGGGTACTAATCATAATAGTAAAACAAGTCATTGATAATGACATAGTCCCCGCTATAATTGGGTTTTAAGGAATTATCACTACTCTGATCACGCAACAACATTTGTGAACCTAAAACCAACAGACTTAGATATGTTGTCTGTGCTTGTTGGACATGGAATATGCCTCCAACAATAAAGGATTGGTTGGGTATGGGGGATCATATCATGATGAAAATGGAGTCTGAGTTATGGCTTTGGACATGGAAAATTCATAAACAAAATGGCTGCCAGGCAGCCATATTAGATCGTATCACGACGAAAATGGATATGCACATGTATGTCATAGAACACTGTCCTAATACCAACTTTAAATGAGATCTGTTCAAGCATGTCTGAGTTATGGCTTTGGACATGAGAATTCGCAAACAAAATGGCTGCCAGGCAGCCATATTGGATCGTATCACAACGAAAATGGATATGCACATGTATGTCATAGAACACTGTCCTAATACCAACTTTGAATGAGATCTGTTTAAGCATGTCTGAGTTATGGCTTTGGACATGGAAAATTCACAAACAAAATGGCTGGCAGGCAGCCATATTGGATCGTATCATGACGAAAATGGATATACACATGTATGTCATAGAACACTGTCCTAATACCAACTTTGAATGAGATCTGTTCAAGCATGTCTGAGTTATGGCTTTGGACATGAAAATTCACAAACAAAATGGCTACCAGGCAGCCATATTGGATCGTATCACAATGAAAATGGATATGCACATGTATGTCATAGAACACTGTCCTAATACCAACTTTGAATGAGATCTGTTAAAGCATGTCTGAGTTATGGCTTTAGACAGGGAAAATTCGCAAACAAAATGGTTGCTAGGCGGCCATATTGGATCATATCATAAAACAAATTGGCATGCATATGTATGCCATTGTATGTTGCCCCTGTACCAAGTTTGAAAAAAATCGGTCCAGGCATCTCCAAGAAACAGCTGCAGACGGACGGACAGACGGACGGACGGACGGACGGACGCATGGACGGACAGACGGAACCCAATCCATAAGTCCCCGTTCCGGACTTCGTCCGCGGGGACTAACAATAAATGAGATTTAATGTATGACAACTATAGAAAAACTTGCTATCAAAGAAACTCCTGTAAATGTAATTATGTCAATGTTCATTAACAGTATATTTCAACATGTCACAATAATAGTGAGAAATGACATGTCTATATATCTTTGTTAAAATAATGTAGTTTAAACTTATAACTACTTCATACATAATGATCACTTAATTGTGTTTTGTCACTATTTTATCTTCATGTGCTCCATTTAATAGTGACAATAACGGTTACCTTATTCTTTCTCTTCTTTCAAATTCAGCTCTTTCTTCAGATTCTCTTCTTTCCTGTTTCACACATCCCCAAACAGAAAATAAAATAATACACTTGTTGTACAAGCTGAGTAAATGCAAATAAATCAGTATCTAAAAGCTACAACTTGTCTTGTTAATTATTTGTCTCTTTTTTGTAATGGAAAGTTACAAAAAAGTAAGTATTGATATCCTCTAATGTATTAATAAAGTCTATAAAATCTAATTATCATACACTTTGTCACAACAAATTGCCGTGCATGAGTGATACATCATAATAACTCAGATGACATACTGTTAGCTTGGGGAATATACAATGTAGTCATTACAAGGTAAAATATAACACTAAATATATTGTCTTTACCCTTTCTCTCTGCTGTTCTTGTTGTAATAATTGCCTTCTTCTTTCTAACTCTTGCTGTCCTCTGTCAAAGTTTTCTTTCTTTTTTTCTTCCAGAGTTACTGGTAACAAGATTACACAAAACTAATGTCATTACATGGTTAATATGACTAAACTAATAGATTTCTCCAAAGAACAATGGAACCACTACAACAAGTTGAAGGTTCTCTACAAGAAAAAGATCCAATGTGAAAGTCACATCAACAATTTGACAGAATACCTCGAAAATGACCTTACTTTTTATTTCCATATCTGTATTATTTCATTCCAACACTTTTATCCTGTATTCATTTTTAGCATTTTTCGTCGGTTTTAATAAAGATCATGAGAAGATTATAGTGACTGGTCAAGACATCTTTAATTTCTACCTCACACTTTACCAACATTTAGAAGTACTCCCACCCACTTCTTTTAACTCCTTTGTCGTAGTTGGACTAAGTCTTTCTCTAGAACCAATACACTAGACTAAGTATGTATATACACCTAGGTAAGTAATCACTAGTTTGTATATACCATTACACCTAGGTAAGTAATCACTAGTATGTATATACACCTAGGTAAGTAATCACTAGTATGTATAAACACCTAGGTAAGTAATCACTAGTATGTATATACACCTAGGTAAGTAATCACTAGTATGTATACACACCTAGGTAAGTAATCACTAATATGTATACACACCTAGGTAAGTAATCACTAGTATGTATATACCATTACACCTAGGTAAGTAATCACTAGTATGTATATACACCTAGGTAAGTAATCACTAGTATGTATATACACCTAGGTAAGTAATCACTAGTATGTATACACACCTAGGTAAGTAATCACTTGTATGTATACACACCTAGGTAAGTAATCACTAGTATGTATATACACCTAGGTAAGTAATCACTAGTATGTATAAACACCTAGGTAAGTAATCACTAGTATGTATACACACCTAGGTAAGTAATCACTTGTATGTATACACACCTAGGTAAGTAATCACTAGTATGTATATACCATTACACCTAGGTAAGTAATCACTAGTATGTATATACACCTAGGTAAGTAATCACTAGTATGTATAAACACCTAGGTAAGTAATCACTAGTATGTATATACACCTAGGTAAGTAATCACTAGTATGTATACACACCTAGGTAAGTAATCACTTGTATGTATACACACCTAGGTAAGTAATCACTAGTATGTATATACCATTACACCTAGGTAAGTAATCACTAGTATGTATATACACCTAGGTAAGTAATCACTAGTATGTATAAACACCTAGGTAAGTAATCACTAGTATGTATATACCATTACACCTAGGTAAGTAATCACTAGTATGTATATACACCTAGGTAAGTAATCACTAGTATGTATACACACCTAGGTAAGTAATCACTAGGTATGTATATACACCTAGGTAAGTAATCACTAGTATGCATATACACACCTACATGTATACGTAAGTAATCACTGGGTAATAATAATATCTTACTATAATTAGAAGTAGAAAGATGTGTATACTTACATGGTTTTGCTCGTTTTTCTTCTTCTGCTGATTCTGTACTTTCTGCACTGCCTTGCTTAGTTAGTCTTCCTGTCTGTGGTACCAATGGTTGCATGGCGCCCATATGAACACCAATACCTGCCAATGGAGGTCCCATCGTTCCACCCATAGACCCCCCCATACCCACTGGACTACCCATGGTACCCAGTCCACCCATACTGGTACTGGTAGGTGGTAAGTTGACACTAACACCGCTACCAGACCGCTGTCGGCGAAATGATGGTGGAATAAGATCTGGAGGTAATGATTGTGGTAATGGATTGCCAGTCTTTACCATGTCAACAAGATGCATGGATAGCACAAACTCTTCCCTTGTTAGTTTGCCATCATTGTCAATATCAGACAAAGTCCTGTGTAAAAAAGAGAGGAAATATCTGTTATATCAGAGATAATCCAGTTTTCATATTAGTTTTCAGTTTCTTGTAGTAAGTTATAATATATTACAGATCACTGACTTTAAGAGCTGATATGAAATAAGGTAAGGTTTAAGTTGTCCATTGTCAAGTACAGGGTCTATCCAACTATAGCGGTGAAGGCACAGTATAGAGCTGTTGGTATAAAGTACAGGGTCTGTCCAACTATAGTGGTGGGGGCACAGTAGAGAGATGTTGGTATAAAGTACAGGGTCTGTCCAACTATAGTGGTGGGGGCACAGTATAGAGATGTGGGACAGAGTGTAGAGATGTTGGAGGGTCTATAACCAACTATAGTGGTGGGGGCACAGTAGAGAGATGTTGGTATAAAGTACAGGGTCTGTCCAACTATAGTGGTGGGGGCACAGTATAGAGATGTGAGACAGAGTGTAGAGATGTTGGAGGGTCTAACCAACTATAGTGGTGGGGGGCACAGTAGAGAGATGTTGGTATAAAGTACAGGGTCTGTCCAACTTTAGTGGTGGGGGCACAGTATAGAGATGTGGGACAGAGTGTAGAGATGTTGGAGGGTCTGTCCAACTATAGTGGTGGGGGGCACAGTAGAGAGATGTTGGTATAAAGTACAGGGTCTGTCCAACTATAGTGGTGGGGGCACAGTAGAGAGATGTTGGTATAAGTACAGGGTCTAACCAACTATAGTGGTGGGGGGCACAGTAGAGAGGTGTTGGTATAAAGTACAGGGTCTGTCCAACTATAGTGGTGGGGGCACAGTAGAGAGATGTGGGACAGAGTGTAGAGATGTTGGAGGGTCTAACCAACTATAGTGGTGGGGGGCACAGTAGAGAGGTGATGGTATAAAGTACAGGGTCTGTCCAACTATAGTGGTGGGGGCACAGTAGAGAGGTGTGGGACAGAGTGTAGAGATGTTGGAGGGTCTAACCAACTATAGTGGTGAGGGGCACAGTAGAGAGATGTTGGTATAAAGTACAGGGTCTGTCCAACTATAGTGCTGGGGGCACAGTATAGATAGAGATGTGGGACAGAGTGTAGAGATGTTGGAGGGTCTAACCAACTATAGTGGTGGGGCCGGGGCACAGTAGAGAGATGTTGGTATAAGTACAGGGGTTAACCTCAGACCACTATAGGGAACAGACTAGAAACACTTATTGTATTAGGTGTGAATGGGCTCTTAGTCCCTATAATAATGTCATGGTCAACCTTCAAGCATGCCATTTGTTTTAAACTCTCTCCAAAGACTGTCGAACGTTGTGCAAAATGATACTTTGGGACTTTACGTTTTTATGCAATTGACTCGAAGAGTTTCTATCGGAAAAGATCAAAGGTTTGTCAGTATAGTCTATAAACGGAATCGAAGAGCATCACGGAATCACAATCAAGATCACTGCAGATTCAGATGAGTTATGCTCTGTTGAAGTTACTTGTTCATAACAACCTGTATATATTAAATATAAGTGATTTTTATAAGAATTTTGACACAGGAATTCAAATATTGTGAGATTATTAGCTTTTTTCCTCAGGTAAGTCAGACTGTGATTGATTGAATTGTCCATCACTGCACCGTTGTACACAATCATGCTACTTTTTGCAGTAAGTTTTTTGAAAAATGTATACTACTGTAGGCCAGGGATTAGAATAAACTGCACTTCAACGCCATCACCCTTGCTTGTAGCCCAATAATTCTTTTCTTTGTCATCTGTCTTTGATCATATTGTTGATATGGTCGTCCTTGTTCGTTTGGTAACCAGATACAATTACAAGTACACATTATGAGTACACAGGAACACATTTTGAGATGTCTGACATACTGTCAATATCCGGTTGGGACATATATCTCTGGCCTTAGCTGCAAAAATTGTAGTGTTTGCTGTGATTTTAGGGTTTTTTGTTGTTCTTGTGCTTGTTTTTGTTTCGATGTTTAACAGGCAGCAAACACTACAATTCCTGTAACATTAATTAACCCAAATAAACACTATCACGCTGAAAACGTATGCGAGGTGTCAGCATACTGTCCATTTCAAAATGCATGCGTTGATACATTTGATGATTTTGACGGAAACTGGGGTACCTCTGAACACTTCTTCGGTCTTGAAAGCTCCGTAATTAATGTTGGATTTAGGAAATGTCAAATTTTTTGGCAGTTAATGTGTAATTTAGCAGAAAAATCCACACAACTTTGCCATTCAGGTCATAATCGCTTCCGCGTCTATTTGCTTTTAACTTAAGTTACATGAATTGTAGTGTTTGCTTCCAGTTAAACATTGGAACAAAAAATACTGCCAATGGTGTTGTAGCACAACTGTACAGTTTTTAAAAATGCTTATCCATATGCTAGTCCATGCTAACAATAGGTGTTCATTTGCTGAATCCAGTTGCCTATCCAACCATGTTGCTATCTTTGCAATATAGGTGATCATTTGGCTGTTGCTATGGGCGTGGCCGTATTGCTAGATATATTTGCATACATTTTTTTATGTTTTTGTTCACCTGTGTATGAATTCCTCATATTATCTTTGCAATATATGTGATTATTTGGTTATTGCTAAGGGCGTGGTCATGTTGCTAGGCAAATTTCCATACAATTTTTGAATGTTTATTCAATTGTCTATTAATCCCCGTTATCTTCACAATATATGTGATTATTTGGCTGTTGCTGTGGGCGTGGTCTTGTTGCTAGGCAAATTTACATACATTTTTTGAATATTTGTTCAAATGTCTATTAATCCTTGTTATCTTCGCAATATATGTGATCATTTGGCTGTTGCTATGGGCGTGGTCATGTTGCTAGGCACATTTGCATACATTTTTTGAATGTTTATTCATTTGTCTTCCAATTCCTGTTATCTTTGCGATATACGAGATTATTTGGTTGTTGCTATGGGCGTGGTCATGTTGCTAGGCAAATTTCCATACAATTTTTGAATGTTTATTCAATTGTCTATTAATCCCCGTTGTCTTCACAATATATGTGATTATTTGGCTGTTGCTAAGGACATGGTCTTTTTGCTGGGCAAATTTATATATTTTTGAATGTTTATTCAATTGTCTATTAATCCCTGTTGTTAACTTTGTGAAATACACCACCGTTTGGCTGTTGCTATGGGCGTGGTCATGGTTGCTATGGTATTTGCATACATTTTTTGAATGTTTACTCACTTTGCTACCAGATGATGTTGTTATTTGACCAAAATATACTGCCATTTGGTTGTTGCTAAGGGTGTTGGGGCCAATTTTGCCAAAAGTTTTTAAAGAAAATCTGCAGAATAACACTTTTAGAAACATCTCACTAAGTTTTAGACTCATTGACCAAGTACTTTTTCAGATATAAGTTTTTGACCAAAAATGAACATTTGTACACCTAATTTGCATATCACTCATGGAATCAATGTATGCTTAATATTTCTTCGTCCATACATCCTTAGATGCATTCCCATTAAATTTCAGCCCAATCTGCTCAGTGGTTTTGGAATTATAGATTTTTGACCAAAAAGACACATTTTTAGCCCTAATTTGCAAATCACTGATGGGACCATCATGTCCTAGAAAACAGTACATGGCCAAGTTACGTAATGAACATTCGTCCTATCATCGCAATCGCATCACTGACGCTGATACTAAAAAGGTCTGTTTCGCATAATAGATGACATTACAGGCAGTAAGGTTGCACTGGCTTCAACTTTACCGGACTTAGACCCAATTGCTTTACCGGACATGTTCGCAAAGTTCTTCCATTGTAAGATTGACAAGATTCGCGAGAAATTGTTATCTGTGCTACCATCTGACCCATTTGTAAACTCGGGTTTTAGTCTGGGCTCTTTTGAACCAGTTTCTATCGAGCTTGTTGAGAAACTTATTAGTTCGTTACCCGCTAAATCTTCTAATCAGGACCCCATACCAACAGTATTGATAAAGCAGTGTTTACAACAAGTATCCCCAGCAATTACACATATCATTAATGCGTCATTTATGTCAGGTGAATTTCCATTGTCATGTAAATCTGCACTTGTACGCCCTTTGTTAAAGAAGTCTGGACTTGACAAAAATACTTTGGGAAATTATAGACCTGTTTCGAATTTACCTTACATCTCTAAGTTGATCGAAAAATCTACTTTAATTCAAATTAATTCTTACCTGTGTCGTAATGATCTGTATGCTAAATGTCAGTTGGCCTACCGAGAAGGCCACAGTACTGAAACTGCGCTCATTCGAGTCAAGAATGACGTGCTACGGGCTCTTGATCAGCGGGACGACGTGAATTTAATTTTACTAGATCTATCTGCTGCTTTCGTGTTATTTAGTCTGTATATTGCATCTCTTGAAGACATGATAAAACAACACAGTTTAGAATGTATGTTTTATGCTGACGACTCTCAGCTGTATGTCGTTTGCTCCCGTGATTTTGTCCCAAGTGCAAAAATTGAGAATTGTGTCGACGAAATTCGACAATGGATGAATGATAACATGCTCGCTCTTAATGACAGCAAGACTGAGGTTATACGATTCTCTTCAAAGTTTGGTAATGGGGACCGGCCACGGGGATGCGACATACAAGTTGGGGGCGTCAGTGTTCATTCAGCTTCAGTAGTTCGTGACCTTGGTGTCACACTTGATGAATCAATGACCATGGCATCACATATTTCTAATCTATGCAGGTCAGCGTCTCTTGCTCTATGGAGAATTGGCAAAATCCGCAACCTTTTAGACCAGGGTTCAACAGAAAAATTAGTACACGCTTTTGTCACTTCTCGGCTTGACTACTGTAATAGTCTGCTTTATAGCCTACCAAATTATCAGATTACTAAACTACAATCTATTCAGAATGCCGCGGCACGTTTGGTTACAAAAACAAGGAAAACTGAACATATCACCCCAGTACTGAACAGGTTGCATTGGCTCCCTGTACAGAAAAGGATTGAGTTTAAGATTCTGTGCTTAACATACAAGGTGTTAAATAATAAGGCCCTAGTGTACCTTAGGGAACTCTTGAATATACGCTCTGTTGGCCGCACACTTCGATCCTCCACTGAAGGTGCATGCACACTTCACCAACCTGTAGTTAAAACTGCTTTTTATGGGGATAGGGTGTTTTCGACATATGCTCCACATTTGTGGAATAGGCTGCCACTGTCACTCCGTTTGAGTGAGAATATTAGCATTTTTAAGTTGAATCTTATATATCTTTTTTATTGCCTTTTTGTCGTAGCATTGTAAGGCGCTTTGAGATGTTTTTATATGGAAAGCATTCACTTTTTAAGAAATAAATATTATTATTACTATTATTAAAATACAGGGTCTGTCCAACTATAGTGGTGGGGACACAGTAGAGAAATGTTAGTATGAAGTACAGGGTCTGTCCAAACCATCTATTATCTCTTTATTTATCAAACTTTACTAATGTTTTGATCCTGGCCTTAACTCCTCAAACCCATCCATTTACCAAGTATCTGTTCCAATGTTGGCTGTGGTAACCCTGACTGCACTAGTATACTATTGAGTATGACCCTGGCCTTAACTCCTCAAACCCATCCATTTACCAAGTATCTGTTCCAATGTTGGCTGTGGTAACCCTGATTGCACTCATACAGCCCTGGCCTGAACTCCTCAAACCCATCCACTTACCATATCTGTGCCAATCTTGGCTGTGGTAACCCTGATTGCACTAGTACAGCCCTGGCCTTAACTCCTCAAACCCATCCACTTACCATATCTGTGCCAATCTTGGCTGTGGTAACCCTGATTGCACTAGTATAGCCCTGGCCTGAACTCCTGAAACCCATCCACTCTTTGATCTGTCATGTGTATTGAACAGTTGATTGTATTTCAGCTTTGAAGTCTGCGGTACACCCCACTCTCCAGAAGCAGCAGTACTGCAATATAAATTATAACAGTCATGAACACATGGTGAATCATTAGTTATATCACATGTACACACACACACATGCACGCGCGCATGCAGAGGACATGAATAGGCACCACATTTACAGGTATTTTGAAGACTACAATTACAGACACTAGAAGTATCAAATTTTATTAGTTAACTTTATAAACTGTTATGAAATGTCTTATTGATGTACCTAATTGTTGGTGGTGAAGTGGACCCTGTAGACCCAAATGATCCTGTTCTCTGCATCCTTGTATCAACTCCGGCTACAGCAAACGATGTCTTGGGTGGTAATGTACTAGCTCCACCTAAAAATATAAAGGATATAATGTACAATAATAGGACACAGGAAACAATTATTTTTTCAAACTTTCCAAAGATAATATTAACAAATTTGCTGACATCTTGTCAATATTGCCACATGTGCACGTGTGTGTATGTGTGTGTGTGTGCATGTACAGTATGTATGTATGTATGTATGTATGTATGTATGTATATGTATGTATGTATGTATGTATGTATGTATGTATGTATGTATGTATGTATGTATGTATGTATGTATATGTATGTACACGCATGTATGTCCAAGATGGTGACCTGACTTGATGCATTTTGTGCGTCTGTGTTCACTTTGCTGACTTGGGTACTGTATCTGTCGTAGCAGCTGCTAATAACATTGAAATGGCACATGAATTTGTTAACCTTGTTACCAAGCTGAAGATGTTAACCAGATTTAAACTGAATGCCTTCTGTAAGGGTAATATTGAGTTTTTTGTTTCTACACATAATAATTGCTGGAATACAACAATCTTGGTTATAGTAGGCTATTAGTACATGATAAACCCCTGAATTGGCGAAAAGGTGTGCCAAACTATAAGACATCTGAAAGAACTTTGTGATATCAATCTATGCACGTAGTGGAACATGTGTAATGGCTTTTAATTGAAATGAAATTATTAGGATTGTGGTAATATAAGACTTGGGTATTAGGATAGTAGTACTGTAAGACTGGGGTATTAGGACAGTAGTAATGTAAGACTAGGGTATTAGGATTGTAGAAATGTAAGACTAGGGTATTAGGATAGTAGTAATGTAAGACTAGGGTATTAGGACAGTAGTAATGTAAGACTTGGGTATTAGGATAGTAGTAATGTAAGACTAGGGTATTAGGATTGTAGAAATGTAAGACTGGGGTATCAGGATTGTAGTAATGTAAGACTAGGGTATTAGGATAGTAGTAATGTAAGACAGGTATTAGGACAGTAGTAATGTAAGACTGGGGTATTAGGATAGTAGTAATGTGAGACTTGGGTATTAGGACAGTAGTAATGTAAGACTAGGGTATTAGGATAGTAGTAATGTAAGACTAGGGTATTAGGACAGTAGTAATGTAAGACTGGGGTATTAGGATTGTAGTAATGTAAGACTAGGGTATTAGGACAGTAGTAATGTAAGACTGGGGTATTAGGATTGTAGTAATGTAAGACTAGGGTATTAGGACAGTAGTAATGTAAGACTGGGGTATTAGGATTGTAGTAATGTAAGACTAGGGTATTAGGACAGTAGTAATGTAAGACTAGGGTATTAGGATAGTAGTAATGTAAGACTAGGGTATTAGGATTGTAGTAATGTAAGACTAGGGTATTAGAATGGTAGTAATGTAAGACAGGTATTAGGACAGTAGTAATGTAAGACTAGGGTATTAAGACAGTAGTAATGTAAGACTAGGGTATTAGGATTGTAGTAATGTAAGACTAGGGTATTAGGAGTGTAGTAATGTAAGACTAGGGTATCAGGATTGTAGTAATGTAAGACAAGGGTATTAGGATAGTAGTACTGTAAGACTAGGGTATTAGGATAGTAGTAATGTAAGACTAGGGTATTAGGACAGTAGTAATGTAAGACTAGGGTATTAGGATAGTAGTAATGTAAGACTAGGGTATTAGGATTGTAGTAATGTAAGACTAGGGTATTAGGATGGTAGTAATGTAAGACAGGTATTAGGACAGTAGTAATGTAAGACTAGGGTATTAAGACAGTAGTAATGTAAGACTAGGGTATTAGGATTGTAGTAATGTAAGACAGGTATTAGGACAGTAGTAATGTAAGACTAGGGTATTAGGATTGTAGTAATGTAAGACTAGGGTATTAAGACAGTAGTAATGTAAGACTAGGGTATTAGGATTGTAGTAATGTAAGACTAGGGTATTAGGATGGTAGTAATGTAAGACAGGTATTAGGACAGTAGTAATGTAAGACTAGGGTATTAGGATTGTAGTAATGTAAGACGACGATATTAGGAGAGTAGTTAAATGTAAGACTAGGGTATTAGGATGGTAGTAATGTTAGACAGGTATTAGGACAGTAGTAATGTAAGACTAGGGTATTAAGACAGTAGTAATGTAAGACTGGGGTATTAGGACAGTAGTAATGTAAGACTGGGGTATTAGGACAGTAGTACTGTAAGACTAGGGTATTACGATTGTAGTAATGTAAGACTAGGGTATTAAGACTAGTAATGTAAGACTAGGGTATTAGGACAGTAGTAATGTAAGACTAGGGTATTAGGACAGTAGTAATGTAAGACTGGGGTATTAGGACAGTAGTAATGTAAGACTGGGGTATTAGGACAGTAGTAATGTAAGACTGGGGTATTACGATTGTAGTAATGTAAGACTGGGGTATTACGATTGTAGTAATGTAAGACTGGGGTATTAGGATTGTAGTAATGTAAGACTAGGGTATTAGGATTGTAGTAATGTAAGACTAGGGTATTAGGATTGTAGTAATGTAAGACTGGGATATTAGGACAGTAGTAATGTAAGACGACGATATTAGGAGAGTAGTAATGTGAGACTAGGGTACTACAGTGTTCTCCCTGAACAAGGTAACAGGGGCGCCGCGCCCTCTTGTAAATTCTTGGCGCCCCCTTGTAAGTTTTGACGAAAAAAAAATGAATTGAATATTTTTTCAACAAACGGGGCAAAACGATTTACTTCTCTCGCGGTTTCGCTACGATCTCATGGTCGCCATTTTGGAAAGTCAAATATCTCGGTAAAGAGGCTACTGTCACTGATGTCAAACTTCGTGCGAATCACATTCACGCATACTTTCATCAAACTTGTCATTCATTCTATAGCTTTCAAACAGTCAACATGTCTTTCCTCCGTCATTTAGCTCAATGAAGATCAGGAGGTACACGGAATATTTTACACGTCGGCCCTTTTCAGGGCGAACTTGAACTCGGATCGTGGGATTGTTTGCATGTAAACACACACTTTCTCGAGTTTACGGTACAAAAACAAAATGAAATGCGGAACTTTGAAAGGCTTGTGTTGTTCACCGACACTACTTAGATGATAATAAATAATATGTCACTAAAATGAACAAAATGGTACATTCTAGTTCCTTAACTATTTATTGAATAGTAATCGAAACGAAAATGGGCTAATATTTTCGTACCCATCGAACCACGATCGAACTTACGGAGATATCGGGTGAGATGCGATGGCCTCAACACAGATAAACACGTGTTGTCAATGTGGGCGATTCCATTGTTCATGGATAGGTGGGCCGTGACAAAAGTCTCGGAACGGTCTGTTTTTACGTGTACACTAAATGTACTACAAAATCTATGGTTTTCAGAGTCGCTGTGTCTATGAATTGCTTCTCTTAATATAAAAACACGCAAGTAAGATTTTCCATGGCTACGTCAGTATTGAAGTTGAACGCTAAGTTCCCCTCTGTCCCTTCCCTTTAGTTTAATAGTTCGGACGTTGCATGTGTCGTCATAGTACAATCTTTGACCTTTCAAAATCTTAGTGAGTCGTCGGAGCAGAAAGTTTTGTCGGATACCTGTCCCACTTGAAAACTATGTATTGCGATTCGTTTTATTTCATTTTCTTTTGATTGACTTCATTACCACCCATAGTGACACGAAGCGGTTTCGCCTTCTTTCAAAAAAGACCTGTGCTAACTGAAACTGCCATGCCGTATTGTCACCGACTATTTTTGTTTTCGTAAAAAAAACTGAACATGCTGAAGAGAACTATATCATGGCTAGGCATGTCTTACAGTGTGAGTTTTTTTTGACGTGGGAGCGTGACGTATTGAGTGTCCATTTGAACATGTGCAGCTGTGTTTGGCATGTACTATTAATTTTCCAGTTAGACACAACAATGGCAACAAAAATTGCAACATTAGTGTTGCGTCTTTTTTACATTGACTGTAACAGGGCCAGTTCGTTAGTGGTCTATAATAGTATTATGTATCAAAATAAAAACAATCGACTCTCACTCAGTATAATACGATCGTCAGTCGAGGGGTATGGCAAATGTAACAAAATTCGTTGCGTATAGGATACGGATCGTTCGATCAAATATGCATAAAAAATTAATTTCCATTGCGTACGGTATAATACGCATGGTTTTGCGTCACCGCAAATACTGGTCCGTCATTCTGAGCAGTTCTCAAGTCCGGGAATTAAATGATAAATTTAATGAGAAGTCAACTAGAAAACAGTACATTTAGACGAATTGAATCACTATGGGAATATCAATAGATGGACCAAATCTGACACTGTTTACTTTGAACAAGCAGTCACCAATGGGGAAATTACAAAGACAGGAGAATTCTCACAGAAGTGAGACAAGTTACTCAGCTGTTATGCATAAAGGCAAAGTTATCTTCACCCTTATGTGTTTGACTTTTGTTTGTTTTGGTAGTGGTATGGTGATGATGCAATGAAGCTCTTGAAAATGGATTTCGTTTTGTAGTAAACACTACAACTGTCCTGAAACATCTTGAAATTTGCTGCAATTTTTTACAGAAAGTTGAAGATTTTGTTTTGTTACACTCTTTCAGCATTTGTGTTAAAATGAGCTATTTGAGTAACTATTTAGGACAAACTATTAAAAAACTATTTTTTTGACACAGGTAAATTTGGCTAAATTCTGTCACTATTTAAACATTAAGATATCAAAACTCACTTTGACACTTCAGTTGTGTTGAAATTCACATGATTAAAGTGGGTTAAAATGGCTAAATAAAGTGCCACCAAAAGCCACCATTTCAAGATGCAAATTGCAAAAGTTCCTAGGCATGAGGGGGGACACCCCCCTCCTGACCACCCCCCAGCGTGCGCAAAGCGCACGCAGTGCTTCACTCCGCTCAGCAACAATTCCCCCCTCTTGTGACAAAATCCTGGGGAGAACACTGGTACTAGGATGGTAGTAATGTAAGACTGAGGTATTAGGACAGTAGTAATGTAAGACTAGGGTATTAGGATTGTAGTAATGTAAGACTAGGGTATTAGGACAGTAATAATGTAAGACTAGGGTATTAGGATTGTAGTAATGTAAGACTAGGGTATTAGGATGGTAGTAATGTAAGACTAGGTAGTAATGTAAGACTGGGGTATTAGGACAGTAGTAATGTAAGACTGGGGTATTACGATAGTAGTAATGTAAGACTAGGGTATTAGGACAGTAGTAATGTAAGACTAGGGTATTAAGACAGTAGTAATGTAAGACTGGGGTATTAGGAAAGTAGTAATGTAAGACTTGGGTATTAGGATTGTAGTACTGTAAGAGTAGGATATTAGGACAGTAATAATGTAACACTAGGGTATTAGGATTGTAGTAATGTAAGACTAGGGTATTAGGATGGTAGTAATGTAAGACTAGGGTATTAAGACAGTAGTAATGTAAGACTGGGGTATTAGGACAGTAGTAATGTAAGACTGGGGTATTACGATAGTAGTAATGTATGACTAGGGTAAAAGGACAGTAGTAATGTAAGACTAGGGTATTAGGACAGTACAGGGCTCGAAATTCGCAGTAGCCCCACGTCCACAGACTACCAATGTCTGTCTCTGGGCTACCAAATTATGTGAGTGGTAGCCCAATTGGGCTACTAAGTTTTGAATGAAACTGTGACACCCTGACTCCGACACCTTCCCGGGCTGGGGGCCTCCGAGGTCGCAGTCCTGTGGGACGTGTTCTCGCCAAAATTAGCGTCAAAATCAGTGTGTCTTTTCCAAATTTGCATCCACACTACATGTATATCAAATGTACACGAAATACATGTACACTGTACACGTCATTCTTCCGTTCATCGTATACACAGCTTGTACTTCCAAAATGTCACAACAAAACATTTATATGCAACAATATTCTGTATAGCGATTTAATGTTATCTTTCTGTACTTTCAATTTCCCATGGTTATCACTCTCTGGAAATCTGCTCTCCGGCCCGGGCCCTTCCGGTTCTTCTCGGAGTCGGAGTACAGTACACTCTCGGTACAGCACTGCTGCAGTAACTAAATTCCATAACATGAATGACAGCTTTAACTTTCAACTTGACAGAGACACAGTTGTAATGGTGTTTGATAAAATTTTATGCTGATGAGAACTGTTAACTTGGTATACACCTACAGATTCGTTTATTCTTGAACGATGCCTAAAACATTCCGTGTGTAAACCATGCTCACGCAACCCCTGAGAGCATGCAGTGGTGAATGGTAAATTCACGTAATGTATTCGATCTAGTAGTAGTAGCAAAGCTCAAAAGAAAGTTGAAGTTTTAGTGAGAATGAAATGGTGACATGATGATTTGAATTTATGTTAGTGAAGTTTTCAGCATGGACCGTCTGCTGATGTGGTCTTAGACTCTGTTTGATTATCTCTTCGCCCATGAATGGAAGGGGCTTTGCCGTAACGGCTGTCATGTATTAATACAAATCCTGTCTAACCCGTCTGTTAATAAGTAACCAATCACGTGGATAGATAATGATAACAGCACATAGTTTCTAAACTACCCAAGAGGTGACGGATCACTTCGTCCCAATTTCAACTCGTCCCATTTCAACTCGTCCCACTCAAGTCGTCCAATTTTCAACTCGCCCCAATTTCAACTTGCCCCATTTTCAACTCGCCCCAACTCTTTACAATATAATTTACCTGTGCATATATGAAATCGAAGCTAGTAGTACTCAGTTTGGAGGGTCTGTCATATCTCGTATTCCACTAATGAAGTACCACTTGCGCTGTAAACACATAATACTACGATACTTAGTTGCGTTAACCATAGACCCTACACCAACGGGTCTATGCGTTAACTAAGGAGAGGAGACACGTCTCCAAAACCCGTACGCGGGGAAGTCGTAAGCGTGTCAGTCACTAATATTCTCCCTGATTATTATCATTATTATTTCTCATTTGGGTTGTAAACATTAAGTCCTAATGTGAAAAGTGATATTCCATGACTGAGGAAAGTTGTTGTGCTAGTATAAGTTCGAGATCTACCAAACACTTAGCCAAAACCCACACCACTTTCTGCTAGGAAATTTTTCGGTCCCCGTACTTCGAGTCCATGTATCGTTTAGATTCATAAACGTTTCCTAGTGTTGTTGGGGCGAGTTGAAAATGGGACGAGTTAAAAATGGGGCGAGTTGAAAATGGGGCGAGTTGAAATGGGACGAGTTGAAAATGGGACGACGTGAAATCGCAATCACCCAAGACGTAGTCTCCACATCAGGAAATGGCCATGGGGCTTATGAAACTGTTTATACGTTTTCCATACGTTGAATCATATTCAAATTTTACAGGTCTCACTGCACCAAGAGATTTAGATAATAGTTACAAGTACGAACTGCAACTACATGTTTTTTCTTCATTGCAATGAATGATAACCGTACGTTGTAAATGACACGTCCCCAGAGACACATACATGCAAAAAATTGCGTCCCCAATGTCAAATATGGCATGAAATACACACAAATAACGTGATAACGTGACTCTTAAGTTATTCAATCAATCATCGAATTCAATACATCATATAGTTACATATATACACAGACACCATTAATTTAGGAATGCATGCATATGGGCTACCAGTCATTGCTCTCGGGCTACCAAATTTAAAAGATGGTAGCCCACCTGGGCTACCAAGAAAAAAAACGAATTTCGAGCCCTGCAGTAGTAATGTAAGACTAGGGTATTAGGACAGTAGTAATGTAAGACTAGGGTATTAAGACAGTAGTAATGTAAGACTGGGGTATTAGGACAGTAGTAATGTAAGACTGGGGTATTAGGACAGTAGTACTGTAAGACTCGGGTATTAGGACAGTAGTAATGTAAGACTAGGGTATTAGGACAGTGGTAATGTAAGACTGGGGTATTAGGACAGTAGTAATGTAAGACTAGGGTATTAGGACAGTGGTAATGTAAGACTAGGGTATTAGGATAGTAGTAATGTAAGACTAGGGTATTAAGACAGTAGTAATGTAAGACTAGGGTATTAAGACAGTAGTACTGTAAGACTGGGGTAATAGGACAGTAATACTGTAAGACTTGGGTATTAGGACAGTAGTAATGTCAGACTAGGGTATTAGGACAGTGGTAATGTAAGACTGGGGTATTAGGATAGTAGTAATGTAAGACTAGGTTATTAAGACAGTAGTAATGTAAGACTAGGGTATTAGGACAGTAGTAATGTAAGACCAGGGTATTAAGACAGTAGTAATGTAAGACTAGGGTATTAGGACAGTAGTAATGTAAGACTAGGGTATTAGGATAGTAGTAATGTAAGACTAGGGTATTAGGATAGTAATAACGTAAGACTAGGGTATTAGGACAGTAGTAATGTAAGACTAGGGTATTAGGACAGTGGTAATGTAAGACTGGGGTATTAGGACAGTAGTAATGTAAGACTAGGGTATTAGGATTGTAGTAATGTAAGACTAGGGTATTAGGACAGTAGTAATGTAAGACTAGGGTATTAGGATAGTAGTAATGTAAGACTAGGGTATTAAGACAGCAGTAATGTAAGACTGGGGTATTAGGACAGTAGTAATGTAAGACTAGGGTATTAGGATGGTAGTAATGTAAGACAGGTATTAGGACAGTAGTAATGAAAGACTAGGGTATTAAGACAGTAGTAATGTAAGACTAGGGTATTAGGATTGTAGTAATGTAAGACAGGTATTAGGACAGTAGTAATGTAAGACTAGGGTATTAGGATTGTAGTAATGTAAGACTAGGGTATTAAGACAGTAGTAATGTAAGACTAGGGTATTAAGACAGTAGTAATGTAAGACTAGGGTATTAGGATGGTAGTAATGTAAGACTAGGGTATTAGGACAGTAGTACTGTAAGACTAGGGTATTAGGACAGTAGTAATGTAAGACTAGGGTATTATGATTGTAGTAATGTAAGACTAGGGTATTAAGACAGTAGTAATGTGAAACTAGGGTATTAGGACAGTAGTAATGTAAGACTAGGGTATTAGGACAGTAGTAATGTAAGACTGAGGTATTAGGACAGTAGTAATGTAAGACTAGGGTATTAGGACAGTAGTAATGTAAGACTAGGGTATTAGGATAGTAGTAATGTAAGACTAGGGTATTAGGATAGTAATAACGTAAGACTAGGGTATTAGGACAGTAGTAATGTATGACTAGGGTATTAGGACAGTGGTAATGTAAGACTGGGGTATTAGGACAGTAGTAATGTAAGACTAGGGTATTAAGACAGTAGTAATGTAAGACTAGGGTATTAGGACAGTAGTAATGTAAGAATAGGGTATTAGGATAGTAGTAATATAAGACTAGGGTATTAAGACAGTAGTAATGTAAGACTGGGGTATTAGGACAGTAGTAATGTAAGACTAGGGTATTAGGACAGTAGTAATGTAAGACTGGGGTATTAGGACAGTAGTAATGTAAGACTAGGGTATTAAGACAGTAGTAATGTAAGACTAGGGTATTAGGACAGTAGTAATGTAAGACTGGGGTATTAGGACAGTAGTAATGTAAGACTAGGGTAATAGGACAGTAGTAATGTAAGACTAGGGTATTAAGACAGTAGTAATGTAAGACTAGGGTATTAGGACAGTAGTAATGTAAGACTAGGGTATTAAGACAGTAGTACTGTAAGACTGGGGTATTAAGACAGTAGTACTGTAAGACTGGGGTAATAGGACAGTAGTAATGTAAGACTAGGGTATTAGGACAGTAGTACTGTAAGACTGGGGTAATAGGACAGTAGTAATGTAAGACTAGGGTATTAAGACAGTAGTAATGTAAGACTAGGGTATTAGGACAGTAGTAATGTAAGACTGGGGTATTAGGACAGTAGTAATGTAAGACTAGGGTATTAGGATTGTAGTAATGTAAGACTAGTGTATTAAGACAGTAGTAATGTAAGACTAGGGTATTAAGACAGTAGTACTGTAAGACTGGGGTATTAGGACAGTAGTACCGTAAGACTGGGGTATTAGGATAGTAGTAATGTAACACTAGGTTATTAAGACAGTAGTAACATAAGACTGGGGTATTAGGACAGTGGTAATGTAAGACTGGGGTATTAGGACAGTAGTAATGTAAGACTAGGGTATTAGGATTGTAGTAATGTAAGACTAGGGTATTAAGACAGTAGTAATGTAAGACTAGGGTATTAGGACAGTAGTACTGTAAGACTGGGGTATTAGGACAGTAGTACTGTAAGACTCGGGTATTAGGACAGTAGTAATGTAAGACTAGGGTATTAGGACAGTAGTACTGTAAGACTGGGGTATTAGGACAGTAGTAATGTAAGACTAGGGTATTAGGATTGTAGTAATGTAAGACTAGGGTATTAAGACAGTAGTAATGTAAGACTAGGGTATTAAAACAGTAGTACTGTAAGACTGGGGTAATAGGACATTAGTACTGTAAGACTAAGGTAATAGGACAGTAGTAATGTAAGACTAGGGTATTAAGACAGTAGTAATGTAAGACTAGGGTATTAGGACAGTAGTAATGTAAGACTAGGGTATTAAGACAGTAGTAATGTAAGACTAGGGTATTAGGATAGTAGTAATGTAAGACTAGGGTAATAGGACATTAGTACTGTAAGACTAGGGTATTAGGAGAGTAGTAATGTAAGACTAGGGTATTAAGACAGTAGTATGTAATACTGGGGTATTAGGACAGTAGTAATGTAAGACTGAGGTATTAGGACAGTAGTAATGTAAGACTAGGGTATTGGGATAGTAGTAATGTAAGACTAGGGTATTAGGACAGTAGTAATGTAAGACTAGGGTATTAAGACAGTAATAATGTAACACTAGGGTATTAGGATGGTAGTAATGTAAGACTGAGGTATTAGGACAGTAGTACTGTAAGACTAGGGTATTAAGACAGTAGTATGTAATACTGGGGTATTAGGACAGTAGTAATGTAATACTGGGGTATTAGGATAGTAGTAATGTAACTTGTAAGACTAGGGTATTAGGATAGTAGTAATGTAAGACTGGGGTATTAGGACAGTAAGTAATGTAAGACTGGGGTATTAAGACAGTAGTAATGTAAGACTAGGGTATTAGGATAGTAGTAATGTAAGACTAGGGTATTAGGATGGTAGTAATGTAAGACTGAGGTATTAGGACAGTAGTAATGTAAGACTAGGGTATTAAGACAGTAGTATGTAATACTGGGGTATTAGGACAGTAGTAATGTAAGACTGGGGTATTAGGATAGTAGTAATGTAACTTGTAAGACTAGGGTATTAGGATAGTAGTAATGTAAGACTGGGGTATTAGGACAGTAAGTAATGTAAGACTAGGGTATTAGGACAGTAGTAATGTAAGACTAGGGTATTAGGATTGTAGTAATGTAAGACTAGGGTATTAAGACAGTAGTAATGTAAGACTGGGGTATTAGGATTGTAGTAATGTAAGACTGGGGTATTAGGATTGTAGTAATGTAAGACTGGGGTATTAGGATTGTAGTACTGTAAGAGTAGGGTATTAGGATTGTAGTAATGTAAGACTGGGGTATTAGGATTGTAGTAATGTAAGACTGGGGTATTAGGACAGTAAGTAATGTAAGACTTGGGTATTAGGACAGTAGTAATGTCAGATTTCAGAATTCAAACATTGCATGATGAAGTGTTAGTCAATTTTTTAAACAACATTTCTCTACATTGTACTTACTCATAGAAGTCATTGATTTCATGCCTGCTGATGGTAAGCTGCCAAAACTACTCTGTACTACACTACCAGGTTGCATGGTAGATACTCCAAATGGCATCATAGATCCCATGGATGTCGCTGCAAAGTATAACACAGACAGATAAAACATTGTTAAAGTGGGGAAAAATGTGGTGAAAACTGTCAATGTGAATCAAAGTGTCCCAGAAATTATCCAATTAACCTCTGGGCAACCCTTCCATGTGAATCAAAGTGTTTGTACAAATTGTACATATCTTTATACACAGTTGTACATTTCATGACTTATCCCAAACTTGACACACAGTGAAGTCAAATATAGCTCAAATAATTAGCTATGTTTCTATTTGTGGGTTCAAATATACAGAGTTAAGATTTTAGGTTTGTACACATGATTTTATCTCTATTCTTGATGTACATGTACTGGTAATGCACGACGAGTGAGATAGACCATCATGCAATGTGATTTGTATGATCGCATATGCCTTCAAAGGACGCCATCTTAAAAACTCATATCTTCCTTATACCACTACATGCAATGCTTTGAAGTCTAGTAGAGGTCGTAAGTTCACCATCCTTGTTCACAACTAGCTATTTCTGGAAATTGAAATTCTGCTATTTTTAGGCTTTTTTGATTTGTTTCCTACGGCATTTCTATCGTATATCACAGTAATATTGAAATACCTTTTTTGGTCAAATTAAGGTGTGTTTTTTTTTATTCTCTTAATTCATAAACTTATGATGTTGTTGGAAAAGCCACTACATGCGGCAATCAGCTGGAATGAAAACAAACTACGTTTGCACATTTGTATTTGTGCATTTATTGTCATTGTTAGACTAATTTTCCTGAAAATTCACAAATTTTGAGATTTTTGTCACATTTTAAAGCTGTCTGTCTCTATGTTTTTCAAAATTCATGAACGGAGAATTGTAGTATGTGTGGATACGAATCGAATAATATACTGGGTGCTTAGGCACATAGTGAATTCCTTGACAGAGATAGGATTTGAACGTAGTCCTTGCATTCAATATAGAATCTTTGAAAATGTCATGTCATGTATGACAACTATGGGACAGCAGGTTCGTAAATCTTCAGCAGGTATATTCTGTAAAAAGCATTTATCCCCAAAAATCGGTAAATTATGTGATGTAACAAACTATGGCTTTCGAGAGAGAATAAATTCGTAATTGACAGTCGGTGCCGAGGTGGTGTAGTGCGTATCATGCTAGGCACAACATTATAGTCATGTTACATGTACACTGTATATATGCTTGTACTGCTGTCACTCGGTAAATTGTATCATGTACTAATATCATATTCTGGTCTTTGAGTGAGAAATGAGACAAATAAAATTTATAACTGTAAGTAAATGTATGTACTTGTACTACTAGTATATTGATTGCGATTTTGGGATGGCTGGGTTGTAAATCCTTGTATTTTCTACAAAAAAGTGACATGCATGGTGTACATCATCCCCGGACGCCATCATCACACAGGCTGCATGTTTTGTACAGTAAGAGTAATGTAAACACCTTTGTAATTACGTGTACTAACAATCTAACTTTCAAGCAATCAACCCGGAGAAATAAAATTAAGCCAATAAAATTAGAACTATGAATAAAATTATAACTGTGAACAGATGTTTTTACTTTTAATAATCTAAATTGTGATAAGTAAAAGATGTATGCCCGGATGCTTTCCAGAGCAGATAAAATTAGACCTATGCTATGCTACTACATGCACCAATAACTCGGTAAATTATGTGTACTAAACCCCGTCTTTTGAGCAGAAAGAAAGAGACAAATAAATTCTTGACTGAATAAATTTGATTTCTTTTTAATGAATACTTCAGGAAAAACACGGACGATAGTCGTCAGATATTTTCTTCAAAAGTGATGTAGAGACAACAACATACTAGTAATGCTTGTGTAGAACCACAACAACAATGTATGTGTGGGCGCCTTTGATTTCTCGCATACAAAACATACTGCATTGTGGGTAATCTGACATGCCATGTAATGTATGGTACTTAGTATTAAGGCCAACATATGATATAATGAGATTGTGGTCAAGTAGCAAAAAATACACACAAGTCACCAGAGATTTCTAAATGTTTTGAATAATTTCACAACAAGTCATTGAGAATGACATAGTCTCCGCTATGATTGGGTTTTAAGGACCTGGCAGTTAATGTTGTCATTTTCAAACCTGGTTAATGTTGTTTGGCCTTATATGGTTGTTTTTGATATCACTACTCTGTTCAAGCATGTCCGAGTTATGGCTTTGGACATGAAAACTGCGCCAACAAAATGGCTGCCAGGCAGCCATATCGGATTGTATCAAGACGAAAACGGATATGCACCTGTATGTCACAGAACACTATCCTAATACCAACTTTGAATGAGATCTGTTCAAGCATGTCTGAGTTATGGCTTTGGACATGGAAAATTCGCAAACAAAATGGCTGCCAGGCAGCCATATCGGATTGTATCATGACGAAAATGGATATGCACATGTATGTCATAGAACACTGTGCTAATACCAACTTTCAATGAGATCTGTTCAAGCATGTCTGAGTTATGGCTTTGGACATGGAATATTCGCAAACAAGTCATTGAGAATGACATAGTCCCTGCTATAATTGGGTTTTAAGGAATTATCACTAATCTGATCACGCAACAACACCTGTGAACCTAAAACAAACAGACTTAGATATGTTGTGTCTGCTTGTTGGACATGGAACATGCCTACAACAATAAAGGATGGGTCGGGTATGGGGGATCGTATCACAACGAAAATGGATATGCACATGTACATGTATGTCATAGAACACTGTCCTAATACCAACTTTGAATGAGATCTGTTCAAGCATGTCTGAGTTATGGCTTTGGACATGGAAAATTCGCAAACAAAATGGCTGCCAGGCGGCCATATTGGATCGTATCACAACAACAATGAATATGCACATGTATGTCATAGAACACTGTCCTAATACCAACTTTGAATGAGATCTGTTCAAGCATGTCTGAGTTGTGGCTTTGGACATAGAAAAATTGCAAACAAAATGGCTGCCAGGCGGCCATATCGAATCGTATCACAACAACAATGAATATGCACAAGTATGTCATAGAACACTGTCCTAATACCAACTTTGAATGAGATCTGTTCAAGCATGTCTGAGTTATGGCTTTGGACATGGAAAATTCGCAAACAAAATGGCTGCCAGGTGGCCATATTGGATTGTATCACAACAACAATGAATATACACATGTATGTCATAGAACACTGTCCTAATGTCAACTTTGAATGAGATCTGTGCAAGCATGTCTGAGTTATGGCTTTAAACAGGGAAAATTTGCAAACAAAATGGCTGCTAGGCGGCCATATTGGATCGTATCATGAAACAAATTGACACGCATATGTATGCCATTGTATGTCACCCCTGTACCAAGTTTGAAAAAAATCGGTCCAGGCATCTCCAAGAAACGGCTGCGGGCGGGCGGACGGACGGACGGACGGACGCACACACGCACGCACGCACGGACAGACGGAACCCAATCCATAAGTCCCCGTCCTGGACTTTGTCCGGCGGGGACTAACAAATTGGCTGCCAGGCAGCCATATTGGATCGTATCACGACAACAATGAATATGCACATGTATGTCATATAACACTGTCCTAATAGCAACTTTGAATGAGATCTGTTCACGCATGTCTGAGTTATGGCTTTGGACAGGGAAAATTCGCAAACAAAATGGCTGCTAGGCAGCCATATTGGATCGTATCATAAAACAAATTGACGTGCATATGTATGCCATAGTATGTTGTCCCTGTACCAAGTTTGAAAAAAATCTGTCCAGGCATCTCCAAGAAACGGCTGCAGACGGACGGACCGACGCACGCACGCACACAGACACGGACAGACGGAACCCAATTCATAAGTCCCCGCGACTAATAACCATGGCAACACATTGATTCACATGTACATGTATATAGGAATACAAACAAAATGAAACCTAAGGGCCAGGTGTATAAATTAGTGAGTGTATGAAACCTAAGGGTCAGGTGTATAAATTTGTGAGTGTATGAAACCTAAGGGTCAGGTGTATAAATTAGTGAATGTATGAAACCTAAGAGTCAGGTGTATAAATTAGTGAGTGTATGAAACCTAAGGGTCAGGTGTATATTAGTGAGTGTATGAAACCTAAGGGTCAGGTGTATAAATTAGTGAGTGTATGAAACCTAAGGGTCAGGTGTATAAATTAGTGAGTGTATGAAACCTAAAGGGTCAGGTGTATAAATTGGTGAGTGTATGAAACCTAAGGGTCTGGTGTATAAATTTGTGAGTGTATGAAACCTATGGGTCAGGTGTATAAATCAGTGAGTGTATGAAACCTAAGGGTCAGGTGTATAAATTAGTGAGTGTATGAAACCTAAGGGTCAGGTGTATAAATTAGTGAGTGTATGAAACCTAAGGGTCAGGTGTATAAATTAGTGAGTGTATGAAACCTAAGGGTCAGGTGTATAAATTAGTGAGTGTATGAAACCTAAGGGTCAGGTGTGTAAATTAGTGAGTGTATGAAACCTAGGGGCTAAGTGTATAAATTAGTGAGTGTATGAAACCTAAGGGTCAGTGAGTGTATGAAACCTAAGGGTCAGTGAGTGTATGAAACCTAAGGGCCAAGTGTATAAATTAGTGAGTGTATGAAACCTAAGGGCCAAGTGTATAAATTAGTGAGTGTATGAAACCTAAGGGTCAGGTGTGTAAATTAGTGAGTGTATGAAACATAAGGGTCAGGTGTATAAATTAGTGAGTGTATGAAACCTAAGGGCCAGGTGTATAAATTAGTGAGTGCACATGTTGATCCATTCTAGGTATAGGTGTTCATTTGCTGAATGACTATCCAGTTGCCAATCCAACCCTGTTGTTATCGTTGCATTATACATGATCATTTGGCTGTTGCTATGGGTGTGGTCATGTTACAAGACAAATCTATATACATTTTTTGAATGTTTGTTCACTTGTCTATGAATCTCTAATGTTATCTTTGCAATACATATGATCATTTGACTGTTGCTATGGGTGTCATCTTTATTCATTTGTCTAATAATCCCTGTTATCTTTACAATGAACGCGATCATTTGGCTGTTGCTATGGGCATGGTCTTGTTGCTAGGTATATTTACATACATTTTTTAAATGTTTAACCACTTGTCTATTAATCCGTTATCTTTGCAATATATGTGATCATTTGGCTGTTGTCATGAGTGTGGTCTTGTTGTTAGGCATATTTGCATACACTTTTTGAATGTTTGTTCACTTGTCTAAGAATCCCTGGTGTTATGTTTGTGAAATACACCATTGTTTGGCTGTTGCTATGGGTATGGTCAAAGTTACTACGGGTATTTGCATACACTTTTTGAATGTTTACTCACTTGCCTACCAGATAACCTTGTTATCTGACCAAAATATACTGCCATTTGGTTGTTGCTAAGGGCATGGTCATGGTTGGTAGGGCCAATTGTATCAAAATGTTTTGAAGAAAATCTGCAACATAACACTTCTAGAAACATCTCACCAAGTTTCAGTCTCATTGACCAAGTACTTTATGAGATATAAGTTTTAACTAACATTCACATTTTTTCACCTAATTTGCATATTACTGATAAAATCATTTCTTCATTTATACACCCCTAGATGCATTCCCATTAAATTTTAGCCCAATCTAAAAATATCTCAAAATATATTGCTTAACACTTACACTCCACGCATACTGTTTCTTGAGTATAACAACACCAAGTTGTATCTCCAATTACTAATTTGCATATCATTGATGGGACCATCATGTCATGAACAATTCTTAGTAAAAACAACCTGAAGAATGTTTCACCCAAATTTCAGCCCAATCTGCAGTAGTTTTTGAGTTTAAGTTTTTTGACCAAAAATCACATTTTTTGACCCAAATCACAAACAGGTGGTAAGAATATCATTTTTATTTGAACAATTTCCCAACTAGACACCCAAGGTAATGGACCCACCAAATATCATAGCAGTCGGTTCAGCAGTTTTTGACTTTAAGTTGTTTACACACACACACACACACACACACACACACACACACACACACACACACACACACACACACACACACACAGACAGACAGACAGACAGACAGACACCTGGCGATCCCTAAAGCACTACTGAAGCTCAGTTCAGTTGTGCTAAAAATCATTACTAGCCCTAGTAAACAATGGGGGACATTTTACATGGAAGCCTAGAGAGTTGATAAACAGTGTTTCCTCTGGGTCAAAAAATTTACTAGCAATTTGGCTAATTTGCCTAAAAATTTATTATCCAAACCAGACTTTCAATTAGCCAAACTTTGGCAATAAAAATGAACCTAATAAATAAAGACTATGACGCAAACTTGCATGTTTTTACTCTGTTTATCTACATACATTTTTCATGTCATGTTGGCAAACGTACGGTTCTCATCTTTGCTTCGAAGTTGTAGCACCAAACATCTAGGTTTTACTCAGTTCTCATTACTATTTTCTAAATCTCAATGTGCAGTGTGACCTGTGAAATTTGAATGTGACCCATCGTATGCATAACGTTTCAAAGGTTTCATGTGCCCCTTGACCATTTCCTGACGTGGAGAAGCACGTCTTGGGTGGTTTAGAAACTATGCGATATTATCATTACTTATCCACGTGATTGGTTACTTATTAACAGCTATGGTTAGAAAGGATTTCCCATCGATAGCACAGCCATTACGGCAAAGCATCTTCCCTCACGAGTGAAGCGATGATCAAATGGACCACATCGTTGGACAGTCTATGCTGAAAACTTCACTTAGATAAATTCAAACTGCCATGTTACCATTTCATTCTCACTAAAACTGATGAAACTTTTTCTTTTTGAGCTTCCTTACTAGATCGAACGCATTACGTGAATTTACTGTTCACTACACCATGCTCTTCGTCTGAGGTGAACACGTTATGTATCATTCAAGAATAAACGGATATCTTCGTGTATTACGAGTTAACAGTTCTCCTGCATAGTGGAAGGGCCTGGTAATAAAGACGACTCATCTTCCATTGCCCCTTGCATGTGACGAATTACTTGATCAAATTTTACAAGGAAGGATCACATGATCAGATGCTGAAAGTTTTACACAACGGAACTTACAAGTTTGTTGGATGGGACGTTTATTTGCATTGCTGATATAACAATTTTATGATTTGTTTAACTTTTGAGGAACGCACAATGTGTACACTTCCTTCTAAATGTAATACAATGTAGTTTAAATTACGGATATTCCAAGCTGCGACAATAGCATTATGCATATATTTTCTGGTGCCCTATTCTAAATTGGCTTCGCAATTTTGGCTAATTGTATCAAAAATATCCTCGCCAAATGCAGATTTTATTCGCATTTTGCGATTTGGCGAGTGGGCAGCGGAAACACTGTAAACACCTGCCTTAACTCTGCATTGTCACATGACCTTGTGTTTTGACTCCTAAATCAATGTATCTTATCTCCAGTCATATCCAGTCATAAGAAATTACAACATGATGAACTAACTCAAAAGCGGTGATTGATCCCATGGAAAACCATTTAGATTTTAAAGTAATACTACAAGAATTTTGTTTACCATGTAACCCTAAAAATCCACATAGTTGCCAGACATTGCACAAATCATCCAACGCCAAGCAGTGGACAAAAACTCAACTCTTATATATGTAGCTGTTCTGGCCTTCAGCTCAGCCAATTTGATCCAAATGCAGGTACTGATTCTTGCAGTGCCTTCACACAAAATCCCAGTGGTGTTAGTTGTGGGAAATAACCAATATCTTTAAAACTATAAATATGGTGGCAGCGGTGGGATCAAGTCCTTCCCATTGATTCTGGGACTTTTTCATGTCCGACAGCATAATTTTAACCCACGTTTTAAAAAACAGCACCAATGGCGTTGTAGCACAACTGTACAGTTTTTAAAAATGTTTTCCCATATGCTGATCCATACTGGGTATAGAAGTTCATTTGCTGAATGATTATCCATACATTATTGAATTTTTATGCATTTGTCTATTTATCCTTGTTATCTTTGCAATATATGTGATCACTTGGCTTTTGCTATGGGCATGGTCTTGATGCTAGGCACATTTGCATACATTTTTGAATGTTTATTCATTTGTCTATAAATCTGTGTTATCTTTGCAATATATGTGATCATTTGGCTGTTGCTATGGGCGTGGTCTTGTTGCTAGGCACATTTGCATACATTTTTTGAATGTTTATTCATTTGTGTGTGTTATATTTGCAAAATATGTGATCATTTGGCTGTTGCTATGGGCGTGGTCATGTTCCTAAGCACATTTGCATATATTTTTTTTGAATGGTTATTCTTTTGTCTATCAATTCCTATTGTTATTTTTGCAACTATTTTGTTGTTGCTATGGGCGTGGTCTTGTTGCTAGGCAAATTACATACATTTTTGGAATGTTCATTCAATTATCTATTAATCCGTTATCGTTGCAATATATCTGACCATTTGGCTGTTGCTATGGGCGTGGTCTTGTTGCTAGGCAAATTTACATACATTTTCTGAATGCTTATTCAATTGTCTTTTAATCCCAGTGGTTATCTCTGTGAAATACCTCACCAGTTTGGCTGTTGCTATGGGCATGGTCTTGTTGCTAGGCACATTTGCAAACATTTTTTGAATGCTTAAACACTCCTAAGAATGTTCCCACCAAATTTCAGACCCATCTGCCCTATAGTTTTTGAGTAAGTTTTGTGACCAAAAATTACATTTTTTGACCCAAATCACACTCCAGGTAGTAAGATCATTTTGATTTGAACAATTTCCCAACTAGACACCCAAGGTAATACACCCATCAAATATCATGGCAATCGGTACATGCAGGAAATTTAACCTGCCAAACACAGTATGATCATGGAGGTCTTGATATGACTCTATTTTTCTTTCCCCATAAAATGTGTGACTTCTTATTCTTTGTACAAACTGTTTTTTTGGAATGCCTAAGGATTGTGCATTTATAAGAACCTGTTTTAATCATAGTGTCTAAGATTTAATTCAGCTGTGCTAAAAACAGGCTTAGGTTGCCAAGCAACCTTTAACAGATGTTAACCTTTACGCCATTGACATTGATATGTGAAGTAGCCCATAAAAGATTTCATGATTTCATTGCATCAATAAAACAAGAAAATTTCATTTCCAGGCTGAAGTCAAAGCATTTTGTAATACAACAAATCACATTTTGAAACATAAAATGCACATTTCTGATGCGATCATTTTCATTTGAACAATTCCCCAACTAGTAATGGACCCACCAAATATCAAAATCTCTTGCTGAAAAAACAACTTGAGTACATGTGTCATGATATGACATAGATGTTGATTCAAAAGATGTAGCCAATAAAAGTCCCACCTAACATGTGCAGCCAACTTGCAGATTTGTGGTTTTCATTAATTATAGGTTGCTTAAAACCTGTGTGTGAAATTAACACAAAAAAGGTCCTGGTCAAAAGGACCAACAGAGATTTAAGCTGCTGGTCCTGATGGAAAACTGTTGGTCCTTCACATGTCGTCTTTGAGCGTAGATACACATAATTTTTATCGCCAACACGCAATAGATAGTGATTCTCACTAATACATCCATGTTCTCACCTTCCATGTTTCCAATGATGACGTCGTCTTCTATCGTACTTGGTCATAGTTTGTCATAATTTTCGATTGTCAAAGAAAACCACGTACTCCAGCCAGTAATGTGCTGATGATACTAATACTGTACATGTTATTATGAGTGCAAGTTTATGGGCGATATTCATCAAAAAACAATTACATATGCACAAAATCAAAGTTTCAATATACAACGTACATGACGGTATGTAGAAACTGCATCGATTTCGAAATTTGTGATGGACGCATGAATGTAATATTGTATCAGTCCTGGGTTAACAGTAAATCTTTGAGGAAGATTATCGTACAATTGAGTGAGTCTCAAAGCATCAATCGCGGTTAGACTTTGTTTTTTGCACGGTCAACAAACTAACACTACAACTTCAACTTACAAGCTCACGCTTGGCGGCCATGGTAGGGCAAAGCATGGAAGTAGAAGTAGGGTTCTACTTCCATAGGCAAAGAAATGCAGTTGAATTTCCGGGTTGCGGAAGTGCAGTTTTGACTTTTATATCGTCGATAAACGAGATTTGTTTTATATATTCTAAAACAACAACTAATTTATTATGTTTCTCAGTACAGCAACATTCCTAAATGATGGGGTTGAGTTGAGAAATCGTAATGTTCGGCAACACGTGGCGTGACTTTGGTAGATAAACATAGAGACGCAAGTGATGAACATATTCAGTTATTCGTAGCGTGAAATTTCATTTATATAAATGACGTTTTTCCTCAAAATTTTGAAGAAACAAAATGTTTTTAGGTGACTTCTAAATCAGTCAAATCAAACGATATATTAATGCGAGATACACTTTAGTTTTTAATTTGTTTTGTGGACAATGTTCGAATTCGACTGACGAATCCTGCGACTCGAATCTAACACGATCAATGCACCGCACCCGTTCACCAGCCAGACGAAAATGGTCGACATGTTTGTTGACTAGCCGAGAAATGATAAGGAACTTGTGAGACAGTCCGAATAAATACATGTCAAATCCGACGTTTTGAATAAAATTTCTTCTTAAAGGTAGTTTTAGGCAAGACATGTTAGGCAAACACCTAAATATATCTGAAACACTTAGTTGACTAGCCGACTGTACGAATGCCATAGAAGGCATCGAATGAAGAACATTGAAAAAAGTAAGCATGAAACTGATTTGCACAGGAAAGAAAATCTTTTAGTTTCGTGATTTTTTCACAATGAAGACTACGTGTAAATGATCGCAGTTTGGGGTCATGAATAACGGACAATAGGTGTTTACTTTTATTGTCTACAACCTAAAGTACACGAATTTGCGTTGAGACATGAATATTCACCGTGGCCGTAGTACATAGTAACTACTGGTAGCTACTCGTCACCACTCGTTAGGACGCTTTTGTTGAATACAGATTCATTTAGTTTCTGAAGCAATACCTCTGCTGCATTCTGTCCGGGAGGTTGATTTCTGTTGTGTGTGTGTTCAACTGCGACTTTATGGCCCTCTGATTGGCCGTGAGTGATTAAATTAGAATGTCTAAAATTGTTGGTACTAAGCACAAAGGGCCCTTAGAATTGTTGGAAAAAGATGACTTACACGACGCAACATTTAGTCTTAATTCTGCAGCTTGTATATGTTGTATAGGTTAGTTGTACGTTGATAACATGTTTATTGCCACAGGACAAGTTGTATGCCTTTGATGTCATAACAATCTCCCTACTACTACATTCCATAGAGCTGTTGGTCAGAAGGACCAGCAGTGCTCAGAAACTCTTGGTCCTGGCTGAAAACTGTTGGTCTCGGACCAGCGTTAATTTCGCACACTACTTAAGACCAAAAATAATGTTTTCAAAAGAGTCATTCACAGAAAATTGTGTGTGGAGGGGGGAGTTAGCTGTTCTTATGTTCCCTCCCACTAGTGATGAAAGATATCTACCCTCCCTCCCTCCCTCTCAATGCGTTACAACTTGCCCACCATCCAACTGCCGACCCAATATTGTGAATAATTTACCCACTCTCCATCAAGAAAATGTTTGTGCTTTATTATATGAACAATTTAGTTTGTTGTACACAATGAGTGTTACCTTACAGCAATAATCACATTTTTCCCCTCCCACTGTATCAAAATCAGGAATTCAACACCACAATTCATCCTTCTTTGCTTTGTGCTCGCCCACTGAAAAATGCGTAAGAACAGCTTTTTGCAAGAACAGCTAAGGCTTATTGACTGCATCTGACCTAATATCATCTCTCTTGTCTGGTAAGAGTAATAAAACACGGAAAGTTGTTGGTATTACTCAGGCTGTACAGTATCATCAAATAAATGATGTTAGGATTGGTTATTAAGGTTCATCATCACTTTGGCTCTAAAGTGCTTTCAATGATATATGATTATGGATATACAATTACCTATGAGAGGGTTTTTGCGATTTAGGCAGTCAGTTGAGAAATTCACAAGTGGGCAAAATTTATAGTCTTTGTTTGAACTACTGAACCTCCTTGTACCAGAAACAATTACAGTTGTACCATGATTAACTGGAATTCCATGTACTAAATACTAAAAGTGTAAATCAAATGCAATGAAAAAACAAACAAGCGACCTATCGGTCAGAATAGCGCCGCTGTTTTTTTTTTAATTTTATTTTTTATTTTGGTGACACGTAGAAGTGGTTCAGTTCTTCAGCTCTTCACTATGCAGTTTTGTTTTAGCGATGCAATAAAGTGGTTAGTGGTTCATATGATGTCTCACTGTAAAACACATTTTACACAGAAGTTGGTAATGTATTGTACTTTTATACCATAGTCACCATTTTATAACAAAAATCTACTGTTATGAAAAATTGCACAAAATCTCAGAAAAAAAATGACTGGGAAATGCACACAAGAAAAAGAAAAAAAAAGATGATTTTGAGGTTGGCTATAAATAATTCCATTGTCTTACAGCTTTAACCCTGGGAAATTTTAATGATGAATGAAATAAACTAGGGATCTAACATAATTTTGAGGCAATTTGAATTTCAATTTTCTAACAAATTTACCAAGTCAACAACATTCAACTTGTACAAGTTGAGTAGATATATATAGGGAAGAAATGTATTAATCGCCATCTTAGTTTCCGGACGGCGACAATCCCCGCCAAGTACCAGAAAGAGAGTCATTCTGGCAGCCATACGTTACAGTGGTAACACTCGTTCATGTTCTATTACCTTTCATAAAGAAAACACAACGAAATGGTTGAAGTGATCTTTTTTTTAATTTCTTTTCATCACAACAACAAAATCTGCGTGATCAAAAGTGTTGTAAACTAAACCAGAAAGAATTATCGGACTGGCTAAACTTCCCGATGAACTGGAGTAAGGTCCAAGTCCAAGTAAGCCTCGATAGTACGCGAGAAAATCGTCTCAAACTAGCGATACAACTTTCAAAATATAACTTGACATGTCTTCATTTGTTAGATTTATACAATTCAAGACGCGTTTTCACTCGAAAACAACAATTCTGTGAATAATGACACTCTGAACGCAGCGATTTCTCGGACGATGTTACCACTGTAACGTATGGCTGACAACGACTTGCTTCCGGGTTAGTCCCTCGTGCATCCGGGTACCTGGGGTTGTCGCCGTACGGAAACTAAGAAAGATGGAATTTACAGTGTTTCTTGTGACCGGCGCGGCGCCTGTCAGCAGACTCGGCCATTTTTTTTCATCATTCCATTGTATTTAAACCTTGTACTTGACATTTCGCAATAATTATAATTCTTAACAAAATACCTCAACATGCCTCACTTCGCTCGTACTCAAAGCAGCCCCTCGGCCCTCGCGGTATGATCACTGATGACATGACGAGAGAACCTTTTCGGATTTACATGTAAAACGGGGAAAGATACGCAAAACATAATGCAAAGTCTGAAGCCAAATTAAAGTTGTGATTATTTTAATTATTTTTACTTGCCAAATATTTGCATTTTGGAAATGGCAAGACACGTTCATGTCGTTTAACTTTACATGTGAACTGTCGGCCAATAAACAAAATTTGGTTGATTCACAGTCCGCAGTTAGACTGCTCTTGCATAACTTCAACCGCATGCCTTCCTTACGCAAGTTGTCTTAATTCTGGTTCACTGTCACTCCAAATTGCACGACAATATAGAATTAATCACAAGTTACATGTTATCTGAAAACATCACATTTTTATAGTGGGTCTGAAGTGAGATTGTAGTGAGTACCAAGAACGTCTTGGGTTGTTGCTTGCTGTGGAAAATCGCCCGGTCACATGAGGTCAGCTTCAGCTTCTGGTCGAATCAGGATAGAGTATGCAAATAAGGACGTTGCGGACTGGCTGATTATGTAGAAGGGTGCAGAATTTGGATTTGAAGTTTACAACCCTGTTTCGAATAAACGCTTGTCACTTCATGCATTTGGGCGCCCAATGCGTAGAATTATGACTATAGCACATATTACATTGCTTGTTTGACGTCAATAGTGTCTTTTGAAAAGTGGCAGTTTACTTAAAGTAGGGAGTTCAGTGAAAAATTTAGATCCATAATAGCAATATTTCAATACTAAACAATTATCATCCTATGAAAGTGAAGTAAAATAAAAAAAAATTATTGAAATTGGTCCACCGGTTCAAAAGTTATCACACTTTTACCGTGCTAAAATTTGCCTGTTTTTGAGAAAATTGAGTTGAAAATCTCAGTTAACTTCATAAAAACTGCTTTCATTAGGAAAAATGTTTAAGATACTGAAAGAGTTTTACCAATTTAAACAATCTTTACATGATTTACACAAAATTTTCTTGTACTTTTAAATTTTAAGACAATCAAAAATGCTAAATATTACATCTGACTTAGTTTTTTTCAGTGCGGCACCATTGGAAAACATCAAAATCTTAAAACTTTGATGACTGTTAACTTCCAAATAATTCTCTCAATTTAGCTACAATTTTCAGACAACATAGTTATTTAGTTACAAATTCAAAAAATAACGTCAAAGATTATATTCCGATTATACTTTCATATTTTCAACTCATTGAAAATCATGAAGAGCCCTGTTTTCATTATGGAATGGCGGCCATATTGGCGGTGGCCATATTGGATTTTTAGGAATTTTCATAAACAAACTTTTCTGTTCATGTAGTTTATGTTACTAATTTATACATTCAGCAAAGTGATAAAATAATTGTTTGGATGTTCATATGTATCACATTTAGTGATTGAAAGTATCAAATAATTGGTATTAAAAAGCGGAATGTCGCAATATCATATAGTTCGCAAGAAATTTGGCAAAAATATTCCAAAATCGAAAATTTAAAATACAAAATATTTCACTTTACTGCCCTTATATGATAATAATCACTGTTGATACTCTTGAGCTACTAATTGTGAGTACAAATTCAGAAAATCAGTCAATATTATTAGGTTTTAAGAACATTTGGAGAATGGCAAACTTCACAAATATTTTATTAGACTTAAATTTTAAATATGTGTTTTGGTGCGGCACTGACAAATTTGTCATTTTTTGCAACATTCAGAAGACTATAACTTTATAATTATACAAGATATCTCCTTGGAATTTGATCCAATAATCAATAATCAATACTTGATATGGTTGTATCATTTCAAGTTGCAAATACCAAATATGTGATTTGGTAAATCGCACCGAATAGTATAGGCAAATATCCCTACGATGCAAGAATCAAATGTCTGTACTGTAACTCAAAAACTGTACATGGTACTTTGATGAAATTTGATGACACACCAATAACACCTCAATGTAGTTCTAAACACTTCTAAACACTTCAATCATTACAGTACAGCTTATAATTAAGTAATTTTTCTACTTTTCAAAGTGTTTAATTTTCAACACGAGTATCAATTCAATATAAATTTACATACTTGTATAATTCATTTGTCTCGTGCGTATGATATTGATTTTATCTTAGACAGTGAATGACCGTGAATTTAAATGTATGCAGACCTCACATGATCATAGAGAATAGTTCAGAAGATCACTAGGCATCCCCCCCCCCACTGAAAATTAAATGAAAAAGTATTTGTTCTTGATTGCTATGTATGACTTCTCTTCTTCATCAATGATTCTCATTGAACAAGCTTATAGAGTCTCAAAGTTCAACATGAATTTCCTTTAAAAATTTGGGGTCATCTGTTGCAACATTGGCCATTTAAAAGAATTAGCATGACGATATTCCTTGGAAGAAAATGGACACCGATAACAGATGGGGTACAAGAAGCTTCAATGACTTAACCAGCAAACTAGTCATCTTCATCTATGGGCAAAATGCATGCCACGTTGTGTTGTTTGTGTAATTCAAAACTGATACGTCCTGTGCATGTTCTTGTTTTTCTTTTCTTCTCTCTCTTACTAGTCTTAGCTATTTGTTGTGTTGTTATTATCTAGTACCTTCAAATTGTTATTAATATCATCAACAAAATTTGGTTGGTCACCTGTTGTACAAGCGATAATCTTTAGATTCTGTGCAAGTTGTGATATTGTCAGTTTTTCCCCTGATCCTGCCACTTCTTTAGCTTTTTGTTTACAAGTATTGTCTTTAAAATGTCAACATGAAACTGAATCTGGTCTTTATTATTAAGTGCTTTCACTTGTTCACTTCTCTTAGTTTTTGCTCTACTTCTAATTCACTTTTCCAAACCCCATACTTATTTCTAATCCTGTGTTCCAATTGAACTGTCTTCTGTTGTTTTCTTTGTAGTTGTTTGTGCTTCATCTCCTTCCTATAATTTTGTTCTTTTCTCTGTTTTGGAGCTTCTTCTTTTTTAAAGTATTTTGTCTTCATTTTTTTTTTTTTTGGGGGGGGGAGGGGTAATAATATATGAAGTGGTCTTATCTCTGGCAGATATTTTACATAACATTTCTAGTAGTACACATTAATCTGACTACATGTATAGCATTTATAAAGACAAAAAAATTACCTTCCCATACAGCAAGTCTCTATAGTGTCGTCTTTAGGGCACATTAGAATGTATTCAAAAATAAATAAATTTGAAGGTTATCAACAGTTAGAGTAAAATTTCGTTACTAATTACATGTAAAAGCCATTTAGTCTATTTTCGTGTCTATGTACTTCCGGGTTGACGGAACGTGATACAGTCGTTCTTATAGTTACTAAGAAATGACAAAACCACTAGTAAAATAAAGTTCAGGATTTTAATTTTTCAAACTGAAAACCAATATCGACTACACATTCAATAACTGATTTCGTGTATTTAGAAATGTCCCCCCAAACACGACCTCGCAACACGAAACACGTAACTGTGTTAGCACTGCAGTACCATGGCAATGTACATGTATGATGTAGGCTGTAAGTTGTACTGGTAACAATTACGATCGTCACTGCATGTAGGAAGTACAAAAACATAGAACACGATGTTTTCTTGCTGAATAAACTCATCGAAACAAAATGAAACAAGTATTGGACCCACAAACTAAAGCGATTATTTGAAATTCGACGCAACGATAACAACACGATCAAATTGCATAATCGATTTTGACAGCCGCCATTAGCTTCACTGAGTCCGTTCCGATGAACGCCCGGTCGAACGCTGACGTCCAATCTGTACAGCGTTTTTATAAAGGGAGCTGGTCAATAACATACCAAATAAATAACCCAGAAACGTAGTTTAAATACCAAAGGATTAGAAAATTACTGTTTAAAAAGACTACGCACCGTACATAAATACGAAATCACGCGACAAAAACTTGAACCTTACTTTACTACTATAGATGCTGGCCTGACCCGTATTAAACACATATCATCTTACAGCTAATTTTATTGGCTATAATTTTAGCTAGGTTTGAAAGGTCTCACTTGATTGGCTCACCCTTCGCTATTCCCGTTTGCAAGAGACACCCCCGCCAGAATCAAGTGCCACGTAGTACAGCAATGGCGCGAGGCCGCCTGTTGGGCGACTTTCCCACCGGGCGTGCTTTTCGAAAACTGCACATCATAAGCTTTTATCGCGCGAAATCATTGAAAATCTACCCCCTTTCAAAACTAATCATAATTTTATCGCGAAATGACAACCGGAGTGCGTTGAAATAGCAAATTAAAAATTGAATGAATTTTACAGTGACCGTGAATTCGTATGGCCGCCATTTTGAATTCTGAACTCCCTACTTAAAGTCTCGTCAAATGATTTCCAATATGGCGTCGGTCATTATCCTCATTAACATATTCATTTTTTTTTCAAATTACAAAAAAAAAATCATAAAAAATAAAAATGAAGATGTGCTGACTTGAAATTTACAAACCTGAGTAAGCTACCCCCTGCGCATCAACACACCAGATATCAAAGCAATCTGACAATAAGTTTTCACGGAGATGATGAAAATGGCATTTTATGAAAAAAAATCATAAAAAATTGAAAATGGCACAGATCAACTTGGCATGAACAAATCTGAATAGCCTCACCCCAGGGAACATGCACACCAAATATCGAAGAATACTGACTGTCACTTCCGGAGAAAATAATGAAAATATAAAAGTTTGACGGACACCTATGATTCACTCTACTCTCTATACTCTATACAACCTATACCTAAAGCTACGCTTTCAGCTTTCGCTGACAGCGGAGCTAACAAAAAACCACAAAAAAAACAACCCACTCTAATGCTGATGCATATAACGATTTGACTATACAAATGGAACTCTTACCCTTCTCACTTCTGACTCGTCATTATCTTGTTACCAAGGCTACACACAGTCACTGGTAGGCAACTTGTAAACAGTAATGTCACAGCTACAGGTCATGACCTTTTACACTAACTTAGAAAGGTTGTACAAAAGAAATGATATTAATCATACCCATGGGCTGTGAACCAAACGTCCCAATACCAGATACTGGGTCTACTTTCATTGATGCTGGCAGTGTAGTTGGCAGATCGTTGCCTTCCAGTTTCTTCTTAATTAGAAACATAGCAATAGAGAATTCCTTCTTGTCCATACGACCATCAGCATTCATATCAGCTAACATCCTACATTGAAGACAATACAATTTCTTATAATCAATACCTATGGCTGTTAAATTAGACATGTTGACCAATAAGAGACATGAAATTTTGATCAATTTCATAATATAAGCGCCAATGGTATTGTAGCATAACTGTTGAAAGTAAACTTTAATTTTCTATTGTGATTATGTGGTATAACTGCTAGGTATATTTCCATATAATTTATGAAGATTTATGCCCTTGCCTATCCATCCATGGTGTTATATCTACAATATACACCATTGTTTAACTGTTGCTATGGCTGTTGTTTTGTTGCTAGCTATATCTGCATACATTTGTGGAATGTTCATTCATTTGGTGGTATAATGTCATTGTTTACCTGTTGCAATGGGTGTGGATGCAAAATCATGCGAATTATACGCACTGGAAATTAATTTTAAGCATATTTAATCGAATGATTCATATCCTGTATGCAACCAATTTTGTTACATTTGCCATGCCCCCTCGACTGATGATACGGCATTGTACTGAGTGAGATCTCGAGAGTTGATTGCTTTTATTTTATAACATGTACCCTGGCCCTGTGACTGTCACAATCAATGTAAAAAAGTACAAGTTGTGGGTGGTAATAAACTCAATAAAAAGAAAATGAAATAGAATGAAGTGGAATACATAGTTTTCAAGCAGGACAGTTATCCGACAAAACTTTCTGCTACGGTGACTCACTAAGATTTTCAAAGGTCAAAGATTGTACTGTGACGACACATGCTACATCTGAACTACTAAACAAAAGGGAAGGGACAGAGGGAAACTTTGTGATCGATACACACTTACATCACGGAAAATCTTCCTTCTGTGCTTTTTAATAAATGAAGCAAATCATAGACACAAAAAAAGAGACCGTTCCGAGACTTTATCACGGCCCAACTATCCATGAACCATTGACTCGCCCACACTGACACCATGTGTTTACATTGCATCATGTGTTGTCTTCAAGTGACGCCTTCTCACCTGATCTCTGTAAGTTGGTATTTTGTATTTTATTTGTGATATAAATGTATTGTTTATTTGTGATATGACAATAAATAAGCAACACAGTTTTTTAATGAAATTTTATCATTTTAACCCAAATGAGATGTTTGGATGTGATTGGAAGTGTGATGTAGAAAATTTATTTGGCTTTAAAATGATACCTAATTTTCAAAGGTTAGGCAATTCTAAGTATTTTTATATCAATTTGATAACATAACACTTACTCATACTTTGATCATGTATATGCTAATGAGGGGCCTAGTGGATAGCATACAGTCCCATGGGGAGAATAGATAGATAGACAGACACAGACAGACACTTTGCCATATAGCACTACTGAACCTTCAGTTCAGTTGTGCTAAAAACTACCTTGATAGTTCTCTGTCTGTCTTCTCAACCCATGAAATCAAAACTTATAGGATGAGATCTTCACTGGACAAAGCAACAGCAATTAGTGAATACAAGAGCTGTTGAACTGAACAGGTCTGAATAAGCTTGTGTTCAGAATCAAGTAAGGTACATGTTGACACAATCTGAAGGTACAAACATCAATACAATGTCTGTAATATTATCATTACATGCCAAGTGAATGTATGGTGGGAAATGGGTTAACAAATTTGTCATTTTGATTATCATCCAGTAAGCGTGACAAAAGTTGCTTACCAAATAAATTGCAATTAAAATATGGAATACTTCTTTTTGTACACTACCCATGACACTCTAACATGTACTTGTGACAGCACTGAAAATCACACTGAAGTTGATAGTAATAATCAATGCAAGTGTACTAAAGGCAAAAGTAAGTCATAATGTGCTTTTCCATACAATCTTCACATAGTACTTACCATATTTTGCCTAATACATCTTGGGGTAATCCTGACTGAAGGAAGAATTGTCTGGCTTGTGCTCCTGTAAAGAAAGGTTACATTTATGTTATCTTTTACGAGACTTGGAAAGTAAGTTGGTATAGATCTACAAAATTGGTAAAGATCTATAAAAATAATGAAAGTGTCATTGGCATTGTAGCACAACTGTTGACAGCACACTTTAATTTTCTGTAATGATTATATGGTCTTGTTGCTAGACATATTTACATAATTTTTTTGAAAATGTATTCCCATGACTTCCCATCCATGGTGTTATATCTGCAACATACACCATCATTTAATGTTACTATGGGCATGGTCTTGTTGCTAGGCATATCTACCAGCGTGCGAAATTAACGCCGATCCTTCGGCCTGAGACCAACAGATTTCCGTTCGGACCGATAGTTTTTCAGAATTACAACAACTTATCGGTCCTTATGACCAATTGAAATTTGTAGTAAATAATAATATTTATTCAAAGATATATCCAATTTGACGTACATGAATCTGATCTTGTGTTACCTATTTCACTCTCAACATCTCGTTCAAGTCAAGCGACACAGAGCTAGCTCGCTACATGTTGTGTTGTCAATGTTGATATCATGTCTACATGACGTAGCATACAGCGTCTATATATGAAATTACGTTACCAACACACGATTGGATGAATTTCTCTAATTATTTGTGTCTTGACTAATCAGAACGTCTTAGACATTGACTCATTTTACGCATTCAGCGCATGAAACTGTTAATGTGTTTGAGACAGTTCCACGTTGTATTTATAAAGTATGTGGTGATATTTAGAAGAAGAAGACGAAACAGACACTGTTTTATTAAAGGCTGGTATTAAAGCCAGTAAATGTTAGCGGGTTTCCCGATCAATTTTAAATACCGGAGTTCCCCATGTTTGTGGCCATGATCAAAACAAACTGACGGAAAACATATAAACTACTCTGAAAATGGCGTTTTAACTAATAAAGAAGGCAGGTACACTACATAAAATATCTTCAGTACGATAGGTTTTTTGTGGTTGTAAAAACAGTAAAAAAATGTACCGGCTCCCTGTAGCGTAGTGGTTAGCATACAGGATTAGCAGTCGGGAGGTCACGGGTTCGAATCCCACTGGAAACAGGGGATTTTTCTGTGACCGACCCAAACCCAGGGTGAGTGTTCTACAGACTCGATGGGTAGGCTGTATCACTCAGCCGTGTCTCACTCACAAGACGAGTGCGAATTTGGGGGGACTCCTGGAGTAATGACTGGAAAAGTAGGGGACGATTACTCACACGGAGCCCGCAGGTGCTATGTTTGCCGGGCCTGGGTGACTCTGGGATAGCCTGTGGACTGACTGGGAAAGCCTTGACAGTTCCACAGCAACGTGATATAGAGCGTGCTACATAGCCCTGTCACGTAGTCCCAAACCCGAATGGATCTCTGTAGCATTTGTGTTTGTTTGTGTGTATTTGTCTGCATAACAGAAAATCGCTGGGAGGAATTCCCAGCACAAAAATTTATTTTAAAAAAAAATTAAAAAAAAAAATTAAAAAAAAAAAAAAACAGTAAAAAAATGCGTAGTCTGATTGTTTTCAATTTGATGCACATGATAATGTATGTCCTGTCATGTTGTAATCAACATATAAATTTAGAAATGTTGCATTTTGTTGCCATTGTTGTATCCGGAAAATTGCTGCATCATGCCAAACACGGGTACATAGTGGATGACACATTACAGTACAGTTACCATATCATGCTCCCACATCAAAAAAACTCGCACTGTAAGACATGTTTAGGCAAAGTTCTCTTCATCATGGTCAGATTACTTACACAGTCAGTCAGAGTCTATACTCAATACACCACGGTAGGGTATACGGGTCAGGCTTCATGGGGGGGGGGGGGGCTTCAGTAGTGTTGTAAAGACTGAAGGCGTGTCACTGTGTGGATGGAAATTTAAATAAAGCGAATACACAGTTTTCAAGAGGGATAGTTATCCGACAAAACTTTCTGCTATGATGAATTTGTGGGTCTACGTTCGCTAAGAGTTGGAAAGCTACATCAGCTGTTGACACAGACGATGAATCTGACTTTGGATTATGTGATTCAGAATTTAGTGAATCGTACAGTGAGGAAGGAGAGGACTGTGATCTCTTAGAGATTGCAGATAATGTAGATTTAATGATTCATTCATCCATATTATCTACAATCTATGGATATGTATTTCTATGGTGGAATGAATACATTCAGTCTCAGACCACTATAGTCTATAGGAACAGATTATGCGAGAATAAATATTCATAGTCTCTGGGTTCATAGTTACAAATGAAAATCTCTACTCACAGAGTCAAAAATTACTTGGTTGTGAATCCAAAATTTACTTCCAAGTAATTTTTTGACTCTGTGAGTCGAAATTTTATGAAATAATAGTGGATAGTAAATAATTCGTTGTACTCTCTTTTACTTTTATCTGAAGATATGTTGTATCATATTAAAGTTCAAAATCATTTAATATGTAAATGGAGGTGGGGGGGGGGGGGTGTAGATACAGGTCGTGAACGCAAACTGCATTGAGTATGGACCAGCAGTTTTTGTTACATGTCGGTCCTTATGACCAGTAGTCATTTTCCCTTAAGTTCACACACTGATATCTACCTACAATTTTGCAATGCTCATTCATTTACCTTCCCATCACCAGTGTTATTTTGCATTATATGTCATTGTTTACCTGCTGTTATGGGCATGGACTTGTTGCTAAGGGCATTTACAAATTTCAAAATGTGTAACTATTGTTATAATTGTAAAAAAAACTATCATTTGACTGTTGCTAATGGCATGGTCATGGTTGCTAGGGCCAATTACATTTTATATAAGTATGACACACTCACAATTTGCAGACTAACAGTAACACTTTCAGAATCATAACCAAATTTCATCCCCAGTAGTTTGAGAGGTAAAGCTCAATACCAAAATCACTTGCATCATCTACAAGACAGACAGGGACTTTACCTTGAACCAACCTGTCGTTTAGTCAGTGTTCTCCCAAGAGGGTTTTCACGTATCGGGCCCTATATCCTTTAATTTCCACCAATACATGATCAGTTGTCGTGTTATGCAATCAGATTGCTTAGGGTTTGGCATGTTGACATTGTTCAACTGTCACTCTGTCAGCTGACACCTTTGTTGTTTTCAATTTATATTCACAATGTTTGTATTGATCCTTCACACATAAGGAGCAAGTAAAACTAAAGAGTTTTTCATTAGTTCAAACAACTATTCAACCCTCTACCACTACCAGACAGATTTCATTGAAGTTTGCTGTCAGTATTGTTTTCGATAGGAATAACATGAGTAAACCTGCTAATGGTAGTGTGATTCACACTACGGGACAAGCTTTTGGTAAATCAAAGGCAAAACCGGCCTATCCGTAATGTCGGTTCGGTCGTAGAAGCATGTCGGACCTGTCAGATTTTCACAACTATAAAATCAAACGATGCCGTGCCATTTTGCTATAAAGTATAAAACTTTGACAAACACATGAAGTTGGCATTCAGTGTCTAGTTAATTTTCTATGACTGAGTAACACCGAGTACGTCTCAACCCAAGAGTGATTTGCATAGTTGGTTTACTCCCATGTGCATTCTTCAATGTCATGAAAAGAGTTGAACAGACTAATGTACATTTCGATAAAGTGGCGATGTTATCTCTGATTATCAGTTTCATATTCAACTTTACTCTGAAAACTTTTAGTTTGTAGTTTGACATTGTAGACTGGTACATCGTACGCTACACTGAAAGCATGGATTTTCCAATATGGCGGTCATGACGTCACAAACTACCGCAAGTTTTTGGATTGAAGATTCCTCAGGAAGTATAGTAAGTCTCGTGTATCACAAAATTTCAGACTAACCTGATGTCTTCAGGTAGCTATACACAAACTTTTCATGTTTCAAAAGTCTAATTTATCTGAGGACATTTAGATTGAAATAATTTCAGCTTTCCTAAGAATAATAATCAGAAACACTGGTTTAAAAACTGTTGAGTTTCTTATTGTGCTAATATTTTGTAGTAATAAATTGGCCTTTCCTTTTACTATATGTACTACTTGTTTGTTATTATGATGTACTTTGATTTTATCATTCAGTCAGTTACTCACAAATATAATTATTTTGTCATGTAAATGTATGCTAATGAGTCAATGTCTTATCAACAAATCCTGGGGAGAACACTGTCAGTGTTAAAGTTAGGTGACAATGTTACCAAGCAACCTGACAGAGAGATTAATTCCAGTGCCATTCACACACACTTGTTACATTATCTTAAGTTACCCAATAAAAATGTTAAGGGTTTAATGAGATCAATAAAATAATCATTTCTGTACACTCCAAAGAACTAAATATTCCTACAGACACATCACAAAAAATATCTGAAAAGTTTGTAAGGCACCCCAATTTTTTTTTCATCAAATTGATTGGCATGATTAGGTTTATCTTTTATCAAATTATTTCAAAAAGTCAAAACAGGGAAATAGCAAAACATTTTTTTTTTTTTTTTTTTTTTAAATGTGTCAAAAAAAATTCATTTTTGATTATTAATCTTGAAATAAAACACAAATATTCCTATTATTTGACATCAATGTAAGCGCCATATTATTAAGAGAGCAAAATGACCTGAAAAAATTATATTCATCCAAAATTGACATTGCCAGGGATTCATTTATTGACATATGCTTTTCTTGAACGAAACCAGTACAATGAAACTCAAGAGGACACCCTCCTTCAAAATCCCATTTTTTTCCCAAAAATATAAATCTCCCATCATGGTCTACCACTGGTACAAATTTGAAAGTGATCCGACGACTTTTAAAGTCTTTTAAAGTGTTTCACCTTAACCCTATGAGCCCCCACTGACCCCTTGATACAAATTATCACTTTCTCTCCATTGCTAATTTGCATATGAATACCTTAGAATCCCAAAACTTTCTTACTTTCACTGCTGATCTGACTGGTATCACACATCAAGGAGAAAAAACAAGGCAAATGTTTCTTTCAGTGTGAAATAAAATATTTTATTCCAATTCATATCTTTTCCTGTCATTTTTGTTTTACTATAATTCATCTTCAAAATACATTTTATGCACAGATTTAGTTATACATTTACTGCAGGAGGCTGCCATGATAATATCTAAATTTATCATAAAACATAAATTCCTACATAAATAAACTCCACACAATTTATGACCATACACAGTTTCAACAGTGTAATAATCTTGAAGTTTGGGTAGTTTGGATTGCCATCTGGATAATCATACCAAAGTATGCATGGAGTTCTTTACGGTTAGTGTTATACCACTGTGCATCATATCCCCGCTGATCTAGTTTGAATTCCGCGTAGTTGTTTGTTTCCCGTACTAACAAATCCACAAAGTCGTCAGTGAAAAAAAGTTCAAAGAAATCAACTGGTTGGCCAGAAAAATTAACATTATGAGTTGGCCCTGAAAGTTCATCATGAAAGTCTGGAATTCCAATTTCTTCGACTTCATTGGTCCACTGTAGTTCCATTGCTACCGGTGTGTCATTGTTGTCATCGGCGCCATCGAAATCCCCAGGTTGCCTGCTAGCAGGCGGATGAGTTCACCCGGAACAATGTCACTGTCGTCGTCGCAGTTGCTCCCTTCCAACTCATGTCTTCATTAATTTCTTCTAACGTAAAACCTTCAAATTCAGTGTCAGAATCAGGCCCATTGATGATATTACATAAAATGTCATGGGGACTGACTGCGGATGGAATGTTGACACGATCATCTGTCTGATTTTGACAGCCGTCACACAACTAGCTCCAACTTCCGTACCATTTCTAGTGTTTACATTCATTATTTCACTTCAGAGAAGCCGACAGGATATTAGTTTCACAAAAGGGTTAAAGTTTAACTCAAAACAGCTTCAAAGTACTTTGAATATGAAAGGGTGAACTTTTAGTTGACCTGTGAACCTATTTGTATAACACAGCAATGGAAATGGAAATGGCAACGCAATATACAGGCTTGCCAACGAAAATAATTTCCCGCCCAAACTACACTTCATCTGATTGGTTCATTGATACTTTTTTAGGTTCCCAAGCAACTTAATTTCATCATCAAAAAAAAGTGCACAAATAAGATTATGGGTACAGTGTAATCAACTGTTTTGATGACGTATTACATGTTGGGCCATTTGAATCCTAAATGGGATTTGAATCATTGAGGGCGCTAGGCCGTCTCAGGCTGATAGGGGATCTCAGTGGGTGGGAAATGGAGGCGGTTTCATTCCGAATTGAGTGTCAAAGGGTTAACACGTATGCAATTGTTGTACCCTAGATGTAATTTCATTTCATTGTAGTCATATTTCATTGAAGCATTCATTTTACACTGTATTTATGATTATTTCACTAATTAAATATCACTTGAACTCTATCTATAACTGAAATTTAGTAAGGCTCTCTACTGTGTGGTGAACAACAATTTTGCATGGGTGATGGAGACTAGCCAAGATATTTATCGTTGCCTTTTTTGGCAATTAAACTTACCATATTATGATTTTTTAATCATATCTGAACAAATGTTGGAGATTTTTTGAGTCTTGTAAATTGCATAGCAGAGGTCATGACACAGGTCAAAAAATGGCACATTTTACCTCCTTAAATTCGGACCTCTAACTTCATTATTCTGTAAGTTAGTATTATACGTTATACATACAGACTGTGCCTTGACAAAAATTAATCTTTCATCTTATCAAAGCTCTGTGGAAAATAAAAAGAGAATTTTGAAGTATTACATAGATTTCACCAAAAAATAATGCTGTCGACATGTCAGTGCAGTGATGTGTTCCACATGGGCGCTCACCATACCACGGTTGATCATCATCTGTGCACTCCATGTCCGATATTCTTTTCACTAAACTTAGCAACATTATATAATCAATCGTTACTGTAGCAGTCAATCAAATAAAAAAAAATATTGCTGACTAAAAAAATAGTTTAGGGTGGGCAATGAAAACTAGGTGGGGCCAGGCAACCGTGACCAAACAATTGTTTTTTAGACTAAATTTTGTCATCTATGAATCAATACTATGGATTGGGATTATGTATCTAAAATAACAATTGTACAGTTTTTCATTTCATGCATACTTTAATACAAGCAATTTTACAGGCTGAAATTTAATTCATTATTTCATATAAAAGTCTAAGTCACTCATCCACTTCTACGATTGTAGACACAATAGACACGCATGTACTGTTGAGATTCATAAATGTGTTTATTTTTCAAATTGCTAGATAAATCTTAAGGAAACACAGTAGTGATATTTACATTTTACAAGATATCAAATTGTCTACTAAACACACCACCTTGAACATTCCTAGCATTGGGACGATTATTATGCAAATCAAAATGCTCATACAATATTTCTACTTTAACTTCAAAAGTTTGACATTTACTATGAAAAAGACAGTGGTGTGTGTAAACCTGTAAGTAAACAAAATGAAATCTACAAATCTCTTAACTTGGAAACTGTTCAGATCTGAAGCAGAACTTCACATGTCAAATAAGCAAGAGAAAACGAACAAGAAAGGCAAATCGTTTGTTCAAATTTACATTATTGTAAAAATTACTTGATACTGTAGTGCTAATCGTTATTTGACAGTCTGGTAGTAACATACAATGTGTTGTGTTAGAGTCCCACTTGATGGACATCTACCTGCGTTTTAGATGATACAATCTATAATGACAAGTTTTCTTGACAGCCGACCAAAATGTGTAGGCAGGGCACTTATCGCAGACACCTAGATCCAGTTTCTGAAACTTTGGCACGTGTATGTTCTGGGGTGATGTAATAGTCGTATACCAGAAGTTACATCTATAAATGTGACAAAATAGCCATTGTACTGGGTACTTGGTATTGGTGCTGGAAGGCCTGCATGAATTGCAGCAACAGGCTGGGTAGCTTTCACTGGATTATTAGAACAATGATCACATGTATCATTTGTACATTTGCAAAATTTTTAAAGATCCACTACGCTTTTCCACATGCTGAAAGAACATCCTCACTTCTCTTTAAATGTCTGCATTTTCTGGGCAGTTGAACTCTTTCGCATGACCATTCTGAATTATATCATTTACACATTCGTAGTCTTCAAAGAGAGAGACCAGTTCATCGCCACACTTATCACAGGTTACTGTAACACCTACAACACAAAGAACAACACCATCTAAAATACAACAAAACTGGGGATGTCATGAATACAAGTTCTCTTTACTTTGAACTCATTCGACCTATAATTAAGGCGCCCTCAAACACACTTTGATCCTATTTAGATTCTTTCATTTACTATTACGTAACATACTTAAGTTTACTTAGTAGAGACAAAGGCTTTTTAACTTGAACGCGGACCATTTCACGCTCAATCAAAGCAGGACTTAGAGCCCAAACGATGTAAGTCACTTTCTATTTATCATATAATACTTATTACTGATGAATGTGACATTATACAAGAAGAAGATTGATCCAGTATTTATCACCTTTCATGTGTTTTTAGTCAAGGTTCTTACACGAAGTCCACATTATATATATATATATGGTATCGCGGGACAACTTTCGTCTTCAATTTTTACATAAGCAAACAAATATAATCTCGAGAATAAGTTGATCCATTTCTGAAAGCTAGAAATATAATCTAAAGACAAGTTTTCATTTTCCAAAAGCAAAAAATATTATGTTGGGATCTCGGGAAAACTTTCGTTTTTGATTTTTATGAAAGCAAACGAATATAATCTCGAGAATAAAATGATAATTTTCTGAAATTTAGAAATGTAATCACGAGATAACATTTTGTTTTCCCCGCAGCAAAAATATCATCTTGGTAACTCGGGACAACTGTCGTTTTCGATTTTTACGAAAGCAAACAAATATAATCTCGAGAATAAATTGATCGTTTTCTGAAAGCAAAAATTATTATTTTAGGATCTTGGGACAACTTCGTATTCCTAAATCAAGATACGTTGTCGATTTCCCAAAAGTAAATGAATTTAATGGTGAGATAAGTTGATCATTTTTCGAACACTAGAAATATAATCTAAAGACAAGTTTTCATTTTCGAAAGCAAACAATATTATCTTGGGATCTCAGGACAACTTTCATTTCCGCTTGGACGAAAACAAACGAAAATATTCTCGAGAATAAATTGATCGTCTCCTGAAAGCTAGAAATGTAATTCCGAGATAACTTTTTGTTTTCCGAAGCAAAAAATATTATCTTGGTATCTAGGGACAATTTCTTTTTCGATTTTATTGACAGCAAATGAATATATCTCGAGAACCAGTTGATAAATTTTTAGAATCTAGAAATGTAACTCCGAGATAATTATTTCGGGATCTCAGGACAACTCTTTTGTTTTCCATTATCTGAAAGCAAACAAATATAATCTCAAAAACATTTTTCTGAAAGCAAAACATTTTATCTTGGGATCTTGAGACAACTTTTTTGTTTTCCGAAACACTTTGGGATGTTGTGACTTCTTTTTTTTTTGGAAATAGTGAAAGGAAAGAACTTATGACATACCTTTTCCTCCTTATCTCAACACTCTTTATCAGTCAGGTTTCTCCTTTGTGCATATGGTGTTGTGTCTTCTCCAGGCAATTTATCAGGCAGAATGACGCCTGCCAAATGTTTGGATAGAGTGGCCCACCCATACACTACACTATCATATTATATGCGCTGTAACCTGGGCAATAAGATTTCAGAATCAGAGCATCTAAGTTCAAATCCCTCCTAAGTCTCATATAAAAAAATGCATTTCTAACAAAGTTTGTGTTGAAGTCGGAACCACTGTCAATCACCCCACATATTATCGGTTGCCAATTTTTGCGAATAATATTTGCCAAGTCTGTTACATTGGCAACAATACATGATGGCCGGAAATCTTCGACTCTGTTGTCAACTAACAGGGGCAAATTGCGTCCATAATTGTAGTGTTATCATCCAAGGTCATCTACCGTCATGGCTGGGTCGGTTTCTTGTTGTTTGATCATGTATCCATTTCTGGTGATGAGATAACTGGGGGGGAAGGGGGGGGGGGGAGGTTGGAAAGTCATGGTCTGGTACCATTGGCCCGTCAGCAAGGGCAAATATCCGTGCACTCTTTACATGTCTTGAGACTGCAGTTACGCCAATTTTGACTTTATTCATGCTGTCACATGAGATGGCCAGTGAACTGTCAGTGTTGTGCTGCAAATTCCACAATATATCTCACTTGGGTAATGGTCATTCTCGTCCACTTTCTGAGTGTCATTTCGGATAGTAATGGCTTTGGCATCAATATCGGTGGCCTGGTATGTGGAAGCTTTGAAACACTTGTTGGGTGCAACCATCCATCAGGAAATGGTACTGTGCTGACACCGTGCTCCTTTAACTTTGAGTCAGTTTCATAGAGTTGTTGCTGAATTTGATTCACTGTCACACCACAGTTGACAGTCGTTTCATGTCTTCACTGATGAGCCTTAAAGCCACTGCTTTCTATAAAGGCAGCTGCATCCTTTATCGCCGAGGGAAATAATTCAGAGGTCTTTGGTCTCCCGGCACCTTCTTTCTTATCTCACGACCCTGCTTTGGTTTGGTGAACTCTTGATTGTCGACAACTGGCGTAAACGTAAGTTTGTTATAAGGCATGACATTGAAAATGAGATCAGGACCCAGAAAAGGGCCGACAGGGAACACATTCCTGTAAAGTCTGATTTCTGTTAAGCTACATGACGTAGGTAAGACATGTTGACAGTTCGAAAGCTATAGATTGAATGACAACTTTGAAAAAATACCGCCAATGGCGTTGTAGCACAACTGTACAGTTTTTTAAAATGTTTATCCATATGGTAGTCCATGCTAACAAGAAGTGTTCATTTGTTGAATGACTATCCAGTTGCCTATCCAACCATGTTGCTATCTTTACGATATATGCTATCATTGTTGCTAGGCATATTTACATACATTTTTTGAATGTTTATTCAATTGTCTATTAATCCCTGTTGTTATCTTTGCAATATATGTGATCATTTGGCTGTTGCTATGGGCGTGGTCTTGTTGCTAGGCACATTTACATACATTTTTTGAATGTTTATACATTTGTCTTTCTATTGCTGTTGTTATCTTTGCAATATACGTGATTTGGCTGTTGCTATGGGCGCGGTTTTGTTGCTAGGCAAATTTACATACATTTTTGGAATGTTTATTCAATTGTCTATTAATCCCTGTTGTTATCTTTGTGAAATACATGACCGTTTGGCTGTTGCTATGGGCGTGGTCATGGTTGCTAGGGTATTTGCATACATTTTTTGAATGTTTACTCATTTGCCTACCAGATGATGTTGTTATTTGACCCAAATATACAGCCATTTGGTTGTTGCTAAGGGCGTGGTCATGGTCGCTAGGGCCAATTTTCTCAAAATGTTTTGGAGAAAGTCTGCAGAATAACACTTTCAGAAACATCTCACCAAGTTTCAGACTCGGTGACCAAGTACTTTTTGAGATACCTAATTTGCATATCACTCATGGAATCATTGTATGCTTAATATTTTTTCATCCATACATCCCTAGATGCATTCCCATTAAATTTCAGCCCAATCTGATCAGTAGTTTTGGAATTATAGATTTTTAACCAAAAAGACACATTTTTAGCCCTAATTTGCATATCACTGAAGGAATCATCATGTCATGAACAAATCTTACTTTACACCGCCTTAACAATGTTCCCACAAAATGTTGCACCAATCTGCCCAGTAGTTTCTGAGTTTAAGTTTTTTGACCAAAAATCACATTTTTTGACCCAAATCACACACCTGTGATGCGATCATTTTGATTTGAACAATTTCCCAACTAGACACCCAAGGTAATGGACCCACTAAATATCATGGCAATCGGTTCAGCGGTTTTTGACTTTTAAGTTGTTTACACACACACACACACACACACACATCCACACACACACACACAGACAGACAGACAGACAGACGCCGGGCGATCCCTATAGCACTACTGAACCTCAGTTCAGTTGTGCTAAAAAGTATGTGTGAAAGTGACTTGTACAGGAAAGAAAGTCTTGTGTTTCATTTTTTTGCATAATAGGATGAGGAAGACTGTGTAAATGATCGTTGTTTGGACTCATCAATAACGGTTAATAGGTGTTTACTTTTTATTGACTACAAGCTAAAGGTTCATGAATATGTGTCAAGACTTATGAATATTCACCATAGTACATAGTAACTACTCATAGCTACTTGTTTTTACTTGTTAGGACGCGTAATTACAATGTTTTTGATTTTGAAGTTGCCCCTTAGTAGTGTTGGAACTTTATATTTTTACTATTTTAGCCCTAATTTGCATATCACTGATAGGATCATCACGTCAATTCTTAATAAGAACGTTCCAACCAAATTCCAGCCTAATCTGCTCAGTAGTGTTTTTTTGACCCAAATCACACACTGGTGGTGAAATCATTTTGATTTTAACAAGTTCCAAACTAGTCACTAAAGGTAATACACCAATCAAATATCATGGCAATCGGTCCAGTGGTTTTGACTTTAAGTTGTTTACACACACACACATCCACATTTATATTATCATTATTATGTAAGTACTTTGGCCCTACATTTGTGATTTTTTGAAGTACTACAGTACAGCCCAAACGCAGCTTTCCGACTTTGCTAGCCTTACGTTAGCCCGGTGCTAACCCTGGGCCACGAAGGCCTTGTAGGTGTTAATCGCCCCATTGATCGGCACTATAGCTGGGCCATGAAGGCCTTGCAATGTGTTAATTGACCCCATTGACCGGCGCTACCTTGCGCCAACGCAAAACAAAGCAATGGCGCACTGATAAGAACAGTATTCATGAAGTAGACAATAGACACGTCGTCGTCAGCAAGGTGAGTGGTATTATTTTGTTATGAATGATTATTATAACTTTTCTATTATAACTAAAAAACCTTATTATTAGCAAAAATGAAAGAAAAAATAGCTGAGTGTGTTTCCTGAATAAAAATAAAAATAAGAAAGAAATGTGAGAAAAAAAAATGTTTTGACTCATTTTGCAAATAAACTATTTTCAACACAACACAACACAACACAACACAACACAACACAATGGTTGTCTGCACTCCAAACTTGATGCATGTGATATCAAAGTTGATACATTTTGTGTACATTTATGTGCATTGTCTGTTTTGTTACCAACACTCGCAACAGTGCGCTAGTGCTGTCACAACCTAAAACTAAATCAGTAGTCTACTTGCCGCCCAGACTTATTGTACTTAGCTGAACAGCAAGGATCAAAAACCGTCGAAGTCCTGGGGGATATTTTTTGATTGGTCTCTTTTGCTTTTTCTCACAAGAGTTTTTTATGACGGCCTTACAGTAGCTGGCGATTTTGTACATGTTACAGGGTCGGCGTTAATTTCGAGCCCTGCCCAGTGATCCGGCACAGCCTGGCGAGACATTAGAATTGGGGTTAATCAAATTTAAGAATATTAAGAAATTAAGAAATTACACAGGTCCAGCTAGAATAGATGCAGCTTTCCCGACTAATGTCTCTCTGTTAGTAATAAAACGTGATTTTACTTTTCTATTTCAGCTTACCCTGAATAACAGTATCGTAACAATTTCTTCACACTATGGACTGTGTAATGACCCAATCGTACACAATGTTATTTGACAGTTTTAAAGGGGAAAGTGATTGTCCTGTGTTCATGAAAATGGATCACAACAACAGGGAAAAAATGAATGTCCGCTGTTCAAGGAGGGATCACTAAATTTGGTTAAACTGGATCGTACAAGCAACGATGTCGATGTGTATTCATGGAACAGTATGACAGAACTATACTAAAATACACAGTTACAAAATGTATCTGAATAAGACTAATAAAAAACATTTTATTATCTCTGCAAAACATTTTTTCAACGGGAAACTGTATTTACCAGTCCTCGTACTTTTAATAGTATCTTCACGCTGTTTCTGTGGTTTTATTCACTCCTTTCTGCATATTGACACTCAGTTATTAAAACAAGCACTGCACCACATTCTTTCAACCCGAAATTGTATTTACCAGTCCTCGTACTTTTAATAGTATCTTCACGCTGTTTCTGTGGTTTTATTCACTCCTTTCTGCATATTGACACTCAGTTATTAAAACAGGCACTGCACAATGATGGCGAAGAGCATTGACCTTGACGGCTTTCAGGTGTTTCAAGTAAATAAATGTACAAATCTCTCCAAAATAACTAAAACAAGTCATTGAGAATGACATAGTCCCCGCTATGATTGGGTTTTAAGGAATTATCACTCTGATCACGCAACAACACTTGTGAACCTAAATCAAACAGACTTAGATATGTTGTGTCTGCTTGTTGGACATGGAACACGCCTACAACAATAAAGGATGGGTCGGGTATGGGGGATTGTATCACGACGAAAATGATATGCACATGTACATTGTATGTCATAGAACACTGTCCTAATACCAACTTTGAATGAGATCTGTTCAAGCATGTCTGAGTTATGGCTTTAGACAGGGAAAATTTGCAAACAAAATGGATGCTAGGCGGCCATATTGGATCGTATCATGAAACAAATTGACATGCATATGTATGCCATTGTATGTTGCCCCTGTACCAAGTTTGAAAAAAATCGATCCAGGCATCTCCAAGAAACGGCTGCGAACGGACGGACAGAACCCAATCCATAAGTCCCCGTCCCGGACTTCGTCCGGCGGGGACTAACTATTGCTTTTTGACGAAAGGCAATTACCAACGTCGGTCAACATACACCTATGAAATTTAACAACACAAAGTTTACAGAATCTCGATAATAACTAGCAACCCAGGGTTTGTCAATTCAAAAAAAACAAAACAAATTTCTGTGACGTACGTAACAACCCATGGTTAGTCGGTAATTCTTGGTGGTATATTTTGCATGTACCAATGTTGATTTCAATCCCAATTTACATTTTCATTTTCATTTGTACATCCTTTTTCTCGAGTCAATTCTTTTCAGAATTGGAAGGATAGTGAACTCATATATTGTGGAGAGTTTACCTGTGTTGATTACGGTAGACTGGTGGCTGAATGTGTTATTATTATTAATGAGGTCAACAATAGCATATGAACAATAGACGATTTTCAAGAGTTGCGTTAGCTCCTGAAGTCTTTTGTGTTGTGCCACTGCATTAACACTCTCCATTGTGAATGTAGCGTTAGCACTGGGTTAGCCTGTCGCTAGCGCAGGGTTAGCTATTCAGAAAGCTGCGTTTGGGCTGTACTGTAGGTAAAGGTTAGTTGACAACAAGCGACCTATCGGTCAGAATAGCTCCGCTGTTTTTTTTTTAATTTAATTTTTTATTTTGGTGACATGTAGAAGTGGTTCAGGTCTTCAGCTCTTCGAGTCACTATGCAGTTTTGTTTTAGCGATGCAATAAAGTGGTTAGTGGTTTCATATGATGTCTCACTATAAAACACATTTTACACAGAAGTTGGTAATGTATTGTACTTTTATACCATAGTCACCATTTTATAACAAAAATCTACTGTTATGAAAAATTGCACAAAATCTCAGAAAAAAATGACTGGGAAATGCACACAAGAAAAAGAAAAAAAGAGGATTTTGAGGTTGGCTATAAGTAATTCCAGTGTCTTACAGCTGTAACCCTGGAAAATTTTAATGAAGAATGAAATAAACTAGGGATCTAAAATAATTTTGAGGCAATTTGAATTTCAATTTTCTAACAAATTTACAAAGTCAACAACATTCAACTTGTTCTAGTTGTGGTAGATATATATAGGGAAGAAATGTATTAATCGCCATCTTAGTTTCCGTACGGCGACAATCTCAAGTACCCGGAAGAGAGTCATTCTCAGCCATACGTTACAGTGGTAACACTCGTTCATGTTCGGTTACCTTTCACAAAGAAAACACAACGAAATGGTTGAAATGATCTTTTTTTAATTTCTTTTCATCACAACAACAAAATCTGCGTGATCAAAAGTGTTGTAAACTAAACCAAAAAGAATTATCGGACTGGCTAAACTTCCCGATGAACAGGAAGGTCCTACTACTTCCAAGTAAGCCTCGATAGTACTATAGTACGTGAGAAAATCGTCTCAAACTAGCGATACAACTTTCAAAATATAACTTGACATGTCTTCATTTGTTAGAGTTATACAATTCAAGACGGGTTTTCACTCGAAAACAACAATTCTGTGAATAATGACACTCTGAACGCAGCGATTTCTCGGACGATGTTACCACTGTAACGTATGGCTGACAACGACTTGCTTCCGGGTTAGTCCCTCGTGCATACGGGTGGATTGTCGGCGATTAATACATACATGTACATCGTCTGATATTTTAATTCACAGTGTTTTTTGTTACCGGCGCCTGTCAGCAGACTCTGCCATTTTTTTCATCATTCCATTGTATTTAAACCTTGTACTTGACATTTCGCAATATTTATAATTCTCAACAAAATACCTCAACATGCCTCACTTCGCTCGTACTCAAAGCAGCCCCGCACGTAGTCCTGCTTGCATACGGAGGAATTCGGGACTCGATTCTGACAATTGTCCCTCCCCCTCCGGTGTTTAGAGTCAAGTCAGTAATACCATGGATCCATGGTAATACAGACTCGTGCACCCGAGGACTCCCCCGCGCGGTATGATCACTGACACTGATGACATGATGAGAGAGAACCTTTTCGGATTTACATGTAAAACGGGGAAAGATACGTAAAACATAATGCAAAGTCTGAAGCCAAATTAAAGTTGTAATTATTTTAATTATTTTTACTTGCCAAATATTTGCATTTTGGAAAGGCAAGACACGTTCATGTCGTTTAACTTTACATGTGACCTGTCGGCCATATTTAAACTTCAACCGCATGCCTGGCATGCCCTTCCTTACGCAAGTTGTCTGAATTCTGGTTCACTGTCATTCCAAATTGCACGACAATATAGAATTAACCACAAGTTACATGTTATCTGAAAACATCACACTTTTATAGTGGGTCTGAAGTGTGATTTTAGTGAGTACTAAGAACGTCCTGTGTTGATACTCAAGATGCTTGCTGTGGAAAATCGCTCGGTCGAATGAGGTCACCTTCAGCTTCTGGTCGAATCAGGATAGAGTATGCAAATGAGGATGTTGCGGACTGGCTGATTATGTAGAAGGATGCAGAATTGGATTTGAAGTTTACAACCCTGTTTCGAACAAACGCTTGTCATTTGGGCGCCCAATGCGTAGAATTATGACTATAGCACATATTACATTGCTTGTTTGACGTCAATAGTGTCTTTTGAAAAGTGGCAGTTTACTTAAAGTCTCGTCGACTGATTTCCAATATGGCGTCGGTCATTATGCTCATTAACATATTCATTTTTTTTTCAAATTACAAAAAAAAAATCATAAAAAATAAAAATGAGGATGTGCTGACTTGAAATTAACAAATCTGAGTAAGCTACCCCCTGCGCATCAACACGCCAGATATCAAAGCAATCTAATAAGAGGTTTTCAAGGAGTTGATGAAAATGACATTTTATGAAAAAAAATCATAAAAAATTGAAAATGGCACAGATCAACTTGGCATGAACAAATCTGAATAGCCTCCCCCCAGGGAACATGCACACCAAATATCGAAGAATTCCGACTGTCACTTATGGAGTAGATAGTAAAAATATAAAAGTTTGACGGACACCTATGATTCACTCTACTCTCTATACCTCAATACCCACCTATACCTAAAGCTACGCTTTCAGCTTTCGCTGCCAGCGGAGCTAAAAAAGGTTGTTAAAAGTCATTTTTGCTATTCTCAATACAGGAAAACTTGCTGGCGTTCATCCTCACTCGACTTCACATCCCCCAATACAGTACATGTACTACATGTTGTATGATACCACCATATTTTTCACTGAAATTGGCATCTCTAATGTGAAATATAAACAAAATTCAAACCTTCGTTTCATTGCTAATACGCACTGGAAAGTTTACATACTTCATGGTAAGCATGATACATGTGACGTCTATATTATGATTCTATACAGCACATTTACGGTGACATCCTTGTGTAACACTCAAGAATTTCACAAGGTATGTCACACTGAAGTCAATTTCCATGATGGACCCAAATGCAATGGCCCTCTCTAGGGCAATGAATTCCACAATATGCTGACATTCAGATGGAACCAAATGCAATAGCCCTCTCTCGGGCAATGAATTCCACAAAATGCTGTGTTTTACTTACCGGTTATAAAACCACTGACTGGCCTAAGTTGAAAGAACTGTGCATCATGCTTAGTTCTGTCGTCTGCACTGATTCTCCAAGCTGTTATAAAATATAATCATATTGTATATTATATTGGGTTCAGGTATATGCAAATGCCTGCTTAGTTATTCCTCTGACTGGGTGGAGCAAATTTGTCTAACTGTGCACAATAGTTCGCTGAAGTATTCTCAATAGGTCTACCTATATGTAACTGTAACCAGTACTAAAATAGTAGGCATATATGTACAGTTGTTAGTCTATCTGCTAGACCTCGGATGTTCTTCCGATACAATACGACACACGACCGAACATCGCTATCGAGGATGGAACATCCAAGGTCTAGCAAATGTCATCTCTGCAGTTCAGGATATAAATAACTGCCAATCAGAGAACTGCATTAGCGACAAGCACAAGCAGAGGACAATGGCTAATTTTGCATGCATATTCATCTTAAGGAGGGGCTTGTAAAAACAACCACTAATGCATTAACTGAAATGTGTGAATGACAACATCTACACACTCATCAAACTCACAATTACCATAAACTGATAAGACACAGTAATGACGTAAATGTGTTTGTCATTACCTGCATGCAGAGATTGAATATATTAAAGTATATAATGCATGCATGAGCCAACCCATCGCTTAAAGGCCAAGGTCCAAACAGGCTATGTGCCCACGCTACGGAAGTAGGTTTGCGCATGTGCAACGGAATACGTTTGTTTATCTGGGAGGAGCATTTGGTAAATCCGACCCAAGTAGTTCATCATATTAGTGGCTGTTCACACATATTGGTTACATGTAGTTCTTGCCTAATCCGAAGAGTCCCTTGATATATTTTTTTTTCAAGTCTAGTGGCAGTGTTTCTGCTACGTTTTTTTCCGGTGCGTACGTACGGCCAGACACCCAGTCTGGGTGAAACACGTATTTCTATAAACTTATACATACAAATTATAACCCGAAAAATTATATTTTGAGGGACCTGTTCTAACACGATCCAAACATTACACAGTGACAATTTGTATCATTGAAATTGTAAACTGAAATTCTTGGGTACGAACAAACTTACTTACTTGTATCATTTGTACAAGGTACTAGATTACAGTTGCACACGTACACACAAGCGTCGGCATTTGGTCGATCGTTACCACACCAAAATCGTTAGATAGATGAGAATTTTTTTTACAGATTACATGTAGGTCGTGTTTTGACAACATAATCGTGAAAACTTCAAAATTAACTTCACAAGTATCGCACGGGTCAGAGCGGACTAAGCTTTGCACTTCCATACTTACTGTACACTAGGTAGCTAGCTACGTGCGATCTCGAGTTTGGTAGAAATGTCATCGATGTTCCCGTTATTTTCCTTCCATGTTCTAATTCTTTGAAAGTATCTGTTATGGCTGTTTTATGATTGATTAAACTTGTATTTCCATACCCAATGTCCCATCTCAGAAAACAGTCAATAAAATCACAAACATGTGCTTCTCCGAGTTATTCCGATGTGTACGAGTACCACCCCAGCTATTTCAAAACAAAAGCATAAATGCATATGTCGTGATAGGGTGAGTACAGACTCTTGTTTGGTCTCCGCTCTGTCTTCGTGCGTATGTTTGACTACGATGTCAGTCGATGTCATTTACATGACGAGGATTATTGCTGGATAGTGCCAAAACATATGGAAACGATTTTTGAGAAATCTGGAAAGAATTTAATACGATTTTTCAACTTTCAAATTTGAATGAAACAAATATTTATGATGCCTCCATGATTGTACTTGTATTCTTGTCAGTTCGCGTTACGTTCATCTCCACAACATGCACAGAGCTAGAGATCGTAGAGAACAGTCGACTGGTATAGGAACTAGACTAGGCAGTGATGTATGATCTATGTGTACAACATAGACAGTTGTCCTTGAAATTTGATGACAACACAACTCAAATCGCTACCACAGAAAACTACCGTCGCGATGTCCACCGTAACAAGTAAATTAGTGAGGTTGAAATCTTTGTCGCATGATTTCGTATTTATGTACGGATGCGTAGTCTTTCTAGACAGTAATTTTTAGATCAGTTAGTATTTAAACTACGTTTCTGAGTTAATTATTCGGTATGTTATTGACGAGCTCCTTTTGTAAAAACGCTGTACAAATTGAATGTCAGCGTTCGCCCGGCCACGTTCAACGGAATGAAGCTCAATCATAACAATGGTGGCTGTCAAAATCGAAGACGCAATTTGACCGTGTTGTTATTTCAGTGAGTTTATTCAGCAAGAAAACAACGTGTTCTATGTTTTTGTACTTCCTACATGATGTGATGATCGTATTTTTTACCGGTACAACTTACAGCCTACAATGAAACCATGGTATTCATACTGCTAACTTAGCTAGTAACACTGACACGATTCCGTGTTCCGTGTTCGTGTTTTGGGGGACATTTCTGAATACACGAAACCAGTTATTGAATGTGTAGTGGATATTGATATTCAGTTTGAAAAATTAAAATCCTGAACTTTATTTTGCGAATGGTTTTGTCATTTCTTAGTAATCACGTTTAACGTTTATGTCAACCCGGGAGTACATAGACATGAAAATAGACGAAGTGACTTGTACATGTAATTAGTAACGAAATTTTACTCTAACTGCTGGTAACCTTCAAATTTATTTATTTTTATGTTGTAAATACATTCTAATATGCACTGAGGACAACACTATAAAGACTTGCTCTATGGGAAGGTAATTTTTTGTCTTTTAAAAATGCAATAGTTAGATCAATGTGTACCAGAAATGTTATGTAGTATTTAAGCTAGAAATAAGACCACATCATACCTTATTATCCCCCCCCCCCCAATTAAGACAAACTACTCACAGAAAGCAAAAAAAAGAAGCTCCAAAACATAAAAAAGAGAACAAAATTACAGTAAGGAGTTGATGATGCACAAACAACTACAAAGAAATAGACAGTTCAATTACAACACAGGGTTTGAAATAAATATGGGGTTTGGATTTGGAAAAGTGAATTAGAAGTAGAGCAAATACTAAGATACTAAGAGAGATGAAGAGCCCAAGTGAACAAGTGAAAGCACTTAAAGACAGGACCACCAAATTTTTTGCAGGACTACTACGTTATCAATTTTACTAGTCCTGTGAGATAGTGACTTTTTTACTCCAGTGTCGAACCCTGCCGTGTCAGGCTTATAACGGTTGCATGGCTTCATACGGTACGGACTTACGGTTCGCGACTTGAACATGCTTCCCTACTGTACAAACAATAACAAGCAGAAATATTACTTTACTTATTATGGTTACTTCATTTTAACTATTTCGCTTTATTGTTGGATCATGAATGCTAACTTGGGCCCATTAGAATTTCTGAATGGCCCATTGAAATTGAAAATGGCCCATTCATTTTTGCTGGAATGGGGCCATTGTCACACAGACTCTTTTGTTCGCTTGTATTGTTCAAGAGCAGACAGTCAGCTTAACCCTTTCACCACCAATTCCCGCTATTGCGGGAACGCGCTAGGGCGCCCACCAATTCCCGCTATTGCGGGAACGCCAAAGTTCATTCACCTACCTCGCCGTTAAGCCGTTTAACGGCAGCTATTGCTGCAAAATTTGATGCAATAACTAGTTCCACACATGCGTATTAGCCTTGTTTATCTACACAGCCATTTTGAAAGCATGACAGTGAACGGTATCTGGAGTACGATCAAAATGACGAGCGATCGTAATTTTTTGTGCGTTTTTCGCTCACGAAATCGAATTTCAACATGGCGGAAGTAATTAACGGCTCTCATAACATGGCCTACGATATAAATTATGTCACTATCTTTGGATATTTCGACAGAATTTGACTTGAAATACATCGTTGAATACAAGTATTTAGCTATGGGAACACGTTGTACTTGTATGTAAGCATCAAATTCCCGCTAAGGCCGTGTGAGCTGCCGACGGCAGTTTACGGTTGAATTTTTGAATGTCGTTCAAATTTACGCAATCTTGTGACCGTGCCGACGCCCATGCTAACGTTCTGGGGGTAATTTTGGGCTATATCGTGGATTATTTTGGTTTTATTTCTTTTTGTTACGGCTCAATAATGACTTGTATTTGTATTAGCTCAGTGTGTAGAGGTCAGTGGAGGGAAACTTACTCGTGATATGGGCGATTTTCCGATCGGATTTTTTACGCGAGTTTTTCAATGTAAAATTCAAATTTCAACAACGCCGAAGCAAAATATGTCTCCCCTAACATCGTTTGCAATGTAAATAAAGGTGCTGTTCGTAGAAATTTCCACTCAATTTTGACTATGAATACGATGTTTTGTACAAGGAGATGGCTGAGTGAACTCGATACAGTATATGGAAGGATCAGATTATCGCAACGTAACTTCAAAGTCCCGACTGCATATTTGCTTTCGTGGGTAAGCATGTCGGCGAAAAGCGTCACTTTGGCGTCCCGATTTGGACTCGTAAACTACCAACTTGGGGGCATTTTTTACTGATTTTGAGGATAAATTTGGTGATAATGTTTTGTTGTTCTGTCAAATAATGATATATAATTACACAAACTGATTTTTCAGAAGGTATTGGGGCGACGACTTCAGATATTTTTGTCCCTTTGATTGCCGGTGCGGGGCTGACTATTGCGTTGTAATCGGATTAGTGAGCCGTTAATTATTTTCGTTCAAATTTATTACGACTAAAAATAACATTTTCTGACAAATTTTCGCCGATTTTGACCATTTAACCAGTATACAGAAGTTTTGTAGGAACATAAATGTTGGTATTTTGAATTTTGTTTGTAATATAAATATTTTGTTTATTTGTGATATGTCAATAAATAAACAACCTTTGTTTGTTTTATTAATATTTTATTACATTAATCCATATTTCGGTTATGTGTGTGATATTTGAATGTATGTATTTGCTACTATGATTTAGAAAATTTATTTTCCATTCAAATGATACCTTATTTTTTAAAAATAAGCAACTCTAAGTATTTTTTATATCAGTTTGATTACACCACACTCACTCTCACATTATGTTAGTGAGGGGGCTGGTGGACAACACACAATCCCATGAGGCCGTTGGTGGTGAAAGGGTTAACAGCTTGCCAGGTTTTTGCATCACTAGTCTTTTTTTTCAAGCTACAATGAATATCAATTATCATTTATTATAAGGTGTCAAGTATTTTGGGCACAGAATGAGAATGAGTTATGAAAACAAAAAATCCCGGACACAGTTTTTGATAGTGTCATAGACAAAAGGTCTTTGTAATGTGTGAACAAAGTTTGGACATATCTGTTCACTATTCATTCATTCACACCTCCTGAAAACATACAACCTCTGACTGGCGGTTGTTTGTGCAGGCACCATTGATAAGGGTATCTGCTACTTGACAGCATTAATCAATGTCAATCTCCACTGGATACTATTCACTCATTGGCTGAAATATGATAAATTATATGGACAACACCCACTATATTAAGAAGCAATTGAAAATTAACATATGACATCATGGATAAGCTTAATTAACATAATTGGGCAAATGCACTGTACAAGATTTTACCCACAACTTCTCTGATTGGTATGCTTGGAGGTTCCTTATTTAATAACTTCTTCAATAATCCATACTTTTCAACATTTTAAGCATAGTAATTAAGTTTAATTAATATGTAGCAAAAGAACTCTTAGGAATCAAAAATAAAGTTCTAAATTTTGTATAAAAATGTACTAACAACTAAATTAAGCATGTGCTGTGAATAATGTCAAAGTGTCAATAACTTGGGTAGTCAGTGTGTATGATGAGTTTTAGTATGTAAATTTCTTTTGTCATACCTATTCAAATAAATCTATATCTTTGGCAAAGTCATAACAGGTGCATATATTTTCCTTGGTTTCGTTGCAAATATTCTGCATGTCTTTCAAGAAAATCTGCTGACAGATTCCTAAAATTGCTACTCCTTCTATAATAAATCATTGATTCCAGAACCGATGAAAATAGGTATTCAGAAACTCATCCGTGGCAATTCTACGCTTGCCAAATAGCAAAAATGTTTTTACAAAACACTATACACTGGTGAGATTTGTCTGACTTCAAGTTCAAGGAGATTATGTCCAACACTACAAATCAGAGAGAGTTGTGGGTAAAATGTTGTACAGTGCGTTGTAGCACAACTGTACAGTTTTTAAAAAATACCGCCAATGGCGTTCTAGCACAACTGTAGTTTTAAATGTGTATCCATATGCTAGTCCATGCTAACAATAGGTGTTCATTTGCTGAATAACTCTCCAGTTGCCTATCCAGCCATGTTGCTATCTTTACGATTAATGCTATCATTTGGCTGTTGCTATGGGCATGGTCTTGTTGCTAGGCAAATCTAAATACATTTTTTGAATGTTTATTCAATTGTCTATTAAACCCCATTGTTATCTTTGTGAAATACACCACCGTTTGGCTGTTGCTATGGGCGTGGTCATGGTTACTAGGGTATTTGCATACATTTTTTGAATGTTTATTCATTTGTCTATTAAACCCCATTGTTATCTTTGTGAAATACACCACCGTTTGGCTGTTGCCATGGGTGTGGTCATGGTTACTAGGGTATTTGTATACATTTTTTGAATGTTTATTCATTTGTCTTTCTATTCCTGTTGTTATCTTTGCAAAATACGTGATTATTTGGCTGTTGCTATGGGTGTGGTCTTGTTGCTATGCAAATTTACATACATTTTTTGAATGTTTATTCAATTGTCTATTAAACCCTGTTGTTATCTTTGTGAAATACACCACTGTTTGGCTGTTGCTATGGGCGTGGTCATGGTTGCTAGGGATATTTGCATACATTTTTTGAATGTTTACTCACTTGCCTACCGATGTTATTTGACCAAAATATACTGCCATTTGGTTGTTGCTAAGGGCGTGGTCATGGTTGCTAGGGTCAATTTTGTCAAAATGTTTTGACGAGACTCATTGACGAAGTACTTTTTGAGATATTTTTTTGACCAAAAATGAACATTTTTACACCTGATTTGCATATCACTTATGGAATCATTGATATTCAATGTTTGTTGATGTTTGTTGATATTCAATGCGTACATGTATGCCCATGACAAGTAAGACGAAACCTGATTGGTTGTGTGTCTTTCACTGAGCAGAAATTTGTTTGAATGGGCACCATCTCAGATGTAGAGGAAGCGATCAGTGTAAACATGTACCAAGTTGTTCAATTCAAGCAAAATAACAAACTTAAGGTAAAATAGCAATGAACGATTAGCCGACATCTACATCGGATTTTAATCAGATTGGTTACTCACCATACATTCATGTAATAATATAAAACCTTCCTTACAGAAGGAAAAAATGAGAAGTACTCCAACTTTGACTTGAGCTCAACTTTGTGCTCAACTTTAATCTTTGAATGAAATGCAACCCATTTTTATCTTCTTTGAGTAGAACAGTTCAAATCTTTTATGTTCTTGAGTGTAGTACATGTAACGATATGTTATGTAGGGCTATTAAAATGGCATAAAAATACATGGCATTGTAGAAATGATGAAATTCAGACATACCAGTTCATTCGACTACATGTATGTGTTTCAGAAAATTGTACATCATTCTTCAAATTCTAGAGGCAGGCATTGATTTAAAAATGTCTCACACAAAAGTCGCGGTCACACTTGTTACATATGTTCGGCCACTATCAACATGTCTATGTATTGGAAAATTACATATTTTCATCATTATGGTACGTTATCATTGACTTGATTTTGTATGGCTTCATGATATATATCCTCGAACGATGCAATTGTGGCATGGGAACCTGTTAGTGGAAAGGAAAGTGTTTTGTGTTGCCTATAAACATGGCGTACGACGGTATGAATGCCGTTATCTGCTCACTGGGAAGGTCGAGATTTTACATTCGATTTATGTAGCGTCGTGAGGTTTTTACACCCGGACAGGAAGTCTTCATTACCGCTATAGTAACAGGATTAATTAAAGTTAATGTATGCAAACAGAGTTTGATTCAATGGAAATGCTGCAGTTGCGTATCCTGTTGGTGGAGGGTCTATGGTCTGCCAAACTTTTAACCCTTTACTTCCTATATAGGTGGCCCTATATAGGACCCCTAGGGCCTGAATAAATATTAGAGACTTACTTGTCAAGACATTATAACTTTTATATGCTTAGGACTTTGTTTCTATGACAACTGACCCAACTTAAATGTGGTGCATGTAAAGTAAAGATGTTACAGTGTATCAATTGGCATTGTTATGCAAATTAGCATATTATTATGCACATTGTATTATTGATTATTCTTCTTACTCACTGCTTTTTTAAGATACAAGTCATTGAGAATGACATAGTCCCCGATATAATTGGGTTTTAAGGAATTATCGCTACTCTGATCACGCAACAACATTTGTGAACCTAAAACAAACAGACTTAGATATGTTGTGTGTGCTTGTTGGACATGGAATATGCCTCCAACAATAAAGGATTGGTTGGGTATGGGGGATCATATCACGATGAAAATGGAGTCTGAGTTATGGCTTTGGACATGGAAAATTCACAAAACAAAATGGCTGCCAGGCAGCCATATTGGATCGTATCACGAGGAAAATGGATATGCACATGTATGTCATAGAACACTGTCCTAATACCAACTTTGAATGAGATCTGTTCAAGCATGTCTGAGTTATGGCTTTGGACATGGAAAATTCACAAACAAAATGGCTGCCAGGCAGCCATATTGGATCGTATCACAATGAAAATGGATATGCACATGTATGTCATAGAACACTGTCCTAATACCAACTTTGAATGAGATCTGTTAAAGCATGTCTGAGTTATGGCTTTGGACATGAAAATTCACAAACAAAATGGCTGCTAGGCGGCCATATTGGATCGTATCATGACAACAATGAATATGCACATGTATGTCATAGAACACTGTCCTAATACCAACTTTGAATGAGATCTGTTAAAGCATGTCTGAGTTATGGCTTTAGACAGGGAAAATTCGCAAACAAAATGGTTGCTAGGCGGCCATATTGGATCGTATCATAAAACAAATTGACGTGCATATGTATGCCATAGCATGTTGCCCCTGTACCAAGTTTGAAAAAAATCGGTCCAGGCATGAGAAACGGCTGGGGACGGACGGAAGGACGGACGCACGGACAGACGGAACCCAATCCATAAGTCCCCGTTCCGGACTTCGTCCGCGGGGACTAAAAATCCATCCAAAACTATGAATAAAGTTTATTTTACTCATCACTACTGGGTTTTTTTTCTGCAATTATCCTACTCTACAGTTTCTTCCTTTTCCTAGCTAATTCTCTACCTGCACACTCTGAATCATTGTACTGGTAATCATTCATACAGTGATATCATTGGAAACAGGGTGCTGGACACATCCTAACCTTACATGTTCCACAAATGTACTTTGTATCTTTCCTATGCATGTGTAATTGACATTTTGATTTAGTTTCTGTTAAAGCTGGTGCATGCTGCAAATCTCTGTCAAATCTAATGTCATCACTTTGGGTTGTGGGTTTTATTTTCTGTAGTTTGTCAAAGTTAGGGTCATTTCAATCAGTGGGTAGGGTTTCATTATCAACAAAGTGTAGATATCGTAAAATTTGACAGTAGAGGTGACAAGGCATGTCTTTTCCAAAAGCAGGGGTGTGCGTTAGCCAATATTCAGACCAATAGTGCAATACTCCTTGAACGACCCCTTCTTGTCAACTAATCCCATCACTAAAGACCTAAAAACACTTCAAGATGATCGACGAATATAGCTTCCCATGCTGACTTTCGATTGTTTGGATCACGATCAATATAGCGGTTAGTTCATTCAGTTACTATTTTAGTCATAAGTTCCAGAGTGAAAAAACATTCAATAACATCTTTCGCTGATTTATCATTGAAAAAAATTTATTCCTGAATTTTCATTAAATTCAAAGTCATCAACTTCAGCTATGTCACGCAACCACTCGATCGAGTCATCGTCACTGCTGCCACAACTACTACGGAAGTTGTCGCTGTCATCGGGTGAAATATTTAATTCTGCCTCGTCATCCGAGTTACGTCAAACTAACCTGGCTAATGGTACGTCATCCTCTATGTCAGAAAATAAATCCCTCAGAGTCAGAATCAGACGAAGAATAAAAAATATCAGCTATTATGTCGCCCACCGATAGTTGCCGATCGCATGATCATTCTTTTCTCCGGTCGCCATATTTACATTTTCATTCATATATGTTCTGTGAACCGCTGACCTGTTTGTCGTGTTATGGTAAACAGTGACTTACATATCAATGTATCTTGGCGCCAATTTCTAGGCAATTGAAGTACTAATACCCCCCTATAACGAACAATGACATCATACATTCGAGTCAAAGGTTGCATGCATACTATACGCCTTTAGGCGCCTGTCGGCTACAACGGAGTGGAGTCTTCAGTGAAGTACGCCCTCAGGCGCCTGCCGGCAGCAAAGAGTTAACAGTATGTCTGCCTGACTGTGAACTATTACCTGTAAGTCTGTCCAACTGTGAACAGTAGGTCTGCCTAACTATGATCAGTAGGTCTGCCTAACTCTGAACAGTACATTGGCCTAACTGTACACAATAGGTCTGCCTAACTGTAAACAGTGGGTCTGCCTAACTGTGAATAGTATGTCTTCCTCACTGTAAAAAGTAGGTCTGCCTAACTGTAAACAGCAGGTCTGTCTAACTGTAAACAGTAGGTCTGCGTAACTCTGAAAAGTTAGGCGGACTTGTTGTACACAGTTAGACAGTCAGTAACCAGCAGGTCTGCCTAACTCTTGCTGCTAGACGTTCGGGCTTTCTTTCGATACTATAAGCGAACAAAGTTCGCAGTGAGGGCTTGCCCGAACAGTCTAGCAAATGTCATTTTCAGACCGGACATTCCATTGAGATTACGTTAAGTGGTGGGTTGGGCCATGTATGCATATATATACTTTAATATATTCAATCTCTGCATGCAGGTGTTGACAAACACACTTATGTCATTAATATGTCTTATCGGTTTATGGTAATTGTGAGTTTGATGAGTGTGCAGACGTTGTCATTCACACATTTTAGTTAACGCATTGGTGGTTATTTTTACAAGACCCTCCTTAAGATGAATATGCATGAAAAATTAGCTATTGTCCTCTGTTTGTGCTTGTCGCTAATGCGGTTCTCTGATTGGCAGTTATTTATATCCTGATGACATTTGCTAGACCTTGGATGTTCCATCCTCGTGTGTCGTATTCTATTGGAAGAACATCCGAGGTCTAACAGATAGACTACCTAACTATGAACAGGAAATCTAACTGTAAACAGTTGGTATGCCTACCTGCAAACAGTAGGGCTGCCTAACTGTAATTGGTAGGTCTGTCTAACTGTACACAGTATCTTACCAAATAGTATTACTGCCTAACTGTTCAGAGCAGGTAGTCGTACATTGTATGTTTTCATTTTTGTATGTTTCACCATCTTCAGTAGTGCATACATTTTATAGGCATCCTCATTCTCATGTAAACAAGTATTTACACAATACAATTGAACTATTTCACAACAGTACAACATTAATATGTATTCCTTGGACAGTAAAGAACATGTATGTACTGGGTTAAGAAAATTGGCACATCAACATTTGGAAATATGCATCCATGTAGTGACCTACAAGTGGAAATAAGTAGTGCATATCAAATTGGCTATACACTTCACTAGAAATTAACAAATATAACTAAATACATATTTACAATAGGGAGTTCAGAATTCAAAATGGCGGCCATACAAATTCACGGTCACTGTAAAATTCATTCGATTTTTAATTTGCTATTTCAACCAACTCCGGTTGTCATTTCGCGATAAAATTACGATTAGTTTTGAAAGGGGGTAGATTTTCAATGATTTCGCGCGATAAAAGCTTATGATGTGGTTTTCGAAAAGCACGCCCGGTGGGAAAGTCGCCCAACAGGCGGCCTCGCGCCATTGCTGTACTACGTGGCACTTGATTCTGGCGGGGGTGTCTCTTGCAAACGGGAATAGCGAAGGGTGAGCCAATCAAGTGAGACCTTTCAAACCTAGCTAAAATTATAGCCAATAAAATTAGCTGTAAGATGATATGTGTTTAATACGGGTCAGGCCAGCATCTATAGTAGTAAAGTAAGGTTTAAGTTTTTGTCGCGTGATTTCGTATTTATGTACGGTGCGTAGTCTTTTTAAACAGTAATTCTCAGATCCGTTGGTATTTAAACTACATTTCTGGGTTATTTATTTGGTATATTATTGACCAGCTCCCTTTGTACCGCTGTACAAATTGGACGTCAGCGTTCGACCGGGCGTTCATCGGAACGAACTTAGTGAAGCTAATGGCAGCTGTCAAAATCAATGACGCAATTTGATCGTGTTGTTATCGTTGCGTCGAATTTCAAATAATTGCTTTAGTTTGTGGGTCCAATACTTGTTTCATTTTGTTTCGACGAGTTTATTCAGCAAGAAAACAACGTGTTCTATGTTTTTGTACTTCCTACATGCAGTGACGATCGTAATTGTTACCAGTACAACTTACAGCCTACATGTACATTGCTATGGTGTGGTGTGGTACTACAGCTACATGCAGTGCTAACACAGTTACGTGTTTCGTGTTGCGAGGTCGTGTTTGGGGGGACATTTCTAAATTGTAAATACACGAAATCAGTTATTGAATGTGTAGTCGATATTAGTATTCAGTTTGAAAAATTAAAATCATGAACTTTATTTTACTAATGGTTTTGTCATTTCTTAGACCGACTGTATCACGTTCCGTCAACCCGGAAGTACATAGACACGAAAATAGACTAAGCAGCTTTTACATGTAATTAGTAACGAAATTTTACTCTAACTGTTGATAACCTTCAAATTTATTTATTTTTATGTTGTAAATACATTCTAATGTGCCCTAAAGACGACACTTTAGAGACTTGCTGTATGGGAAGGTAATTTTTTTGTCTTTATAAATGCTATACATGTAGTCAGATTAATGTGTACTAGAAATGTTATGTAAAATATCTGTTAGAAATAAGACCACATCATATCTTATTGCTCTCTCCCCAAAAAAAAATTAAGACAAAATACTTTAAAAAAGAAGAAGCTCCAAAACAGAGAAAAGAACAAAATTACAGTAAGGAGATGATGCACAAACAACTACAAAGAAAACAACAGAAGACAGTTCAATTGGAACACAGGATTAGAAATAAGTATGGGGTTTGGAAAAGTGAATTAGAAGTAGAGCAAATTTAGAGAGATGAAGAGAAGTGAACAAGTGAAAGCACTTAATAAAGACCAGATTCAGTTTCATGTTGACATTTTAAAGACAATACTTGTAAACAAAATGCTAAAGAAGTGGCAGGATCAGGGGAAAAACTGACAATACCACAACTTGTACAGAATCTAAAGATTATCGTTTGTACAACAGGTGACCTACCAAATTCTGTTGATGATATTAATAACAATTTGAAGGTACTAGATAATAACAACACAACAAATAGCTAAGACTAGTAAGAGAGAGAAGAAAAGAAAAACAAGAACATGCACAGGACGTATCAGTTTTGAATTACACAAACAACACAGCGTGGCATGCCTTTTGCCTATAGATGAAGATGACTAGTTTGCTGGTTAAGTCATTGAAGCTTCTTGTACCCCATCTGTTATCAGTGTCCATTTTCTTGCAAGGAATATCATCATGCTAATTCTTTTAAATGGCCAATGTTGCAACAGTTGACCCCAATAAAATCAATATCATACGCACGAGACAAATGAATTATACAAGTATGTAAATTTATATTGAATTGATACTCGTGTTGAAAATCAAACACTTTGAAAAGTAGAAAAATTACTTAATTATAAGCTGTACTGTAATGATTGAAGTGTTTAGAAGTGTTTAGAACTACATTCAGGTGTTATTGGTGTGTCTATCAAATTTCATCAAAGTACCATGTATAGTTTTTGAGTTACAGTACAGACATTTGATTCTTGCATTATAGGGATATTTGCCTATACTATACGGTGCGATTTACCAAATGACATCTTTGGGATTTGCAACTTGAAATGATACAACTATATCAAGTATTGATTATTGATTATTGGATCAAATTCCAAGGAGATATCTTGTATAATTATAAAGTTATAGTCTTCTGAATGTTGCGAAAAATGACAAATTTGTCAGTGCCGCACCAAAACACATATTTAAAATTTAAGTCTAATAAAATATTTGTGAAGTTTGCCATTCTCCAAAAGTTCTTAAAACCTAATAATATTGACTGATTTTCTGAATTTGTACTCACAATTAGTAGCTCAAGAGTATCAACAGTGATTATTATCATATAAGGGCAGTAAAGTGAAATATTTTGTATTTTAAATTTTCGATTTTGGAATATTTTTGCCAAATTTCTTGCGAACTATATGATATTGCGACATTCCGCTTTTTAATACCAATTATTTGATACTTTCAATCACTAAATGTGATACATATGAACATCCAAACAATTATTTTATCACTTTGCTGAATGTATAAATTAGTAACATAAACTACATGAACAGAAAAGTTTGTTTATGAAAATTCCTAAAAATCCAATATGGCCACCGCCAATATGGCCGCTATTCCATAATGAAAACAGGGCTCTTCATGATTTTCAATGAGTTGAAAATATGAAAGTATAATCGGAATATAATCTTTGACGTTATTTTTTGAATTTGTAACTAAATAACTATGTTGTCTGAAAATTGTAGCTAAATTAAGAGAATTATTTTGAAGTTAACAGTCATCAAAGTTGTAAGATTTTGATGTTTTCCAATGGTGCCGCACTGAAAAAAACTATTAAGTCAGATGAAATATTTAGCATTTTTGATTGTCTTAAAATTTAAAAATACAAGAAAATTTTGTGTAAATCATGTAAAGATTGTTTAAATGGGTAAAACTTTTTCAGTATCTTAAACATTTTTCCTAATGAAAGCAGTTTTTATGAAGTTAACTTCCTCTAAAATTAGGAAATTGTCAGTTTTTAGAGATTTTCAACTCAATTTTCTCAAAAATACAGCCAATGGCGTTGTAGCACAACTGTACAGTTTCTAAAAATGTTTATCCATATGGTAGTCCATGCTAACAATAAGTGGTCATTTGTTGAATGGCTACCCAGTTGCCTATCCAACCATGTTGCTATCTTTACGATACATGCTATCATTTGGCTGTTGCTATGGGCGTGGTCATGTTGTTAGATATATTTGCATACATTTTTGTATGTTTTCGGTCACTTGTGTATGAATTCCTGATATTATCTTTTCAATATACGTGATTATTTGGCTGTTGCTATGGGCGTGGTCTTGTTGCTAGGCATATTTACATATATCTTTTGAATGTTTATTAAATTGTCTATTAATCCTGGTTGTTATCTTTGCAATATATGTGATCATTTGGCTGTTGCTATGGGCGTGGTCTTGTTGCTAGGCAAATTTACATACATATTTTGAATGTTTATTCAATTGTCTATTAATCCCTGTTATCTTTGTAAAATACACGACCATTTGGTCGTTGCTAAGGGCATGGTCATGGTTGCTAGGGCCAATTTTGTCAAAATGTTTTGATGAAAATCTGCAGAATAACACTTTCAGAAACATCTCACCAAGTTTCAGACTCAGTGACCAAATAGTTTTTGAGATATAAGTTTTTGACCAAAAATGAACATTTGTACACCTAATTTGCATATCACTCATGGCCTCACTGTATGCTTAATATCTCTTCATCCATACATCCCTAGATACATTCTCATTAAATTTCAGCCCCATCTGCTCAGTACTTTTGGAATTATAGATTTTTAACCAAAAAGACACATTTTTAGCCCTAATTTGCATATCACTGATGGAATCATCATGTCATGAACAAATCTTACTTTACACCCCCTTCAGAATGTTCCCACCAAATTTCGCACCAATCTGCCCAGTAGTTTCTGAGTTTAAGTTTTTTGACCAAAAATCACATTTTTTTACCCAAATCACAGACCTGTGATGCGATCATTTTGATTTGAACAATTTCCCAACTAGACACCCAAGGTAATGGACCCACCAAATATCATGGCAATCGGTTCAGCAGTTTTTGACTTTAAGTTGTTTACACACACACACACATCCACACACACACACACACACACACACACACAGACAGACAGACGCCGGGCGATCCCTATAGCACTACTGAACAAGTTCAGTTGTGCTAAAAACAGGCAAATTTTAGCGCAGTAAAAGTGTGATCATTTTTGAACCGGTGGACCAATTTCAATAATTTTTTTTTTATTTTACTTCACTTTCATAGGATGATAATTGTTAAGTATTGAAATATTGCTATTATGGATCTAAATTTTTCACTGAACTCCCTATTTACAATAAATTTATTGATTTAATGGAATGTCAATAATTGATTGTGAACACACAATTCTCTGTACTGCTAATATTCAGTCTCTTGAAGACAATGACACCTTAAGCAGGATGCAAAAAATCATATCTTACAGTCGTACTTACTGAATTAGAAATCTTAAAAGGATAGAACATCTTTTTAGAGTAAACTTGTCAAGTACTTGTCAAGATGTACTTGTCTGAGAATAAATTAACAGAGTATCAAAATAAGATACATGTTTCTTGCTGTCAGTAGAGTCCTATCATCCCTGTACTGGACACCTGTTGGGTCTCTCTACATATGTTTGTACTTACTTTGTGGTGAGCCTGTGAACTGAGCCATGATAATCAAACAATCTTTATACTGACCACCAACAATCAACAAATCTGTACCAATGAAAAAAATAAATAAATATGAATTTCTAAATACCAATATGACATCATAGAATAAATAGTGCCAAATAAATATACACTGAATTTGTACATACCAATATGACATCATACATGTAGAATGAAGAGTGCCAAATAAATATACACTGAATTTGTACAACACATTACAAGGTGGTAAAACAAGGGGCATGAGGTAACAATTCTAGTGAAATCCGAAAATGATTATAATAAAGAACAAGATTCTTTATATTTTATAACATGGGCTGTCGCAAGCAGAAAGGATGCTTACATGTATGTTGCTTTGAAATCGACCATATGATCCATGAATTTTCTCTCAAAGCTCATTACCACCTGCTGCCCTCTTGTGGTGAGATACATGTATGTGTTTGTTGCAGTACATTGTGGAGTTTACGGGACATTACAACAGATTGTCGAAATGGCACATTATTTGAGATGAAGCTCTGAAATATTAGGTCTTTTGCATGGGAAATAAACAAAAACGCAATTGATAATATCTTGCTTTAAGGGTTACAGCAGGCTCCAACATACAGTTGAGTCTGGTCAATATAATTTCCATAAAATTTTCATAAAAATAATCAATAAACACTACAGCTATCACATCTGTGTCTCCTCAAAATATATATTTGAATAAAGAATAAAACATACATGTAGCAGCCTTATTGACTGGCTTAACAGATACATGTAAGTTTTCCCCGTAACAGATTTTGCATCCTCGAATGAGTCGGCGTGAAAAACTAGGTGGGGGTGGGGTGGGGTTACTGGAACCCAAAAACTTTTTTTATTTGGCCTTATCTGAATTATAATAGCTATCATTTACAGTGGTTTTTTTAAGACTGAGAAACATACGTAAATTGATGGGGAACTATGGTAACAAGATTTTTGTGTGTGTGTGTTGGTGGGGGGGGGGGGGGGGGTTCTAAAATATTGTTTGTGTATAAAATGACTGAGTAATGATCAGAACACTTGCAATGAAACAAAACAAGTTATGTTTGAGATGAAGTAGATCATTATAAATCGTGCACATTTTTCAATAAATCTTAACTATTAAAGCTTGTTCATCAAGGATGTAGTACGTGGAGACTACCTGATGGTTATTATATTATATTAACAACCTCATAATGTGATTTAACTACATGTACATTGTAATACCATTCATTTATGGCATGCATCAGGCAGCTGAAACCCAATAAAGAATTTTTCAAAATTCTGAGAGGGAGGGTTCAATCAGGGTTGCATCCTAGAACAGCAGCAGCCAAGTTAACCGTTTCTTGAAAGGTGCTACTTTAAGTTAAAGCCCAAGGTGCAACCAGGCTATGTGCCCACGCTACGGAAGTAGGTTTGTGCATGTGCAACGGAATACGTTTGTTAATCTGGGAGGAGCGTTTGGTAAATCCAACCCAAGTCGTTTATCAACATATTAGTGGTTGTTCACACATATTGGTTACATGTAGTTCTTGCCTAATCCAAAGAGTCCCTTGTTAATTTTTTTCAAGTGACAGTGTTTCTGCGTACGTACGACCAGACACCCAGTCTTGGTGAAACACGTATTTCTATACAGATATATATAAAAATTATATTTTGAGGGACCTGTTCCAACACCATCCAAAAATTATAAACTGATATTCTTGGGTACGAACTAACTTACTTACGTATCATTTGTACAATGTACTAGATTACAGTTGCACACGTACAGTACTGTACACTAGCGTCGGCATTTGGTCGATCGTTATGTAAATTTGAAAACACGAAAATCGTTAGATAGATGACAATTTTTTTTTTACAGATTACAGATTACAGGTAGGTCTCGTGTTTGGACAACATAATCGGGTAAACTTAAAAATTAACTTCACAAGTATCGCACGTGACAGAGCATACTAAGCTTTACACTTCCATACTTACCGTACACTAGGTAGCTAGCTACATGTATGTGCGATCTCGAGTTTGGTAGAAATGTCATTGATGTTTCTGTTATTTTCCTTTCGTGTTCTAATTCTTTGAAAGTATCTGTTATGGCTGTTTTATGATTGATTAAACTTGTATTTAACCCAAAGTTTCATCTCAGAAAACAGTCAATAAAATCACAAACGTGCTTCTCCGAGTTACCCTGATGTGTACGAGTACCACCCCAGCTATTTCAAAACAAACGCAAAAATGCATACGTCATGGTGGGTTGAGTACCGACTCTAGTTTGGTCTCCACTCTGTCTTCGTATGTTTGACTATGATGTCAGTCGATGTCATTTACATGACAAGGGTTATTGCCGGATAGTGCCAAAACATATGGAAACGATTTTTGAGAAATCTGGAAAGAATTTAATACGATTTTTCAACTCTCAAATTCGAATGAAACACATATTTTCTGATGCCGCCATGGTTGTACTTGTAGTCTAGTTTCAATGTAGTTTGTGTTACGTTCATCTCCACAACATGCACAGAGCTAGAGATCGTAGAGAACAGTCGACAGGTATAGGAACTAGATGAGGCAGTGATGTATGATCTATGTGTACAACATAGGCAGTTGTCCTTGAGATTTGAAGATCATTACAGAAATAAAAGAGTTGCCAACATTAGATTTGTTTATGAATTATATCACTGTACCCATCATCAACGTCGCTTATCAGTATCAAACGTTGAACTAAAGTAAATGTGTCAAAAATGTCTTGCATCCCGGTCATCAGGAATTTTAACTGAATGGGAATTCTTGATCGAACCATATTCAGTCATAAAATCCTCAGGTTTCTGACAATTTCTAATACTTGTTACAAGAAAGACTGCATTCCAAGAATATTTGGTAAGCTACATGTATTACATCTGATGCCTTATACGTGACACTATCATTGTCCAGTTTGCACCACAATCACATGGTGTGCCTCGCCTCCTGTACATGTACCGTACGTCTATCTTGTCTGACAGTGTCACATTTTGCTTCCTCTCTTCAGTTTTTACCTCCCGTAAGGGTACGGGAGGTATTAAAAGTGGAATGTCTGTCTGTTTGTCTGTCTGTCCGTGTGTGTGTCTGTGTCATCATTTTCTAAAAATCAACTGGCTCAATTGTAATGAAATTTGGAATATATAATCTTTAGAATAATGGCTAGACCTGATTAAGTTTTGAGCCAGATCGGTTAATGTTTAATTAGAGAAATTTGCATGTTAATGAAATCAAATAATTAAGCAATATCTTAAGACTGCATACTTCAATTTCAATAAAAATTAGTATATTCATCAAACATAAGAAAATACATTTGTCCTAAAAAATTTGTTGATGTACTTGAAAGTGTTAAGACAATATGAATTAATATAATTACGAGTAAACTCGGAAGGCTGCCCCCAGCGGCCGGTCTCTGTCGATGGTTTTATGATATGGCGACTCGTCTGCCAAAATTGCATTGTAGCTGTTCAAGCAGACCAAATCCGAAACGTTTGGCGAGTATACAAATGCTATATATTTTTTTAGATCTTCCTTTTGGCTCTAGTGTCTACATTTCAATTGAGTTATACCTTTACGAAGTTCAATTCCGTGAGAATGCAATGAAGACAAATGCGTATGCATGAAGTGTAATATGGCAAGATGGCGTCCATGATTCGATCATGTCGACTGTATATATTGTAGGTAGCATTTGCTGTGATTTTGGGGCTTCTTCTTCTGTGTTTGTGACATTGAATTCGGCATGAACCAAATCCTACAATTCCTACAATGTAAACGCAAATAGAAGCGATTCACATCTGAATTGCAAATTTGAGTGGGTTTTCAGCCAAATTACGCCACACATCGTATGCAAAACGTTTCAACACTTTCATGTGCCGTCTTAGATAGTTTAGAAACTACGAAATATTATCATTACTTATACACGTGATTGGTTACTTATTAATAGACGTGATTACAAAAGGTCTCCATCAATTGCACAGCCATTCCGGTGAAGCATCTTCCTTCACGGGCGAAGCAATAAATAAATACATCACATCACTGGACCCATGTCACCATTTCATCTCACTCAAACTGAAACCTTTTTTTTCAGCTTCGTTACCGGATCGAACATACATTTCACTACATGCTCTTCGAAGATTCATTTGAGGTTAACCATGGTTCACAGGTACACATCGTTCAGAAATAAAACTTATCATGGTGTATACCAAGTTCATAGTTCTCCTCAGCAACAAAAATTTGTTTATACCATAGTTTTTTTTAAGTTTAATTTTAATAATTGGTGGTTCCCTTACTTGAGGCGCTCAGTTGACATCTGGTCTCAGATGTTTTAAGAATTTGAAAAAAGTCAGTGTATGATCGACAAAATTTCTTTCCACTGAAGATTAGAAAACATTTAGTTCTACTCTGCGTAAACGTCATGTTGTTGCATCATACATCATGAGACGTTACATTGACCTCATAGTACTTCGCTTCGCGCTTCCTTCAACGTTCCTATGAAACTAGGCTTTCGCTAGCGATAGTGTGGCCAGTCTTGTTTTACCCCGTAATCGTCAAATGTTTTCCAAATAATTATGAATTTATTTCTTTTTATCACACTTTGGGTATTTTAGTTGCTATTAGAACTTCTGGGCAACTCATATTTAATTTTCCGACCTTAGAATTTTTTTCAATGATCGTCAGGTTTGAGTACTTTCCTAAGCCGGTCCCACAACTGTTATACTTACAAGTTATAGCTGGGCCTTTTGACCAGTAGGTAACCAGCTATTATCTACATCACTGCCTACTCGGTACCAGGTACGTCAATGACACAACTACTTGACAGAAAATACTTGGCGCGCACACAAAAAATTGTAGAATGAAATTGTGATTTTACTAAGGAGTGTAGCAACCAAGAACGTATATCGATCAAACTGAGGAACAGAGAAACATTTTGGTTTCATTGTAATGTCATTCTATTTCAGTATAATGTATCATTTTCACATACCGTTCGCACATGTGAGCTTGATTTTAGGCAAAATATCGGGCTAATAGAGTGCACACAGACCCTTTTGTTCACTTGTATTGTTTACATTTGGTATTTGGCATTTCGCACGTTGTTTATTTGCACCATTCACAGTGCCTTATCATGCTTTGTGTAACTTGTAAGTCTAATTGACAAGTGGGCCAACGGTTTTTACTAGACAAATTTGAAACAACTTTTGAGTTTGAATTTTATTCTTAATTTATTAATAGAGATAATTTCCAATCTCATAACGACCTAAAGTGCTGAAGATTGTCAGGTTTATTTTGTACAGTGTCACTTCTTATAAGGTTGCTATAATTTTGCAAAAATCCGTAACAAGGAGTCATTTCGATAACCATGCAGATTTTCAACATCAGCATTTCTTCAGCATGTCAAGCACACACTTAAATAAACTTTAAAATAAATTTAAAGTGTACAGAACTTACAATATGATGTATTGGTCATAAAGTGTATGAATGAGGAGTAGTTACAATTAGTGAAAATTAAAATGACCCTTCGTAACATGCAAAAATGGTGAAAATCATACCTTTAAAATATGTGTATTTCATACATTTTTTATCCGATTCACTTAATTTTTTTTTTATTTTGCCAGTTAACCTGGAATTATGTAACTTACGTTATTGTTTTGGAAATGTTAAATTTCACATTTTTACTATGTGACCGTAACGGTGTTGGTGTTGGTTGTGTACGCCTCATTGTGATATAGCCGAATACATATAAGTTTTCATTTGGTTAACCCTTTAGATACCATTCGACTGTAAATATCCGCGAGATTACGCTAACACAAGCTATTTACAACAGGTTAATGTAACTCATAGTTTAAAGACATTACTGAGGGGCGAGCTATCAGATATGAGTAAGCTAGAGAGCCATGCACCCATTCTGGTATAGTATGTGCATTTGACTGTGTTTGACCCAAGAAAACCGTAGCTTTTACAAATGGCGAGAACGCAACCATTACGCACAGATCCACAGCAGGTTGGGGAAGTTTCTGGGCTATTTTTTATGTTGTTGTTGTTGTTGTTGTTGTTGAAAAATCACTGTACAAGACGTCAGTGAGTGTGCAGACACACATGGGATCAAGGTCCGCCATATTGGAGATTGTAGTGTCAACAAATCGAGTCTCAGTCGTAAAATGGCCAGTTAGTGTCATGTCATTGAAGAAGTGTAAGATCAGCTAATCGTAATACTACGATGTCAAAATGGCGACGCTTCGAAAACATGATAGGTATTTCCGTATTTATGATTGTCAGCGTGGGCAAGATATCGATAAACACTGTGGTGCACAGCAATCAAACTGCTTGTTGTAAAGTAATTATCTGAATGATAACAATGTCAACATATTTGACATCGCAAATCTGAATGTTATACCTAGAATGCAACGGGACTTGGGATGTCAACACAGACATGTGTTGATGCCAGGTGACAGAGATACATGTAGCAGCGTTTTGCCTTGAAGGCAAGCAGATAAAATTGGGAGCACTTTTTGAAGACTTCAACACTATCAAGGTAAATATTTGTATATGAATATGTTCAGAATTTTCCATGTGTTGTATTGTGAGTGAAATGTCTTCATGTGTCAAACAGGCAGAAATGCCTTTTGAATCTACTAGACTTAGGTGACCATGTATTTCTAATTTCCTTTTTGTTTTAGAGTGTCAGATTTTTAGTATGTCATGGTTATTATCTCAAAACAAGCTGAGCAATACTATTTCTGATACTTCATAGGTTACACTTATCAATCAGTTCAGATCAAAGTAAATGTGTACAGTGTAATAAATTATAGAAACAAATTGTAACTTTTCTTGACATGTGTTCAACTTAATTTCATGAGTATTTACATAAACTATTGAAAATATGACACCATTGGACTGGCTAAATTTATTTTCAAAAGCTTTAAGAAAAGACAAAATAATAGCGAAATATAATTTTTGTTTTGTATTGCTACCGATGTGTACAGTGATCTTCAGGGGGGGACGATACCTACCACGTGATATGGTTTGACCCCTAGAACAATAGAGCGTGACCCCGCTGCACTACAACTTAGTACAAGCGAGTATTTCCCGTTTTTCAATGAATTTTGAGTGTATATGTAAATAATTTCTCAAGATAAATTCCACATTTGTTGTAAAGCTATAAAGCATCATCCCAAACTGCTTAAATAATATCAAAAACGTCCAGTTGTGAAATTATTTATGTTCGAATGCAGGAGACAGGTCAAACTACTTAGTCAGAGCTTTCGACGAACGCTATTTTCCGATGGTTTTTTCACAGAAGAACACCATGTATTCAATGAAAAAAATCAACATTTATACATTTTGATTCATGATAATTTACGTTATATCTTGCCACCACTAAATGCTCCACGAATAATGACTATACGGCAGCGTCAAAGACTAGTCGAAACTGTCTTAATTTCAAGATGGCGACGCACGCCTCGTCATATTCCTATAAGGGGTGGACCATTTGATATCCTGGGGGGGGGGCTTGGAAGATTTCGGGGGAAAAAAAAGATGCCAAGTGGATTTGCTTGAAAAAAAATCCGGATATGAGTGGGTGATGGAAAAAAAAAGATGGACCACTGCTTCTAGAAAAAAAATATCTTGATAGGGAAATGATGCACAGGTTCGAGTATACTGTTCAACCTGCTCGTACCTCTCCAACCAGGACACTTGTCAAATCATGACAAACAGTTTCAAACACATGTCAGGGACCAGTCAGTTTCGTTAGCCTGTGGTACATATATATATTTGTTCTTGTCTCTGTTTCTTTCATAAATGGTTTAAATATTACTTCATGTAAGGGTTCAAACATAACTATACATACAATTATACATATAATACATGTATTACCTAGCTACCACACTAGTTATATGTAATTTTTTGGCTGTTTCACAATCAGTGCTTCACTTAACTTGCACTTTGGGGCAAAAGTGAACTTGACTGTTTTGTAACGGTAATCTTCATACTATTACTATTACTATTGGATAATTGGATAGTTTATAAAAGAACTTAATTATTGTCTGAAAGTGTCTGTGAATGGCCTAAACATTGCCTTTAGAAGTAAAAATCCTCCAGGGCCCTAGAACCCCCCCCCCCCCCCATTCACACACACTCACACAAGAGGTACACATATTCCAGTCTCAAAGCTCTTCCTCTACAGCTTACTGTCAGATGCTATGAAACTTTATTCATGGGGTCAGTGACTTTTTGTTGGCCCAATGGAAAATAACACTGACGCCCCCCATCCCCCCAAGCTGGAGAAACTGACCGGTCTATCTAAATGTCTGAGCTCACCAATCAAGTTTCCGATTTGTATTTTCAGTGTGTCATCATACCATGGCATAAAAACTGTCAATGATGTTTATTTAATTGAAAATCAAATATGTATGAAATATGTAGTTTTCTAAATAAAATCTGTGTGTGATAGAACAGCATCTTTTTACTCTCTGTATTACCCTGTGTGAAAACCAAACAGAAAATTGTGGCAACAAATGTAGGCGTTCAACGTAGACGTAAAAAAAAATCCGGATATCTCAAAGAAGCAAAGAAAAAAAAAGTTGCCAGCATAGGCGAAGGAGAAAAAAAATAATTCTCAGGCAAGCAGGTGGGGAAAAAAAATAATGACTCTCCACCAATCTTCCAAGCCCCCCCCCCCCCCCACAGGATATCGAATGGTCTACCCCTAATGTAACGTTGTACTAGTAATAGTACCATACACTTTCGAACAAACCACTTTGCCAGAAATGCTGTTATAAATACAAAAAAACACCATAAATCTCACATTTTTATTTTATTTTATATAATACATTTTTTCGTGTCATTGTCGTATAACTAGGGCCACCCTGGATACATTATGCAGCGATCACATATAAAATTTCTTACGGGAGTACTCCTCACACTCTCTGCAAGAAATGCGTCGAAGGCACAACCAGTTTCATTTCACTGGGAACAGCACGTATCTGAAACAATACACATGTAAAAATGTTAAACAACTACATAGTTTACTTGTCGACACGAGTGAAACTTCATTTTTCAGTAAGTACGGCAAGACAGAGAACGCAGAAAGAACGTAAACTTATGGGCGTTAGACCGCGGGTGCGGTACGTTATGCCAGGCGTAGTGCACTGATCACCTGACCTCGAGCTTGCACACTAGCGTACTAGACGTAGACGTCGCTTGCTGGACATTGAATGTCACAACTATCACAGTCATTAATTATCAATGGACATGTAGGTATCCAACAAATGCTGCCTTGAAGTTGGTTCTAGAAAATGGAATATCCATGTGCTTTTTTCATTTTGGTAAAAACGCGACCGCGACCTACCGAACTACAAATACAATGAACTGCAGGCCGGCATGTACACGTACGGTACGGTATACACGGTCACGTCGCTGAATACTTTTCGATCTGATTTGGTACCAGTACACATAATAAATTACGATGGCAAAAATAAAGGAAAGACGAATTTAAAACGTATGAAACGTGAAAATGTACGTACCTTGTCAATCTGTTGTCAACAGCGAATTTGTATCCAGCCGTACACAGTGCTAGGGGTAGGCAGGAAGTGCACTCGACAGTGTATCAATACTGAATGAGCTTCATTGCGCTGACGCGATAGCGTGTCACGTGACTGGCATCGTCCCCCCCCCCCTGGTGATCTTATTTGTGAAATTTCTTTTTCTTTTCTTTTTTTGTCAAATAACCTTTGAACATATGAAGCTTATGGGGCTGTGAAATGTAACGAAAGGCCAGTGGCCTAGTTCATGCAAAAAAAAATTAATTGAATTGAAATATGAATATGGTGATCACAATCTCGATATGGAACTCGGCCCGGACATATCGTATCAGTGACGCCCCCCCCCCCCCCTCCATACACACACACACACACACACACACACACACACACACACCATGCTTAAGTGTCAGTACCAAACACGCCTTGTAGCCAACATACAGAACGTCAGTGAAATAATCAAGCCTTCACAGTCGAGGGCTTAGGTAATTCTAACGCCTTCATCTGTAGTGAGTACACGTTAGAAACTATTTACCTTTAGCATGTCCTCTGAAAAGCTGTCTGATGCGGAGTTCCAGTTACAAGAGTGTGGCCATCTTGGATATACGCCTCTCTTTCATCGAAGTGCCGATAAATACGAACCCTTTCTGTTTACTGAGGCAATATTTGACACTTCTTCCAAATTTGACGTCAATAATATTACAATGTTTTCCGCTCCTTGCCAAAAATTACTACGAGTCAAGGCAAACTACCATAAAATATCTTCCACGGTAGAACGTCTGTCTTTTCTAATCGCAGCCCACTAAGGGAATCACCCCTTTCAGTTGTAACCTCCGCTGTCATTGGTTACAACATGAGGGTCAGTTGTTCAATTGTTTGGTACTTTATCACTTACTTAACTTACTTAAATTTATAACGTGATATTCGTCTGTGTACAAAATACTTCGACGCAGCATTTGCTATATCTTTGCATCGAAAATACCTTATTCCGATCTGATTCCGTTGCAAAGTTTCTTCATTTCGCCAGTAATGAGGGCCAATCAAATACAGTTTTACATTTTGATCCTGAACCGGAAATCATCTTATTTACCGCTTGGCATGGTGGGAAAAGAGGGCGGTGTGTCAAGACGTACGATAACGAGCGAGATTAGACCACATTTTGTCAATTATCACGTCTAGATGATAAAATGAGAAGGGTTTACGTCCAAACATCGGCACAAAGTGGGGTCACTGAGTGCATCTTTGAGCAAAATGTAAGTGAGATTGATACTCTGTTTTGCCCATGTTCTGAGTCAGGTTACCAGTCATAACGTCCCCGGGTATGACCAAAACGTCCCCGGGTCAAAACGTCCTCGGGTATGACCAACATTTAACCAAGAGACTTGACTGTGTAACAGTTTCCATTCCTTCCCTAAAACACGGTCAAGTATCGATGCCCATATTCCGAACCATTTTCTGTTCGTGATTTACATGCTCATTTTCATAAAAATTGGAGGACTTTTACGACCTCAAATCTGTCTGATTTCCCGTAAATAAAGTGATGGTTGCCCAAGACAATGATTACGCATAAACGCATAAACGTATTTTGGGCACCTGAGGTGGGTACGCAGTCACATTACTGTATTGTGATGTAAGAAATAGTAAGAAATAAGGATATAATGTAACACACACACACACACACACACACTCACACACAAATAGTTTGGGTCGAGGAAAATGGAAAGACGGGGACGTTTTGACCCGGGGACGTTTTGACTGGATACCCTGAGTCAGACTCAGACGAGGGAACAAATGAATGGGAGATAGTGGTATTATTGTCATTATTACAGTGGCCGATGACGACAAATCGGTCTTCTAATTCAAGTGTCGGTCTTCTAGTTCAAGTGTCGGTCTTCTAATTACCGTAGCCGATGACGACAAATCGGTCTTCTAATTCAAGTGTCGGTCTTCTAGTTCAAAAACCGGTCTTCTAATTCAAATGTCGGTCTTCTAATTCAAGTGTCGGTCTTCTAGTTCAAAAAACAGGTCTTCTAATTCAAGTGTCGGTCTTCTAATTCAAGTGTCGGTCTTCTAGTTCAGGTGTCGGTCTTCTAACTCAAGTGTCGGTCTTCTAGTTCAAGTGTCGGTCTTCTAACTCAAGTGTCGGTCTTCTAGTTCAAGTGTCGGTCTACACTACACTACACTACACTACACTTTACTATACTACATGTATACTATACTATACTATGCTATGCTATGCTATGCTTTGCTTTGCTTTGCTGTACTGTACTGTACTGTACTGTACTGTACTATACTGTACTATACTATACTATACTAGACCAATGGGATCTCATGTGAGGATGTCCGGCTTTCAAGATATGTCTCACACTTGCACAACGTGTATCATCACATCATGGCATCAGAAACTACTGTAGTTCCTGAAAATTTGATACTAGTCACTTTAGACGTGGTATATATGTCAGTTGTCAAAGCACTTGACTCGCCAGTTACACAAACAATCGACTGTAGCATTCCAAAACCACTACCAGTGTATCTCTTAAAACTATTATGTGATTCTCACGAAAAACACATTTAAATTTAATGGAGAATTCTACACACAAACATGTGTATGTAGCATGGGCTCTTGGGCCTCACCCGAAATAGTCGACATAGCATTCCATGAACTGGAAAGTCGCATTATTTAAATCTACACGAATAAAATATCACTCTGGACACCTTTCAGGGATGACGTTTTCGTGATATTTTGTGGCACCCAAGTCGAACTAAATAATCTGAGTGAAAAAATAAACCAAATACATCCAACTTTCAAATTTTCGTTGGAAAGCTCAAATACGGAAGTAACATATCTTTTCAATCCACAAATGTCAACGACACCAATAACACAAAGTATTGGATATCAAAACTCATTCCAATATTTACACAGGCAATCATGTCACCCAGACTCAGTCTTCAAAGGGTCCATTAAAGTGTACATGCAAAGGTACATACTTTTTTTTCGTAATTATGTTTATTTTGCCATAAAAATAAATGAAATTGCATTCATACCTCTAAATATTGCGCGCATTGGCAAGAAAGTCGCAAAAATACTTGCCCCCTTAATCCCCTGTGCTTCGACTAACTTCGGCACCGCAACCAGCTCACGAAAGGTGCCGAGGTCCCGCGTGTTACAAAAGCCTTCTAAGCCTTTGTGTAATGTTTACTTATGAATTACTAATTACGCTTGCCATATAGTATTATCTGTAACTGTACATATTGTGGTGTACCAGTTTAGTCTTCCGACAACAATGGTTCCTTGGTGTTTTGTCGGCAGCACCCGCAGTGAAACATCACCCTACACACATTTCCGAGTGATATAACTGAGTAGGTAATAATGGGTGAAGGCAGTTGAAATCACGTAAAAACTGGACAGTGACGCCATACAGTGAAAGTCGGTAAATGTTACCGGGGCTGGGGTTCTCCACGCCACCGGTGTAGCCATGATCAAAGCGAAAAAAGGAAGACAAATAAAATAATTTGAAATGATGTTTTCAAGAAAGCAAGTTAGCTTCATGAAATATTTTCATTACGATAGCATTTGTTTTTAAACAATGCGTAGTCCGATTGTATGTTTTGATTTCCATGTTACTGGGAGTCGATCGTTTTCATTGTGATACATCACATACATCGTCGGAATCATATCAAAGTAAAAAGACGCAACGCTCATTATAATGTTGCTATTTTTGTTTCCATTGTTTTGTCTACATGAACAATTACTGTGTCATGCCAATCACATGTCAAAAGTGGATGGACACAGCAAAGTACAGTCAGCACTAAGCTTCACGCTCCCAGGTCAAATAACTTCCACAACGTAAGACATGTCTATCCATAAAAAACTCAAACAAAAATGGTCGGAGACAATACACCACAGTACGGCCGGCTTCAGTGAACATGGGCCATGCTTTGAAAGAAGATGAAACCACTTCATGTCACTGTGTGGATGGTAATGAATGCAGTAAAAAATGAAATAAAGTACGTGTACAAATAGCTTTCAAGAGGGACGGTTATCCAACAAAACGTTCTGCTCTAACGAATTTGTGGGTCTACTTTCGCGAAGATTTTGAATGGTCATAGATTGAATGTACTGTTACGTATACAACACGCTACATTTGAACAACTTGAGAGAATATTATGGGGAACTCTTGAAGCCATTCTCATTCTCTGTATGTTTGATGGGTATGGAAATATTAGATAATTTTCGTTTCGATTACATTGTCTGCAGGAGCTGTTTTCCACCCATTGAATAGTTATGTCAACAAAGGACGCTGATAACAGCATCCACTTTATGTAAACAACACGGCTTCACTAGGACATACTCATTCACTGCCAGAGGAACTATCGTTACTGCTAGCGGTCGGTTCGAATGAATTTGGTTAAATCACACCATCAGATGTTAATGCTGGAGTGTATTGCTCTACGCTTGAGGAATCTGATCAATATTCAACGTCGGGTTCTGGCGAAAACGGGTTTTGAAGTTGACCTTCTGGTTCGACCATAATGGCTTTGCATGTAAAGATACACTGACGAATGCGTTCGTGTTCCCGAAGTGACGTCATAAAGTTCCAAATCCTGTCCTATCCATATGCAAATCAGAGGTACTTACCTGAAGGTGCTCTGTGGCTGAGCCAAGAGTGCCTCATTTTTCGCGCAATTTCTCGTGTTAGAATTATATTGTACTATTAAAAACCCGATTTCCTTTATTTTTATGGCAAAATAAACATAATTACGAAAAAAAGTATGTACCTTTGCATGTACACTTTAAGGGTCAAACGATCAGATAGATAGGAACATGTAGTAACGAAGAAGAATTTCGAAGAAAGTGAAATTCTTCACCAGGAAACTGGCGAGGAGAGGCTATAATGAAACAGAAATAAATACTAGTAACTTGAGTCCACTATTATCATAATCCTGACATCTCTATTTGATGAACAACACAAGTAAACTCTGGGCAAACAAATACGGGAATACAAGACTATATACTATACTATACTATACTATACTATACTATACTACACTATAGTGTAGTATAGTATATAATATAGTATAGTATAGTGCATAGTATATAGTGTATAGCATAGTAGAGTATATAGTATAGTATAGTATATAGCATAGTATAGTATATAGTATATATTGTATAATATAGTATAGTATAGTAAAGTATATAGTATAGCATAGTATACAGTGCATAGTATATATTGTATAATCTAGTATGTAGTATATATTATATGGTATAGTACTAGTATATAGTATAGTATAGTATTGTATAGTATAGTAAAGTATAGTATAGCATAGTATATAGCATAGTATAGTATATAGTATTTATTGTATAATATAGTATATAGTATAGTATAAAGTATATAGTATATTATATTATACCAGTATATTGATGGCGCAAATCGAGAGATCTGATTGGTCTAGACATCGAACTAGCACGTCTAAAACGAGCGATAATGCACGGTTGGCACGCGTCCAAATTTTGTTCGTCTACGAGCGTTGAGTTGTAGTCCACCGTGATACTGATCAGGGGTGAACAAATCCACTGGTCCGAGGTCCGGGACCAGTGATTTGTTTGGGCGGACCACACAAATTTGACCTTGTCTGGTCCGTCGGACCAGTACCTTAAACTGTAAATAATCATGCTAAAAAGTAGGAACAGCAACAACTGAATGTGAACAAACAAGAAATACGATCACGATGGAGCTAAAACTACAAGCCTTGCATGACCTTTCGATGGGTCATGAAGTATTATCAGGTGACTTCCGACTTCAAACCAGCGATATGCTATAGAGAGGGGGCGTGAACTTTGACAGTTGAATGACTAGTGGTGCGTCAATACGTCATAGTAGCGGCCGTACATCGTAGTTTATTTCACTGAATCAACAACAATGTGAAATGATAGACAGGAGATAACACTCAACGCACATGTGGCTCATATCATTACTAGTAGTCCCTAAACCGGTATGGTTTAGGGACACGAGAATTAGGAAGACAAGAGTAATAATTTCATTGTATAATAATTCCAATGTATCAAACGAAACATTTTATTTGCTATCATTCTGTCAGCTTTGATTGTATTATTGTGTTTATTCATAAAGGAGCTTCAAATGATTTATAGTAGAACCCCTTTCATGAAATGAAGTCATCCAAATGACGCACAAACTTCATGTTATCCCACAAAAGTCCGGGAAAAAGTTACCATGTTTGTCCACTGGGCAAGTGAATAACAAAGGTTCCAACCTCAGTTACTTCCATGATAGCAATCACTGACTGTCATCTTGGTTTTTCCAATGACTTACAAGGGTTGACGATACCATACCAGTCCTCCTGCATTGCTTTCTGCAATATGCTGGTCTCGAACCTCAGATGCAGAGCTCAGATTTGTGCACACATGTTGCTCATTCCATTTCGGGTGTGTGGGTTGCTTGTTAGACACATAACACAAATGCACTCCAAATCTGAGCATTTATGCTGCTTATTATCGTTTACTTTGTAATAGATAAAACATTACACGATCAAAAATATACACCACCTGTTTCATTTTCTCCTTGCATGTAATTTAGGTCTAAGTAAAAATAATGTGCTAAGACCAACCCTAGACAGAAATGGTATGCGCCAAGGCATTTCCCACGATATCTTATCTGTTACTATCTGTAAACATAGGACGTCAGTGTCCACACTACGTATAGTACCTCTCAAATAAACGACCATTTCCCAAATAGATTTGCTGTGTAATGTGTGGCTATCCATCTCGTAAATAATTTAGTGCATCTGAAACGCGAATGGCTGTAAAGTTTTAAATGGACAACACGGACAATGGTCAATCTTTTGAGCTATGGAAAACAACTGACCAGCATGACACCAAATGAACATTCTGATTCTAGGGTTACACTTACAGATAGTCAACGAAGTATCTATTTTAGCACTGTGATATGATATTTGCCAAAGCCTCGATAACTGGCGAATTTGATTATATCTCCACACCGTCACACGGACTCCCTCTAGTCAGGCAATGTATGTGTTCCTAGGTCTTTTTCCAAAGCCTCGACAACTGGTAAATTTGATTTTATCTCGACACAGTCACACCATGGACACAAGGACTCCTAGTCAGGCAATGTATGTGTTCTTAGTTTTTTTTTTCGTGAGATTTTATAGGATCAACTTTGAAGGGGTCAGTTTCTTTGTACAATTGTGATGATTTGCTTGCAATATCTGGGTTTTCCAGACAAGTTTGACAAAACGTAGTACAACTTTTGTCGTCATACTGCAATCATGACCAAGTAAAACTGTTTTTCAATGTTCTTGTCGCATATTTCTGTCAAATTTCTAATCCTTCGTGAAATCCAAGTGAAGTCGCCGTTCAATATTTTTCGTTTCGTCGATGCGTAAAAAATAACCGTTACAAATATAATAGAATTGTCAATTGACTGAAACCAAGCATGTCAACTTTATATTTATCATTATAAATTGGGTATTGTTCCACTATAAGTGGTGTACGTCTAAATATATAGATTCATAGGCAAGATTTAATGTTTCACGTTAGCGGGACCAAGGACCACGGACCACTAATTCTTTCAGCAGGACCACTGGATTTTTTAAGGCACTGGTCCGGGGACCACCAGTTCACAAAATGATTTGTTCACCCCTGCTGATAGTGAACTCTTCAAATTGTCAGAGGAGGATTTTCTCTCAATGAGACAATATTTTATGAGAAATTATGAAGGAAATTTCGAAAGCAACCAAGTCATCGCGTATTTGTTCAAATCATCGCCTACTACATGTACTAAGGTAAAGGCATGCACAAGATCGGTCCCAGCCTCGGCGCGGCTGGAGTGCAAACATTGGTGAGCTGTCCTGTCCTGTCATAAAAATGAAGCAAGTGAAAGAGCTTACACTGGCCGACTTACCATTAATCTAAACAGAAATTTGTCTGGGATCCTGTCCTAGAGTATCAGTCATCAATCCGAGAGGGAAATCCTCAAACCCGAAAATCTACTGACGTAACTTCCAGTAATATAAATACATTGTAAATATCAACCTGTCTATCACTTCACAGAGTTGCGAATTCAGCCGGGAACGATCGAGGCACGCTGTATTCAATAAACCACTTCAAGTTTATACCTAGAGTCAAACAGGTTGTTTATTCATCACTGTGCACTTTTAATGAGCCGATCAATGTACAGATTATCCCTAGAAACGACTAGCAGATAAAATAAATCCAGTCGCTGCACGACGTTCACGTTGAGGCCAAGATCAGCTGTCTTGAAAGCAGCGTTATTGTTATGCAAATTAGTCATAGAGGCGCATATGAAACGAGAAAACGTTAGTTCTTATCTTGTTTCCGATATTTTCAATATACTAGTATAATATAATAGCGATAAACCACCCCCTGGGGAAGGTATACCACTCGGTTTTGACCAGTGAACTCAATATATGCACTCGCTATCGCTGGTGCATATATTTCGTTCACTGGTCAAAACCTCTTGGTATACCATCCCCAGAGGGTGGTTTATTGCTTAAGTATAGTATAGTATTAGAGTATAGTATAGTATAGTATATAGTATAGTATAGTACAGTATAGTAGTATAGCATATCATAGTATAGTATAGTATTATAGTATAGTGTATAGTATAGTATAGTATAGTATAGTATAGTATAGTATAGTAGTATAGTGTATAGTATAGTATAGTATAGTATAGTATAGTTCAGTATAGTATAGTATATCATAGTATAGTATAGTATTATAGTATAGTGTATAGTATAGTATAGTACTGTATAGTATATTATAGTATAGTATAGTATAGTATAGTTCAGTATAGTATAGCATATCATAGTATAGTATAGTATAGTATTATAGTATAGTGTATAGTATAGTATAGTATAGTATAGTATAGTATAGTATAGAAAACTTTTGAAAGAGAAGATGGACGCGACACTTGAGTTAGCAGACCGACACTTGAACTAGAAGACCGACACTTGAATTAGAAGACCGTTTTTTTGAACTAGAAGACCGACACTTGAACTAGAAGACCGACACTTGAATTAGAAGACCGGTTTTAGCAATAATGACAGCATAACACAGAAATAAAGATATACTGTGTAAAATTTCGAATTAATACAAATTACTCAGCTTGAAAATACAACCCCATCTTGACATATTCTTGTCCTTTTCAGTTGCGCTGACATTTACAAACATGTACGTTAACGAAGTCATCAGCTCTACATACCTTTTGCTATGAACAAAGTTCAACTTTCCTTTCTTAGCAGATATATATATATATATATATATATATATATATATATATATATATATATATATATATATATATATATATATATATATATATATATATATATATATATATATATATATATATATATATATATATATATATATATATATATATATATAATTATGCACACGTAGCCCTGCTTAAAGGCGGTGCACAAGTCGATATTGCTGATTCTAAACACCGTCATGCAAAGAGCAATGGACGCGGCGGCGTATTACAAGACCAGAAGCAAAATGTTTGCACACCAATTGCAAAAGAATTGCCTACACAAGGCTTGTTGATGTGCATTGTAAATCGTACTCTGTCTCAGAGTTTAATAGTGCTTCCTGAGGCAATCTATGTGATATTTTCTCTATTTCACAGTAAAAACTACAATGACTTTCAACATAGTCTCCAGGCACAGTTTGAAATAATTGCTGTGTCTGAGATCTGGAAGGTGGATAACAAAAGCATTTTTACCCTGCCAAATTATTCTTTTGAAGTAAACTGTCGAGATGTAGGACGTGGGGGAGGTGTAGGAATGTATGTGGAGTCATGATGGGTGAATGGTTAGCGTGACCGGCTTGGAATCTACAGGTTGCAGGTTCGAGCCCTGTTGCTGTCTGCTGTTTGTTTCTGAGTGGCTAAAGTCCTTGGGCAAGATTTGAACCACGACTGTGCTTCAGTCAACCCAGCTGTATAATTGGGGACCTGGTAGGATGTAGGTTGCAATGTGAAGGCTTTACTCCTATACGCTGAAATGGCTGCAATGGATTGTATGCTCCCCGGGGAGTTGAGGAAGACTAAAGGACCGTTGTGCCATTCTGATCCGAGCCAGGAGTAATAATTGTAAAGCGCTTTCAGCACGATGTGGGAAAGCGCTATATAAGAACCCAACATTATTAACATTATTATTATGTTCATGACAGCCTTCATTATAATATTCTGAACGATATTGTCATCACAGATGCTGAGTCTCTTTGGATTGAGGTTATTAACAGAAATAACAAATTTATCATAGGTACAATATACAGACCTCCAAGTTCAAACTCAGACCTATTTATTGATAGCTTGGAGCAAATTTTGTACCGTAGAGTACAGGGTTATGCTGGGTGCTTTCTTGTCGGCGACTTCAACATTGACGTTTCACAGCCTTGTGAGGCAACAGCTGATAAACTTCTTAGTGTTTTATCATGTTTACACTGTCAGCAAACGATAATCACACCTACTAGAATAACTGGTGCAAGTGAGACAACAATCGATCATCTGTACACAAATATGGCTCATTTGAATATTACATCAGGCACTCTGTTAGCCCATATCTCAGATCATTTGCCAACCTTTGCATTCTTTCACTCAATGACCATGCATTCTGCATCAAAAGCAAATGCACTTTTTAGGAATTATTCTAAATTCAAATTAGATTCATTTAGACATGATTTGTAAGATGAAACATGGCATGAAGTATTGAACTGTAAAGATGTAAATGAAGCAATGACCAAGTTCACTAACACCTTCTTAAATATTTGTAATACCCACGCGCCACTCAAAAACATAAATAAAGTCAAGAAAGGTGTTAAAAACAAACCCTGGATCACAACGGCAATACGGAAATCTATTCGAAAGAAACACAACCTCTTCAAAAAAGTAGTCTGGAGTAAATTTGAAGAAAATATTCTTCCAAAATTCAAAAGATACAGAAATGTGTTAACAAACATTTTAAGGAAAGCTAAGAAAAAATACTATTCTGATTTGTTTAATATACATTATAACGACATGAAAGAGACATGGCGAGTGGTAAATGATCTGCTGGGTAAAAAGAAAAATAGTAACTCTTCTATTCCTACCAAGATAAAAAGTTTCTGTAATGTTATTCATACAGAAATTCCAGATATAGTTGATGTTTTCAACAACCACTTTGTTAACATTGGTGAAAAACTTGCCAAGAATATTCAGGCAAATGGAAACGGTTGTTTTCGTGACTTCATGGGTGACTATGTACCTCACTGTTTCTTCCTAAAGCCAACTTCAGTTGGGGAAGTAGAAGACATTATTTCAAGCTTAAATGTACACAAAGCATCAGGCTGGGACAAAATCGATGCAAAACTGCTAAAGTATGCTATGCCCTATGTTTCAAAACCCTTATGTAACATTGTAAATTTATCTTTCTCAACTGGATGTTTTCCAGACTCCCTTAAAATTGCGAAGTTTATTCCGCTCTTCAAAAAAGGAGATCCAGAAGACACAGGAAATTACAGACCAATTTCTATTTTGCCAATCATTAGCAAAGTATTTGAAAAAATAATGTGTAAACATGTAAACGTGAATTTTGTAGAGAAACATGACTTGCTCTTTCAGCACCAGTATGGTTTTCGTGAAAAGTACAGCTGTAAACTTTCACTTATTTGCCTTGTTCAACATTTATTGGATGAACTAGACAAAGGAAAATCTACAACAGGCATATTTATAGACTTCTCAAAGGCATTTGATACTGTTAACCATAACATTTTATTTTCAAAACTCGATCACCAAGGCATTAGAGGGGTGGCACTGGATTGGTTTAAAAGTTATTTGGATTCAAGATGTCAATTTGTGAGTATTGGTAATATAGAATCAATGAAACAAAACATAACTTGTGGTGTTCCACAAGGGTCTATTTTGGGCCCAATACTTTTCCTCATCTTCATAAATGATTTACCAAACTCTTCAGATATTTTTAGTCCCCGCGGACGAAGTCCGGAACGGGGACTTATGGATTGGGTTCCGTCTGTCCGTCCGTCCGTCCGCAGCTGTTTCTTGGAGATGCCTGGACCGATTTTTTTCAAACTTGGTACAGGGGCAACATACTATGGCATATATGCACGTCAATTTGTTTTATGATACGATTCAATATGGCCGCCTAGCAACCATTTTGTTTGCGAATTTTCCCTGTCTAGAGCCATAACTCAGACATGCTTTAACAGATCACATTCAAAGTTGGTATTAGGACAGTGTTCTATGACATACATGTGCATATTCATTGTTGTCATGATACGATCCAATATGGCCGCCTAGCAGCCATTTTGTTTGTGAATTTTCATGTCCAAAGCCATAACTCAGACATGCTTGAACAGATCTTATTCAAAGTTGGTATTAGGACAGTGTTCTGTGACATACATGTGTATATCCATTTTCGTCGTGATACGATCCAATATGGCTGCCTGCCAGCCATTTTGTTTGTGAATTTTCCATGTCCAAAGCCATAGCTCAGACATGCTTAAACAGATCTCATTCAAAGTTGGTATTATAGGACAGTGTTCTATGACATACATGTGCATATCCATTTTCGTTGTGATACGATCCAATATGGCTGCCTGGCAGCCATTTTGTTTGTGAATTTTCCATGTCCAAAGCCATAACTCAGACATGCTTGAACAGATCTCATTTAATTTAAAAGGCCACTGCAATTCTATTTTTCACTTTTCATCAAATCAATAAAAAATAGCCACTTAACACATTTCTATAGCGTTGAGGAGAAAAAAAGTGACCACGAATAGTGAAAATCTCGTTAGAAATTATGCTGCTTCCACACTCATGACACCCTCTGCTGAGCGAGTATTTATATTTGCATATGAAAGCATTCCTGTTATGTCGTCATAGTAGGAACACATAACCTTGAACTTCACCTTCCTAACATGCATTTCTATGGAGGCTTAGTCACAACAACAAGTTCTAGAAACTGTATCTTTCGAACGGGACGGCGAATGTTCGTCAGATTTTTCAAGTGAAGAGGATCACAGCCTAGCTTTCATCTTTGACGGTGTTATTGAACCCTATTCCTTCGAACCGGACGGTACAAGTGAAAGTTCGACGGGTGGTTACGGCGATGATGATCAGGTCACCTACACAAGATCAAGACAGACTTATAAACAAGAATTGGTATTAAAGTTGTCTTCTATAGTGTCATGTCCTGTCTGGTACTAGTATGTCTTTACAATGTGTTGCTGTGTAGTCGTGTTCAGTGGTATTCAATTCACTCCAGTGCTTTCTAAGCAAAGTGGCACATCGAAAAAGAATGTTTGAGCGATCGAAAATCGAAAATTCCCTCGATCGGCAATCATTGATCGTGGTGATCTCTAGTATAGTAGTCGCGTCACATAGTATTCGATTGAACCATGGATAGATCAGTGATTTATCCCCAGGATACAATGTAACAATGAGCCGTCTCCCCTCCATTGTCTATGATTGCATCATGATTTTTTATATTTTCCATGCAGAGTAGATTAGTTGTGGTGAGCGTTTTGAATTTTACATAGTGGACTTTGTACCTCTGAATTTAGACTGGGACAAGTTCCTTGATCGATTTTTTTTTGCGTTTGTTATGTGTTGATACTATTTCTTTTCCCATTTCTATTCCCACATTTTTTTTTGCCTTTTCCATACTTACAATGTAGCGAAGTCTAGGCTCTCGCAATACATGACTGAATGTTTTTCAGAAAAAAAGTGTAAATAATTAGCCCAGAGACTTGGGTAAGCGGTAAAGTCTACTCTGAACCCGATAAAAACTCGCTGGTTGCCTGTGCTCTATTTGTCATGTATGTATCTGAACATTTGCCGAATCATCATTCATGTACATCATACTCATAGCTAGCTAGCAGAATAAAGACTGGGTAGCAATTTACGCAATAATGGCCTGCTGTAGAACCTCGTTCTGACGTGCGCTTTCACGATGGCGGCCTTGTCAGCATCGTGTAAGGACTACACGGAAGTTTCCGTGGCTTACAACCCCGTAAATCATGTTTTCACTAAATTTCCAAGGTAAATTTTTTTATTATGTATTAAACAACCCATACAATGCGTATTTATATTGAATAAATGTTATAGCAGGAAATTTGCAAGTTGTCAAATTACGGTCGATGGTAATGATTGTAGCTGTGTTGTGTCTGTGTCGAACTTTGTCCTGCCGACAATACAAGGTGCGTTGCGATGCTTGAAACAACACAACATTTTCAGGACTAAAATTTTAGTTTATATTCATTATCTGTGCCAAATTTGGTGTCTCTACCTTATGTGGTCTATATTTCATCATATTTCAATCTGACCTTGCAAGTTCTCAAGTTAATGATTGTGGGTACATACGTACGTCTGTGTTGAATTTACCGTCACGGTGGCTGACAAAATAGGTTCATAACGCTTGAAACAACACAAAATTTTGAAGACTAAAATTTCAGTTTATATCCATTATGTGTGCCAAATGTAAGGTGATCGAATCACTCTTCGTGTTACTGCAGCCTCCAAAAACATAACGTCGAACCATTGTCGATTAACGGTACTGCCATAGTGAACCACTAGGCTAACAAGACCAAGACCAGGTTGGCCTCAAGGATGACGTAATATTACAAATGTAAACAACACCTTTGGCTTTGCTAACACGTGAGTGCTCCGCATATTCCGGAAACACGAAAAAAGTCGAAGGAAGCAGGCTGGGAGGTACAGATTTTCCCCCTCCCATTTCTATATGACGCATGCAGTAAATCAACATTTAATCATACATTCCTTTCATTAGGGGGCAGTATGAACATATTAGTGTAAAGAAAGAAATAGAATTGCAGTGGCCCTTTATAGTTGGTATTAGGACAGTGTTCTATGACATACATGTGCATATCCATTTTCGTCGTGATACGATCCAATATGGCTGCCTGGCAGCCATTTTGTTTGTGAATTTTCCATGTCCAAAGCCATAACTCAAACTCCATTTTCATCGCGATATGATCCCCCATACCCAACCAATCCTTTATTGTTGGAGGCATATTCCAAGTCCAACAAGCACACACAACATATCTAAGTCTGTTTGTTTTAGGTTCACAAATGTTGTTGCGTGATCAGAGTAGTGATAATTCCTTAAAACCCAATTATAGCGGGGACTATGTCATTCTCAATGACTTGTCAATTTCAGGCCTTACATCGATGATTCGAACCTGTTTCATTCACTTGAAAAGTGTTCATCAACAAACACCAGCAATATAAACTCAGCCCTTGCAAATGTTACAAACTGGTGTGATGCAAACAAATTAACAGTAAATTCTGCTAAATCACATGCATTACTCATTGGTGGTAGACGAACTTTGTCAGTAATACCTCTTATGTTGGAGTATATTTGGATAGTAAAATGTTATGGAATTGCCACATTTTAGAAGTGAAGAAAAAAATGAGTAAGCTAACTGGTATTTTGTACAGACTTCGTTATACATATTCTTTTGATGTCAGCATATTCTTTTGATGATATATAAAACACTTGTTCTTCCCCATCTGTCATATGGACTTGAAGTATGGGGCTGTACATATCAGTCTTACCTCAAAGATATACTAATCATCCAAAAGAAAATTGCTCGCATAATTACCTTCAGTAGTTACAACACCCACTCTCCCCCCTTATTTAGACGCCTCCTAATGCTAGATGTATACAAGCAACGTGATTACCAAATAGGAATTTTTGTTCACGATGTGATCAAAATGACTGAACTCAAACACAATCACTGTTATATACACATACACATTTTATTTCGGACATTAGACTGAAATTGTGATGACAGTAAAGAAAAATACAAACAACAAAGTGTGATAAACATGGGATTTGATTTGTAAATAATGCAGTTAATTGGAATTGCATAAGTGTAGAATTCCAGAATCTGATTGCATAAATACTAAACAGTACTACAATATTCAAAATTTAAGGTTGTGGGCTAGTCATAAGTCAAGCACATGACGATTCTTGAAATCGGCAACAATTTGTGGAGAACTCTGGAATCTGATTGCATAAATACTAAACAGTACTACATGTGTACAATATTCAAAACTCAAGGTTGTGGGCTATTACCCGCAAAAAGTCAAGCACATGACGATTCTCGAAATCGGCACCAAATTGAGTAGAACTCTGGAATCTGATTGCATCAATAACAGTACTATAATATTCAAAACTGGAGGTTGTGGGCTATTCCCGCAAAAGTCAAGCACATGACGATTCTCGAAATCGGCAACAATTTCTCTGATCCTGGTCTCTGACTCCTTGTATCTTTTTCGTTGTGGTGGTGTTGGGTCACCTGCGATGATCTGATTAACGATAACGTTGTTCAGAGCCTGCTCCCTCTTCAACACTTTGAGAAATTTCCAGATATTAGGGTGATATGATGTTATATTAGCCTGCATATGGTTATGCAATCCTTCTACGGAATTGTTGGTCCGGGGAAGATCGTCGATCAGTCGGTCATGCATGTTCCACATCGTCATGGGAAAGCGGGGCGTCCGTCTGCCATGTCGTCTGAGCTGTTGTAGAAGATGTCGATAAGTTTCACGTTGTTTGTTAGGCAGCAGGGCATACACGCATGGTATAACATGACCAGCACTTAAAGAATGTATAGTGTTAAGTTAAAAAAACAACTCAGGAACGACTTTGAAAGTCCCATCAGCAAACCAGTCAGACGAATTTTCTAGAAGTCTCATATTTTGAGCAGTGGAAAATAACAGCATGCGCTGATCACTGTCTTCACTGTCATATAAAAGGAAATCCTCCCCATCAGCCATTTTCTGCAAAAATGAAATTGAAATTACATGAGTACATATATCATAATTTATCACATGCATACTTAAAAACCGGGAACATACATTATTTTAGAAGGTATTGTAATCATGAAATTTATCAATATTTGATGATCATTTAATACATAACTTGTACTAATCAGGAATCTCCATATCGGCAGCATTCTGTGGAATGGGGTGAGGGGCATCATTAACTTGCTTATAACGTCTTATTCCGCGCCTAATATGTCTAATAGGTGGTATGTGAGTCGATGCTGCTTCAGATATATCCTGGACTGCCTGTGTAATAATTTGTTGCGCTGTCTCCTCAGTATCAATGGCTCTTCTCTTTATGTCTTGTCTGACGGTTAGGACTTCATGTTGACTTGGGTCAGCAGCATGGGTATGGTCATTTACATGACCTACCACTTCATTCCCGCAAACTTTCACTTTGGCCTTACAATTACTGTGTCTTCTCTTTTCGCATTCGTATGTTACAACGCCATTAACTAGATCTTTCTGTTTCACATAAACGTAACGGAATCTTGGTAAACAAGTTTCATCTTCCCGTGATTACTGTGAACAAACTCCATGATAATACGCTGGTGCAGAGATATTTGAACGAACAGTTCTGAAGTTTGACTAAAAACTTTGATTTAAACTGTTCTTTTATAGGTATATTTCTTTGATATTTCAGACTTCACACCTTTTCGACCACTTACAGCACGGCAATTTACTCTTTTTTTCGTACACAGTACACTGCTCGAAATCACACCCATCTCATTTGTAAAACAATACATCTGATAAAACCATACTTTAAGTACACCGCTCGAAATCACACCCATCTTGGTCTTTTCATTCATAAAACAATAGAAGTGATAAAACCATATTTTAAGTACACCGCTCGAAATCACACCCATGTTGGTCTTTTCATTCATAAAACAATAGAAGTGATAAAACCATATTTTAATCGTCTTTCAATCGCACTATAGTAGAAATGCTAAGTCGTGAGCATCCTTGGTCTTTTTATTTGTAATACAATAGAAGTGATGCCTTTCTTGGTTGAGTCGTGAGCCATAATCCTACCGTAGGCATTTGTTCGGGGGCATTTGTCCGAGAGGCATTTGTCCTACGGGGGCATTTGTCCAGGGGGCGTTTGTCCTGTTACCATAACACCTTGTGAATGTGATACAATGTTACACAGTGTAACAATATCATCATGCCTGGAATGACCTATATCACGTGCACTCCGCATGTATGCCGTACATTTCATAATTTCAGCTACGTTTTTGCATTCAGATTATATCAGCTGTTCATGAAAGTACAATTTGTAATAAATGAAACAATATTCTTACAACGTTTTACAGTAGCAGAAGTTATGACACAGGTCAAGTCAACTTTATGGCATGCCAGCACAATGACATCGCATTTTCGATTGCGATCAAATCAAAACCATATGATTTTAGAAGAGATTCAAATGACTTAAAATCTCAAAATTGTATCGCAAGTAACGCGAAGATAAAAAAAATTAAATCAAGCAATTGTAGCAGTGCGAATTTGACATTTAATTCCAAATACTATGTCAGATTTCCCATAGAAAAACAATGGCCGTGTTCTTTTATGACAACTGAACTTTGCTCACGTTCAACTTTTTCAAATGCGCACCAATCGGTCTGAAAATTCATAAATAGAGACCAAAGGGGTTTTGATTTTTTACGCTGAGTTCAAAAAAGGGGGGTCATTTTACTAACATCCATTGCCATGGTAACCAAAATCACCATAATATGTGGATCATTTTTCCAAAATTTGACATAAAACATGGAAATAAATATAAATTAATTAAAAAAAATTCTTGTTTTTGACATTGTATGAGATGGAGCTATCTGTTGTAACACAAATTGCCTAAAATAGGACAGCTGTTTATTTTTGGTAAAACACCCACATATCTAGAAAATAACATGATAAATTTAATCATAACATACATGTAGTTTATTCACATATTGACCACCCCATACATGTATTTGTTAGTTTGTTATACCGAGTTCAAAAATAGTTATCATTTGAGGAACATTTGTTGCCATGGTAACCTAAATCACCATATTATGCAAATATTTTGCAAAATTCAAAGAAGAAAAAGTTTGCCAAAAGAATTCCTTACTTTTGGCATATATGCACTAGTGCTATCCATTGTAAGTCAGATTATCTACTAGTAAAATTGGATAGTGGCTTCCATGGAAACATAAAATACACTTACAAATGCCATGTTTTAGTAAAAAATACATCTGACATACACCTACAAATGAATGGGTTTGCTATTAACATACCATATATTTTGTTACTTTAAGTCCACATAAAATATGCAACTAGTGACAAACTGAGTGGTCATAAAAGCTTAACATGCAGAAGATCTGTGCCGATCACAAGGTCTGATTATGATCCCAAATATCGAAGGGCTGGGCCCAACTACATTACAAGAAGTCACGCGCAAGGAGGACGCTACATGAACATACATAACAAACCAGTGTGCGGGAATGTCAAGAAAAGTACAGGCCTTCGCTAGTTTTCTGTAAAAACATTACATGTAAAAGCTGGCAACCATTAGCAATAATGACAACATAACACAGAAATAACGATATACTGTGTGAAATTACAATTTTAATACAAATTACTCAGCTTGAAAATACAACCCCATCTCATGTCATGATCTTGACATATTCTTGTCCTTTTCAGTTGCGCTGACATGTACAACCATGTACGCTAGCGAAGAGTCAGCAGCTCTACATACCTTTGCTATTTGAACAAAATTCAACTTTCCTTTCTTGGCAGTGTAAATCATATACAAATATGCATACGTAGTACATAAACTTCAGTTGAATATATGACATGATCATGATGAATAAGCAGTGTACATAACATTCCATTATGTCTAGGTCTTTGAGTAATATAGTCCGGCTGTGGTTTGACACAACATAGACAATTATGTCTAGGTCTTTGAGTAATAAGGTCCGGCTGTGGTTTGACACAACATTGACAATTATGTCTAGGTCTTTGAGTAATAAGGTCCGGCTGTGGTTTGACACAACATAGACAATTATGTCTAGGTCTTTGAGTAATACAAAAATGTATAGTCCGGCTGTGGTTTGACACAACATAGACACTTGTGTACAGCGTGCGAAATTACCGCCTGTCCTTCGGCCCGAGACCAACAGATTTCCGTTCGGACCGACAGATTTTCAGAATTACAACAACGTATCGGTCCTTATGACCGATTGAAATTTGGAGTAAATAATAACATTTATTCAAAGATATATCCAATTTTACCTACATGAATCTGATCTTGTGTTACCTATTTTACTCTCGACATCTCGTTCAAGTCAAGCGACACAGAGCTAGCATGCTATACGTGTTGTTGCCAGTGTTGATATCATGTCTACATGACGTAGCATACAGCGTCTAATTAGAACGTTTTAGACATTCAGACTCATTTTACGCATTCAGCGCATGAGTCTTTTTCCGCCATGATATCGTATTCATTTAATCATTGTTGTAAAGTTTACTGGTCGAAGTGTATTAAACTTTTAACGTGTTTGAGACAGTTCCACGTTGCATTTATAAAGTATGTGGTGATATTTAGAAGGCGGCAATGAGCTTCCAAAGAAGAAGACGAAACATACACTGTTTTTTTAAAGGCTGGTGTTAAAGCCGGTAAATGTTAGCGGGTTTCCCGATCAATTTATCGGAGTTCCCCATGTCTGTTGCCACGATCAAAACAAACTGACGGAAAACATACGAAAATGTCGTTTTAACTAATAAAAAAGGCAGGTACACTTCGTAAAATATCTTCAGTATGATAGGTTTTTTTGTAAAAACAGTAAAATGCGTAGTCTGATTGCTTTCAATTTGATGCATATGATAATGTACGTCCTCTCATGTTGTAATCAACGTGTAGACTTAGAAATGTTGCATTTTTGTTGCCATTGTTGTATCTGGAAAATTACTGCATCATGCCAAACACGGGTACATAGTGGATGACACATTACAGTACAGTTACCATATCACGTTCCCACGTCAAACAAACTCGCACTGTAAGACATGTTTAGCTATAGTTCTCTTCATCATGGTCAGATTTCTTACACAAACAGTCAGAGACGATACTCAATACATACACCACGGTAGGGTATATGGGTAGGGCTTAATGGGGGGGGGGGGGCTTCATTACATATTTGTAAAGACTGAAGGAAGACGAAACCGCTCCGTGTCACTGTGTGGATGGAAAATGAAATAAAGCAAATACACAGTTTTCAAGAGGGATAGTTATTCGATAAAACTTTCTGCTATGATGAGTGTGTGGGTCTACGTTCGCTAAGAGTTGGAAAGCTACATCAGCTGTTGCCACAAACGAATCTGACTTTGGATTATGTGATTCAGAATTTAGTGAATCGTACAGAGAGGAAGGAGAGGACTGTGATCTCTTAGAGATTGCAGAATCTGATTTATTGATTCCGTCTCAGACCACTATAGTCTATAGGAACACATTATGCGAGAATGAATATTCATAGTCTCTGGGTTCATAGTTACAAATGAAAATCTCTACTCACAGAGTCAAAAATTACTTGGTTGGGAATCCAAAATTTACTTCCAAGTTATTTTTTGACTCTGTGAGTGGAACTTTTAGGAAATAATAGTGGATAGTGAACAATTCGTTGTACTCTCTTTTACTTTTATATCTAAAGATATGCTGTACCATATTAAAGTTCAAAATCATTTAATCTGTAAATGGGGGTGGGGGTGGGGGTGGGGGTGGGGGTGTAGATACAGGTCGTGAACATGAACTGCATTGAGTATGGACCAGCAGTTTTCCTTAAGGACCAGCAGCATTTGCTACATGTCAGTCCTTGTGACCAGTAGTCATTTTCCCTTAAGTTCACACACTGCTTGTGTACCAAAACGTGTACCAAAACATCCATCCAAAGTTGCATTCAAGGAAACCGTTAGTTGCTTCATGATTAAACACAATGCCACTGGATATAGTTGGGGATAGGTAGCAGTCACAGTAGAATCCATTGTCACACAAATATTTGATAAATTATGCAAAATTTCTCAATCATGAGTCTTGCTACGTGACCAGTGTGAAGATGGTGACTGTGATGTGCACGCGATGGGCGATTGGCACGTACACATCTCGAATGTAATACAGTGTAACAATTTGAATTAAATCATGTCCACAGCATTACATGTGTGTGTGATACATCACATACAACTATTACAAGTGAGATACACAATGCAAACAAACTAGCATATTGTTTACCTGAGGGAATCATTAATTTGCAGGAAGTTGCTAAAATGTACGATTATCTGAAAACAGCAACAGAGGCATTGCAAATATGTTTTTCTGACATTTCATGGACAAATATCACAGTGTTTTTTACAGCTAGTAAGCCTATATATGTTACTAATGTTCCCCAATCAATTTTAATACCGGAGTTTTCCATAACTGTGGCCCATGATCAAAGTGAAACAATGGAAACCATATAAAATGCTTTGAAAATCGTGTTTAACAAATAAAGAAGGCAAGTTAGCATCATAAAATATCTTCTGTATGATGACTTCTTTTCTTTTTCTTTTTTATTCCTTTTTCTTTCTTTTTTTTTTTGGGGGGGGGGGGACAATGCGTAGTCTGATTGTATGTCTTACTTTCCAGCATCAATAATAATAATAATAATACATTCTTATCAGCACATTATGCAACAGCGTCAATGCACTTTACAGCACTAAAAAAGAAAAAGCATCATGAAGGGTTAAACTGTAAAAATGTCTGACATAATACAGAGAGACTTTAAAAACTGTTAAAACCTAATATCCAAGTTGAAATTTAAACAAAGAAGGACCTTAACAACTTATAAAAAAACTATCACAATGCCAAGTAAAATGTATGGCACAAGAATTAATTTGCAATAAAATCTTGAAATTCACTAAAAATCTAATCTTAATGATTACTGTTAACAGTACAACATGTCAACAATTACATGTCCTAAATGTTTGTGAACAAGTATGTCTTTAGTTGTGACTTGAATGTTTCAATTGATACAGCTCTCCTTATGTGAATTAGGAGAGAGTTCCAGAGTTAGGACCGGCAACAGAGAAGGCACGATCTCCATACGTAGTACTAATAGTTGCAACACGCGGGATGGTAATTGAAAACTGAGTGCCGGAACGTAAAGCACGCATTGGCTTGTGAACAGGTAACAGTTCAGTGATGTAGGATGGTGATACTTTGTTGACAGCCTTGAAGGTGATGAGCAAGATTTTGTACACAATGCGTTGACGTACAGGTAACCAATGAAGGTTACGTAATACTGGTGAGATGTGATCATATTTGCGTAGTTTGACAACAAATCTAGCAGCTGTGTTCTGTACCCGTTGAAGTTTGTGGATCTCTTTGTCTGGTAATCCATAGAGGATGGAATTGCAATAATCCAGCCTATAGAGGTAACAAATGCATGTATTAGTCCCTCGGTACTGGTGTTGTCGAGGTACTTCCAAATTTGGCCGATCTTTCAAATGGCTAGGGATGCTGCTCTGCAGATGTCATTTACATATGACAAGTCATTCTAAGTTCCGAGTCAAGTATAACCCCAAGGTCACGTGTTGTGGCTGATGTGTTGACAGTACTGTGCCCAATTGTGATACATGGTACAGGAATGGTTTTACTAAAACGAGATGAGAAGTGGACTATCTTTGTCTTACTGTCATTGAGCTTTAATTTGTTCGATGTATACCAAGTTCGTATATCAGCAATGCATGCTTCAATGCTTGAGACTGTGTTCATGTGTTGTGATCATTTCATCATCTGGTAAAGTTGAGAGTCGTCAGCATACATCATACTGTTTAGATTGTATTGTGAAATCAGTTCCTCCAAAGGGTGTGACATACATGGTAAAGAGTATGGGGCCTAGAACCGATCCCTGTGGAACTCCGAAGTTTAAGCTATGGCAGGCAGACTTTGCATTGGTTTACTGTTTGGTGTTGTGTTCGATGCTGGAGGTACATTGTATGACTTAAACCATGAGAGTTCTGCGCAATCTATTCCAAATCGCTTATATGCATTCTGTCTATTAAAATTTGATGGTCAATCGTGTCAAATGCTGCAGACAGATCTAATAGTACAAGTATATTATACTTGAGTCTAATCCAAATTTTGTAAACTTTAATGAGACTGAGAAATGGAACTTTATAATGATCAATATTTTTTATTGACATATCACAAATAAACAAAATATTTATATTACAAACAAAATTCAAAATACCAAAATTTATGTCAGAAAATGTTATTTTCAGTCGTAATAAATTTGAACGAAAATAATTAACGGCTCACTGATCCGATTGAGAAGCAATAGTCGGCCCCACACCAGCAATCAAAGGGACAAAAATATCTGAAGTCGTCACCCCAATACCTTCAGAAAAATCAGTTTGTGTAATTATATATCATTACCTGACAGAACAACGAAAAATTATCACAAAATTTATCCTCAAAATCAGTAAAAAATGCCCCCAAGTTGGAAGTAGACGAGTCCGAATCGGGACGCCAAGGTGACGCTTTTTGCCAACATGCTTACCCACAAAAGCAAATAAGCAGTCGAGACTTTGAAGTTACGTTGCAATAATCTGATCCCTCCATATACTGCATCGAGTTCACTCAGCCATCTCCTTGTACAAAACATCGTATTCATAGTCAAAATTGAGTGGAAATTTCTACGAACAGCAGCTTTATTAGCTCCGCTGTCAGCGAAAGCTGAAAGCGTAGCTTTAGGTATAGGTTGTATAGAATATAGAGAGTAGAGTGAATCATCGGTGTCCGTCAAACTTTTATATTTTCATTATTTTCTCCGAAAGTGACAGTCAGTATTCTTAGATATTTGGTGTGCATGTTCCCTGGGGGAGGCTATTCAGATTTGTTCATGCCAAGTTGATCTGTGCCATTTTCAATTTTTTATGATTTTTTTTCATAAAATGTCATTTTCATCATCTCCGTGAAAATTTATTGTCAGATTGCTTTGATATCTGGTGTGTTGATGCGCAGGGGGTAGCTTACTCAGGTTTGTTAATTTCAAGTCAGCACATCTTCATTTTTTTTTTTTTATGATTTTTTTTTTTGTAATTTGAAAAAAAATGAATATGTTAATGAGCATAATGACCGACGCGATATTGGAAATCAGTCGACGAGACTTTAAGTAAACTGCCACTTTTCAAAAGACACTATTGACGTCAAACAAGCAATGTAATATGTGCTATAGTCATAATTCTACGCATTGGGCGCCCAAATGCATGAAGTGACAAGCGTTTATTCGAAACAGGGTTGTAAACTTCAAATCCAAATTCTGCACCCCTTCTACATAATCAGCCAGTCCGCAACGTCCTTATTTGCATACTCTATCCTGATTCGACCAGAAGCTGAAGCTGACCTCATTTGACCGGGCGATTTTCCACAGCAAGTAACAACACAGGACGTTCTTGGTACTCACTAAAATCTCACTTCAGACCCACTATAAAAATGTGATGTTTTCAGATAACATGTAACTTGTGATTAATTCTATATTGTCGTGCAATTTGGAGTGACAGTGAACCAGAATTAAGACAACTTGCGTAAGGAAGGCATGCGGTTGAAGTTATGCAAGAGCAGTCTAACTGCGGACTGTGAATCAACCAAATTTTGTTTATTGGCCGACAGTTCACATGTAAAGTTAAACGACATGAGCGTGTCTTGCCATTTCCAAAATGCAAATATTTGGCAAGTAAAAATAATTAAAATAATCACAACTTTAATTTGGCTTCAGACTTTGCATTATGTTTTGCGTATCTTACCCCGTTTTACATGTAAATCCGAAAAGGTTCTCTCGTCATGTCATCAGTGATCATACCGCGAGGGGCTGCTTTGAGTACGAGCGAAGTGAGGCATGTTGAGGTATTTTGTTGAGAATTATATATATTGCGAAATGTCAAGTACAAGGTTTAAATACAATGGAATGATGAAAAAAAAATTGTCCGAGTCTGCTGACAGGCGCCGGTCACAAGAAACTCCGTAAATTAAAATATCAGACGATGTATGTATTAATCGCCATCTTAGTTTCCGTACGGCGACAATCCCAAGTACCCGGATGTCCGAGAAATCGCGGCGTTCAGAGTGTCATTATTCACAGAATTGTTGTTTTCGAGTGAAAACGCATCTTGAATTGTATAAATCTAACAAATGAAGACATGTCAAGTTATATTTTGAAAGTTGTATCGCTAGTTTGAGACGATTTTCTCACGTACTATCGAGGCTTACTTGGACTTGGACCTTACTCCAGTTCATCGGGAAGTTTAGCCAGTCCGATAATTCTTTCTGGTTTAGTTTACAACACTTTTGATCATGCAGATTTTGTTGTTGTGATGAAAAGAAATTTAAAAAAAAGATCACTTCAACCATTTCGTTGTGTTTTCTTTATGAAAGGTAATAGAACATGAACGAGTGTTACCACTGTAACGTATGGCTGCCAGAATGACTCTCTTTCGGGTACTTGGCGGGGATTGTCGCCGTCCGGAAACTAAGATGGCGATTAATACATTTCTTCCCTATATATATCTACTACAACTTGTACAAGTTGAATGTTGTTGACTTGGTAAATTTGTTAGAGAATTGAAATTCAAATTGCCTCAATTATTTTAGATCCCTAATTTATTTCATTCATCATTAAAATTTCCCAGGGTTAAAGCTGTAAGACAATGGAATTATTTATAGCCAACCTCAAAATCCTCTTTTTTTTCTTTTTCTTGTGTGCATTTCCCAGTCATTTTTTTTCTGAGATTTTGTGCAATTTTTCATAACAGTAGATTTTTGTTATAAAATGGTGACTGGTATAAAAGTGCAATACATTACCAACTTCTGTGTAAAATGTGTTTTACAGTGAGACATCATATGGACCACTAACCACTTTATTGCATCGCTAAAACAAAACTGCATAGTGAAGAGCTGAAGAACTGAACCACTTCTATGTGTCACCAAAATAAAAAATAAAATTATTATTAATAAAAAAAAAACAGCGGAGCTATTCTGACCGATAGGTCGCTTGTTTACATTGCAAACGATGTTAGGGGGAGACAGATGTTGGTTCGGCGTTGTTGAAATTTGAATTTTACATTGAAAAACTCGCGCAAAAAATCCAATCGGAAAATTGTCCATATCACGAGTAAGTTTCCCTCCGCTGACCTCTAAACACTGAGCTAATACAAATACAAGTCATTATTGAGCCGTAACAAAAAGAAATAAAACCAAAATAATCCACGATATAGCCCAAAATTACCCCAAAACGTTAGCATGGGCGTTGGCACGGTCACAAGATTGCATAAATTTGAACGACATTCAAAAATTCAACCGTAAACTGCCGCTGGCAGCTCACACGGCCTTAGCGGGAATTTGATGCTTACAAACGAGTACAATGTGTTCCCATAGCTAAATACTTGTACTCAACGATGTATTTCGAGTCAAATTCTGTTGAAATATCCAAAGATAGTGACATAATTTATATCGTAGGCCATGTTATGAGAGCTGTTAATTACTTCCACCATGTTAAAATTCGATTTCGTGAGTGAAAAACGCACACAAAAACACAATTGCTCGTCATTTGGATCGTACTCCAGATACCGTTCACTGTCATGCTTTCAAAATGGCTGTGTAAATAAACAAGGCTAATACGCATGTGTGGAACTAGTTATGGCAGCAATTTTTGCAGCAATAGCTGCTGTTAAATGGCATAACGGCAAAGTAGGTGAATGAACTTTGGCGTTCCCGCAATAGCAGGAATTAATGGGCACCCTAGAGCGTTAACGCAATAGCGGGAATTGGTGGTAAAAGGGTTAAACTAGTCCGAAATATGTGAAATCACAGTCAGTTATACTGGCATATAGTAATAAATAATTTAAGTTCGAACAAACTCTAGTAGATTCTTTAGGATTTTTTTTCAAACTGATCTATGTTTTATGCACAGAACTGCTAATAGTATACAAATATTTAGAATTAATTTCGACAGGGTGCACTCCACAGTATAATAACATACGTTCGTTTTGAATTATTAAAAGTTGTGTTATTTAAGTGTGCATAATTAGTGATAAATAAAATAATACTTAATACATTTATATTCATATACATCAAATTAGTTGTGTGTATTAAAACGTCAACCTTTACACCTGCTATACAACAACCAAAAGTGATATTCCTCTAAAGTCCTCCCAGAATTTTCCATTCTTATATAATATTAAACCCCTTCACTTGTAATAATAATAATAATTAAATAAATATTATATAATAATCATGATTTTGATAATAATCCAGTTTATTTGAATAGTAACCACCCTACCTGAGGAAGTTTGTTATGCTAAGTTCAAAAAAAAGGGGTCATTTTATGAACATGTGTTGCTGTGGTAACCAAAATCACCATACTATGTTAATCATTTTTCCAAAATTTGACAAAATATTTTTTTTAAATAATATAGTGAACAAATGTCCTTGTTTTAGACATGTATGAGTTAGTGTTACCTGGTGTAACATAAATTATATAAAATTGTATAAAATAGCTGTTTCCATGGAAACACATCTCACGTACACATACATCTCACAAAATAAATTATAAATCTGATATCTTTTTATTTGCACATTGACCCCACTACAAAGGGTAGTTTGTCATGCCGAGTTCAAAAAAGTGGTCATTTAATGAACATCAGTTGCCATGTTACCAAAATAACCATATTATGTGAATCTTTGAAAAATTAGACATAAAACACTTTTAAAAATTCAATTTTAGGAAAAAACGTCATTGCTATTGGCATGTACTTGTTGGTGAAATCTGTTGTAACAAAGTTTCATGATTTTTGAAATTATCTGTATCAAACTTAAGCAATTCTAAAACTCTAAAATCACCGGCAGTGAATAAATTGTAAATGCCAAAATACCAGCTGTCCTTGAGAATTCGATCTACGCAACTAGGTTCAGTCTTTTATCACAAAATCTTCAAAGTAAGTGTACACATACATTTGAGTACGAGTTGACATGATTGTTGACTCCATACTGTATATTATTGTTTGAACTGGGATTTTGTCCAACAAAATATCGTCTGCTTCAACTTTTCCAACTCAACTGCTGACAACACGATGTGCATATACATATATATTTCCAGGTCCCAGTGCATGACACATGCCAAATTCAAACGATAATGACACTGAATATAGTTGGGGATATCTGGCAGTCATGTTATCATCGATTGTTACAGGAATATCGATATTATTATCCAGAATTTCTCAGTCGTGAGGCTTGCTGACCAGTGTGATAAAGATGGCGACTGTTATACTGTGCGCATGCAAGGTGACTGACGTCACTAGAATGTAATACAATGTAGTAATAGCTTTTACGTGAATCACATGCACTGCATTTATGTGTGTATGCAGAGGGGCGGTACACACATCATATATAAGCGAGATAGACAATGATAGCAACCAACTCACTTGCCTGTTGTTTACATGACTTTGACGAACGACTAGGAATAATCATTAATTTACACAAAGTTGCTAAAATCATTGATGACTTAAAAACAGGAAGGGGCATTACAAATATTTTTTTCCGACATTTCATTGATGAATGTTATTGCAGTGTCTGGTAACCGGTGCCTGATCTGAGATTTTTATGGCATCAATTCGAGGGGTATTGCTATGAAAAATAAGCACTGGTTACCTTTGAAAATGGTTGCCTTTAATAGTACACTGAATCCACAGAACTTTTAAAAGATGTTTAAATCGTGATCAAGCATGAAACTGAGATGACGTGGGGAACGGTTATTTACGTATAGGGGATTTCGTAACATATCCTAAAAAACCTGTTGTTCTGTATCACTTTGTAACAATGTCGTTATTGTTTTTGTAAAGATTCAGTTTGCTTCATCGTACATTACAGTATAGCATGACAAGTTGAGAACTACACTTCTGTCTACATGTAATACAGGTCGATGTCAACATGGGCGTAGTACACAGACTGTGGTTAGTACTGTGCCTTGACCGCGTTTCCTACCCCAACACGAATTAGCACTTGCGATTTTTTGTGGATTTCACCTGTTTCTTTTCAATCGTGCTCAATGAACAAAAATACACAACACCCTAAAAATTACATGCACTATACTTGGCCATCACAATAACGACATTTACTGATGCAACAACTTTATATTTTAGATTCACCTGTTGCACATGGAACGAGTCCTTCGTGGTACATATGGCCACCTCCCTATTAGGTAATAGATACATCCATGCTACGGTACATATGTACCTGACACAAGTCACTGTTGTTGGGGAAAACAAGAGCTATCACACGTAAATTACATGTAACAGTTTTGAGGAATGAATATGTTTAGTTAAGCAATGTCAAGGATAGTACGAACATGTATTCGACCACCGTAACACATAATCAACTCCATGTTCAAGTAATGTTCTGTGGTGACAAATAAAATATCTACAGGACTAAACTGGACTAGACAACAAACACTGGCAAATTACTACACACCACTATAATATCTACAGGACTAAGCTGGACTAGACAACAAACACTGGCAAATTACAACACACAAATATAATATCTACAGGACTAGACTAGACAGCAAACACTGGCAAATTACAACACATTAATATAATATCTACAGGACTAGACTGGACAGAAAACACTGGCAAATTACTACACATTAATATATCTACAGGACTAGACTAGACAGCAAACACTAGCAAATTACTACACATTAATAATATCTACAGGACTAGACTGGACAGAAAACACTGGCAAATTACAACACACAAATATAATATCTACAGGACAAGACTGGACTGGACAGCAAACACTGGCAAATTACAACACACAAATATAATATCTACAGGACAAGACTGGACTAGACAGCAAACACTGGCAAATTACAACACACAAATATAATATCTACAGGACTAGACTAGACTAGACTAGACAGCAAACACTGGCAAATTACAACACACAAATATAATATCTACAGGACTAGACTGGACAGCAAACACTGGCAAATTACAACACACAAATATAATATCTACTAGACTAGACTGGACAGCAAACACTGGCACATTACAACACAAAAATATAATATCTACTACACTAGACTGGACAGCAAACACTGGCAAATTACAACACACAAATATAATATCTACAGGACTAGACTGGACAGCAAACACTGGCAAATTACAACACACAAATATAATATCTACTAGACTAGACAGCAAACACTGGCAAATTACAACACACAAATATAATATCTACTAGACTAGACAGCAAACACTGGCAAATTACTACACACAAATATAATATCTACTAGACTAGACTGGACAGCAAACACTGGCAAATTACAACACACAAATATAATATCTACAGGACTATAGACTGGACAGCAAACACTGGCAAATTACAACACACAAATATAATATCTACAGGACTAGACTAGACAGCAAACACTGGCAAATTACAACACACAAATATAATATCTACTAGACTAGACTAGACTAGACAGCAAACACTGGCAAATTACAACACACAAATATAATATCTACTAGACTGGACAGCAAACACTGGCAAATTACAACACACAAATATAATATCTACAGGACTAGACTAGACTAGACAGCAAACACTGGCAAATTACAACACACAAATATAATATCTACAGGACTAGACTGGACAGCAAACACTGGCAAATTACAACACACAAATATAATATCTACAGGACTAGACTAGACTGGACAGCAAACACTGGCACATTACAACACAAAAATATAATATCTACTACACTAGACTGGACAGCAAACACTGGCAAATTACAACACACAAATATAATATCTACAGGACTAGACTGGACAGCAAACACTGGCAAATTACAACACACAAATATAGTATCTACTAGACTAGACAGCAAACACTGGCAAATTACAACACACAAATATAATATCTACTAGACTAGACAGCAAACACTGGCAAATTACTACACACAAATATAATATCTACTAGACTAGACTGGACAGCAAACACTGGCAAATTACAACACACAAATATAATATCTACAGGACTATAGACTGGACAGCAAACACTGGCAAATTACAACACACAAATATAATATCTACAGGACTAGACTAGACAGCAAACACTGGCAAATTACAACACACAAATATAATATCTACTAGACTGGACAGCAAACACTGGCAAATTACAACACACAAATATAATATCTACAGGACTAGACTAGACTGGACAGCAAACACTGGCAAATTACAACACATTAATATAATATCTACAGGACTAGACTGGACAGCAAACACTGGCAAATTACAACACACAAATATAATATCTACAGGACTAGACTGGACAGCAAACACTGGCAAATTACAACACACAAATATAATATCTACTAGACTAGACAGCAAACACTGGCAAATTACAACACACAAATATAATATCTACAGGACTAGACTGGACAGCAAACACTGGCAAATTACAACACACAAATATAATATCTACAGGACTAGACTGGACTAGACAGCAAACACTGGCAAATTACTACACACAAATATAATATCTACAGGACTAGACTGGACAGCAAACACTGGCAAATTACAACACAAATATAATATCTACATGACTAGACTGGACAGCAAACAATGGCAAATTACAACACACAAATATAATATCTACTAGACTGGACAGCAAACACTGGCAAATTACTACACACAAATATAATATCTACAGGACTAGACTGGACAGCAAACACTGGCAAATTACTACACACAAATATAATATCTACAGGACTAGACTGGACAGCAAACAATGGCAAATTACAACACACAAATATAATATCTACTAGACTGGACAGCAAACACTGGCAAATTACTACACACAAATATAATATCTACAGGACTAGACTGGACAGCAAACACTGGCAAATTACAACACATTAATATAATATCTACAGGACTAGACTGGACACCAAACACTGGCAAATTACAACACAAATATAATATCTACAGGACTAGACTAGACTGGACAGCAAACACTGGCAAATTACAACACACAAATATAATATCTACAGGACTAGACTGGACAGCAAACACTGGCAAATTACAACACACAAATATAATATCTACAGGACTAGAGTGGACAGCAAACACTGGCAAATTACTACACAAATATAATATCTACAGGACTAGACTAGAGTGGACAGCAAACACTGGCAAATTACTACACATTAATATAATATCTACAGGACTAGACTGGACAGCAAACACTGGCAAATTACAACACAAATATAATATCTACAGGACTAGACTGGACAGCAAACACTGGCAAATTACAACACACAAATATAATATCTACAGGACTAGACTGGACAGCAAACACTGGCAAATTACTACACAAATATAATATCTACAGGACTAGACTAGAGTGGACAGCAAACACTGGCAAATTACAACACACAAATATAATATCTATAGGACTAGACTAGACTGGACAGCAAACACTGGCAAATTACTACACATTAATATCTACAGGACTAGACTGGACAGCAAACACTGGCAAATTACAACACAAATATAATATCTACAGGACTAGACTAGACTGGACAGCAAACACTGGCAAATTACAACACACAAATATAATATCTACAGGACTAGACTGGACAGCAAACACTGGCAAATTACTACACACAAATATAATATCTACAGGACTAGACTGGACAGCAAACACTGGCAAATTACAACACACAAATATAATATCTACAGGACTAGACTGGACAGCAAACACTGGCAAATTACAACACACAAATATAATATCTACAGGACTAGACTGGACTAGACAGCAAACACTGGCAAATTACTACACACAAATATAATATCTACAGGACTAGACTGGACAGCAAACACTGGCAAATTACTACACAAATATAATACCTACATGACTAGACTGGACAGCAAACAATGGCAAATTACAACACACAAATATAATATCTACTAGACTGGACAGCAAACACTGGCAAATTACTACACACAAATATAATATCTACAGGACTAGACTGGACAGCAAACACTGGCAAATTACTACACACAAATATAATATCTACAGGACTAGACTGGACAGCAAACAATGGCAAATTACAACACACAAATATAATATCTACTAGACTGGACAGCAAACACTGGCAAATTACTACACACAAATATAATATCTACAGGACTAGACTGGACAGCAAACACTGGCAAATTACTACACATTAATATAATATCTACAGGACTAGACTGGACACCAAACACTGGCAAATTACAACACAAATATAATATCTACAGGACTAGACTGGACAGCAAACACTGGCAAATTACAACACACAAATATAATATCTACTAGACTAGACAGCAAACACTGGCAAATTATTACACACAAATATAACATCTACGGGACTAGACTGGACAGCAAACACTGGCAAATTACTACACAAATATAATATCTACATGACTAGACTGGACAGCAAACACTGGCAAATTACAACACACAAATATAATATCTACAGGACTAGACTGGACAGCAAACACTGGCAAATTACAACACACAAATATAATATCTACAGGACTAGACTGGACAGCAAACACTGGCAAATTACAACACACAAATATAATATCTACAGGACTAGACTGGACAGCAAACACTGGCAATTACAACACACAAATATAATATCTACAGGACTAGACAGCAAACACTGGCAAATTACAACACATTAATATAATATCTACAGGACTAGACTAGACAGCAAACACTGGCAAATTACAACACACAAATATAATATCTACAGGACTAGACTAGACTGGACAGCAAACACTGGCAAATTACTACACACAAATATAATATCTACAGGACTAGACTGGACAGCAAACACTGGCAAATTACTACACAAATATAATATCTACAGGACTAGACTGGACAGCAAACACTGGCAATTACAACACACAAATATAATATCTACAGGACTAGACAGCAAACACTGGCAAATTACAACATATTAATATAATATCTACAGGACTAGACTGGACAGCAAACACTGGCAAATTACTACACAAATATAATATCTACATGACTAGACTGGACAGCAAACACTGGCAAATTACAACACACAAATATAATATCTACAGGACTAGACTGGACAGCAAACACTGGCAAATTACTACACACAAATATAATATCTACAGGACTAGACTGGACAGCAAACACTGGCAAGTAATTTGCCAGTGTTTGACTAGACTAGACAGCAAACACTGGCAAATTACAACACACAAATATAATTTCTACAGGACTAGACTAGACTGGACAGCAAACACTGGCAAATTACTACACACAAATATAATATCTACAGGACTAGACTGGACAGCAAACACTGGCAAATTACTACACAAATATAATATCTACAGGACTAGACTGGACAGCAAACACTGGCAATTACAACACACAAATATAATATCTACAGGACTAGACTGGACAGCAAACACTGGCAAATTACAACACATTAATATAATATCTACAGGACTAGACTTCTAACAAATTTACCAAAAACACCATCCATAATTGTCATCAACATTCAACTTGTAGTAGACATACATTTGTAACATCATCTGATATTTTAATTTAATAGTCTATGGACCTCCTTGCAGGTGGAGCACATATTTCGTTAGTCCTGCTTCCAAATGGAACAAGTTGCCCCCTCGGTGTTGAGGGTCATGTTAGTAATATAGCCCTGTGCATGTCTGCAATCAGGACCAAATTTAGTCGAGTGTTCAAAGCTCAATGTGACATGGCAAGAGACATCGTGAAAATCGGAATTGTAGACCTACTTAAATCTCAGCAATAATAAATATTTCGCTAATCATAACTGAAAAGGTCTTGTCTGAAACTTTTTAGTCCCCGTCAGACGAAGTCTGGACGGGGACTTATGGATTGGGTTCTGTCTGTCCATGCGTCCGTCCATCTGTCCGTCCGCAGCCAATTCTTGGAGATGCCTGGACCGATTTTTTTTCAAACTTGGTACAGGGGCAACATACTATGGCATACATGGCATGCCTGGCAGCCATTTTGTTTGCAAATTTTCCATGTCCAAAGCCATAACTCAGATATGCTTGAACAGATCTCATTCAAAGTTGGCATATCCATTTTCGTCGTGATACAATCCGATATGGCTGCCTGGCAGCCATTTTGTTTGTGAATTTTCCATGTCCAAAGCCATAACTCAGACATGCTTGAACAGATCGTATTCAAAGTTGGTATTAGCACAGTGTTCTGTGACATACATGTGCATATCCATTTTCGTCTTGATACAATCCGATATGGCTGCCATTTTGTTGGCGCAGTTTTCATGTCCAAAGCCATAACTCAGACATGCTTGAACAGAGTAGTGATATCAAAAACAACCATATGAGGCCAAACAACATTAACCAGGTTTGAAAATGACAACATGAACTGCCAGTTCCTTAAAACCCAATCATAGTGGGGTCATTTTAAATGACTTGTTCAATATCAATGACAGATATGCAGAGCACTAGCGTCTTCCAACAAATGCATCAAGCGAAAGTTACTAGGTCATCTACCGTCTCCTGAATAGCTGTCCCTCACTTTTGAGCTGCTAGATTCATCGATTAAAATAAAGCATTATTAGGTATAAGACATCACAAAATACAAATGTTCTATTATTAACTTTTTATCATTCGATTTTGAAAATTCACAATGTTTCACAACCCAGCCATCCCACAATCGCAATTAATATAGTACAAGTACACACATTTACTTACAGTTATAAATTGTATTTGTCCCATTTCTCACTCAAAGGCCAGAATATAATATTAGTACATGATACAATTTGCCGACTGACAGCATTACAAGCATACGGTGTACACGTAACTTGACTAATGTTGTGCCTAGAATGATATGCGTTACACCATGTATGTGCACCATGCACCACCACGGCACCGATTGTCCATAGAAAAAACAGGTAAAGATTTACGACCCTGCTGCATACTGTCTCATATTTATATTTAATAACACTACACAAACATTAGTCATGGTTACGAATTTATTTTCTCTCGAAAGCCATAGTTTATTACATCACGTAATTCACCGATTTTGGGGGATAAGTGCTTTGTATAGAATATACCTGCAGAAGATTTACGAACCTGCTGTCCCATGCCATGGTTGTCATACATGGTGACATGACATTTTCGAAGACTGCAAGGACTACATTCAAATCCTATTTCTGTTTACTACGTGCCTAAGCACCCAGTGTATCATTCGATTCATATCCACACATACTACAATTCTTCTTCCATGGATTTTGAAAAACATAGCTTTAAAATGTTACAAAAATCCCAAAATTTGTGAATTTTCAGGAAAATTAGTCTAAAATTGACTCCGAATGCACAAATACAAATGTTCATTCCAGCTGATTGTCACATGTAGTGGCATTTCCGACGACATAAGTTCATGATTTAAGAGAATGGAAAAAAACACCTAAATTTGACCAAAAATGGCATTTTATTAATATCACATGTATGTGGTATACGATAGAAATGCCGTTGGAAAATAAATCAAAAAGTACTAAAAATAGCAGAATTTTGATTTCCAGAAATAGCTAGTTGTGAACGAGGATGGGGAACTTACGACCTCTGCTACATGTGCTAGACTTCAAAGCACTTTACTGTTGCATGTAGTGGCTAGGGAAGATATGAGGATTTAAGATGGTGTCCTCACATGTCGTGCATTACCACATCGGCAATTTTGCCACCAATATTGATCGTACAAAATCAAAACTCCATAAATGAACCACAACGTAGTTTCCCTTTCAAAATGTGGTAATTTTAGAATGAGTATTATCGTTTTTATTGAAGACTGACTCTGTCAAAAATTGTCCCCTACAGTGACAGCATACACTTTCAGGTTAGGCAGTACTTGATGGAGGAGAGCATATACTGGAATGGACCATTCTGTAGAAGGGGTGCCGAATTTGGATTTGAAGTCTGCAATCGTGTTTCGAACAAATACATTAACATATTATTTTTTTTTAATTACAAGATGTGCTGACTTGAAATTAACAAATCTGTGTAAGCTACCCTCTGCGCATCAACACACCAGATATCAAAGCAATCTGACAAGTAGTATTTGAGATGATGAAAATATCATTTTTGAAAAAAAAAAATTGTAAAAAATTGAAAATGACACAGATCAACTTGGCATGAACAAATCTGAATAGCCTCCCCCCCCCCTGTGCAACCGTGTTTCGAACAAATACATTTAAATATTTATTTTTTTTTAATTATAAAAAAAATCATCAAAAATAGAAAAGATGTGCTGACTTGAAATTAACAAATCTGTGTAAGCTACCCTCTGCGCATCAACACCAGATATCAAAGCAATCTGACAAGTAGTATTTGAGGAGATGATGAAAATATCATTTTTGAAAAAGAAATTGTAAAAAATTGAAAATGACACAGATCAACTTGGCATGAACAAATCTGAATAGCCTCCCCCCCCCCCTGTGCAACCGTGTTTCAAACAAATACATTTAAATATTAATTTTTTTTTAATTATAAAAAAATCATCAAAAATAGAAAAGATGTGCTGACTTGAAATTAACAAATCTGTGTAAGCTACCCTCTGCGCATCAACACCAGATATCAAAGCAATCTGACAAGTAGTATTTGAGGAGATGATGAAAATATCATTTTTGAAAAAGAAATTGTAAAAAATTGAAAATGACACAGATCAACTTGGCATGAACAAATCTGAATAGCCTGAAATTCTGTTGATGCAAATTTGATTACTTGAGATCAAATGTGACATGTTAAATGACACGCATTTTGATTCATTAGTGTTGATACACGCTATCATGACATAGATTGGCCAGGGTATAAATACAACATCTTGTGTTTGAATGCATATAGCTTGGCTTGCACATGGTATAATAAACTGCAAGATGACAAATATACTGCATACATGAGAGACTGTACAATACAGACCAAAGACATATAGCTGATACACACCCTGCATCACAACACATACTGCAAAGGACATAGCTGATACACACACCCTGCATCACAACACATACTGCAAAGGACATTATATGATTATATTAAGGTTTATTTTCTTGAGGTATATCAAAGTAAATCTTTTGAATTATTCTTATTTTATAATAGGCTGAAGAACCCACTCTTACAGATAACAGTATCAAAATACAAATTAAAACATGTGGTCTTACAGCTTTCAACTTAGAGGTGAGTAGACTAAATACATGTGGTCTTACAGTATTCAACTTTATAGAGGTGAGTAGACTGTAAATACATGTGGTGTTACAACATTCAACTTAGATGTGAGTAGACTGTAAATATATGTGGTCTTACAGCATTCAACTTAGATGTGAGTAGACTGTAAATACATGACTATGTGGTCTAAACTGATCTTACAGAATTCAACTCCTAACTGTAGCCTACCTGAAGTCTTGAAGGACTAATGCTACTACACTGTTTTAGCTATCCTAACCGACATTTTGATATTTTTGGAATTTTCACTTGTTCCCAAGAAATCAATGTCAGTTGGATAGGTACCTGAAAATTTTTTATTACTGCCTAGGCACATATTAAAAATACTGAATATTTGGTCGACACCATAACTTCCGCTCCACGCACTTCACATGAATTTATTATAGGCGAGCATGAGAATAAGTCAACTTTCTTATTTTCACCCTCTAGCATGAGGTAAAAAGCTATTGCAGGAAGCAAGAATTGTTGTTGTTGTTGTTGTTGTTGTTGTTGTTGTTACAGATATTCCAAGAATTGAATATGCACAGAGGGAAGTATCCATTTGGTAGAGAGGTGTCTGGCATTGTAATACAAGGTATGTTATGTCAAATAACATTTAGTTCAGAATGTTACATATCCACAGCAGGGGTTAAAAATTACAGTAGTCCGAAGACCAGAACTAGTGCAATTTCTCATTGGACTAGTAATTTTAAAATCAAAGCCACGAAAATATGAATAAATTAGTATAATGTACACCTATTGTGTCAGTGTCTATCTTTGAATGTAACATAAGGGGAGCATTTATCTTGAGTATGTATACTATGACAGAACACCATGGCCTCGCAATGGACGGTAGGGCATACAGAAGTTATTTTCACGAGTGAATCGGTTTGGAGTTCTGTTATTATTACATATGTACACCAAAAACGCAATAAAATGCAGGTGGGGAAGGGCGAACAACATATTCGCATGAATATGTATCAGGTCACCAGCTCATGTCATTCAGGTCAAGCAGAGGTCAGACACGTGAATTATGAGCGATGATTGGTTGTCAACAACAATATGTATTGATATGCAAATTACGTGTTGACCTGCTTTCGCAAGCTAGCTGAGCTCCGCTGTGATTCATTCACAAAACTACCGAGGCCGATGACGACAAATCGGTCTTCTAATTCAAGTGTCGGTCTTCAAATTCAAGTGTCAGTCTTCTAGTTCAAGTGTCGGTCTTCTAATTCAAGTGTCGGTCTTATAGTTCAAGTGTTGGTCTTCTAACTCAAGTGTCGCGTCCGTCTTCTCATTCAAATGTTTTCTATACTAAACTATGCTATATTATACTATACTATACTATACTATACTATACTATACTATGCTATATACTATACTATATACTATACTATATACTATACTATACTGTACTATATACTATACTATACTATACTATACTATACTATACTATACTATACTAGACCAATGGGATCTCATGTGAGGATGTCCGGCTTTCGAGATATGTCTAACACTTGCACAACGTGTATCATCACATCATGGCATCAGAAACTACTGTTACAGTAGTTCCTGAAAATTTGATACTAGTCACTTTAGACATAGGGTTGGCAAACTATTATCGGAAATTTGTGCCAAACTTTGCAGCAATTGCAGTGCCATTGACAGATTTAACTAGAAAGGGACAGCCCAAGAGAGTAAATTGGGGAGAGTCTCAAGATAGAGCATTTAAATTGTTAAAGGAAATTTTAAGTAGAGAACCAGTTTTGCGTTTACCAGATTTTGAGAAGACCTTCATACTGAGAACGGATGCTTCTGATGTTGGTCTAGGGGCTGTATTAATGCAGGAATTTGATGACGGTAAATTCCCTTTGGCATATGCTAGTAGGAAGTTACACCCAAGAGAGAAGTCTTATTCTGTTATTGAACGTGAATGCTTGGCAATCATATGGGCTATGCAGAAATTACAACAATACTTGTATGGTAGAGAGTTTATTTTGGAGACCGATCACCAGCCATTGATTTATTTGAAAAGAGCGAAAGTAGCTAATAGTAGATTAATGCGCTGGGCATTATATTTGCAATCATTTAATTATAGGATTGTAGCAATTAAAGGTAGCATGAATATTGGAGCGGACTACCTAAGTCGTAGCATTACTAACGAGTAGATCATTTTGCATTCGGAAACTAGTGTTTCCCTCAAAGCAAACAAACTTTAATATCCATAGTTTAATTTCAGTATACTTTACTTTTGAGACAAAACTTACTTTTCGTCTTAAATGGGGGAGTTATTGTCACAAGGTGAATTTTGTAAAGTATACTAGACTGACCCTTAGTCGGTCGATATCCCGTTTATGTAGATTTAATAGGATGGTTGGTGGCTATTAGCATATTAGAGTACAGGTGGTTGGGGGTAGATAGGGCACTATACAAAGGTCTGAGAACCCGTCCTCGTGGAACGGATCACTTCTGCTTCGACGGCTGACGACCGAACATCATCATGGTTGGAGCCTTGCTGGTTGTTGTTGCTGTATGGACCCTGAAATTGTACACTAACTGTGCACCGTAGAACTTCTTGGAATCCTGCTACGGGCTGGCATGCTGAAACGCTAACGGCAACCCAAACAACAGTGTGTGACTGCTTCGGATTCGCTCGACGAAAGTAATTCGATAGCACCGAACTTGTAAGTAATTCACGCGAACATCGCGGACGTGCACGTGTCGGGAGACAACCTGAACTCTTAGTTGTGACTTTAATTAAGTTGCCACCACCAACCTTTAACTTAACCTTTAACTCATGTTACATGCAATGTACTAGAACTTATTTAATTCTTTAGTCTTACTGAGTGTTGTACATTATTTTTTGACTTGCGTTAACATAACAAAGTTCTTTAAGTGAAACCTGTGACCCCGTGTGTATGCATGCATTCTTTTCCTTAGAAACGGTTGGTTCCCCACCCTCTAGACTGCAATTACGCCACAAAACCCACTCGGTTATCTTGACAATATACACAAATACGTTGCAGTCTGACGCAATGCAGTAAGTTGTCAAAGCACTTGACTCTCCAGTTACACAAACAACGACTGTAGCATTCCAAAACCACCACCAGTGTATTTCCTAAAACTGTTATGTGATTCTCACGAAAAACACATTTAAATTTAATGGAGAATTCTACACACAAACATGTGTATGTAGCATGGGCTCTTGGGCATCACCCGGAATAGCCGACATAGCATTCCATGAACTGGAAAGTCGCATTATTGAAATCTACACGAATAAAATATCACTCTGGACACGTTTCAGGGATGACATTTTCATGATATTTTGTGTCACCCAAGTCGAACTAAATAATCTGAGTGAAAAAATAAACCAAATACATCCAACTTTCAAATTTTCGTTGGAAAGCTCAGATACGGAAGTAACATATCTTGATCTTACAATCCACAAATGTCAACAACACCAATAACACAAAGTATTGGATATCAAAACTCATTCCAATATTTACACAGGCAATCATGCCACCCAGACTCAGTCTTCAAAGGGTCCATTAAGGGTCAAACGATCAGATAGATAGGAACATGTAGTAACGAAGAAGAATTTCAAAGAAAGTGAAATTCTTCACCGGGAAACTGGCGAAGAGAGGCTATAATGAAACAGAAACAAATACTAGTAGCTTGAGTCCACTATCATAATCCTGGCATCTCTATTTGATGTACAACACAAGTAAACTCTGGGCAAACAAATACGGGAATACTATACTATATACTATACTATACTACACTTATATAGTATAGTATATAATATTGTATAGTATAGTATAGTATAGTATAGTATAGTATAGTATAGCATAGTATATAGTATATAGCATAGTATAGTATATAGTATATATAGTATAGTATAATATAGTATAGTATATGGTATAGTATAGTATATAGTATAGTATACTATAGTATATATTGTATAATATAGTATATAGTATAGTATATAGTATAGTATAGTATAGTATAGTATAGTATAGTATAGTATAGTATAGTATAGTATAGAAAACTTTTGAATGAGAAGACGGACGCGACACTTGAGTTTATAGAAGACCGACATTTGAACTAGAAGACCGACACTTGAATTAGAAGACCGATTTTTTAATTAGAAGACCGACACTTGAATTAGAAGACCGACACTTGAACTAGAAGACCGATTTTTGAATTAGAAGACCGACACCTGAACTAGAAGACCGACACTTGAATTAGAAGACCGTTTTTTTTAACTAGAAGACCGACACTTGAATTAGAAGACCGATTTGTCGTCATCGGCCATGGTACAAAACCGATCAGAAGAAATGCATACACGATTATTTTAGTTGTAGAAACAGATACATTTCAATAGCGCGGTATTCTTAGTGTCCTATATAATAGTAATTCAGCAAAAACTTTCAAAATGTACAATATTATAAAAGTCAGTCTTCATCAGAATCGGTTACGGATCGTCTGCAGCGTTTTAACTTTTATAATGACAAGAACTTTGACAGAGATGTTTCCGGCGACATGAAATGTGAAATTGAAAGATCCACCGCTAATATGTGTGTTTTCAAAACATTCCGCATGACTGTGGGAATTGATTGTGCGTTCTGGTTGGTTGATGGTCCTGAGGATTTGTTGCACGATCTCCCATCGGCTGCATTTGTTGGCCGTTGTTGCTGTGTACGATGACATCGGTGGCCGTAGTCGCTGGCGCGTGCCTCGGGTCAGATTTATTTTGTTGACAATGTTGTTGATCATAAAATTCACTCTCAGAAAGTTCAAAATAATTCAAATTAAACAAATCGTTTTTATGTTCAGAATCAACCGAAGTATCTTCCATATAACAATATTACCATGATGTAATGTAGTGGTTGCCGGCAATATTTACAAACATAAAGTAGTTCGAAAGGTCGTTTACTCTTTTTCATAATCAACAGTGAAAATACCTTGTAATTTGCATAGTTATTTGATAGCTAAGGCACTAATTTGCATAGTTATTTGATACCTCAGAACTTGCGATGGTCGAGAAAAATAGTGAAATACCTTATGAACCAACAAAAAATTGGTCAAAAAGTGTGTAAAGCATTTATTTGCTTATTTTCATCAGGAATTGGTTTTACTTTTGGATCTATTTTATCTCAATTTATCTCATAGCCACCAGTGAAAATACCGGTTTTATTTTTGACTGTACATCAACGTACACAATGATACATATGTAATAATATCTATTATTACTAGTATATATGATAGTATACATACTCAAGATATACATGCTCTTTAGTTACCTTCAAAGATGTACACTGACACAATACGTGTACATTATACTATTTTATTCATATATATATTTTCATAGATATCCGTTCAAGTGCCTGTGTTTTGTAATACCTCACTGAGTGATGACGTATTGTATAATTCATCATCACAAATTTGTCACATTAAACACTGTGTTTCTGACAAATTTTTATGATAAAAATTCCCTTTCCCTTCATTTAAAGAAATTCAAGATCAATTTCATAAAGCTAAGCTGAAATGAACAGTTTTTACCTTCCGTAAGGAAGGTTATAATATTATATTAGTGATGAAGTGTGTGTGTCTATGTGTGTGTCTGTATCACCATTTTCGAAAAAACGGCTGCATCAACTCAAATGAAATTTGGTATACATGTTCCGTAGGGTAATGGCAAGAACTGATTAGATTTTGGTAAACATCCCACGAATATTAATGAGCAATTTACATAATTAATGGTTTTCGGTAATGTACATCGCCCATCACACGTCGCATACATATGTGCCAAGGAAATTAAAGGCTGCCCTCAACGGTCGTTAGCTGGTTAGTCGTGCATGCAGTGTCAAGGATACAAGTACATCGCATGGTGTTCGTGCCACCCTTGTCAGTGATATTCAAAGGATTGGGTAAGTAATCATACAGCTTTGCATGTTTTGATGATGACTTTTGTTTCAACTAAAATGTTGGATGGAGATTATTACGTTAGAAGTTAGAACGCTAAAATCACTGGCCATTTTTGGCACTCACCAGAGCTGGGGAGAAGTTCAGCACCTCGCAGTTTTAATCTCTCAAATCAAATACGTTTGCAATAGACTACTTTTAATCTATTACAATAGGAAGCGTTGCCATACGGCTGTAGTATAAGTAATAAGTGTCATATAAAATCAAAGTAAGTTCATTATTTTCCAAGCTGGGTTGTTCTTTTACATGACGGATAACAGTAACATTACGTGTGATAAAGAAGAACAGTTGTTGTTGTTTAGTCTGCTGCGCTGTGTGTGACATCCTTTGCTTTCCGAAGTCCACACTGAGCTTGTCATCCAGATAAAAAATTTAGTAAGCAAGTCTTCAATTACCCCCAATACGCTAATAGTTTGTAGAGGTAGCATAAGTTGGGTCTGATTACCAGAACCAGATGTGTCCAAAAAAACGTGTACTACACGGACAGGTACTTTGCTAGAAATGTGCGTTACTTTAAAAAAATGTTTACATGCAAGTAATCATGATCATGATTGAGCGTTTTGTTTACAACCTCATTTCGAGAAATGACGTCAGATTAATCACAATCATGTTTGGGCAAATCGAATGCGCCCCCGATTTCTTTTAAACCTGGCACAAAGGTGACATATCTTGTTGGACATTAGTCTGTATTCAGAGGCAGATTATATTTTGTGACTGTCCTAAAAAACTTTCTGAAATATGTTTTATTTAAATACTAATTGTGGGCAAGTACATAACCTATAACATAGTGATACAATAGTAAGCATGTACAAAAAGTACTATACAAAACATGCAGAACGCGCTACTCACTCACTGAGGATTCGAACACCTAAAATATAATCTAGCATCTGTACCTCCAAAACGCCAAAAACGTCTCCTCCAAAACGCCCCTTAATGGCATCCAGGTTAAAGATGTTCCAATATCAGATTCTGGTTCAGTTCACATAAAATTTACATAATCATGGTGGACAACCTAAGAGCTGTTGACGTGCGATCATGCATGTGACTTTAAAATACTAACCACGCGGGTACACTTAACGTTATCCCAGAAGTGAACTGAACATTTTAAAGCCAAATAAATGATGTTTGAATGTGTGTTAAAATGATAAAATTTCGTTAAAAAAACTGTGTGTTGCTTATTTATTGTCATATCACAAATAGACAATACATTTATATCACAAATAAAATACAAAATACCAACATTCATGTTCCTACGAAACTATATTCTGGTTATATGGACAAAATGGGCGAAAATTTGAAAAAAAATTATTTTCAGTCATAATAATTTGAACGCAATTAATTAACGGCTCACTAATCTGATTATGACGCAATAGTCTGTGCTGCACCGGCAATGAAAGTGTACTAAAATATCTGAAGTCGTCACCTCAATACCTTTTGAAAAGTTAGAGTATTAAATATAATTGATTATTTGAGATACCAACAAAAAATTACCACTAAAGTTATGTCCAAAATCAATTTTAAAAAAATACCACCAATGGCGTTGTAGCACAACTGTACAGTTTTTAAAAATGTTTATCCATATGGTAGTCCAGGCTAACAATAAGTGTTCATTTGTTGAATGACTATCAAGTTGCCTATCCAACCATGTTCCTATCTTTACGATATATGCTATCATTTGGCGTGGTCATGTTGTTAGATATATTTGCATACATTTTTGTATGTTTTTGTTCACTTGTGTATGAATTCCTGATATTATCTTTGCAATATACGTGATCATTTAGCTGTTGCTATGGGCGTGGTCTTGTTGCTAGGCATATTTACATACATTTTTTGAATGTTTATTCAATTGTATATTAATCCCGTTATCTTTGCAATATATCATTATATGTGTGATCATTTGGCAGTTGCTATGGGTGTGGTCTTGTTGCTAGGCACATTTACATAATTTTTTGAATGTTTATTCATTTGTCTTTCTATTCCCATTGTTATCTTTGCAATATACGTGATCATTTGGCTGTTGCTATGGGCGTGGTCTTGTTGCTAGGCAAATTTACATACATTTTTTTTTTGAATGTTTATTCAATTGTCTATTAATCCCTGTTATCTTTGTGAAATACATGACCGTTTGGCTGTTGCTATGGGCGTGGTCATGGTTGCTAGGGTATTTGCATACATTTTTTGAATGTTTACTCATTTGCCTACCAGATGATGTTGTTATTTGGCCAAAATATACTGCCATTTGGTTGTTGCTAAGGGCGTGGTCATGGTCGCTAGGGCCAATTTTGTCAAAATGTTTTGAAGAAAATCTGCAGAATAACACTTTCAAAATCAGCTCACCAAGTTTCACACTCGGTGACCAAGTACTTTTTGAGATATACGTTTTTGACCAAAAATGAATATTTTTGCACCTAATTTGCATATCACTCATGGAATCATTGTATGCTTAATATATCTTCGTCCATACATCCCTAGATGCATTCCCATTAAATTTCAGCCCAACCTGCTCAGTAGTTTTGGAATTATAGATTTTTAACCAAAAAGACACATTTTTAGCCCTAATTTGCATATCACTGATGGAATCATCATGTCATGAACAAATCTTACTTTACACCCCCTTAAGAATGTCCCCACCAAATGTCAGCCCAATCTGCCCAGTAGTTTCTGAGTTTAAGTTTTTTGACCAAAAATCACATTTTTTGACCCAAATCACACACGTGATGCGATGATTTTGATTTGAACAATTTCCCAACTAGACACCCAAGGTAATGGACCCACCAAATATCATGGCAATCGGTTCAGCTGTTTTTGACTTTAAGTTGTTTACACACACACACACACACACACAGACAGACAGACAGACAGACGCCAGGCGATCCCTATAGCACTACTGAACTGAGGTTCATTAGTGCTAAAAATGACCACAAGTTGGAAGTATGCGAGTCCGAATCGGGATGCCAAAGTGGCGCTTTTTGCCGACATGCATATCCTCAAGAGCAAATATGCAGTCGGAACTTTGAACTAACGTTGCAGCAATCTGATCCATCCATAAACTGTTTTGAGTTCATGCAGCCATGTCCTTGTATAAAACAATGTATCGACAGTCAAAATTTTGTGAAAATTTCTACGAACAGCACCTTTATTTACATTATAAACGATGTTAGGGGAGATAGTTTTGCTTTGGCCATTTGAAATTTTGAATTTTACCCTGAAAATCGCATGTAAAAAATCTGATTGGAAAATCGCCCCGATCGTGCACAAGTTTCCCTCCACTGACTGTACATAGTGAGTTTGTATTAATACAAGTCATTATTGAGCTGTAACAAAAAGAAATAAAACCAAAATAATCCATTTTATAGCCAAAAATTACAACCAAGACATTAGTATCATCCCATGGGCGTCGGTACCTGTCACAAGATTCCATAAATTTGCCGACATTCAAAAATTCAATGATCGTAAATTGTTGCCGGTAGCTCAAATAGACTGAAGCGGGAATTTGATGCTTGCACACAAGTACAATGTGTTCCCACAGCTAAGGGGTGGACCATTTGATATCCTGGGGGGGGGGGGGCTTGGAAGATTTCGGGAAAAAAAAGATGCCAAGTGGATTTGCTTGAAAAATAAAATCCGGATATGAGTGGGTGATGGAAAAAAAAAGATGGACCACTGCTGCTAGAAAAAAAATGTCTTGGCAGGGAAATGATGCACAGGTTCGAGTATACTGTTCAACCTGCTCGTACCTCTCCAACCAGGACACTTGTCAAATCATGACAAACAGTTTCAAACACATGTCAGGGACCAGTCAGTTTCGTTAGCCTGTGGTACATATATATTTGTTCTTGTCTCTGTTTCTTTCATAAATGGTTTAAATATTACTTCATGTAAGGGTTCAAACATAACTATACATAAAATTATACACATAATACATGTATTACCTAGCTATCACACTAGTTACATAACATGCCATGTAAGTGTTTGGCTGTTTCACAATCAGTGCTTCACTTATCTTGCACTTTGGGGCAAAAGTGAACTTGAAGGTTTTGTAATGGTAATCTTCATACTATTGGATAGTTTATAAAAGAACTTAATCTAAATTGTTCTGGTCTCTTCAGTATGAATTTGTCAGAAGGGATTATATACTTCCTATTTCAGACACTACAAGTATCGACACCACAACTCAAATTCAAGTTTCTATTGTACACTAGGTATGACCTCCTAAAGTGCTCTCACACATCAGTAACTTTACTATACATGCAATATCAATGCCTCTATACCAATGTTACAGGCCCACTTTTATAACATGGAAAACTTATTTTAAAATGTTATATTTACTTTAGCTTTTCGATGCTTGGCAATATATATCTCAGAGGCTATGAATAACCTAAAAATTGCCTAAATAGAAACAAAAACTGCAGATCTGGTGGGTGGGGGGGGGGGGGGGGCTGGCTTGGACTCCATCACCCCAGAGGTCACTCATTCGTTCAACCAACAATAAGATTCACCAAAATTGGTAAAAAACTTGAAAAGCTTCTAGGGGAGACCCCCTAGGACCCCCCATAAGAGGTAGACATGTCCAAGCCTCAAATCAAAGTTCTTCCCTCCACCTCTTACTGTCAAGATGCTATGAAAACTTTATTTCAAAAAGTTTCAATCATGTGTAGTTGCTTTTTACAGTTGTTAGAGCTGTCTTGTAAAGCTTGCAAATTATTGTCTGAAAGTGTCTGTTAATAGCCTGAAAATTGGCTTTCAGAGTAAAAATCCTCCAGGGCTTCTAGGGGGAGACCTAGAACCCCCCCCCCCCCCCATTCACACACACACTCACACAAGAGGTAGACATATCCCAGTCTCAAAGCTCTTCCCTCTACAGCTTACTGTCAGATGCTATGAAACTTTATTCACGAGGGACAGTGACTTTTTGTTGCCCCAATGGAAAAAAACACTGACATTCCCCCCCCCCCCCCCCCAACCTGACAGATTTATTTTGCAAGTGGGCATTGGGTGACTGAAACATGTTCAACCAGATGTAAACTGAGTGCCTCCCGTAAGGGAACCACCAATTATTAAAATTAAACTAAAAAAAACTATGGTATAAACAAATTTGTGTTGCTGAGGAGAACTATGAACTTAGTATACACCATGATAAGTTTTATTTCTGAACGATGTGTACGTGTGAACCATGGTTAACCTCAAATGAATCTTCGAAGAGCATGAAGTGAACTGTAAGTTCACGTAATGTGTTCGATCCGGTAACGAAGCTGAAAAAAAAAGGTTTCAGTTTGAGTGAGATCATAGGATTTGTAACTAAACCACTCTTTTATGTTATGTAGTTGTTGTTGTTGTTGTTGTTGTTGTTGTCATCGTCATCATCGTTGTTGTTGTTGTTGTCGTCGTCGTCATCGTTGTTGTTGTTGTTGTGTATGTAGAGAAATAAGTTACAGTATAATCTTATATTAAGTGCAAAAATCGTAGCTTTCTTTTAATTGAAACACTTTCCTATTCTTTTATATTTTTAATTTTGTGTGGGTCACAGTACAGTTCAAGGCAAATTATATAATCTTATATTAAGTGCAAAAATCGTAGCTTTCTTTTAATTGAAACACTTTCCTATTCTTTTATATATTTCTTTTTGTGTGGGTCACAGTACAACTCAAGGCAAACCCCCAGGTTTACAAATGTTTGTATGTATGTATGTATGTATGTATGTATGTATGTATGTGGTGGTGGTGGGGGGGGGGGGGGTTGTTAAATTATTGAGCAAAATATAATTGTGCATGCCCAAATTTGCAATACGAACTTATACATTATAGATTACTTTTGAACTTGGAGCTAAAAGTTGAATTTGATTGTTGGTAGGCTTTAACATAGACCATCCATCAATGGTCTGTGAATTCACAAATTTCACAAAATTTTGTCCACACATTCTTTACTGTAGTAACATGGACAGACATTTTCTCTGCTAGCCTGAAAAACTACCAACACACTCCACTATAAAAGTTGTTTTGTCACATCCACTGACTTCTAATTATGTAAGTATTTGTTAGTCTTCACTTAGGCTTTTTCCATATTAAAATAGATGATCTGTACTTGAATGTTTCATCATTACCCTTATTACTCTAGGACACAACACTGACTACCTGTCAGTAAAGTGTGCATGTGCACTTGTATTTGGTACCACGAAAAGGAAAGTCAGCTGATTGCAAGATTAACATGACCTACATTTGTACATGTAGCTGTCAGATCATCAATTGTGTTGAAGATATATAAGTCTAACAGAAGCAGTGAGAAAATCATATTTGATGTCCATCTAGGCTAGATTCAATATTAAAGTCATTCTTTTTGTAAATTATCATCAAAAGTGTACAAATAATTGTAAAAAGCTAAATATTACATGTTAATTAATGAATTGGTAGCCGACTGCTTCATTACATGGCACCCCTTACATAAATGGTATGGTCAAACAAAAACCTTTAGAGCCCATTTCGATATGAACAAGTATTCTGTCAGAACCAAAGCATGGTGCAGGTAGACACTACTCCATGTCGAAAGAGGACTGATGCCTTTCTTAGTGGCATTAATTGATCCTGTTCTCCTGAACTACTCAGTTGACTTCTGTCGTTTAGATATCAAAACCAAGTCCACAATGAAATTTTTCCATTCAAGAGATTTCAAAAAATTCTCCCATTTTACACAGCGTTGTTAAAATACAAACTCCGCAATCACATCTGTTGCAATTATTCAGTACAGACTTGAACGTTGTATGTGTTTTTTTTTGTATTGTTCTGCTGTGGGGTCATGTTTGTTGGCAATTTTTCAACCAAAACTCAACATATAATCCATACACTGAAAGGTTGTTTTAGGACGAGACAAGACTATAAGCTTACACTCGAATTTTAATTTGCCTTATGACGATATGTAACTTTCACAGACATAAACAGACTGATAAGAGAGTCATGTGAATTTCAGAAACTACATAAATTTTTTCGGCACCTTCAAAGCCAATTTTTATTGTCCACCACTGATAAAATGATGTTCTGATCACAGGTGTTTCTATGTAACTCATGAAATGGTTGTATTGATTGGCATTCAAAATTGGATTTGATACTTTTCGTTTCTTCATCAATCTTTAGCTATTAGTATCCATAGGAACTGTTTTTGGTTCTACATTAATCCATTACAGAATCTTGTTGGACATAATTATGATGGTTTTGTTGATACTGAGAGTTTACAGTTTTCAAATATACCTTGTTCTATTGGCAGAGAAAGTGTCCTAATTTACTGTTGTGTACCTGAAATGATTTCACTCAGGCTTACATTTTTATTTATGTTCGCCAGCCACTTTGCCTATCATCAGTTTATCAGTTACACCATAGACCCTACACCTCTCTTTAAAGGTCTATTATTAGTCTATCCACTGTTCTCTATCATGTTTCTTAAAGATTTATCAATAACAAATTTTATTGAGTATAGCCAAAGTTCATAGTATTTTTGAACAATCAAAATACATACTGCTCCCTACAAACATACATGAGTAAATTATTGGCCTAGCTCCAAGTCCCCCTTTTTCTCACTGTTTTTCTAATGGTTATGGCAGGTTTTCTGAATATTAAATAGTTCGCCTTGTCTCAGCAGTGGGAAAACCAAATCTGTTTGCTCCAAAGAGATATTTTGAGAGCAGTCATTGCAGTATTGCATTCAATCCTTTGTATTACAGTGTGTCTCATTTTAGAATACTCTGAGGAAGCAGTTTCCATGTCAATGTTTCAGAGTCAGCGCAACACATCCAGACACACAAACACACATACACTGCCAAAGAATAAATCTCATCAAAATAAGAGGTCCCATAGATCTATGTAGCAAAGATGTATGTATTTGTAAAAAAAAAAAAATTTCTTATAATGTGTATATTATTGATAAATTGAGGCATCCTCACCTTATAATTAATGGCATACACATTACAAGAAATGACTAACAAGAAAAGCAACGGCATCGAGATTGAGATAAAAATCATGACCCTTTTAAAATGTTAACATCAACTATAAATTTAATATTAACATAAGATCTCTTCCGGGACTCACTGGGAAAACCATCACCTGGCTGGCCATTTATGCAAAGCAAGGTGACATAACAGAATGTATCAGTGTGTATCAACTACGAATTAAATTTTTTAGATAGAATCATAGTCAAAAATTAGATGAATGCGACTTTTGCATTGATAACAATGTGTCATTCGATTCCTATCATTTAATCAAGTTTGTAAAGTTTACATTGACCTTTCATATCAAACCACTAAAAGTACAAAATATCTCATAACTATTTTATTTAAAATTTGAAAACCTGTTGGTCTTGCTAATTTAATGATAACACTGACGTGACCCAAAATGGATGTTTTTTAAAAGCTTTACCCTTTTGATTTTCAGTCCAAAAAGCTATTTAAGACATTTTAAAAGTGTGTCATGAGATCTACATTTGTTGACACTATAGTACAGTTGTCCATGAAGCAATGGAAGACCAGAATATTGAATATTGATTTACTTTGAGAGTTTTCGGGTATTTCCAGTCCCACCTAGACCACAGGATTTTGTGACGTCATAAAGAGTACTTGTTAGTACTAAGGCTATGACGAGCATAGTCAACAGGTGAATAAGACTCAACAGCATTGTGAAAAAATACATTGCTGATGGTTGTAATAGACATCAGTAAACAAAAACTACAGTGTACATGTCTTATTAACCAACATTTACCGATATTTACTCACACTATCTGACTAATTGTCAGTGTCTGTGGGTATAAATGCAACAATATTGTGTTCCCATATTATGGCAAAATAAATCAAAATGGCTAGACTAGATATACATAAAACTTGTAATGTCGCATGTTTCACATTCAATGACTTTTATTTTTCTGATTTTTTTTACTATGATTATTTGCGGACAAGAAGCATGTTGTCTAGCAAATTAGCGATAGTGAATGTGAGCATTTTGAATCACCTGTCAAATTATGATTTCTCAAGGTATCAAAAGTACTGAGTAACATACACACTTTTCTTCAAGATGTTAAAGGTTGTTGTTGATGCTTTGGTAGTTGATTATCGCGTGATCCCGCTGAGTGCTTTCCTCTGTATTAACCGATCAGTAACCATATTTATAGACAGAAAATATGTATGAATAATGCAGTATTTATAACATTACATGTAAACATTGAGGGCTAAGCCAGATCTCTCTAATACTGCAATGATCTACATGTATGCACCAATTCAGACAAAAATGTCCAGGCTGTGGTAAATCATCTTACTTTGCAATTACTTTGCCAAGATTGTGATATAGCTATGCAAAGACAACAAGCGTGTTGTTAGTCCACGCGGACGAAGTCCGGAACGGGGACTTATGGATTGGGTTCCGTCTGTCCGTCCGTCCATCCGTCCGTCCGTCCGTCCGTCCGTCCGCAGCCGTTTCTTGGAGATGCCTGGACCGATTTTTTTCAAACTTGGTACAGGGGCAACATGCTATGGCATACATATGCACGTCAATTTGTTTTATGATACGATCCAATATGGCCGCCTAGCAACCATTTTGTTTGCGAATTTTCCCTGTCTAAAGCCATAACTCAGACATGCTTTAACAGATCTCATTCAAAGTTGGTATTAGGACAGTGTTCTATGACATACATATGCATATTCATTGTTGTCATGATACAATCCAATATGGCCGCCTAGCAGCCATTTTGTTTGTGAATTTTCATGTCCAAAGCCATAACTCAGACATGCTTGAACAGATCTCATTCAAAGTTGGTATTAGGACAGTGTTCTATGACATACATGTGCATATCCATTTTCATTGTGATACGATCCAATATGGCTGCCTGGTAGCCATTTTGTTTGCGAATTTTCATGTCCAAAGCCATAACTCAGACATGCTTGAACAGATCTCATTCAAAGTTGGTATTAGGACAGTGTTCTATGACATACATGTGCATATCCATTTTCGTCGTGATACGATCCAATATGGCTGCCTGGCAGCCATTTTGTTTGTGAATTTTCCATGTCCAAAGCCATAACTCAGACATGCTTAAACAGATCTCATTCAAAGTTGGTATTAGGACAGTGTTCTATGACATACATGTGCATATCCATTTTCGTCGTGATACGATCCAATATGGCTGCCTGGCAGCCATTTTGTTTTGTGAATTTTCCATGTCCAAATCCATAACTCAGACTCCATTTTCATCGTGATATGATCCCCCATACCCAACCAATCCTTTATTGTTGGAGGTATATTCCATGTCCAACAAGCACACACAACATATCTAAGTCTGTTTGTTTTAGGTTCACAAATGTTATTGCGTGATCAGAGTAGCGATAATTCCTTAAAATCCAATTATAGTGGGGACTATGTCATTCTCAATGACTTGTTAGTTTATGATTTCGTTTATGTTCTGGAAGTGTTATTGCAGTTTCAAGGTCTTTAGCTTTGTAGGTACAAACAATGGTTTCCTTACCCCCCCCCCCCCCCCCCCCATGATACGTAACACTTGAAAGCCCCGAAAGCATCCTCAAAGTATGTAAAATTCTAGTTATGTTTTAGCACAGAGAGAATGATATATTTGTCATGATACATCATCTTTTCCTTGTTGTTGTTTTTGTATTGTAAGTAACCTACGTTCCACAAATAATTGCATGCTTCATTGGAGATGCTACTAGCTGCTGTTGCTTGAACTTTGACTGAATTCATAATTGTTAAAATCTCAATACCAAATTTTTTTACTTACAGTTGCTGCAATGTTGTGTGAAAGAAGTAAAAGACAATGAAAGATGTCTCTGGGAAAAAAATGAAAAAGTCGGTGACTTGATGATGGGTGATGAGGATGATGGTGATCCCAGGAAGTCAATGACTTGTTACTCATGCTTGACAACAGGTCAGCAGAAAACCAGCCAGTCCTTCAAATAAAGACGGTTGAGGGGCCAAATTGTAGTTGTGGCCCACCCCCACACTACCTGCAGGAACTTTTGAAAAACGTGAACATACAACATAACATTTTTCTACCATTGATAGATAACAATGAAGCACTCAGCTTTCCTGGCTTTATCTGCAAGTCTTTATATGGTAATGGAATAAGCTAGGCTTCAATATTGGAAAAAAATATTTTGTCAGGCTTCTGTCCATACATTGATGTCATTATGTAATAAAAAAAAGAATATTGGTATTCCATTCAATTCTGGTTGGCCAGTAACTTAATAAGTGCTAACTTTAATATAATATAATATAATAATAACCGTATCATCCAAAATTTCAATTGCATCATTATCATGTTCATCCCTGATTTATTCTGTTCCTTGTTTAAAAAGTAGCATGATCTTGTTGTCTTGTTTAACCCAATATTCAGCATTTGTGTACACATTTTTGTTTACCATGTATATAATGTATACTTCCATCTGTATCAGTTTGTTGCAGTTTATATAGTAAACCAGGTCTCCACATAGTGTCAAAATATTTCTTCAACTCAATGAAACATACTTGCAATCGCATGTTTTCTGTTTGATATATTTTCACCATGGTATGTAACGTTAGAATATCATTATATGATCTGTCGTGCAATTTGTTTTTCAAAATCATCCTTACTTTTGTGAATGAAGTTACTATTATCCAAAGATTTGTTCATTCTGTCATTTACTGTCATTTATTATAAGAGTTAACTTGCCATTGATACTTCTTAAAATTTTCTTGATTTAATTAGATGATACTCACCAATTAGAGCTATATCATCAACAAGTTTTTTAAATGAATTTTAGACTTTAAGCTATGAATATGCTCGTAAAAAATCAGCAACAGATACATTATTTTACTTCCATTGTAAGATTTACAAAAAGAGTGTTTTGTTGTTGTTAGTCCCAGCAGGATGAAGTCCGGGATGGGGACTTATGGATTGGGTTCCGTCCCTCTGTCCGTCCTTCCGTCCGTCTGTCCGTCCATCCAGAGCCATTTCCTGGAGATACCTGGACCGATTTTTTTCAAACTTGGTACAGGGGCAACATACAATGGCATACATATGCATGTCAATTTGTTTCATGATACGATTCAATATGCCGCCGAGCAGCCATTTTGTTTGCAAATTTTCCCTTACCCAAAGCCATAACTCAGACATGCTTGAACAGATATGCAGATCTCATTCTAATTAGGACAGTGTTCTATGACATACATGTGCATATTCATTGTTGTCGTGATACGATCCAATATGGCCGCCTAGCAGCCATTTTGTTTGCGAATTTTCCATGTCCAAAGCCATAACTCAGACATATGCTTCAACAGATCTCATTCAAAGTTGGTATTAGCACAGTGTTCTATAAAATACACTGTGCATATCCATTTTCATTGTGATACGATCCAATATGGCTGCCTGGCAGCCATTTTGTTTGCGAATTTCCATGTCCAAAGCCATAACTCAGACATGCTTGAACAGATGTCATTCAATGTTGGTATTAGGACAGTGTTCTATGACATACGTGTGCATATCCATTTTCGTCGTGATGCAATCTGATATGGCTGCCTGGCAGCCATTTTGTTGGCGCAGTTTTCATGTCCAAAGCCATAACTCAGACATGCTTGAACAGGTCCCCCCTTCCCTTACCCGACCCATCCTTTATTGTTGAATGGTTTATTCCATCACGTCATCTTGAAGAGTAGGCATGTCCCATGTCCAATGAGGAGACACAACATGAGTAGGCATGTTCCATGTCCAACGAGCAGACACAACATATCTAGGTCTGTTTGATTTAGGTTCACAAGTGTTGTTGTGTGATCAAGTAGTGATATCAAGAAAATGACAACATAAACTGCCAGTTCCTTAATACCCAATCATAGCATTCTCAATGACTTGTTTCCATAGCGATAAAGTTTCTGACCGTCAGATCTACATTAACTCACAGTCGATGACATTTATTATATAGTGATTGGTATATTTTGAAAGTTGAATCGAAATATTAAATTATGTTCAATTTCTCACCTTTTATTTCCATTGCGACAAAGTTTCCGACCGTCAGATGTACATTAATTCATAGCCAATGACATTTATTCGGTGTTGATTGGTATGTTTAGAAAGTTGATTGGCATTTCTGTTCAATTTGACAAAGTTTATTTCCATTGCCACAAAGTTTCAGACCGTCAGATCTACATTAAATCATAGCCAAAGACATGTATTCTATAGCGATCGGTATGTTTTGAAAGTTGAATCGAAATTATGTTCAATTTCCCACTTTTTATTTTCATTGCGACAAACTTTCCGACTGTCAAATCTACATTAAATCATAGCCAAAGACACTCATTCTATGAGCTGACCCCAAACTACAGAGATGAATTAAACATGCAGGACCGACCTAGCAAATACTAACATCAACTGTTGAGAACTAAATTGTCAAATCACAATGGGGAGATTCGGAAATGTATTGACATACTTAAAAACAAAAAAAGCGAGATGGAATCTCTGCAGAAGTTTGGAAATATGCTCCACCTGAATGATGATATATTACATATTCTTTACCATGAAGTTCTGAATAGTCGTGTATTCCTTAGTGTCTGGTCTGCAGGATTGATTACACCTTGAAGGAGGGGAGTAAAGACTCTCCTAGTAACTACGGCATAGTTAAGCTACTGATGTCATAGGTAAGATCTACGCCCAAATACTATGTGATAGTCTTATGGTTTGATAAGTACAATACTATAATTGTGAGACTCAAATTGGTTTTAGAAAAAAGAGGAGTACTCTTGATAACAGATTGATCTTGTACACTCTGATTGAAAAGTATGCATTTCACTTGAAGAAGCTTTATTAACTATGAGAAGGCCTTCGATAGGATACATCTGTTCATTATTCTTTGTTTTACAAGCTGTGTAAAGCTGAAAATGGTTCAAAGTCTTCTCGTTCGATCCTACAAACACTGTGGATCATAATTTTTAAAATGAAGGCACACACGTTCGATAAATTACAGGGATAACATCAGTGCACAACACAGGGAACAAATATCATAGATAATCTCATTAATATGTGTGACCAATGTGCGCATGTGCGATGACCCTGTGATGACCCAATCCGGAAAGTTTGGCGCACCACACCGGCATTATAAGCCTGTACAGCCTGTAGGCGACCAGACCCTATTATGACCTATTATGACCTATTACGCATTCACGTAGCTAGCATGTAGACGTTGATATACGATGGAAATATGCATGTTGGTGTACGTTGACGTTAGCGCACAATGATACATACACATTCGTATTTTACAGATATGTGTGGATATACGTACTTCATATATTAGCATATCAGAAGAGTTCGATTACACTGATATACGTCTCTGTATATCCATCACACATAAGGGGTGTACGAAATTGTACACGTGTAAAGACTTACGTATTATCCCTAGAATACGGGTTCGTATGTGTTGATATACGTCTCTGTATATCCATCACACATTAGGGGTGTACAAAATTGAATACGCATGTAGACTTGCGTATTATCCCTAGAATATGGGTTCGTTTTAGCTGCAATAATTGTAGCGTCTTGTTGCAGTTTTGAGGGTTTTTTCGTCTGTTTTGGTGACTTTTTAAGTTTTTTTAGTGTTTAACCCGCACCTAAGTTTTGAGGGGTTTTTCGTCTGTTTTGGTGTCTTCCTAAGTTTTAGTGTTTAACCCACACCTAACCCGTTAGGTGCAGCTAGGTTCATATGTGTTGATATACGTCTGGTATATCACGAATTTTGCACTGTGCATACTCTGGTCGTCATATCAGCAACATGACATAGCCATGCATTGCAATATTTAAACAATAATGTACGCCCTCCCAGCCCATAATGGACGAAAGCAAACTTTGAACGACATAATGGGCGAGGCGACAGCTATAATGGTAATGCTATAATATAATATCTGTTAACATGATTATTGTAACATTGTAACGAGTATTACGGCATCACTGTACTAGAAATTGTTACACTATTTGAAAGTTCGATGTACGGTACAGACCACAGGCACTCAAATCAATCTGTGTGATTTATTAGCACAACTGAACTGAGGTTCAGTAGTGCTATAGGGATCGCCCAGCGTCTGTGTGTATGTGTGTGTGTGTGAACAACTTATTGCCATGATATTTGGTGGGTCCATTACCTTGGGTGTCTAGTTGGGAAATTGTTCAAATCAAAATCATCGCATCACGTGTGTGATTTGGGTAAAAAAATGTGATTTTTGGTCAAAAAACTTAAACTCAGAAACTACTGGGCAGATTGGTGTGAAATTTGGTGGGAACATTCTTAAGGGGGTGTAAAGTAAGATTTGTTCATGACATGATGATTCCATCAGTAATATGCAAATTAGGGCTAAAAATGTGTCTTTTTGGTTAAAAATCTATAATTCCAAAACTACTGAGCACATTAGGCTGAAATTTAATGGGAATGCATCTAGGGATGTATGGACAGATAAATATTAAGCATACAATGATTTCATGAGTGATATGCAAATTAGGTGTAAAAATGTTCTTTTCCTCAAAAAGTACTTGGTCAGTGACTCTGAAACTTGGTGAGATGTTTCTGAGTGTTATTCTGCAGATTTTCTTCAAAACATTTTGACAAGATTGGCCCTAGCAACCATGACCACGCCCTTAGCAACAACCAAATGGCAGTATATTTTGGTCAAATAACATCATCTGGTAGGCAAGTGAGTAAACATTCAAAAAATGTATGCAAATACCCTAGCAATCATGACCACATCCATAGCAACAGCCAAACGGTCATGTATTTCACAAAGATAACAGCAGGGTTTAATAGACAATTGAATAAACATTCAAAAAGTAAATTTGCCTAGCAACAAGACCACGCCCATAGCAACAGCCAATAATCACATATATTGCAAAGATAACAGGAATAGAAAGACAAATGAATAAACATTCAAAAAATTATGTAAATGTGCCTAGCAACAAGACCACGCCCATAGCAACAGCCAAATGATTGCACATATTGTGAAGATAACAATGGGGATTAATAGACAATTGAATAAACATTTAAAAAATGCATGTAAATATGTCCAGCAACAAGACCACGCCCAAAGCAACAGCCAAATGATCACATATATTGCAAAGATAACAAAAGGGATTAATAGACAATTGAATAAATATTCAAAAAATGTATGTAAATATGCCTAGCAACAAGACCACGTCCATAGCAACAGCCAAATGATCACGTATATTGCAAAGATATATCAGGAATTCATACACAAGTGAACAAAAACATACACAAATGTATGCAAATATATCTAACAACATGATCACACTCATAGCAACAGCCAAATGATCACGTATATTGAAAAGATAGCAACATGGTTGGATAGGCAACTGGATAGTCATTCAGCAAATGAACACCTATTGTTAGCATGGACTAGCATATGCATAAACATTTTTAAAAACTGTACAGTTGTGCTACAACGCTATTCTAACCAATAGGTCGCTTGTTGAATAACTATTTTTCAGATAGGATGATATTAACAGCTATTACTAATGAAAATTACGACTCACAGAGTCAAAACATTTCAAGTGAAATCCAAATTTCCGTAGATATCGCATCAGCAAAACACATCTGTGATGATTTGGGATTCACTTCCAAAAAATGTTTCAAGTCTATGAGTACAAATTTTCATTTATTTAATAAATATGAATCCATAGTGTCTATTCTTGCAATATATTTATTGTTTGAAGTTGAGACAGCTAAGAGTACAAACTAGAGCATAACAATGATCTTGTATCTTCTATATCTCCTGTGTATCAGCTGGTTCAGCAGTCACAAGTGTCAAAGTTGGTGATGAAGTCGTTGGTCTGTTGCCATTGGATACACAATGTTCTGGTTGTGCTGATGTCTGTTGTATAGATGAATGCAATGTTGGTAAGTTGTTGTTGTCATTTAATACACAATGTATGGAATGTGATGATGTCTGTTGTATAGATGAATGCAATGTTGGTAAGTTGTTGTCATTTAATACACAATGTATAGGATGTGATGATGTCTGTTGTATAGATGAATGCAATGTTGGTAAGTTGTTGTCATTTAATACATAATGTATGGGATGTGATGATGTCTGTTGTATAGATGAATGCAATGTTGGTAAGTTATTGTCATTTAATACACAATGTATGGGATGTGCTGATATCTGTTGTATCGATGAATGCAATGTTGGTAAGTTGTTGTCATTTAATACACAATGTATGGGATGTGATGATATCTGTTGTATCGATGAATGCAATGTTGCTACATATAAAATTAAACTTGCTACATATAAAATTAATACCTGAAATAAAGTGTAAGCATTACAGTCTTACTAATGGGGATAAGGTTGTGTATGATCATATGTAGTTGTGGGGACTTTGGTTCACTGTTCATAAAAAAAAAAAAAAAACAGATTTAAACTGAATGCCTCCCATGAAGGCAAAACCATAGATTTTTGTTGCTACACACATTGCTGGAATACACAATTCTAAACTATAGCTATTATACATGATGTACCACTTAATTGGAAAATTAATTATATGAAACTAAAAGAAATTTGAAGCTTGCACAGTTAACATATTACCTAATTATTTTTAAAAAAAACATTAATAAAATATAAAGTTACAACATCAAGCTTTAAATGACACATGCACTTCTTTACCATCAACCATCAATACATATACACAGTTATCTGAAATTTAAAGTTTGCACTCATAAGAAATAGCCTAATTACCAAAAATCATTAATTATGCAAATTAGTCATAAAATTAAAAAATCAACAGGCTTTAGAGGATGTGCACTTTGTCATGGTTGATGTATTTGCCAAATTATATGGAATTTGAAACATGCATTTCAAAGATGTAGCTTAATTTATACTGAAGATCATTAATTATTCAAATTACTCATGAAAAGTAAAGGCTATGTCAACAGATTTGTAGGCATTGTTATGGTTAGTATATGTACCAATTTCTATGAAATTTGAAGCTTGCATTCTTAAGATAAAGCCGAATTACAGAAAGCCATTAATTGTGCAAATTATTTATAACTATACATCAACAAACTTTATAGGACGTATCTGCTTAGATATGGTTAAAGTTAACGTACGTACTAAGTTATATTGAAATTGAAGTATGGCTTTTTACCTTCCATAAGGGACCGGTCAGTTTCTTCGGCCTGGGGGGGGGGGGGGGGACCGGTGGATTGGGAGGGGGTCGCCCTGTTTTTGAAATTGGCAGTAGGGGGGGTCATGCTGTTTTCAAAATTGTGGATAGGGGGGTCATTGTGTTTTGGATTGTGATAGAATAAAAAAATCCTTCTTCTACAATGGCATATAGCAAGTTGTCTGAAATGTGGTACATGTAAATATTTGTTTTTCTCCCTGTTTCTTACATGAATTCTTACTTATTAGTTCAAGCATAACTATAAATATACATATGCATGTATTACCTAGCTACCACACTAGTTACAGAACATGTCATGTAAATGCTTGGCTGTTTCACAATCAGTGCTTCACTTATATTGCACTTTGGGGCAAAAGTGAACTTGAAGGTTTCATAATGGTAATCTTCATAGATAAAAGAAGTTAATCTAAAATGTTCCCTACTCGTCACTATGAACTTGTCAGAAGGGATTAATACACTTTCTATTTGGACACTACATGTTATTGACACTACAAATCACCACATCTCATCAGATTCCACTTTCTATTATACACTAGGTATGACCACCTAAAGTTCTCTAACATAACGGTGACTTTATTTACTATACATGCAATATTAATGCCACTATACCAATATTATGGGGCCATTTTTATGTGACATGGGAAACTCATTTAAAACTTACATTTATGTTAGCTATTCGAAGCTTGGAAATATTACCTCAAAGGCTATGAATATAACCTAAACATTGCCTTAATAGAAGCAAAAAACTGCAGATCTGCCAGGGGAAAACGCCCAAGGACTCCCTCACCCCCAGAGGTCACTCAAGCATTCAACCAACACTCAGATGCACCAACAACCTTTTTACAGTCATAATGGTATTAAACTTTTCTTAAATATTTTCACCCAATTCTAATTTGAGATGATAGTCTTTTAAAGATGTGAAATGTTTGCCAAGATAGTCTAAAATTGCCTTAAACTCCAAATCTCCCCTACCAATGATACTACCAGTAGATGTGCTGACCTTTACTACATGTAAATAATGATGTCATTTAACTTTTTAAGAACATATTTCAACCCTGTGTGAGTTATAAAGAATAGTTTCTGATACTTGATGGTGCTGTCTTGTTAGTCCCCGCCGGATGAAGTCCGGGACGGGGACTTATGGATTGGGTTCCGTCTGTCCGTGCATCCGTGTGTCCGTCCGTCCGTCCGTCCGTCCGTCCGTCCGTCCGCAGCCGTATCTTGGAGATGCCATTACCGATTTTTTTCAAACTTGGTACAGAGGCAACATACAATGGCATACATATGCACGTCAATTTGTTTCATGATACGATCCAATATGGCCGCCTAGCAGCCATTTTGTTTGCAAATTTCCCTGTCTAAAGCCATAACTCAGACATGATTGAACAGATCTCATTCAAAGTTGGTATTAGGACAGTGTTCTTTAACATACATGTGCATATTCATGGTTGTCATGATACGATCCAATATGGCCACCTAGCAGCCATTTTGTTTGTGAATTTTCCATGTCCAAAGCCATAACTCAGACATGCTTGAATAGATCTCGTTCAAAGTTGGTATTAGGACAGTGTTCTATGACATACATGTGCATATCCATTTTCATCGTGATAGGATCAAATATGGCTGCCTGGCAGCCATTTTGTTTGCGAATTTTCCATGTCCAAAGCCATAACTCAGACATGCTTGAACAGATCTCGTTCAAAGTTGGTATTAGGACAGTGTTCTATGACATACATGTGCATATCCATTTTCATTGTGATACGATCCAATATGGCTGCCTAGCAGCCATTCTGTTTGCGAATTTTTCATGTCCAAAGCCATAACTCAGACATGCTTGAACAGATCTCATTCAAAGTTGGTATTAGGACAGTGTTCTATGACATACATGTGCATATTCATTGTTGTTGTGATACGATCCAATATGGCTGCCTGGCAGCCATTTTGTTTGTGATTTTTCTATGTCCAAAGCCATAACTCAGACATGCTTGAACAGATCTCATTCAAAGTTGGTATTAGGACAGTGTTCTATGACATACATGTGCATATCCATTTTCGTCGTGATACGATCCCCCCATACCCGACCCATCCTTTATTGTTGTAGGCATGTTCCATGTCCAACAAGCAGACACAACATATCTAAGTCTGCTTGAGACACATTGACCCAAAGAAATTCTCAAATACCAGACATACATCCATTCAAACACTAAGTGGCAGGGGAATCAAGGAAGCCACTAACTTCATAGAAGAATCCCGATTCAAAGATCCAAAAAACATTGTGCTGCATATTGGATCTAATGACATTGCCAGCGGCACTCCCTTGTCAACATGCCGTCAGAGATATGAAGAGCTACTTGATACAACACGCAAGACTTACCCAGGAAGCAAAGTGTTTGTATCAAGTATTCTACCAAGGATACACGATGACAAATTTAATCATAACATATCTAGCTTCAACTCCACCTTGGAATTCATCGCAGACAACGTACCTAATGTGTTCTACATCCATTCTAACTTCAAAGACAGACATAACAAAGTTAAACCTTACTTGTATGAAGACAACATTCATCCAAATGGGAAAGGAACCGCCTTTCTAGTATCAAATATGAAGAGATACATATATAGAGCGATAGTGACTCAAATGAGGAAAGATAACCAGGATATTACCGATACCGAGATACAGGAAACACACGGAACCAGGACGTATCAACCAAGGAAAAGACCTTCATATACAAATACAAACTGGAGACCAAACAAGGACAAAAACAATAGAAACGATATTGTCAAGGAGTTATTTACAAACATAATACAATTCTTGAACGGATAGACTTACATGTGGTGGACACGGACAACTTATTGTAACCTTAATTAAACAGACAGTCACATGTGTGTAACAGCCAACAGCAGGTGCAACATAAGTGTAAGATTATTTAGCAGCTGTATCCTTTTTGTTAATCATGGACTCTACTGAAAGAGCTGCCTTGACATTTACTTTATGGAACATTCATGGAAATCTAAGTAAAAAGAAAACAAACAAGAATTTTATAGAGCTTGTTGAAGCCTATGACTTTATAGGGATAGTTGAATCAAAAACAAACAAAGATTCCGATTTGGAAATTCCTAGCTATAACCATTTTCACTCTTATAGATCAAAAAAACATAAAAAAGCATGGACAGATTCAGGAGGCGTAGTATTATACTACCGGTCTGAGTATAAATGTGGTATAAAACAAATTCCAAGCAGCAGTGAAGACTTTATATGGGTACGGTTAGATAAAAACTTTTTTCATCTAGAGAACGATATTTACCTATGTACTCTATACCTAAGTCCACAATACTCTAGTGTTTTTAATTGGAAGGACTCAAATCTATTTCATTTACTAGAAAAAGATATAGTAAAATATTCTAATTTTGGATCTGTAATACTAAATGGTGATCTAAATGCACGTACTAAAGATGAACAAGAAGTCACCACATATGAGAGTCTTGACTGCCCCTATGTGTCAGAAGAAAACATAAACCTCAGTAAGAGAAATGGTCAGGATACATTTAACAAAAATCATTATGGTGAACTGTTATTGGACCTGTGTACTGCATCAGACCTTATAATCCTGAATGGCAGATGCATAGGAGATAAAACGGGTAAATTCACATGTCACCAGCCCAATGGAAGTAGTACTGTTGACTACACAGTAGTCAGTCAACATCTGTATTCTAAAATTAACTATTTTCTGGTACATGATTTAAATACAATTCTGTCTGATCACTGTCAAATATCATTCAGCCTTCAGACAAACAGGACGAGGGCATCTGAGGTAACACAAACACACTCGATTGAAAAGAACCATGTCACTAAGCATAGCAGTAAAACAAATAGTGTTTATATATGGAATGAAGATTCCAATATTAATTTTTATGAAACTTTACAAAGCAAACACATTGCATTGCTAATAGCCAAATTTTGCTTGGAGAAATTTGATATCGAAAAAGGATCAGTAGACGATGCCTGTACCAAGCTTACTCATATATATCTCGAGGCAGCTGACAGATGCCTCAAAAAGAAAATAAATAAACCAAGTAAACCGAAAAAAGACAAGAACAAAGAACCAAAAATTTGGTACACAAAAGAACTTAGCAATATTAAAAAAACTATTAGATCACAATCACTAAAACTAAGCAGAGACCCATTTAACAAACAACATAGACAAGAATGTTATAAACTAAAAAAGGAATACACAAGGCTTGTTAAAAAGAAAAAGAAAGAATTTCAAAGCTCAATACTGACTAAACTGGAAAGTTTAGGAAGATCCAACCCTAATCAGTATTGGGAGCTAATAAAGCAATTAAAAAACGAGAAAAAACATGGCAACCTTGAATACATTAATGATAACAAACTGTATGAACACTTCAAAGACTTGAATAACACCAGTGACATAATGAACATAAACATGCAGGAAGAACATAGCTACATAACTTCTGCAAATCCATCATATCTTAACAAATATATTTCACAATTGGAAATCCATAATGCAATTAATCTTCTAAAAATAAAAAAAGCCCCTGGAATTGACAAAATTAGAAATGAAATGATCAAAGCAAGCAGACATATATTAATTAGACCCATACAAATTCTGTTTAACCTAATTTTGGACAGTGGACACATCCCCCAAAACTGGAACACAGGCATAATAATACCAATTTTTAAGAAAGGAGACAAATCAGATGCTAATAACTACAGGGGTATAACATTACTTAACAGCCTAAATAAACTATTTACATCAATACTTAAACATAGACTATTAGGACACCTAAAGGAGAAAAAAATTATCATTAAGGAACAGATTGGTTTTATTCCAAAATTCAGCACAGCAGACCATATATTTGTATTAAAACAGCTACTCACAAAATATTTAAACCACAGTAAACATATATTTGCCTGCTTCATAGATTTCCAAAAGGCCTTTGACTGCATATGGCATCAAGGCCTGATATGCAAACTCCGAAAAAGTGGCATTTCTGGTAAATTTTTGAATGTGGTAAATTCAATTTATTCCAATTCTTTAAGTTGTATCAAAACAAATAATGGATTGTCAAAAGCTTTTCCAGTCAAAAGAGGCATTAGGCAAGGAGATGGACTAAGCCCTCTACTGTTCAACATATACATAAATGACATTAAGAAGCAACTGGAAGAAACTAAAATTGATCCCCCAAGACTCTTGAATAATGATATACCCTGTCTGCTATATGCTGATGATCTACTATTGTTATCAGAATCCAGTTCAGGTCTACAAAATGCTTTAAATGCTGTAGCAACGTACTGCAAAAAATGGCAACTGGATATTAACATAGCGAAATCAAAAACAATTGTTTTTAATAAAACAGGAAAAACCATGCAGAAACAAAAATTCTACCTGAACAATCTTGAACTTGCAAGAGTCTCATCATACACATATCTAGGCATAAAACTAAACACTACAGGAAAACTCAACAAGGCCCAGCAAGATCTAACCAACAGGGCATTGAAAGCATGTTTTAAATTAAAACAATATCTGTTCTCAGAAGGCCAGATACCAGTTAAATTATACCTGCAAATGTTTGATGCCACCATCAGACCAATACTACTGTACTGCAGTGAGGTCTGGGCTGGTGATGTTATCAACATTACAACAAATTTAACAAATATTACAAACCCCAGTGAAAAAATGCATACACGATTCTGTAAATTTCTACTCCAGGTTAGCCCCAAATCACACAATTTAGCATGTTTACTAGAACTAGGACGTAGCCCGCTAATTTTATTTGGTTTAATACAAGCAGTAAAGTATTGGACAAAAATTAAACAGAAACCAACAGATTCTCTTGTAAATGAAGCATTCAAACTGGGTATAGAAATGGAGAGGGTGGGGACACAAAACTGGGTAACAGGTATCAAGCAGATCTTAAAATTAATAAATATGGAGGAGGAATGGACAGAAATAGCTACAGAAGGTGATTCTAAATTAATTAATATAGTCAAAGAGAAACTAAAAGAACTGTATGACAGACAATCCATAGACATATTATACAATGATAACAAAGGACAAAACCATAAAAATAAACTTCGTACGTATAGACAAATAAAAAAAGATACTACTTGTGAGAAATATTTAAGCATTATAAAAAATCCTCTCCATAGATCTGCCCTGACAAAACTAAGGATAAGTTCACACAAACTAAAAATAGAAACAGGTAGACACAATAAACAAGACATAGCCAGCAGAACATGCCCCATGTGCCAAACCAATGAAATTGAAGATGAGCAACACTTTATCTTAAAATGTAAAATGTTCACGGATGAAAGGAAATCAATATTAGCACACTTTAAAATATGGCCCCCAGATTTGTCAGACACAGAAAAATTCCTTAATATAATGAACAGTAAAAATGAGAATATAATTAAAGAAGTGGCTAAATACACATACACATGCTTCAAACTTAGAGAGCGGTACACTGTCAGCTGCCTCGAAAAAATAAATACATAAATATTTTAAACATGAGTCGTTTTTGACACCTGCTAAGGTGTATTTTCTTTGTTTTTCTCTGTATTGTTATTGTAAGGTTATTTCCCTCTTTATTGTGAATAGATCTGATGTCCAGATTTGGATAAAGAAACAATAAAGAATTATTATTATTATTATTATTACTTCTGCATTCAATTTGTGAGAGTCTAAAATATAGTAAAAGTAATTTCAAAATTGCATGTTAGGAAAATGAAAAAGTTAAGGGGTGTAATATTATATCATAATGAAAATGTCTGGGAGGACTTTAGTTGAATATCACTGAAGTTGAAGTTTACTACTCAATTAATTTTGCGACATTTCTCATTCAAGCTCAAGTTATAACAGTTTGGAGTTTGGTTACTCCTCTGTATATGAATATATATACATAAGTATTATTTAATTTATTACTAATTATGCACACTCCACACTTTAATAACTGAACTTTTAATAATTCAAATCTAATGTCTGTCATAATACTGTGGAGTGTGCCCTGTCGACAAAAGTCTAAATGTTTGTATATACTATTAGCAGTTCTGTGCAATGACAAAACATTGATCAGTGTGAAATATCCTCAGGAATCTATAGAGTTTGTTCGAACCTAAATTATTTATTTCTATATGCCAGTGTAACTGACTGTGACTTCACGTTTCGGACTAGTTTGGCTTTTACCAATAACGATCCCAAAAGTGTGGCACATAAATGTATACTCAAATAAGGGACTAGCCCCCCCCCCCCCCCCCCCCCCCCCCCCCGATATTTGTCTGAACAGCTCGCATCACGACCGAGCAAGGTACAGACAAATACATTGTTCTGTAATGATTTATAAAGTTGCTGATGACATTCCCTGAAAACAATATTTGCAATGCGTCTCACAATATTTGTAATATTATTCCGAAATCACTGCTGTTTTCAAATCATCGTAGACTTTCACAACATACTGTTACAAATATTCCATGAAGTGTTTAGTAGTAGTATTTCTACTACATTGTATGCAGCAGTACATTGACAGGTACAAAATTTTGATAATACAGTGTTGCAAAGTTTACTGAAAAGATAATCGATTTTTTTCCGACCCCCTGCAGGCGCTCTGAGCTGTGCGAGTGTTATAAAATTTGAGCCAGGTTTTTGAGCTATTGCCGTGCTTATTATATTGTGGAGTCAAATGATGTATCCATTCGTGGCAAAATTTGGCCTCAGATTTCTGTTTGCTATGAAGACAGGTGTACTTGATATTTAAGGACCATTTACAAAAATAAAAGTTACCAACGTTAGATTTGTTTACGAATTACGTCACTCTACCCATCAATGTCGCTCATCAGATTTCACACTAAATGCTTCCCATCAGAAAATTTAACGGAAAGTAAGGGAATTTATGATCGTAACATAATCAGGTTTCTGGCAATTTCCATGACTTGTTTAGAAAGATTGCAGTTCAATAATATTTGGAAGCAACAGCATAAAGTTAGTGCTAAATATTACGTGATCACAATCAATCCCAGTCAACCAGATGCACATGTGGTATGTTTGTGCCTCCTGTATGGTGTACGGACGGACTAGCCTGTCTGTCAGTGTCACATTTGCTTCTTATCATCAAGATGTTGTAAGAATTTGAAAATAGTCTGTGTCTGATCAACAAAATTTCTCTTCCACTAAAGTTTAGACAACATTTAGTTGTACTCATTCATGCAAACGTTGTTGATCATGCTTGAGATGTCACACTGACCTCGTTTCCTTCGACGTCCTTATGAAAATAGGTCAAGGGTTAAATTCACCTAGAACACTTTCGCTCGTGATAACATTGCTAGTCTTGTTTTGCCGCATAATCGTCAAATATTTTCTAGATATCTTATTTTACACTTTGGGCTTTTTAGTTTTGTCTGATAACCAGCCACCTTGAAAACTATGTACTCACGTTATTTGATTTTCTCTTGATTGCGTTCATTACCATCCACAGAGTGACACGAAGCATTTTCATTGTCTTTCAAAAAACTTCCTGTCCCGTGCGTGTACTGAAGACTCACTGTACATGTGGCATGGTATATCGTCTATGACTATTTTTGTCTTGTAAAATAAAATTTGAACATGCTGAAGAGAACTATGGCTAGAAATGTCTTATTTTTGTTTTATCTATTTATCATTTTGTTTTGACGTATTGACTGTACTGTGTTGTGACCATATATGTTATATGAAAATGTGTTTGCCATGATCCAGGTAGACACAACAATATGGCAACACTGAATTGCAACATCAGTACAGCGTTGTGTCTTTTTATGTTGATTTCGACAATGATATATGTTATAATTATGTATCAAAATAAAAGCAATCAACTCTCGGTAGTCTGCTATCATCGTGAAGCTGACTTGCCTTCTTTATTCAATTTTCGATTTCACTTTGATCATGAGCCACAAGCGGGGAACTACTAAATTGGTCAGGGAACCAGTTACATTTACTGCTGGCCTTCAAAACGTTCGTTGAATCGGTAAAGTTTATTGTGATGACCATTGGCAAGTATAGTGTGTATATTTTTTAGAGTGGTTCATTGTGCACGATTGAAATAGAAACAGGTGAAATGCACATAAAATCGTAATTGCTAATTCGGGTTGGAAACGTGGTAAAGGCAAGGTACTAACCAGTCTAACGCAACGTACTCCTACTAATGCACGAGTCAATGTAATGCCCGAGGGACCCCACCTCGGGCGATACGAGACAAATGTGGGGGATTAGACCGTCTTTGCCATGAAACAATGCCCGAGGGGGTGGGGCAATTGCCTCATATTCACCCCCTAGTCATTTTCACGGACGTAAAAGAGTGGTTGTGTGTCAGTCAGAATTTGTGAATGCCCCACCCATTAGAGTGGGGAAATGTTGGGAGTATTACTTCTTTTAGGTGGTGATTTTCCAGAATATCTTGCCCCATGCCCAGGGAGTGGGGAATTTGACAAATTTTATAAGACTAATTTCCAAATCCCCCACTATGCCCCGAGGTGGGGGGGGGGGTGACATTGACTACTGCATAAGGCACATGTTGAAGCCTGTATTACATGTAAACAGACGTGTCGTGTAGTTCTCAACTTGTCATATACTATACTATACTTGCTATACTGTAATGTACGATGAAGCAAACTGAATCTTTACAACAACAACAACAACAACAACAACAACAATAACGACGTTACAAAGAGATACAGAACAACAGGTTTTAGGTCAAATACATGTATCGGCCATGGATATACATGTATGTTATGCAATTCCCTAGAAAGTATACGTAAATAACCGTTCCCCCCACATCATCTCAGTTTCACGTTTGCTCGCGATATAGACATCATAAAAGTTCAGTGGATTCAGTGTACTTTATTAGGCAACCGTTTATCAAAGGTAACCAGTACTTATTATTCATAGAAATACTCCTCAAATTGATGTCATAAATATCCCACACCTCAACAGACACTCCGAAAAAACACTGCATATTAACATTCGCCTATGAAATGTCGGAAAAAATATTTGCAATGTCCCTTGTTGTTTTAACTTATCCATAATTTTAGCAACTAAGTTTAATGTAAATTAATGATGATTATTCCTCATCGTCGGCAAAGTCATGTAAACAATACATTTGTAAGCTGGTGAGTTTGTTTCTATCGTTGTCTATCTCACTTGTAATATTGTATGTGATGTGTGTACCGCGGTACCGCATGCACACATACGACAATGTAACGCACATTGCTACATTGTATTCAATTCTAGTGACGTCATTCACCTCGCGCACACACAGTAGTATTAGTAACGGACGCCATTTCTCACACTCGACACTTCGCAAGCCTTTATGATCGAGAATTTCTGGATAATTTATAAGTATTCCTGTAACAATGAATGCTACCGTGATGTCACTTGTCCCCGATGACATGAATGATATCGGTGTCTGTTATCGTCTGAATTTGGGACCCAGAAATACGTACATACGCATGTACACATATCGAGTTGTCACCGCAATACTAAACTACAGTGTCAGCAGACGATCTTTGAAACTGTCGGATTTTGAATTTCTATCCATAAACAAACGATATACAGTATGGAGTCGCGTATGTCAACTTGTACACAAATGTATGTGTACACATTTGGAGATTTTGTGATGAAAGACTAGACTGAACCAAGTTGTGTAGTTCGAATTCTCAAGGACTGCTGGTATTTAGGTATTTAGTAAATTTACAATTTATTCTGGTGATTTTTAGAGTTTTACTTTTAGAATTGCATAGGTTTGATACAGATAATTTCAAAAATCATGAAACCTTGTTACAACAGATATCACCAACCCATACATTCCAACAGCAATGATGTTTTTTTCCTAAATTTGAAATGTTTAAAGTGTTTTATGTCTAATTTTTCAAAAATTCACGTTATATGGTTATTTTGCTTACCATGGCAACCGATGTTATTAAATGACCGCTTTTTTGAACTCAGCATGACAAAGTACCCTTGGTAGTAGGGTCAATGTGCAAATAAAAAGATGTTTATCATATTTATAATGTTATTTGTGAGATGTATGTGTATATAATGAAAACATAATTTTCACGTCTACCATACATTTCCATGGAAACAGCTATCCAATTTTATACAATTTATGTTACACCAGGTAGCACTAACTCATACATGTCTAATACAAGGGCATTTTTTCACTGTATTATCTTTTTTTTCAATGTTTTATGTCAAATTTTGACATAATATGGTGGTTTTGGTTACCATGGCAACAGATGTTCATAAAATGACCCCCTATTTTGAACTCAGCATACAAAACTACCCCAGGTAGGGTGGTTAGTATTGAAATAAACTTGATTATTATAAAAATTATTATTTCTATATACTTTTTATTTAATTATTTTATTTATACTCGGTTTAAAAAGTAGCACAGACATGCTAATACATCCGAGATGTAAAATACAAATAACCAGATTTAAACTGAATGCCTCCCGTAAGGGAATCGCTAATTATGCAAATAACTCATTAAACTAAAAAAAACTATGGTAACAGGCTTTGTTTTTCAGACAAGCGTGCTTTCTTAGGTTAATGTATGTAAGAGTGTATGATACTGCTTAATGCAGTCTTAAGATATAGCCTAATTACCGAAAATCATTAATTATGCAAATTATTCATTAACACTGAAAGGTACATCAACAAGTTTTACAGGACATATGCAATTGTTATGGTTAATGTGTGTACTGAATTATATTGGAATTGAAGTATGTATTCTTAAGATATAGTCTAATTACGGAAAATCATTAATTATGCAAATTATTCATTAACACTGTACGGTGCATCAACAAAATTGATAGGACATATGTGTTTTCTTATGGTTAACGTATGTACTAAATTATGTTGAATTTGAAGTATGTATTCTTAAGATATAGCCTAATTACCAAAAATAATTAATTATGCAAAATATTCATTAATGCTGTAAGATACATCAACGAATTTTATAGGACAAATGTATGTTGTTATGTTTAACGAATACACTAAATTATATTGAAATTGAAGTATGCAGTCTTAAGATATTGCATAATTAGTTGATTTCATTAAAATGCAAATTTCTCTAATTAAACATTAACAGATCTGGCTCAAAACCTAATCAGGTCTAGCTATTACCCTAAAGATTATATAGCCCAAATTTCATTACAATTGAGCCAGCCGATTTTTAGAAAATGGTTTCACAGACAGGCAGACAGACAGACAGACAGACAGACAGACAGACAGACAGACGGACGGACAGACACACAGACAGGCATTCCCCTTTTAATACCTCCCGTAAAAACTACAGTAAAACCGTCAGGAAGATAAAATACACATCACAATAAAAACTTATATACCAAACAAAACAAACCAACAACAAAGACTCAAAAGACTCAGTCAACACTAAAACCTAGAGCTGATAAATAAAATGATGGAAAACACATTGCGAAAGAGTATTAAGGTGTCCAACAACACTAAATTACAAGTAAAACAGGGGTTGAGAGATATTGCCTTTCTTAATTTTACGTTTAAAAGATGCTAGATTATCAGCCATCCTTAAATCATTACTCAGTTTGTTCCAAATTACTGGTGCCTGACACGTAAAAGAGTGCAAGCCGTATTTAGTGGTATCAATTTTTCAATATATTATCTACCCTTAAATTATGAGTAGTAGCCCTAGGTGTGAGCATGTCAGTGATGTAAATAGGAGCGGTACCTGTTAATGCTTTAAAAACTAATTTAGCTACATTGTTGTTTCTTTTTTCTGAAAGGCTGACAAGGTTTTGGTTCTTAAAGAGCCTGTCATAACTGCTACTGTAGTCATGGAAGACAAGACAGAGTACCTTGTGATTCAATTTCTCTAGCTTATCAAGATTTGTTTTACTGCAGCCACCCCATATACTACTACAATAATTCAAAAGTGGAGAGATAAGGCTATTATATATTAGTAATTTGGTGTCAGTCGGGATAAATTTTCTTCAGCCGTCTAATGACTGCCAAGTGTTTGTTTACTTTAGTTCAAATGGAGGATATATGCTTATCAAAATTTAATTTGTTGTTAACCCCAAAAGATCTACATTTTCACTACGAGAAATGTTAACATTGGAGACATTAATGTTATTTTCACCGGTGCTTTCGTTACTCATAAGCATAAACTGTGATTTCTCTGGGTTAATCTTCATCAGATTATTACTAAACCACTGTGTAGCTGTAGATAGATCAGAAGTTAGCTTTTGCATAAGATCAGTAATATCTTTGTTTGCGTAAAAAATCTGATTATCGTCAGCATAAGAATTCAATTTGCCGGTTAAAATGAAGTAAAATATATCATTAAGAAAGATATTGAACAAGGTCGACCCCAGTACTGATCCTTGTGGAACGCCTTTGATGAGCTCGCCCAATCAGAAAAATGACCATTTAGTTTGACCCTTTGACTGCGGTTAGATAGGTAAGCCTTTATCAACTCAACTAACCCCCTTTCTAAGCCATACGCTGACAGTTTTGCACAAAGTAGACCATGCTTCAAATTCATTATAACTTGGTATACATTTACGACACCACAGCGCATCTGTCCTGAAAATATTATCGATGTAGCTTTTAGTTTCAATAATTTATTGGCATATTTCGGTAATTAGGCCACACAAAAGAATGTTGTTGTTTCTGGTCAGGAAACGTTGCCTAAAGTGGTGTGACAATGCACATTTTTTTGTTCACTGTTCATGATTAGTTGTGCAGTTGTCGTCCCTGAAGTAGCAATTAATGTAGGGAGAGTTATTTTGTGTTTTCCCTTGGATCGACAGTCTGCATTGGCTGGATAAACACCAGAAAAATGAAGATCAAGGTGGGGTATTTAAGTGATGCAAACTCACCAGAAAACAATTTTTTTTCCCTTGGCCTTAAAATAGGTTTACACTGAATTGCAGTGGGCTAGGAGTTCACAGACAGGTGAAATATTTATCATTGTTTCAATTTCGTCAAATATGGACATATCATTTTCAAATTTCACACACTAATGTGCAGATGAATAAAGGGAAATCCCATCTTTTAGATTTTCGATTAGACATTTAGGAAGAATTATATTGATCTCAAACCGTCTCCTTTTACAGTGTTCTTTTCCGATTGCTCCCAATAACAAACTACCACTGTTTGTTGCAAGGCTTGTAATCGTATATCTAGCTCGGTATCTCAGGAAATAAATACACTCTCACATATTTATCAAGTGTAATAATCTATTATTTATACCGAAACGTATGTGGTCAAAACATGGAAAACAGACCAAGCCTAGCCTATGAAGAAAATTTCGCAACAATGTATCAAAACCGGTGACCTATATATTGACCTCTATATAATTAGTAAGTGTACAGTGAGGGTGCGCCACTCAACAAAATCTTGGCAATTTTCCCGTAGTGATTAAAGCTTTAGCTGAATGTGAAATAATCTACATGCAACGAGTCGACAAACTGACCTGTAAACTCATGGTGTGGGACAAAAGGAATATCAACATGCACATGTCAATGGTTGTGTTAGTGTGACAAAAACCATATGTGACAAAGTTGATGGAATTGGAAGTAGAATTAGAAACTTTTAGGATTTGGAGCAGATGGTACGTCTGTCAGTCGAAATAGGAATGTATACACTTTACCCAGTGACGAAGTAGGGCAATAATACCACTTCACTATATTAAAGTTGTCAAACTGTTACGATGCTTACCATGAAGTATGTAAACTTTCTGATGCGTAATTATAACAATGTTGTGTGGGTTTGAATTTCGTTTATTGTTTGCCATGGAAACAGGTGTGCATATCCCGGGTATGTAGGGGATCACGAAAGCCAAGTGAAGTCAAGGATGGCAAGCTTTCGTGTGCTGAGAATAGGAGGCAGGCATTTGAACAACATTTTTGACAACTAACTTCATTGGGACTTGCAAAATCACAGATATAGAGCTAAATTTCTTGTATAAATCATGAAATTGCAAGATTATACCCTTACGGAAGGCATTTAGTTTAAATCTGGTCAAGATATAGCCTAATTACCAAAAAGGCTTTGTATGGCAATTTTTGTAACTTGCCATAAATAAATAAAACCCTTTAAAGGCGGCCAACACTGATTTCATTTTTACAGAAAACAGAATTTTTTGGATGTAGGTAACTTTGTTGATATGACAGCGTTGCTTTCAGTCATCAACACAAATGTAGTCCAGGGCTCAAAATTATCACTTTCTACGGTAAATCCCAAAGGAGTACTGTGAGTGTCTGGATTATGTTGACAAGTTCACAGTGAAGAAAATTCTTTGATAGAAATAATGATTTTCAATCACTGACATTTAAAATGATAATTCCTCTAGCACACTGATGACAATCAATCAAGTCTTTCCAAATGTTACATACTAAAATTCAAATTGGATAACTTTAAATAATTGCTAAGGATGTCAATGTCACTTTGTCAATATGAATGTATGTACTGATAAAATCATGCAATAGTTCATGGCAAAGTTATACAATGAATGTAATAATTTTTATGATTATATCATTTATTGCACCTCCAGAGACATATAATGTTTGGGAACATGCTTGAAAAGTTGTTTAAAAAACGTGAACAATAGTGATAAAAAACAAGCTGATATTCATTTGTTTAAAGATGAAGTTCACAAATCTATATCTCTCCATTTTTAGCTCCTGTATGGGAGCTGCGCTGATGTTGTGGCGATGTCTGTGTGTCTGTGCAGAAATTTTGTTCCACTGATATCTCAAACATTAGTAAAGCAAATGTTCTGCAATTTAATATGTGGCATTGTCAGGCTGTAACTTACTGCTGATTAGTTTTTGGTGAGAGTGGTTTGCATAATTAATGATACTTTGCATAATTAATTATTTTATAAATGGGGCTATATATGCTTAACGGCTGCACTAAATTCAACAAAACTTGCTACATCTACAGATCATACAAAGATATAACAGCATGAAAAGTTGTTAACTTGTGTCAAGTTAATTAAGGGCTAATTTGCATAATTAATGAATGTTTGTAAATCAGGATGTATCCAGAATGGCTTTATCAAATTTGATGAAATTCAGTGCCACAGATATTGATCATACAGAGATATGATAGTACTTAATGAAATTAAGTGCTGTCAAGTAATTGCTCATTTGCATAATTAACAAACTTTTGGCAATTAGGGCCTGTACCAAGAAAAACTGTGCCAAATTTAATGAAACTTGCCACAGATATTGATCATACAGAGATATGATAGTTCTTATTAATGAAATTTAGTGGTGTCAATGAATTTGCTCATTTGCATAATTAACAAACTTTTGCCAATTAGGGCCTATACCAAGAAAGCCTGTGCCAAATTTGATGAACAGATATTGATCATACAGAGATATGATAGTTCTTTGTGAAATTAAGAAGTGTCAATTAATTGCTCATTTGTAGAATTAATGAACTTTGGCAGTTAGGGCTTATTCCAAGAAAGACTGCACCAAATATGATGAAACTTGCTAAAGATATTGACTGAGAAAAGATATGATGGTATCGATTCAATTGCTAATTTGCATATCTGATGAACTTTTGCAGTAAGGGATATATAACCAGGACTGTACCAAATTCACTTTAACTTGCTACAGATATTGATTACACAAAAGGTAGGACAGTACAGAAAGACATTTCAAAGTCTCAGCAAGCACATTAACAACATTTCCCCTCATATGGGAGCATTTTCAGTTCATCTCTGGTTTTAAACATGACTACCTTGGTTATCATAGGTTTGGTAGGGAGAATCATACTTACTTTAAAATGGAAAACTCGATATGAAGTGAATGACCACTGAGCCACAGGCACATGCTATAATAGCCAACTGTATAAAATGAATTGGGCAGGTAGAAATTTTGGTTTGGCATGTAATTTTTCAATGTTGCCTGCCCAATGGACAGGTAGGATAAAAAATTAATTTTGAGGCCTGCTGTAGTTTACAATGACATGGCTGGCCTGATATGCTAATAAAAATGTTCTTTGCATTATGCATGAAACTGTTGTTTGTGTATCATTTCATTTTCCACATATACCTGGTTGTAATTAGTCTTAAACACAAAACTGCCCTATATAAAGAGGATAATGGCTAATCTATGCAAATGCGGGAAATTTAAACTACAGTATAGAGCACTAGTTTCTGGGTCTTGTTTATTCTGCACTCCGAGAAACACACAGGTCATGAATCATGCACAAATTGTTTGTGAATGTCGTAGGATGGTAACTTTATACACAAATTAGTTGAAAATCAATCTTTTTGTTTAATAGAATGAAAAAAACTTTCAAAATGAAACAAATTCCCCTGCAAATAGCTGTTTAGATTGTGTGTCACTCAGGATTATTCAAATATGCAGCATTTGCATGTGAACAACCAAGATAGGGAATGTTTATATTTGGTGATTACTTGCCAGTGAGTCATCACAAGTTCTCCACCTCCAAACATACAGTCAGTCATATGCAAAATAGGGTCCCAGGGCCAGGCAGTCGTGCCTTTAACACTTGATTTAACTTCATGTAGTACAGTGAGTGCAGTCAACATTTAGTGACTGTGAGTAAGTTGTTAGGTTTCACCCTGAGAAAAGGTTAAGGGGACTATTTCAGTGCCACATAATTGAACACTTGTTGATTCTGTGACCCTACTTAATTGCCCAATATACCAAATAGAGAGATTCAGTCATAAATTAGTGTGATTATGTCATTTTTACCTCCCGTAAGGGTACGGGAGGTATTAAAAAAATAAAAGGGGAATGTGTGTCTGTCTGTCTGTCTCTGTCATCATTTTCTAAAAATCGGCTGGCTCAATTGTAATGATATTTGGGATATATAATCTTTAGGGTAATAGCTAGACCTGATTAGGTTTTGAGCCAGATCTGTTCATGTTTAATTAGATAAATTTGCATATTAATGAAATCAACTAATTACGCAATATCTTAAGACTGCATACTTCAATTTCAATATAATTTAGAATATTCGTTAAACATAACAACATACATTTGTCCTATAAAATTCGTTGATGTATCTTACAGCGTTAATGAATAATTTGCATAATTAATTATTTTTGGTAATTAGGCTATATCTTAAGAATACATACTTCAAATTCAACATAATTTAGTACATACTTTAACCATAAGAAAACACATATGTCCTATCAAGTTTGTTGCTGCACCGTACAGTGTTAATGAATAATTTGCATAATTAATGATTTTCGGTAATTAGGCTATATCTTAAGAATACATACATGTACTTCAATTCCAATATAATTTAGTACATACGTTAACCATAACAATCACATATGTCCTGTAAAGCTTGTTGGTGTACCTTTCAGTGTTAATGAATAATTTGCATAATTAATGATTTTTGGTAATTAGGCTATATTTTAAGACTGCATACTTCAATTTCAATACAATTTAGTACATACATTAACCATAACAAAGCGGACGTGTCCTACAAAATCTTTTATATAGCTTAGTTTTAATGAAAAATTTGCATAATTAATGATTTTAGGTAACTAGGTTGTATCTTAAAAATGCAAGCTTCAAATTTCGTATAATATGATACGTACATCAACCATAATAATACGCACCTGTCGATAATTAAAATTTGTTTTACATGTTCGAAAAGAATGACTACTTTTCAGCACAACTTAACAGATATGTTTCAGTAGTGCTATAGGCATGGCAAAGTGTCCAACTGTGTGGATGTGTGTGTGTGTGTGTGTGTAAACAACTTAAACTCAAAGACCATTGGACTGATTGTCATGATATTTGGTGGGTGTATTACCTTGGGTGTCTAGTTTGGAAATTGTTCAATTCAAAATGATCTTATCACAAATGTATGATTTGGGTCAAAAAATGTTATTTTTGGTCATAACACTTAAACTCCAAAACTACGGGGCAGATTGGCCTGAAATTTTGTGGGACCGGTCTTAGGGAAGAGTAAATTATGATTTGTTCATAACATGATGATTTCATCAGTAATATGCAAATTAGGGTTAAAAATGTGTCTTTTTGGTCAAAAATCTTTAATTCCAAAACTACTAGGTAAATTCGGCTGAAATTTAATGGGCATGCATGTTGGGCGCACAGGTGAAAAAATGTTAAACAAAGAATGATCTTGTCAGTAATATGCAAATTAGGGGTAAAAATGTGAATTTTGGTAAAATATTTATATCTCAAAAAGTACTGTCAATGAGACTGAAACTTGGTGAGATGTTTCTAGAAGAAATGACCACGCCCTTAGCAACAACCAAATGGCAGTATATTTTGGTCAAATAGCATCATCATCTGGGTAGGCAAGTGAGTAAACATTCAAACCAGATTTAAATTGAATGCCTCTCATAAGGGAATCACTAATTATGCAAATTAAACTAAAAATAACTATGGTAACCGGCTTTTTTTGGACAAGCATGCTTTCTTAGGTGTATCTATGTGCCAAATTATACGGAATTTTAAGAGTGTATGATACTGCTTAATTACTGAGTATCGTTCATTACCTAAAATCATTAATTATGCTAATTTTTCATTAAAACTCTAAGCTATATCAACAAATTTCATAGGACATATCCGCTTTGTTATGGTTAATGCATTCCTGCAAAAATCCCATTGCGATGCGTCTTTTCCAAATTTGCATGCACTCTACATGTAAATACGTTATAAATGTAAATAATGTAAATACATGTACATGAACACATCAGTGTCATTCTCCTGCACACCATATACAAGTACATAGTTTGCACTTCCAAAAAGAAAACATTTATACGCTATACAGTGGTTTAATTTCATCTTTCTAGACTTTCGATTTTCTATGGTAATCACTCTCTAAAAATATGTGCTCTGAGAACGAACTCCAAGTGAATCTATGTTAGGGCGGGTCTTGGAGTACATAAAACTACACTATGATACACTACCGCAATCCACAAACTATTAGTTCCACGACATGAAGTATGAACGACAGTGTGAACTTTCAATTTGACAGAGACACAGTTGTAAAAGTTTAATACAAATTTTGTGTTGCTGAGGAGAACTATTAATTTGGCATACACCAAGATAATCCTTTATTCTTGAACGATGCCTTCATTGTGAACCATGTTCACCCCATACGAAGCTTCGAAGAGCATGTAGTGAACTGTAAATTCACGTAATGCGTTCGATCCCATAAGAGTTAAAAAAAGTTTCAGTTTTAGTGAGAATGAAATGGTGACGTGGCAGTATGAATTTATCTACATGAAGTTTTCAGCATAGACTACTGTCCACCGCTGTGGTCTATTTAATCATCGCTTCGCCCGTGAGGGAAGATGCTTCACCGTAATGCCCGTGCTATTGATGGAAACCCTTTCTAACCATGTCTGTTAATAAGTAACCAATCACGTGGATAAGTAATGATAATATCACATCATTTCTAAACTACCCAACATGTGCTCTCCATGTCAGGAAATGGTCATGTGGCACATGAAATTGTTGAAACGGTTTGCATACGATGGGTCACACTGCACATGGAGATTTAGAACTTGAAGGTAGTTACAATCAGAACTCACTAAATCCACGATGCCTTGTTCAACAACTTCGAAGCAAAGATGAGAACCATACGTTTGCCAACAGTAAGCCCCACTTGTCCCGTTTATGACGCATCTCCAGTGACACATACATCCAAAAAAATACGTCCCAAGTGTCAAATATGGCATCAAATATGCATGAATAACATGTTAACGCGACCTCTGGTATGTACTGAATTATATATGGTCTAATTACTGAAAATAATTAATTATGCAAATTATTCATTAACACTGTAAGGTACATCAACAAACTTTATAGGACATATAAAATTTCTTATCGTTAACGTATGTACTAAATTATATTGAAATTGAAGTATGCATTCTTCAGATATATCCTAATTACCAAAAATAAATAATTATGCAAATTATTCATTAACGCTGTAAGATACATCAACGAATTTTATAGGACAAATGTATGTTGTTATGTTTAACGAATATACTAAATTATATTGAAATTGAAGTATGCAGTCTTAAGATATTGCCTAATTACCGAAAATCATTAATTATGCAAATTATTCATTAACACTATAAGGTACATCAACAAACTTTATAGGATATATACATTTTCTTATGGTTAACGTATGTTTTAAATTATATTGAAATTGAAGGATGCACTCTTAGATATACCCTAATTACCAAAAATGATTAATTATGCAAATTATTCATTAACATTGTAAGGTACCTCAACAAATTTTATAGGACAAATGTATGTTGTTATGTTTAACGAATACACTAAATGATATTGAAATTGAAGTATGCTGTCTTGAGATATTGCTTAATTAGTTGAAATTCCACTAATTAACATGAACAGATCTCACTCAAAAACTTATCAGGTCTAGCCATTACCCCAACTATTATATGTACCAAATTTCATTACATTTGAAACAGCCGTTTTTAAGAAAATTATGACACAGACAGACAGACAGACACACACACACACACACACACAGACATATGACAGCCACACAGACGGACATCCCCCTTTTAATTAAGGTTACGGGAGGTAAAAATGTATGCACATATCCCTAGCAACCATGACCACACCCATAACAACAGCCAAACGTTGGTGTATTTCACAATAACAAGAGGGATTAATAGACAAATGAACAAACATTCAAACCAGATTTAAACCGAATGCCTTCCGTAAGGGAATCGCTAATTATGCAAATTACTCATTAAAACAAAAAAAACTGTGGTAACAGGCTTTTTTGGACAAGTGTGCTTTCTTAGGTTAATGTATATGCCAAATTATATGGAATTTGAAGAGTGCATGATACTGCTTCATTGCTGAATATCATTCGTTATTCGAATTAAAGGTAAACATTATATCAACATCTTAGTATAGGTGCATACTATTATAGTTGATATATGTACCATATTATATGAAATTTGAAGCTTGCATTTTTAAGTTATAGCCTAGTTACCTAAAATCATTAATTATGCAAATATTTCATTAAAAGTGTAATCTATAGCAACAAAGTTTTTAGGATATATCCGATTTGTTGTGGTTAACGTATGTACTAAATTGTATTGAAATTGAAATATGCAGTCTGAAGATATAGCCTGATTACTTAAAATAATTAATTATGCAAATTATTCATTAACACTGAAAGGTACATCAACAAACTTTATAGGACATATGCGATTATTATGGTTAACGTGTGTACTGAATTATGTTGAAATTGAAGTATGCAGTCTTAAGATATAGCCTAATTACTGAAAATTGTTAATTATGCAAATAAGTCATTAACAAGGTACATCAACAAACTTTATAGGAAATATGCGATTTGCATGGTTAACAATTCTACTGAATTGTATTGAAATTGAAGTATGTATTCTTAAGATGTAGCCTAATTACCGAAAATCATTAATTATGCAAATTATTCATTAACACTGAAAGGTACATCAACAAACTTTATAGGACATATGCAATTATTATGGTTAACATGTGTACTGAATTATGTTGAAATTGAAGTATGTAGTCTTAAGATATTGCTTAATTAGTTGATTTCATTGATATGCAAATTTCCCTAATTAACATGATCAGAATCAGAATTACTTTATTCATCCCACCAGGGGAAATTAAAACAACAGTTCTTGCAGGTAAAACAGAAATAAAAGCAATACAAAAGATAGCATTACATATATTACACAACATACTAAAAACAACAGCACAGTACTAAAAAGGGCGACAATGATTGCTGTTAAGAACTGAGATAGCGGTTGGGACGAAAGACGATTTAAAATGATTGGTTTTAGCTGCTGGAGCACGGTATCTACCACTCCTTGAAATACGACGGTCGTAGAATTCTGCATAAAGTGGATTGGAAGGGTCTTTCAGAACACTATGAGCCTTTGACATTATGCGTTTGTTATAGATAGAATCTATACTTTCACTTTGTTTACCGATAATTTGGCTACCCTTTTTGATAATCTTGTTTAGTCTTCCCATCTCATGACGGGACAGATTACCTCACCAACAAACAATACCAAAGGTGAGAGCACTGCAAACAACTGCATTAAAAAACACCCCTAAAAGATCGTGACTAACACCAAATGATCTTAGTTTCCTTAGGCAGTACAGACGAGTGTTAGCTTTCTTAATAATGAAGTTGGTATTCTCAACCCATTTTAGTGTATTATCAAGCTTGATACCCAGGTATTTATATTCGTTCACTCTGTCTACTATTGAGTCTTTGATATGGACAGGTGCTGGGTCACACTGAACTTTTCTAAAATCAATGCAGAGCTCTTTGGTCTTTAAAACATTAAGATACAGATATTTATCATTACACCAGTCAGTAAATCTCTCAATCTCATCTAAATAAATCGAATCATCATCATTGCTGATCTTCCCAACCATTGCTGTATCATCTGCAAATTTGACCAATGGACACGAGATGTCAGAATTCCGGCAGCTGGCAGTATACAGTGTGAAAAGGAAGGGTGCTAAAACAGTGCCCTGGGGTGCACCTGTATTAGTATACGCTACGTCAGATTTTTTACCATTTAAAGACACCATCTGTGGCCTATTAGTAAGATAATTAAAAATCCAATGTACAGTTGAAGGTGACAAGTTCATTGCTAAAAGTTTCTGAACAATAAGATGTGGCTGTATAGTGTTAAAAGCACTTGAAAAGTCAAAGAACATTAATCTGATTGAACTTCCAGGTTTTTCTAAATGAGAATATACATTATTTAAAACATGTAACATCGCATCCTCTATACCCCTGTTCTTACGATAAGCAAACTGTAATGGGTCTATAAAATCAGAGACTAAAACTGTTAACTTATAACTCTTTGGGAACAGATCTCGCTCAAAGACTAATCAGGTCTAGCCATTACCCCAAACATTTTAGGTACTAAATTTCATTGTAATTGAGCCAGCCATTTTTAAGAAAATGGTCACACACACACACAGGCAGACATCCCCCTTTTAATACCTCCCGTACCCTTACAGGAGGTTAAAAAAATATGCAAATGTACTTAGCAACAAAACCACACCCATAGCAACAGCCAAATGATCAGGAATATGACATCCAGGGATTCATAGTCAAGTGAACAAAACATTCAAAAAATGTAGGCAGATATGTCTAGCAACATGACCATGCCATAGCAAAGCCAATTGATTGCTAATACTGCAAAGATAACAACAGGGTTGGATAGGCAACTGGATAGTCATTCACCAACTGAACACCTATTGCGAGTTTCTAAGCAGCAAAGTAAATGGTATAGTGAAGAAATCGCTAACTTGAAGCAAACACGGGATGAATACCACCAAATTGCTATTTAGACTGGTGACCCGACAACTTGGGCTGTGTACAAAAAACTTAAAAATAAGGTGACAGCACTGATAAGAGAAACAAAGAAAAACTACCTTCATTCAAATATCAGTGAGCATGCCGGGGATTCTCGGTCCATGTGGAACTTGTTGAAGCAATTTTTACCTTGCTCATCTCAAAACTAGCTATTAACTACTTGGATGGATATATTACAACCCTGGCAACCAATTTCTGTTTTGAACCTCATTCATCTTGTGATATTCTTAAAGATTTACTCTTGCTTAACACAAATAAAGCTACTGGCCTTGACAACTTTCAAGCTCAGCTCCTAAAAATCTCAGCTCCAGCCATTTCGGATAGTATTACATATCTCTTTAATCTCTCTTTGGCGACGGCCGACATCCCTCGTGATTGGAAATCGGCACGAATATCTGCATTCTTTAAGAAAGGTTCAAGACAGGAACTGGGTAACTATCGGCCAATATCTGTATTGCCTGTGCTCTCTAAACTCCTCGAACGTTACGTTCACAACCAACTGTATGATTACCTTAATAGAAATAATTTACTTTGTGCTGAACAGTCGGGGTTCCGAAAAAATCAACAATAATTTAACTCCTCATTATCTTTAACACTTCAACCAAAATAGATAAAGTTCATAATTACAGAACCAGGGCTAGTGCCAGAGGAGATTTCTATCGCAATGACTGCCATAGAAGTTCTTTAAAATATATGGCATCCAATATTTGGAATAGGATTCCCAGATCTATAAGAGATCTGGAATCTCTGAATGGTTTTGAACAGGCATGTGCCCGACACGTACTTGATGTTTTGTAATCGTTTCTTGAATTGTATATATGTTTTAACTCTTTAGCGTCAGTACACGACTTTGTACTCTGTTTTGTTTTGTTTTGTATATTCATCTAGTTACTTATTACTTTGTGTTTTATGTACTTTTTAAAGATATTTTTATGGCTCCATGAAAAACAGCCACTACTTTGTAGAAAGCTGATTGGATTCCAATAAAGAATAAGAATAAGCGTGGATCAACAACATGTTGAGATCGAGATCTGTTCATGTTAATTAGTGAAATTTGCATATCAATGAAATCAACTAATTAAGCAATATATAAAGACTGCATACTTCAATTTCAATATAATTTAGTATATTCATTAAACATAACAAAGTGCATTTGTCCTATAAAGTTTGTTGATGTACCTTACAGTGTTAATGAATAATTTGCACAATTAATTATTTTCGGTAATTATACTATATCTTAAGACTGCATTCTTCAATTTCAATATAATTCAGTACGTACTTTAACCATAACAAATCCCATATGTCCTATAAAGTTTCTTTATGTATCTACATACATTAAACATAACAAAGTCCAAACACCCTATAAAGTTTCTTTATGTATCTTGCAGTGTTAATAACTAAATTGCATGATTAATGATTTTCGGTAATTAGGATATATCATAAGAATGCATACTTTAATTTCAAACGAAGCGGATATGTCATATAAAATTTGTTGATATAGCTTACAGTTTTTAATTTTAATGAAAAAATTGCATAATTAATTATTTTAGGTAACTAGGCTGTTTCTTAAAAATGCAAGCTTCAAATTTCATATAATATGGTACATATATCAACCGTAATAAATATGCACCTGTCCTATGACATTTGTTTGTTTTGCTTTTACCTTTAGAGTACTTTGAATAATGAACAACATTAATTTTCAAGTAGGAAGCTGTGATAAAATAGTTTTATAAATCCAAAATCCAAAATAAATATCCAATTCACACCCATATGGCCACTTTAAGAGAAATATATAGACAAACAAATAGATATTTTCAAAGTTTAAAGTTTGCGGAATGACATTTCGATGATTGAAAATGAACAATATTAATCTAATGGCTATTATGTTTTTTGAAACCAACAACTGCATAGAGTGTTGACTGTCTTTAAAATGTTTACCATGTTACGTTACAAAGAGCACATAATTTATATCATGTTATTTTACAGGGAGTATATTGTTATTATACCATGTTATTTTAAAGGGAGTATATTGCTATTATACCATGTTATTTTACAGGGAGTATATTGTTATTATACCATGTTATTTTACAGGGAGTATATTGTTATTATACCAGGTTATTTTACAGGGAGTATATTGCTATTATACCCTATTATTTAGCACGCAAGTCAAATTCCTTGATTTGATAGGTTTGATTCTTTACCATTTAAAAGTGTCATATTATATTATATTTTATTCAGTTGTAAAACCAAGGAGAGTAACTTTCAGTGAAGCTTCAGCATGTCTTGTAGATGGTATCAGAGCATACACTGCATTGCAATATTTGGCTAGGATATCTGCTGGTGAAACTATACTTGTATTAGACGCTGCAAATGTAAGTTCGATACAACTGAGTTCTATGATAACACCACATTAGGGGGTTTCTATGGCCAAACAGTTAGCTAACATGCACCTCTTAAAAATGCAGTCTGGGTTCAAACCCACCCAGCATAAGCTTGAGTTTTGTCCTTTATGAAATAATTAACTGCATGTGCAGAGTTATTTTGAAATACCCTAAAGGCACATGCAAATAAGTGTAAGTTGGGGGTGGGGTTGGGGTGCACTTTCACCATCAATGAAAATGCATAGTATATTTTAACATTATTTATTCCAGATAAGAATTGTGTAAAAAACGTGCATCCAGGTACAAGTGTAAAAGCTAGATTATATTATACCAGTATATTGATGGTGCATATCGAGAGATCTGATTGGTCTAGACATCGAACTAGCACGTCTATTAAAAATGAGCAACAATGCATGGTTGGCATGCACGCATCCAAATTCTGATGTTCACTGTTCGTCTACGAACATTGTGGTCCACCATGATGCCGATAGTGAACTCTGCGAATTGTCAGAGTAGGATTTTCTCAATAGACAATATTTTATGGGAAATTATGAAGGAAATTTAGAAAGCAGCCAAGTTATCGCATATTTGTACAAATCATCGCCTACTAAGGTCAAGGCATGAACGCAGTCAATTCAAATACTGTCTAGCTAGCCTCGACTGGAGTGGAAACAAGTGAGCTGTCCTATCTGTCATAAAAATGAAGCAAGTGTAAGAGCTTACACTGACCAACTACCCATTAATCTAAATAGAAATTCATCTGGGATCCTGTCCTAGAGTATCAGTCATCAATCCAAGAGGGAAATCCTCAAACCCGAAAATCTACTGACATAACTTCCAACAATATAAATACATTATAAATATCAACCTGCCACCATGTCTATTGTCTCACTCCACCAAGTCACAAAGTCGGCCGGGCACGAAGCATGCTGTATTCATTAAACAACTTCAAGTTTATACCTTGAGTCAAACAGGCTGTTTATTCATTACTGTACACTTTTAATGAGCCGATCAATGTACAGATGATCCCTAGAAACGACTAGCAGATAAAATAAATCCAGTTACTGCATGACATTCATGTCATGGTTGAGGCCCAGATCAGCGGTCTTGAAAGCAGCGTTGTTATGCAAATTAGTCACAGGGGCGCATATGAAACGATGAAACGTTACTTCTTAATATCTTGTTTCTGATATTTTCAATATACTGGTATAATATAATAGCGATAAAGGTATGGGTAAGGTACATTGTATACCGGTACCACTCGGTTTTGACCAGTGAACTCAATATATGCACTCGCTATTGCTTGTGCATATATTTCATTCACTGGTCAAAACCTCTTGGTATACCTCCCCAGGGGATGGGTTATTGCTTAAATATGTGATGTTTTTTCATATCACATATGTTAATCATATCACAGCGTTCAGGAAAGTTTACAAATGAAGTAATTGTCTCGGTCAAAGGTCAGATAATGACCTCTGTGATGCAAGTACCTTTTAACATTTTAACAGTTTTTCAGTACAGCACATTGTGATTATTAGTCCCCGCCGCGGTCGGACGAAGTCCGGGACAGGGACTTATGGATTTGGTTCCGTCTGTCTGTCCATGTATCCGTCCATCCAGAGCCGTTTCTTGGAGATGCCTAGAACGATTTTTTTCAAACTTGGTACAGGGGCAACGTACTATGGCATACATATGCACATTAATTTGTTTCATGATACCATACAATATGGCTGCCTAGCAGCCATTTTGTTTGCGAATTTTCCCTGTCCAAAGCCATAACTCAGACATGCTTGATCAGATCTCATTCAAAGTTGGTATTAGGACAGTGTTCTATAATATACATGTGCAAATTCATTGTTATCGTGATACGATCCAATATGGCTGCCTAGCAGCCATTTTGTTTGCGAATTTTCTTCCATGTCCAAAGCCATAACTCAGACATGCTTGAACAGATCTCATTCAGAGTTGGTATTAGCACAGTGTTCTATGACATACATGTGCATATCCATTTTCGTCGTGATACAATCCGATATGTCATTGGGTTTTTTTAATTGAAAAAAAAAAAAAAAAGTTGTTATATAAATTAAAAATCTAATTGTAGTCGCTCACATCTCACTGCTTTGTCACTCAGTGCACAATTCGTGCACCTTCAGAACGAGACTACTAAATAAATACCGATTTTTCATCTACATTGTATATGGTCAGGTTTATTAGCCCCGGGGGCTAATAGATTGGGTGCCGTCCATGGGTGTGTGTGTGTGTGTGCGTGTGTACATGCATGAGTGGGCCCACAGCCATATCTTGGACATTCATTGACCGATTTCTTTCAAACGTAGTAAATGGATAATAAACTATGATTTACATATGCACGTCAATTTGTTTTGTGATATGAGGCAATTTAGCCAACTTAGAATCAAAAATGTGATTTTTGTTCAAAAACATAAATTCCAAAACCTAATGGGCAGATTGGCCTGAAATTTGGTGGGAATGTTCTTAGAAATGTTATTCTGTAGATTTTCTGTAAAACATTTTGGCCTGAGCAAGAATGACCATGCCCATAGCAACAACCAAATGGCAGTGTGTTTTGGTCAAATAACAACATCATCAGGTAGGCAAGTAAGTAAACATTAAAAGAAATGTATGCAAATATCCTTAGCAACCATGACAACCCTCATAGCAACAGCCAAACTATGGTCTTTTTAGCACAACTGAACTGAGGTTCAGTAGTGCTATAGGGATTGCCCGGTGTCTGTTTGTCTGCCTGTCTGTGTGTGTATGTGTGTAAACAACTTAAAGTCAAAAATCACTGAACCGATTGCCATGATATTTGGTGGGTCTGTTACCTTGGGTGTCTAGTTGGGAAATTGTTCGAATCAAAATGATCACATGACAGGTGTGTGATTTGGGTCCAAAACTGTGATTTTTGGTCAAAAAACTTAAACTCAGAAACTACTGGGCAGATTGGTACGAAATTTAGTGGGAACATTCTTAAGGGGGTGTAAAGTAAGATTTGTTCATGACATGATGATTCCATCAGTAATATGCAAATTAGAGCTAAAAATGTGTCTTTTTGGTTAAAAATCTATAATTCCAAAACTGCTGAGCAGATTGGGCTGAAATTTAATGGGAAGGCATCTAGGTATGTATGGACGAAGAAATATTAAGCATATAATGATTCCATGAATGATATGCAAATTAGGTGTAAAAATGTTTATTTTTGGTCAAAAACTTGCATTTCAAAAAGTACTTGGTCAGTCTGAAACTTGGTGAGATGTTAGTGTGTTATTCTGCAGATTTTCTTCAAAACATTTGACAAAATTGACCCTAGCAACCATGACCACGCCCTTAGCAACAACCAAATGGCAGTATATTTTGGTCAAATAACATCATCTGGTAGACAAGTGAGTAAACATTCAAAAAATGTATGCAAATACCCTAGCAACCATGACCACGCCCATAGCAACAGCCAAACGGTCATGTATTTCACAAAGATAACAACAGGGATTAATAGACAATTGAATAAACATTCAAAAAATGTATGTAAATTTGCCTAGCAACAAGACCATGGATTTTAGCCATGGACGGATAATCACGTATATTGCAAAGATAACAATGGGAATAGAAAGACAAATGAATAAACATTCAAAAAATGTATGCAAATGTGCCTAGCAACAAGACCACGCCCCTAGCAACAGCCAAATGATCACATATATTGTGGAGATAGCAATGGGGATTAATAGACAATTGAATAAACATTCAAAAAAATGTATGTAAATATGCCTAGCAACATGACCACACCCACAGCAACAGCCAAATGATCATGTATATTGCAAAGATAATATCAGGAATTCATACACAAGTGAACAAAAACATACAAAAATGTATGCAAATATATCTAGCAACATGACCACGTCCATAGCAAGAGCCAAATGATCGCGTATATCGCAAAGATAGCAACATGGTTGGATAGGCAACCTGCTATTCAGTATACTTATGATATTTCAGAACTAACTATCAATTTCCTTGACATCTCCCTTAGGATTGATGATGATGATATAGCTACATCTATTTATACTAAACCTACTGATTCACATTCATATTTGCAGTATGGTTCATCACATCCTAATAAGTGTAAAGATTCCATTCCCTATTCACAATTACTTCGTTTACGTCGTATTTGTAGTAGTGATTTGGATTTCAGAAAAAGGTCTGCTGAATTTTGCACATACTTCCATCAACGTGGTTATCCTATGTCTGTTACCAACGCGGCTTTACATAAAGTATCATCTTTGTCTAGGGAAGGTTGTATCAAATCACATGATCAGAGCAGTAACAACGATCGTCCCATACTAGCTCTTACATACCATCCCTTTTCAACAAGAGTTAAAAACATTATATACAAGCATTTTAATATCTTACGTTCTAATAGGGTTACCAATTCATTGTTTCCTGCAGTACCATTAACAGCTTGGCGTCGTGATACCAGTCTTAGAGATATGGTGGTACGTACAGAGCAACGTGAATTGGAAGTTAATACTGGTTCTTTTCCGTGCGATCGTAGTCGATGTGGTACATGTCGTTTCATTATTAATACTAATCATGTTTTTGGCCCTAAGAACAGTGTGCCTGTTACAAGTAGATTTACTTGTATTAGTACTAATGTAGTGTATTGCATTACATGTCAAAAATGTGATTTTCTATATATAGGTTCAACTGTACGTCGTCTTGGTGATCGTTTCATGGAACATCTCCGTTTGACCAGACAAAAGAATCGTAACTATCCCGTATCTATGCATTTTATTACAAACGATAATAGTGTATCAGATATGTCCATTTCAGGAATTTGTAAGGTTTCTGGTAATGAGAAAGCATTGAGGTTAAAGGAAGAAGAAATCATTTTCCGTCTTGGAACGCTGGAACCCCTTGGAATTAATAGATTATTCCCTCTTTCCCAATCTAAAAACTGGGTATTTTTTTAAATTTCAGGCCTATTCTATTGGGTTCTATTTGGTGCGTGCGAATTTAAGAACTTTTCCCACATATAACCGTTTATATATATCACGCGCGGTTATCTTCCATTATAATTGGAAAATGTTCGGGTTTTCACCTGGCATTTTTGTGTCTCACCAATTTTTCCTTTGAAAAAGAATATTAATTCGAAACGTCGGATTTAACAGCTATATATACGGACTGGTTTATTAGTTCCTTATGCATTTATTTGGTTGGATAGGCAACTGGATTCAGCAAAATAACTACAGGGATTAGTAGACAAATAAATAAACATTAAAAAAATGTATGCAAATATTCAGTCAATTATACAGTTGTCCTACAGTGCCATTGGCACTATATTTCATACAATCTAATACATCACACTACCATGACTGGTGGCAATCCCCTGAAAACATCCATTGCGGGGGCCAAGTCATCTCCGATGATTGCTTATTAAAATGCTGAACTTAAAGGTAAGGGATTTAGAGCAAATATCAGTATGAAAAATAACACTACTTACTTTTCTCTAAGTTGTTTCTCACCAAATTATAGATTCAATGGCTTACTTGTAAGTAAGACCAGCATTTTTCTGTCTAGCTATTGTAACATGTCATTCAATCACACTGACACAAATTTAAGTAAAATAACTCTACTATGTTACTTTCCTCCATTACCATCCCACATAAACTTGGCCTGATTAGTCAGGTTATATGGATTATATGTTCATTGAAAAAATATAAACACAGCTGAAAGAATATATTTCAAGGAAACAGTCATAATGTAACATCTTAATTGGCATCAAATTATTTTTTTAACAATGTATGGAGAATTTTAACTTTCCTGGCACCGATTGGTGATGTACACAAATGCAAAGAACACTAAAGATGTCATTAGACACCTCAAGTTATTGATTATCTTTCCAAATCCACAACAGACTGAAACAATATATAATAATCAAATCAGAAAGTCAAAGTTGCAAATATATTGTTGATACTGTATGGAACACATTTTCAACGTAGACAGTTTTCATTGGAAATGAAGAAAAGTCACAAATATTGATCTTCAAATCTGTAACGTCAGCTACTCGGTGACCGAAAATGGATTTTAAAACTCTTACTGGCACAAAAACAACTGTTCCATTCTAAAATGTACACAGGGGACTTATCAGCCCAAACTAAATCTTTGAGTGGCTTTGTTGAAGGGAGAACAACATGTTGCGTAGATGTAGTACAAAGAAGATTTCTAAATTAAAGAATCAACATGGGATTCTTCATAATAAATTGATATTTAAAAGACTGACATGAATCAGAAGTGAATTGTTTGATAAAATTCATGTTGTACCAAACAGCAAGAGCTCTCAAAAGTTGCATCTCTGAACACAAGAGGATTCACCAGTCTTTAACAAACATCAACTAAACACACTATAATGATACACTTAAAACCAAGAAATACAATATTAAGCAGTTTTACCCAAGTGATCCTTTAACATACAAATTACATAAGAATATTTATAACCATAGATGACAATTGTATTGAATTACTGCCATCTTCATTAGAACAACAACAAAATTAAAATATTGCAATATAATGAGCAAAGGAGAATTGTATTCCAATACATTAACTGCAACTGGTAAAGATGAGACTCTAAATGTGGTTTTTAGCACAACTGAACTGAGGTTCAGTAGTGCTATAGGGATCGCCCGGCGTCTGTCTGTGTGTGTGTGTGTGTGTATGTGTGTAAACAACTTAAAGTCAAAAACCGCTGAACCGATTGCCACGATATTTGGTGGGTCCATTACCTTGGGTGTCTAGTTGGGAAATTGTTCAAATCAAAATGATCGCATCACAGGTGTGTGATTTGGGTCAAAAAATGTGATTTTTGGTCAAAAAACTTAAACTCAGAAACTACTGGGCAGATTGGTGCGAAATTTGTGGGAAGATTCTTAAGGGGGTGTAAAGTAAGATTTGTTCATGACGGGATGATTCCATCAGTGATATGCAAATTAGGGCTAAAAATGTGTCTCTTTGGTTGAAAATCTATGATTCCAAAACCACTGAGCAGATTGGGCTGAAATTTAATGGAAATGCATTTAGGGATGTATGGACGAAGATATGTTACGCATGCCATGATTCCATGAGTGATATGGAATTAAGGTGTAAAAATGTGAATTTGGTCAAAAACTTATATCTCAAAAAGTACTAAGTGAATGAGTTTGAAACTTGGTGAGATGTTTCTAGAAGTGTTATTCTATATCATTGCTTTTCCTCAAAAATCTTCAACTCTGAAATTACCCAGTAGATTGAGCTAAACTTTGTTGAGAATGTGTAGATATGTCCTCATTAATAGCTGACACAGTGAGAACAGTACATTGTTAATTAACTATTATAATGTTTACTTTACTATTTCCTCTGGTGGTAAAGCCTGTAGCATGGCCAGTTTGGTTTATGACTTGATTATGTAATATGTTGTAAGACAGCTGTTTCATCACCTACCCATATAAACTGAATGTAGCTTGTGTTTAAAATATTACAATAAGACAACCAAGAAAGTTAAACATGTTACATTGGTATGACTTGGTTCCAAATTGATTTTAAAAAATAAAGAAGTACAAAACCTTGTAGACACATCCCTTTAAAGTTTGATTAGGATGTTGCTATACTTGTCTTGTACACTTCCAGCTTAGGATGTGGCTGGATTATGGTGATGGAAATTAGGTATGAAAATTTTGTTTTGGTTACAACTTTAAATCTTCAAAAAATTATATATCTATCATTGCCCTGAACATGAAGTTGTGCGGCAACGCAATATTTGCGCTATTTTTATATGTGATATGAACACCTTATAATTGATGTAATATGAACACCTTATAATTAATTGATGTAATATGAACACCTTATAATTAGTTGATGCAATTTGAACACCTTATAATTGATGTAATATGAACACCTTATAATTAATTGATGTAATATGAACACCTTATAATTGATGCAATATGAACACCTTATAATTAATTGATGTAATATGAACACCTTATAATTGATGTAATATGAACACCTTATAATTAATTGATGTAATATGAACACCTTATAATTGATGTAATATGAACACCTTATAATTAATTGATGTAATATGAACACCTTATAATTGATGTAATATGAACACCTTATAATTAATTGATGTAATATGAACACCTTATAATTGATGTAATATGAACACCTTATAATTAATTGATGTAATATGAACACCTTATAATTGATGCAATATGAACACCTTATAATTAATTGATGTAATATGAACACCTTATAATTGATGTAATATGAACACCTTATAATTAATTGATGTAATATGAACACCTTATAATTGATGCAATATGACCACCTTATAATTAATTGATGTAATATGAACACCTTATAATTGATGTAATATGAACACCTTATAATTAATTGATGTAATATGAACACCTTATAATTGATGTAATATGAACACCTTATAATTAATTGATGCAATATGAACACCTTATAATTGATGTAATATGAACACCTTATAATTAATTGATGCAATATGAACACCTTATAATTGATGTAATATGAACACCTTATAATTAATTGATGTAATATGAACACCTTATAATTAATTGATGCAATATGAACACCTTATAATTGATAATATGAACACCTTATAATTGATGTAATATGAACACCTTATAATTGATAATATGAACACCTTATAATTGATGTAATATGAACATCTTATAATTGATGTAATATGAACACCTTATAATTGATGTAATATGAACACCTTATAATTGATGTAATATGAACACCTTATAATTGATAATATGAACATCTTATAATTGATGTAATATGAACACCTTATAATTGATGTAATATGAACACCTTATAATTGATGTAATATGAACACCTTATAATTGATAATATGAACATCTTATAATTGATGTAATATGAACACCTTATAATTGATGTAATATGAACACCTTATAATTGATGTAATATGAACATCTTATAATTGATGTAATATGAACATCTTATAATTGATGTAATATGAACACCTTATAATTGATGTAATATGAACATCTTATAATTGATGTAATATGAACACCTTATAATTGATGTAATATGAACACCTTATAATTGATGTAATATGAACACCTTATAATTGATGTAATATGAACACCTGATAATTGATGTAATATGAACACCTTATAATTGATAATATGAACACCTTATAATTGATGTAATATGAACACCTTATAATTGATAATATGAACACCTTATAATTGATGTAATATGAACACCTTATAATTGATGTAATATGAATACCTTATAATTGATGTAATATGAACATCTTATAATTGATGTATTATGAACACCTTATAATTGATAATATGAACACCTTATAATTGATGTAATATGAACACCTTATAATTGATGTAATATGAATACCTTATAATTGATGTAATATGAACACCTTATAATTAATTGATGTAATATGAACACCTTATAATTAATTGATGTAATATGAATACCTTATAATTGATGTAATATGAACACCTTATAATTGATAATATGAACACCTTATAATTAATTGATGTAATATGAACACCTTATAATTGATGCAATATGAACACCTTATAATTAATTGATGTAATATGAACACCTTATAATTGATGTAATATGAACACCTTATAATTAATTGATGTAATATGAACACCTTATAATTGATGTAATATGAACACCTTATAATTAATTGATGTAATATGAACACCTTATAATTGATGTAATATGAACACCTTATAATTAATTGATGTAATATGAACACCTTATAATTGATGTAATATGAACACCTTATAATTAATTGATGTAATATGAACACCTTATAATTGATGCAATATGAACACCTTATAATTAATTGATGTAATATGAACACCTTATAATTGATGTAATATGAACACCTTATAATTAATTGATGTAATATGAACACCTTATAATTGATGCAATATGATCACCTTATAATTAATTGATGTAATATGAACACCTTATAATTGATGTAATATGAACACCTTATAATTAATTGATGTAATATGAACACCTTATAATTGATGTAATATGAACACCTTATAATTAATTGATGCAATATGAACACCTTATAATTGATGTAATATGAACACCTTATAATTAATTGATGCAATATGAACACCTTATAATTGATGTAATATGAACACCTTATAATTAATTGATGTAATATGAACACCTTATAATTAATTGATGCAATATGAACACCTTATAATTGATAATATGAACACCTTATAATTGATGTAATATGAACACCTTATAATTGATAATATGAACACCTTATAATTGATGTAATATGAACATCTTATAATTGATGTAATATGAACACCTTATAATTGATGTAATATGAACACCTTATAATTGATGTAATATGAACACCTTATAATTGATAATATGAACATCTTATAATTGATGTAATATGAACACCTTATAATTGATGTAATATGAACACCTTATAATTGATGTAATATGAACACCTTATAATTGATAATATGAACATCTTATAATTGATGTAATATGAACACCTTATAATTGATGTAATATGAACACCTTATAATTGATGTAATATGAACATCTTATAATTGATGTAATATGAACATCTTATAATTGATGTAATATGAACACCTTATAATTGATGTAATATGAACATCTTATAATTGATGTAATATGAACACCTTATAATTGATGTAATATGAACACCTTATAATTGATGTAATATGAACACCTTATAATTGATGTAATATGAACACCTGATAATTGATGTAATATGAACACCTTATAATTGATAATATGAACACCTTATAATTGATGTAATATGAACACCTTATAATTGATAATATGAACACCTTATAATTGATGTAATATGAACACCTTATAATTGATGTAATATGAATACCTTATAATTGATGTAATATGAACATCTTATAATTGATGTATTATGAACACCTTATAATTGATAATATGAACACCTTATAATTGATGTAATATGAACACCTTATAATTGATGTAATATGAATACCTTATAATTGATGTAATATGAACACCTTATAATTAATTGATGTAATATGAACACCTTATAATTAATTGATGTAATATGAATACCTTATAATTGATGTAATATGAACACCTTATAATTGATGTAATATGAACACCTTATAATTGATAATATGAACACCTTATAATTGATGTAATATGAATACCTTATAATTGATGTAATATGAACATCTTATAATTGATGTAATATGAACACCTTATAATTGATGTAATATGAACACCTTATAATTGATGTAATATGAACACCTTATAATTGATGTAATATGAACACCTTATAATTGATAATATAAACACCTTATAATTGATGTAATATGAACACCTTATAATTGATGTAATATGAACATCTTATAATTGATGTAATATGAACACCTTATAATTGATGTAATATGAACACCTTATAATTGATAATATGAACACCTTATAATTGATGTATTATGAACATCTTATAATTGATGTAATATGAATACCTTATAATTGATATAATATGAACATCTTATAATTGATGTAATATGAACACCTTATAATTGATGTAATATGAACACCTTATAATTGATAATATGAACACCTTATAATTGATGTAATATGAATACCTTATAATTGATGTAATATGAACACCTTATAATTGATGTAATATGAACACCTTATAATTGATAATATGAACACCTTATAATTGATGTATTATGAACACCTTATAATTGATAATATGAACACCTTATAATTGATGTAATATGAACACCTTATAATTGATGTTATATGAACATCTTATAATTGATGTTATATGAACATCTTATAATTGATGTAATATGAACACCTTATAATTGATGTAATTTCGACCTTGTTTAGGGCCCCTTTCCCAATCTTACTAATGAAATAGTGAATATGAATAACACCTTATAATTGATGTAATATGAACACCTTATAATTGATAATATGAACACCTTATAATTGATGTAATATGAACACCTTATAATTGATGTAAGATGAACACCTTATAATTGATAATATGAACACCTTATAATTGATGTAATATGAACATCTTATAATTGATGTAATATGAACACCTTATAATTGATGTAATATGAACACCTTATAATTGATGTAATATGAACACCTTATAATTGATAATATAAACACCTTATAATTGATGTAATATGAACACCTTATAATTGATGTAATATGAACATCTTATAATTGATGTAATTTCGACCTTGTTTAGGGCCCCTTTCCCAATCTTACTAATGAAATAGTGAATATGAATAACCAATTTTTGAAATTGGTAACAATATTTTTGTCTCTAACACTAATGTACCTTTAGAATGTACCTTTTGCCTGATTATTTGGAATAACATTACTTTTTATTGGGTTCACCATCTGGTAGTTTTCAAGGAAATTGGTAATAATTTATTTGTATAGTATTCAACTACCATTTCTGAGATAGATTAATTTCACTATCACTTTGGTCTTGGTTTTCAATAACAATCATGGAAACCCCAGGTTATTTCTTATTTTTAACTAACGTTTGGTTGGAGTTTTCTTGAACAAATAGTATCAGTTCTGTTCAAATCTTTTATTTTCAAGGCACCTACTATGTTAAGGTTTTTGTCTATTTTTTTTTTCCATGCATGGAATTTTTGTTGCATTTTTAGTCCTAAAAATATTCTATAACAACTTGAATAGATAAAAATATATATCTTGATTGCATCAGAGTAGTTTGTTTCTCAAATAGACTTATAAAGACGCAACTATTGGCATGGCTTGATATAGGGAATATAACGAGGTGGTGTTACTGGCCGCTAGAGGGCGCTATTCAATTGGCACTGTACCAAAATAATTTCGCATTCAAAAGTTATGCATACACACCAAATTTCAAAAATTCTACCCCAAAGTGAACAATCTTCGTACTTATCCGCCTAACTATCAGGGTGTTTACATTAAAAAGTGTTCATAACATGATGATCCCATCAGTGATATGCAAATTAGGTATAGAAATGTGTACTTTTCTAGTCAAAAATCTATAATTCCAAAACTATTAAGCAGATTGGGCTGAAATTAAATGGGGATTCATTTGGGCATGTGTAGATAAAACTGTATTCACAACGTGCTGATACCATGAGTGATATGCAAATTAGGTCTAAAAATGTAAATTTTTGGTCAAAGACATACCTTGAAACTGCATGGTAAATGGAGTTGAAATTTGGTGGGGATGTTTCTGGAGATGTTATTCTGCAGTTATTGTTGAAAACATCATGACACAATTGGCCCTAGCAACCTGGATGACCATGCCCTTAGCAACAGTGAAATCATGGTGAATAATAATAATTAAATAATTAAATAATAATTAAATAATAAGTACATGATAATAATAATTTTTATAATAATCAAGTTTATTTCAATACTAACCACCCTACCTGGGGTAGTTTTGTATGCTGAGTTCAAAATAGGGGGTCATTTAATGAACATCTGTTGCCATGGTAACCAAAACCACCATAATATGTTAACCACTTTTTCCAAAATTTGACATAAAACATTGAAAAAAAAGATAATACAGTGAAAAAATGCCCTTGTATTAGACATGTATGAGTTAGTGCTACCTGATGTAACATAAATTGTATAAAATTGGATAGCTGTTTCCATGGAAACGCATGGTAGAGTAAAAAATGTTGTGTTGGTTAAACACCTACATATCTGGAAAATAACATGATAAACCTAATTATAACATAGTTTATTAGCATATTGACCACCCTATCTTGAGTAGTTTGTTATGCCGAGTTCAAAAATAGATATCATTTTAGGAACATCTGTTGCCATGGTAACCTAAATCACCATATTATGCATTATTAGGCAAAATTTATGTAAAATTCGAAGAAAAATTTTTTTACAAACAAAATCCTTACTTTTGGCATATATTCACTAATGCTATCCATTGTAAGACAGATTATCTAAAATTGGAGAGTGGCTTCCATGGAAACATAAAATAAACTGCCATGTTTTAGTAAAACAAATTACATCTGACATACACCTACAAACGAATGGGTTTGCTATTAAAATACCAAATATTTTGTTACTCCAAGTCCTAATAAAATATGCAACTAGTCACAAATTGAGTGGTTGTAAAAGCTTAACATGTATGTCAGAAGATCTGTGCCGATTACAAGGTCTAATTACGATCCCAATTTTTTGAAGGGCCGGCCGGGCCAACTACACTACAACATGTCACGCACAAGGAGGGTGCTACTATACGTCACGTGAACATAAACAAACCGGTGTGCGGGAATGTGAAGAAAATTGCAGGCCTTCGCTAGTTTTCTGTTAAATATCAAATGTGTACACTGGCAACTGTTTGCAATAATGACAGCATAACACAGCAATAAAGATATACTGTGTGAAATTGTGATTTAATACAAATTACTCAGCTTTTAAATACAACCCCATCTTGACATATTCTTGTCCTTTTCAGTAACTGTTGTGCTGACATTTACAAACATGTACGTTAACGAAGTCATCAGCTCTACATACCTTTTGCTATGAACAAAATTCAACTTTCCTTTCTTGGCAGTGTAAATCATATACATATATGCATACGTAGTACATAGTCTTCAGTTGAATACATGACATAATCATGGATAAGCAATTAATGTAACGTAGGTCCAGTTTGACAAGACATTGACACCCGATACCAAAACATACATCCGAAGTTGCGTTCAAGGAAACCGTTAGTTGCTTCATGATTAAACACTGTCCGTTTACACAGAGGTTATTTCCACGCAAATATATAGCCGTCACAAAATAATTGACTATTAGGTATCCTGTGCAACTCTGTAGGGTTGCACTCGTGCTGTATATGCTGCTGTTCGAAGCATACGATATGCAGTCCGACATAAACTCACGAGCAAATTCAAATATGGCCGGTCAGTCTTATCACAGTATCGTGTAGTCTGCAGGAAACGTCCTCAATAACAATAAGTAAACATCAGTAAGCGTCTAAAAAAATAAACGACACTTGGTAGAGTTTTTCTAGTGTATGTTCGTTGAATTTAGCAGTCAGTATTGCCAAAGGAGTCACCACAATACAGATTTTGAGTGAAATTTTGTTGTGGATTTCTCTCATTGATCCACATAATACTGTGGTCTGATTGTTGCATTATGGGAAAATTTGGACCGGCCGATGAGGGCAGCATGCGTTCGATTATGCAACCCAGGGTGCCTCGAGGCACCTCGAGTTGCCCCAAATTGCGTTCGATTACTACACGACGTCACACTCGGGGTGCCCCGAGTCGACCCTCCTCATGGAGCAGGGGCAGCTTGGGGATTGGCCTGACCTGACTTGACCCAAGATGGGGACGACATGTGATTGGCTATCGTTAACAATTCCCCACATTTAGTGAGGAAATAATTTTTCACTTCAAATTGTCTAAAATATTTTGGAAAGACGGACCAAATTATTTATCGTGAATCACAGATTTAATTATAGGCTCCCAGGGGTACCCCAAATGCAATAAAATGCGTTCGATTATCACACGCCCCGAGGTGCCCAGGTGACGTCAGTAACCCTGGTCTGAGGCTCCCCGGGGAAGCATAATCGAACGCACCCCTGGTCTGGCACCAGCCCCCCCCCCCCCCCTACACACACACACTCACATACTTTTTTTAAAAAATTTCATGTTTTCTGTTTATTATTCATTTTGAGCTTTTGAGCTTTATAAAGGAAAAATGTCCACATCTTATGATCCCTTTAAAATAAATATATTCTATAAGCTCACACGGATACATTTTATTGAAAGCACCATTCCTCTAAAAAAAATTTGTGCAGACATTTTTATTATTATGTACTATTAAACCCCTTAACTTGTAGTAATAATAATAATAATAATAATAATAATAATAATAATAATAATAATAATAATAATAATACAAAGACGACAACAACAGGGATGGGTAGGTATGTGAAAAGATTCAAAATATGTATGCAAATATGCCTAGCAATAGGACCACATCCATAGCAACAGCTAAATGATGATTTATATTGTAAAGTTGAAAAGTGGGAAGGGCAGGCAAGTAAGTAAAGATCCAAAAATGTATGCAAATATTACAAGACCATGCCCATAGCAACAGCTAAATACAGTTGTGCTACAATGCCATTGACACAATTTTGTCATTTTGTAGTCAGCAGGCACCATTCTTATCCAATTGGCTCAGCTATGGGGTGTGAAGGTCATTGCCACAGCATCCACTCAAGAAGAAAAGCTACATTTGGAGAGACTTAAACCAGAACTTGGTAAGAAATGGCAATGTTGAATATGTAGAAATTAAAGTTGACAAATAAAAAAATAAAAGTTGAAAGGAATTTATCCACAATTTGCATAATAACAGCCAAATATCTGACATCTGTAGATCTCATTTTACAAAAGACATTGCATGGATTATGATTGTCATATTAATTTAAAGCAGAATTTGACTTTATTTGTCGCACTCTCTACACTATTCCAGTGTACATGTATTTCTCTTTTAAGCTCATGTTACAGTAATAGATTTAAGTGGAGGAAAGAAAAACACACTACTAAACAGTTGCCTTGAAGAAACTGGTGGTTTAGGAATAGATGTTATAATTGACAGTGGAGGTAAGAATAGCAGCTTGTAGTGGAATCACACCTTTTTTATAATATCATTTTCTGTTAATTTAATGTGTATTGTGTTATGGTGAAGTGGACTGTCATTAATGTGTATGTAACAGTCTTTCTCTTTATTCTTTGTTCTGCAATTATTTTGGTTGTTTGATGTCGGTGTTATATTCTACGTGGGTGATAATGATGGGTAGACTTTTAACCATCCCACTCACACACAACACAACATACAGGGAAATTAGGGGGTAGGGGACAATTTGTCAAGATAACAATTTTATACCAGGCAATGACTGACTTTCGTGTAATATTTATTGAACTTGGGTCGGCCAGCATCCAAATTATAAATATATTAATTTTAGACATTGTCTTCTCTGTAGTGTTGTTACCACTGATCTTCTTTCATAGCATTAGCGTTACCGTTGATCTTCTTTCGTAGCGTTTACCATTGATCTTCTTCCAATGATGATGTGATGTTTCGTTGGATCTGATAATTCAGGTATTAAGGAGGGGGATATTTACTTAATGGGGTTCATGACCCCAAGATCAAAAGAGAATACGCTCAACAAGAATATCTCCAATAAAACACTTCACTTCTTTATTTTATTTGTAGAAATAGTGAAAATACAGGGTTGCTGCACCATATGAAATAGTGAAAATACAGGGTTGCTGCACCATATGAAATAGTGAAAATACAGGCCTAGGGTTGCTGCAACATATGAAATAGTGAAAATACAGGGTTGCTGCACCATATGAAATAGTGAAAATACAGGGTTGCTGCACCATATGAAATAGTGAAAATACAGGGTTGCTGCACCATATGCCAAACAAGATCATAAAATACAGGGTTGCTGCACCATATGCCAAACAAGATCATAAAATACAGGGTTGCTGCACCATATGCCAAACAAGATCATAAAATACAGGGTTGCTGCACCATATGCCAAACAAGATCATAAAATACAGGGTTGCTGCACCATATGCCAAACAAGATCATAAAATACAGGGTTGCTGCACCATATGCCAAACAAGATCATAATATAAATCACACGTAAATTAATTGTTGATCCTTTGTTGACTAATCATTGATCTGAAGAGCTGCACCTGGAAGAGACCTCCAAGTCTGTCCAATGAAGCTCATAAATCTAGCATTTACATAGAGAAAGGCTAATTTGCATATGAATAGCTCTAACAAAAAATAACTATCAAACTACTAGAAATTGATGACATTTCACTTCATACTTCGAATTTGTGTATGAAACCACCAGTCAATCATAACTAAGTATCACACATGCTGACTTGGACAGTGGCCAAGTTCAAGGATCGTTAATAATATCCAATCAGATTACATAAATTGCCGACATAAATTAAGGGTCAAGAAACTTAACTACTCTTTTCCAGCAAGGTTTTTAAAAGACAGCTCTGATGCTATAATGGTTCCAATCACACATACCGGGTATTGTGAATTTATCTATGACCAGTGAAACTGAACCAGATGAATTTAAATTTGCCAGGGTTAAGCCTCTGTTTAAAAAGAACAGTCACTTGGAAGTTGGCAATTACAGGCCTGTCAGTATCCTGAGTGTTACATCTAAATGGACTTTAGCAAGAAATGTTCAGAATTATGTCAGAATATCCAACCTGATCCCATTCATATTTCTGAAGGTGATGTTGAATCAAGTTTTTAGCACAACTGAACTGAAGTTCAGTAGTGCTATAGGGATCGCCCGGCGTCTGTCTGTCTGTCAGTCTGTCTGTGTGTGTGTGTGTAAACAACTTAAAGTCAAAAACTGCTGAACCGATTGCCATGATATTTGGTGGGTCTATTACCTTGGGTGTCTAGTTGGGAAATTGTTCAAATCAAAATGATCGCATCACAGGTGTGTGATTTGGGTCAAAAATGTGATTTTTGGTCAAAAAACTTAAACTCAGAAACTACTGGGCAGATTGTGCGAAATTTGGTGGGAACATTCTTAAGGGGGTGTAAAGTAAGATTTGTTCATGACATGATGATTCCATCAGTGATATGCAAATTAGGGCTAAAAATGTGTCTTTTTGGTTAAAAATCTATAATTCCAAAACTACTGAGCAAATTGGGCTGAAATTTAATGGGAATGCATCTAGGGATGTATGGACGAAGATATATTAAGCATACAATGATTCCATGAGTGATATGCAAATTAGGTGTAAGAATGTTCATTTTTGGTCAAAAACTTATATCTCAAAAAGTACTTGGTCAATGAGTCTGAAACTTGGCGAGATGTTTCTGAAACTTATTTTCTTCAAAACATTTTGACAAAATTGGCCCTAGCGACCATGACTATGCCCTTTAGCAACAACCAAATGGCAGTATATTTTGGTCAAATAACAACATCATCTGGTAGGCAAGTGAGTAAACATTAAAAATATGTATGCATATACCCTAGCAACCATGACCACGCCCATAGCAACATCCAGACGGTGGTGTATTTCACAAAGATAACAGGGTTTAATAGACAATTGAATAAACATTCAAAAAATGTATGTAAATTTGCATAGCAACAAGACCACGCCCATAGCAACAGCCAAATAATCATGTATATTGCAAAGATAACAGGAATAGAAAGACAAATGAATAAACATTAAAAAAATGTATGCAAATACCCTAGTAACCATGACCACGCCCATAGCAACAGCCAAACGGTGGTGTATTTCACAAAGATAACAACAGGGTTTAATAGACAATTGAATAAACATTCAAAAAATGTATGTATATTTGCCTAGCTACAAGACCACGCCCATAGCAATAGCCAAATGATCACGTATATTGCAAAGACAATATCAGGAATTCATACACAAGTGAACAAAAACATACACAAATGTATGCAAATATATCTAACAACATGACCACGCCCATAGCAACAGCCAAATGATAGCATTTATCGTAAAGATAGCAACATGGTTGGATAGGCAACTGGATAGTTATTCAGCAAATGAACACCTATTGTTAGCATGGACTAGCACATGGATAAACATTTTTAAAAACTGTACAGTTGTGCTGCAATGCCTTTGGTGGTATTTTTTAAAGTTAAATGGGAACAAAGCACCCGGCCCTGATAGAATCACAACTGGGGTTATGAAAACCTGTGCTAGACAACTCAGTCCTGTATTCACCTACATTTTTCAAATACTCCTAAATTGTCATGTTGTTCCGCGCTCATGGAAGACATCCACAATCATTCCAGTTCCAAAGAAGCCCAACCCTAAACAGTTAAACGACTACCGGCCAATTGCATTGACATCAATTTTGTGCAAGTGCATGGAAGGTATAGTTAGGAAGTTTCTGCTCAGTGATGTAGTTGGCAAGTTAGATCCCTTCCAGTTTGCATACAAAGCACACAGGGGTGTAGAGGATGCATCTATCACACTTTTTAACTTAATTGTACAACATCTAGAATGTAAGAATGCGTACATACGGATTCTGTTCATAGACTTCTCCAGCGCATTCAATACTATACAGCCATACATTCTATTAAAACAGTTGATTGAGTTAAATGTTAATTCTAACTTAGTTCTTTGGATCCATGACTTTCAGACGTCAGAGGGTTTGTTAGCTCCGCTGTCAGCGAAAGCTGAAAGCGTAGCTTTAGGTATAGGTGGGTATTGAGGTATAGAGAGTAGAGTGAATCATAGGTGTCCGTCAAACTTTTATATTTTTACTATCTACTCCGGAAGTGACAGTCGGAATTCTTCGATATTTGGTGTGCATGTTCCCTGGGGGGAGGCTATTCAGATTTGTTCATGCCAAGTTGATCTGTGCCATTTTCAATTTTTTATGATTTTTTTTCATAAAATGTCATTTTCATCAACTCCTTGAAAACCTCTTATTAGATTGCTTTGATATCTGGCGTGTTGATGCGCAGGGGGTAGCTTACTCAGATTTGTTAATTTCAAGTCAGCACATCCTCATTTTTATTTTTTATGATTTTTTTTTTGTAATTTGAAAAAAAAATGAATATGTTAATGAGCATAATGACCGACGCCATATTGGAAATCAGTCGACGAGACTTTAAGTAAACTGCCACTTTTCAAAAAACACTATTGACGTCAAACAAGCAATGTAATATGTGCTATAGTCATAATTCTACGCATTGGGCGCCCAAATGACAAGCGTTTGTTCGAAACAGGGTTGTAAACTTCAAATCCAATTCTGCACCCTTCTACATAATCAGCCAGTCCGCAACATCCTCATTTGCATACTCTATCCTGATTCGACCAGAAGCTGTAGGTGACCTCATTTGACCGAGCGATTTTCCACAGCAAGTATCTTGAGTATCAACACAGGACGTTCTTGGTACTCACTAAAATCACACTTCAGACCCACTATAAAAGTGTGATGTTTTCAGATAACATGTAACTTGTGGTTAATTCTATATTGTCGTGCAATTTGGAATGACAGTGAACCAGAATTCAGACAACTTGCGTAAGGAAGGGCATGCCAGGCATGCGGTTGAAGTTATGGCCGACAATTCACATGTAAAGTTAAACGACATGAACGTGTCTTGCCTTTCCAAAATGCAAATATTTGGCAAGTAAAAATAATTAAAATAATTACAACTTTAATTTGGCTTCAGACTTTGCATTATGTTTTGCGTATCTTTCCCCGTTTTACATGTAAATCCGAAAAGGTTCTCTCTCATCATGTCATCAGTGTCAGTGATCATACCGCGCGCGGGGCTGCTTTGAGTACGAGCGAAGTGAGGCATGTTGAGGTATTTTGTTGAGAATTATAAATATTGCGAAATGTCAAGTACAAGGTTTAAATACAATGGAATGATGAAAAAAATGGCAGAGTCTGCTGACAGGCGCCGGTCACAAGAAACACTGTGAATTAAAATATCAGACGATGTATGTATTAATCACCGACAATCCACCCGTATGCACGAGGGACTAACCCGGAAGCAAGTCGTTGTCAGCCATACGTTACAGTGGTAACATCGTCCGAGAAATCGCTGCGTTCAGAGTGTCATTATTCACAGAATTGTTGTTTTCGAGTGAAAACCCGTCTTGAATTGTATAACTCTAACAAATGAAGACATGTCAAGTTATATTTTGAAAGTTGTATCGCTAGTTTGAGACGATTTTCTCACGTACTATAGTACTATCGAGGCTTACTTGGAAGTAGTAGGACCTTACTCCAGTTCATCGGGAAGTTTAGCCAGTCCGATAATTCTTTCTGGTTTAGTTTACAACACTTTTGATCACGCAGATTTTGTTGTTGTGATGAAAAGAAATTAAAAAAAAAGATCATTTCAACCATTTCGTTGTGTTTTCTTTGTAATAGAACATGAACGAGTGTTACCACTGTAACGTATGGCTGAGAATGACTCTTTTCCGGGTACTTGAGATTGTCGCCGTACGGAAACTAAGATGGCGATTAATACATTTCTTCCCTATATATATCTACCACAACTAGTACAAGTTGAATGTTGTTGACTTTGTAAATTTGTTAGAAAATTGAAATTCAAATTGCCTCAAAATTATTTTAGATCCCTAGTTTATTTCATTCATCATTAAAATTTTCCAGGGTTACAGCTGTAAGACACTGGAATTATTTATAGCCAACCTCAAAATCCTCTTTTTTTCTTTTTCTTGTGTGCATTTCCCAGTCATTTTTTTCTGAGATTTTGTGCAATTTTTCATAACAGTAGATTTTTGTCATAAAATGGTGACTATGGTATAAAAATACAATACATTACCAACTTCTGTGTAAAATGTGTTTTATAGTGAGACATATGAAACCACTAACCACTTTATTGCATCGCTAAAACAAAACTGCATAGTGAAGAGCTGAAGACCTGAACCACTTCTACATGTCACCAAAATAAAAAATTTAATTAAAAAAAACAACAACGGAGCTATTCTGACTGATAGGTCGCTTGTTTCAATGATCATATGTCTGATGAAATTGTACTGAATGCTGGTGCTCCCCAAGTTTGCGTGTTGTCACCAACATTATTTTCAATTTATACTGATCAGTGATCACATGAGATGTAATTCTGCAATAAGTTGTCTGTTTAAATTTGCAGATGACATGGCACTTGTTGGTCTGTTACGTGATGAAGACTCTTTAGCTGAATATTTTTGTGACATTGGAATTTTAAAGAATTGGTGAAAAGACAGCTTTTTAGAAATGAATGTTTCAAAAACAAAAGAATTATTTGTAGCACATAAAGTAACTGACCAATTTACACCTGTATCAATGAATAGAGACTCTGTTAAAGTTGTTACTAGTTTCAAATACCTTGGGTCAATTCTCGATGGCAAGCTCTCCTTCACCGAAAACACAGACTATATTGCGAAAAAGGCTCAACTGAGACTATATCTCCTTAGGAAATTAAAGTCATTCGATGTCAGTCAGAACGTGCTGCAATTAGTGTATAGATCTATTATTGAAAGTGTTTTGACTTTCAATATACTAGTAATCTTTTGGTATGGTAATATAGCCTTGTCTGAAATGTGGCACATGTAAATATTTGTCCCAGTTTCTTACATGAATTCTTTATTAATACTTATTAATTCAAACATATCATACATGTATTACCTAGCTACCACACTAGTTACAGAACATGTCATGTAAATGCTTGGTTGTTTCACAATCAATGCTTCTCTTATATTGCACTTTGGGGCAAAAGTGAACTTGAAGGTTTCGTAATGGAAATCTTCATAGATAGTTTATCAAAGAAGTTAATCTAAATTGTTCTACTCGTCACTATGAACTTGTCAGAAGGGATTAATACACTTTCTAATTCTGACAAGTACGTTATTGACACTACATATCACCACATCTAATCAGCTTCCAGTTTCTATTATACACTAGGTATGACCACCTAAAGTTCTCTAACATACCGGTGACTTTACTATACATGCAATATTAATGCCCCTATACCAATGTTACGGGCCCATTTGTATGTGACATGGGAAACTCATTTAAAACTTACATTTACATTAGCTTTTTGAAGCTTGTAAATATTACCTCAAAGGCTATGAATAACCTAGACATTGCCTTAATAGAAGCAAAAAAGTGCAGATCTGCCAGGGGGAAAACCTCAATGGACTCCCTCACCCCAGAGGCCACTCATGCAATCAACCAACAATCAGATGCACCAACAACATTTTTACCGTCATAATGGTATTAAACTTTTCTTAAATATTTTCACCCAATTCTAATTTGAGATGATATTATCTTTTAAAGATGTGAAATGTTTGCCAAGATAGTCTAAAATTGCCTTAAACTCCAAATCTCCCCTACCAATGATACTACCATTAGATGTGCTGACCTTAACTACACATATATGATGATGCTATTTAACTTTTTAAGAACATATTTCAACCCTATGTAAGTTATAAAGAATAGTTTCTGATACTTGATGGTGCTGTCTTGTAAAGCATGGATTAAGTTATTGTCTTAAATATTTTCAAACAGCAACATCGTAACTGTACAGGTTGATGACGTTTACAAATAACTCAAAGTAGTTCCAACCATAGTGTGATGTCAAAGTATAGTATGGCTTTCATATTACTATACTTTGAGGTCACACCGTGGGAATATGAGGGTCTATGTATGTAATAAGGATGTAAATCACATTGCTTCAGTGTTAAGCAAAGAACTTGAATCATGTAACAAATGGCTGATTGACGATAAGATTTCACTCCATCTAGGGAAAACAGAATTCATCCTATTCAGTACGAAATACAAATTGCATAAGGTTTCTGAATTTAGAATAACTTGTAATCAACGTGATATTTATGCCAGCAAATCTGTCAAATACCTTGGGCTCGATCTTGATCAGAGTCTATCAGGGCTCCAAATTGTTCAAAATATAATTAAGAAAAAAAATTCAAGGCTTAAATTTCTCTATCGACAGGCAGTCTATGGGTAAAATGCTGTCAACAAAACTCAAATCACAGCATTTCCTCTATCTGCCACAAGTGTAATGATATAATTGTATTACTCATAGTATTTTTAACATTTTAACATTTAACATTTTCTATAGCGCCCTTTCTATTATAAAACAAATATTCAAAAGCGCTGAACAATAACAATTAAAAATTAAAAGCATTGGGAAATGATAAAAAATTAAGTATATATAAAGCCAGAAAAATTAAAAAGGTGTTCAACCTACTCATATTTTTGGCATTTAATTTTTTTTTTTTTTTTTGGTGATGGGCAATATATCCTCATGCGGGCTTTGCATGGCTGTAAAATGCACTTTGTTTCAAAATTATGGAAATTTCTTTACATTTTCTGAATAATACATGTGACCATGTACATTTGAGTCAATTACAAATTATATAACATCTTAGACAGTGGTTTAGTTGGCTCTGATGATGCATGCAAGAGTAAATTGAGCTGTTGGATATCCAACGTGCACTAGGGAATGAGCAAAACTTTACGACCATGGGAAATGGGCTGAACAGTCATTGGGCCATCAAAATTCTGATTGTCTGAAAGTCTTGAAATGTTTTGCTCTTTGTTCGTGATTTTTTGAAACCAAATTAAACTTCAAGAGAAGTCATTTACCAAGTGCACATCCACAAAATATCTTTCCACTTTGCCACAACAAAATACACTTCATAGCCAGATAATATGTACTGCATAGTATAATTGTCTCAATTCTGGTATTTTATAAATACCGTATTTAAGCATTGTAAGACTTTAAATTATGTCCATGGTTTGATATTTTATGCCTCTAAATGGCCTCCTACACTGTCTTATCTTCAAAAACGTTTTCATTTTTGGAGGTGTCTCATCCCAATCATTAGCAATCATGGTGATAATTGTCTTTCTCCCAAAACAAGATTGAGGGTGGCTGATGGCAGAGTACCTCCCTGTATAGGTTAGAGCTAAGTAAGAGACATCTTTGTATGTATGTGAAATCCACATCCTTCGTGGAGTAATCTCGTTTGGACTGTTATCATTACAGTAGTTGGTTATCACAGCTATTTTAATGCATCATTGTACCATATAATTTTATATCTTCACTGTAGTGTAGGTGACAAAAAGGTGGCTAAAATAATTCTTGAGTTTCATTTGACAGATCTTAACATTTTTTGACAGGCGGGGGTGAGGAGCTACAAAATTTGCTTAACTGTAAATTGTGTACATTTCCTAACAGCAAAACTGATGGAAATTGATTGCCATACACAGAAATTGCAAGAGCAACATTACTGAATAAGTACTATATAAACTCAACTTGAAATGTTTTGCTATCATTATATATGGCTTGTTTTTACATCAGTGTCCATCATCCTTGTCCAACATCAAAAAAAAAAAAAATTAAAATTTTAAAAAACCAACGTACCTGCCCAATGTGATAGGTTAGGTTGCCCATTGAACAGCTTTTTTATTAGTCCCCGCCAGACGAAGTCTGGGACGGGGACTTATGGATTGAGTTCCGTCCATCCGTCCATCCTTCTGTCCATCCAGAGCCGTTTCTTGGAGATGCCTGGACCGATTTTTTTCAAACTTGGTACAGTGGCAACATACAATGGCATACATATACACGTCAATTTGTTTCATGATATGATCCAATATGGCTGCCTAGCAGCCATTTTGTTTGCAAATTTTCCCTGTCTAAAGCCATAACTCAGACATGCTTGAACAGATCTCATTCAAAGTTGGCATTAGCACAGTGTTCTATGACATACATGTGCATATCCATTTTCGTCGTGATACAATCCAATATGGCTGCCTGGCAGCCATTTTGTTTGCAAATTTTCCATGTCTAAAGCCATAACTCAGACATGCTTGAACAGATCTCATTCAAAGTTGGTATTAGGACAGTGTTCTATGACATACATATGCATATCCATTTTCGTCACGATACAATCCAATATGGCTGCCTGGCAGCCATTTTGTTTGCGAATTGTCCATGTCCAAAGCCATAACTCAGACATACTTGAACAGATCTCATTCAAAGTTGGTATTAGGACAGTGTTCTATGAGTGACATACATGTGCATATCCGTTTTCTTCGTGATGTGATCCAATATGGCTGCCTGGCAGCCATTTTGTTTGTGCAATTTTCATGTTGTAAAGCCATAACTCAGCCATAACTCATGCTTGAACAGGTCCCCCCCCCCCCCGTACCCGACCCATCCTTTATTGTTGAATGGTTTATTCCATCATGTCATCTTGAAGAGTAGGCATGTCCCATGCCCAACGAGGAGACACAACATGAGTAGGCATGTTCCATGTCCAACGAGCAGACACAACATATCTAAGTCTGTTTGATTTAGGTTCACAAGTGTTAACTGTTGCCTGATCAGAGTAGTGATCAAGAAAATGACAACATAAACTGCCAGTTCCTTAAAACCCAATCATAGTGGGGACTATGTCATTCTCAATGACTTGTTTTTTCTGGCCTAAGTTAAACTCGTGAGATAAACATACATAAAAGACATGATAAAACTACTAAAATGCTACAATCAAAATCAATCAATCAATCAAAAAATTTATAGAGCACCTGTATCCAATACGAAGTAGAGTTCAGAGGCACTGTACAGTTAAATATTGAAAATTTTCGCGAACAAGTATGTTTTAAGGTTCTTCCTGAAGGCATTGACTGTGGGTGTCTGTCGAACCTCCAGTGGCAATTTGTTCCAAAGACGTGGTGTGGCACATGGGAAAGCACAGCCACCGAATGAATTACATCTGTAATTGGGTTCAAACAATAAGTATTTGTCCGATGAAGTGTGCGGAGAATAGGCTTCTTATGGATAGTGTCTGTAAGGTGGTGAAAGACCATGCAATACTTTATAGGTGGTCAGGAGAACTTTGCAATCAATTCTGTATTGTACAGGCAACCAATGCAGTTCCTTTAGAATTGGTGTAATATGTTGACATTTCTTTACCAGTGTGATGATCTGGCAGCTGTGTTCTGTGCTTGTTGTAGTGGTTTGATGTGTTCATATGGTAGTCCCTAAAGAAGTGCATTGCCATAGTCGAGTTGAATCAGTTGCTGACAAGTGCGTTTACTGAGAGAGTGATGAATGTGACCGATTTTGCGGAGATGAAAGTAGATGGAGCGACAGGTTGCAGATATATGTTTTCTGTATGTATGATGACAATCAAAGATGACTCCTATATTCCTAGCTGAATCTGTTAATTGGATGTTACTATAGCCAATTAAGATTTGGTTGATTGGACATGGCAGGTGGCTGAACTTAGATCTTATCAGCAGCACTTCTGTTTTGTCATCGTTCAGTTTTAATTTATTTCGGGTCATCCAGGATTTGATGTCATGAACTGCTGATTCCATGATGTCGACTGAAGGTGAGGTGTCTAACGGTAAAAATGATAAGGACAACTGATTGTCATCTGCGTATAGGTGGAAATTCAGATTATGTTGACGAATAAGCTGTCCAAGTGGTGAGATGTATATGCAGAAAAGTAAGGGACCGAGCACGGAACCTTGTGGTACACCAGATTCCAGACCAGAATCCATGGTAGTTGTGGTCTTTCAGTTATCCGCCACGTTTTCACAGGAGCATGTTTATCTAACAGTTCTCTCAGTACAGAGTTGTTAGTGGAAACCAAAGTGTCTAAATGCTGACTAGACAGAAAGTCTTAATCACATAGCTGCGATGCTAAAATGTCATGTCTGAATGCCAATTTATCCATCTTTCGGTAAGGTCGGAATTTGACCAACTTTACCTCAATGTGTCGACTGATCGTGCCAGGATTCGTTGTAACAAAACAATAATCGCTAATGGGTGGAAAGATACCAAGCCTGCCATCATCCCTTGTTATAATCAGGTCATTGAACTTAGGAGCAAACTGATCTTGTGTATTGTTAACATGAATGTTAAAATCGCCACATATTATGATGTGTTTGAATTCTTCCAGAAAGACGTTAGTATTGATGGTGTGTACCTTGGAGTATGGAGGTCTATATATTGTGATCAGTTTGATTTTTCCTTCTTTATGGGTAACTTGCCATTCTGCATATTCAAAAGATCGATTCTGACTCCAGCTTGGATCTTGTGAACTTTAAACAAATCCTGACGATAAACAACAGCAAGTCCTCCGCCAGTTCTGTTTTGTCGCGGATGGTCTTTTATACTATACATAGGTGGAACACAGGCTGATTTGACGGCTGTGTCGTTATCTTTCAACCATGTCTCTGTTATTACACAAAAGTCAATGTTTTCCTGTACAAGATGGTCTCTGAAAATCTGGCACTTGCTTTTAATTGACCTTACATTAACTGCTGCCAACTTGACAGTATTCAAAGTCCCTTTTGGTTGAACAGTTTTGACATCGGGATAGAGTAAGTTTTTAAATCTCACCCCATTGTTCACATCCCATGGTCTATCTCTCTGTTTTCTGCCAGCTCTTGTACCTGTGTATCGTCTAAGGATACCAGTTTTCATTAGTTTGTGAAATAGGCAACTTGGAATTCTTGCAGGTGTTCTCAGTGCATGCAGTGGAAATAACGTGTCAGCAGGTTGGGCTCGTCTCGTGCTCCGTGTCTCAATAGTATATTTCATACTTTTACAAGTATCTTTGAAAATGCTGTATCCTGTTCCTTCTCAACATGAAGTGTGATGATTGTGGTACCAGGAAAAAGGTGAGGACGTGCCAGGGCGACCTCATGTTGTGTGAAAAATGTAACCTAGAAAGATTCGGCTGTGACGACAACGTCAAAATGGACGCCACATGCATTAGTGACAAATCAGTTGACAAACTCCGGGTCCTTCTGCAACCTATCCAGAAGCAATTAACTTCAATTGCAAGTGACTTATCAGATGTTAAAAGGAAGCAAACAGACATGGTGCAGTCCATGGAGTATATCAGTCTGGAGTTTGAAGAAATGAAACAAACACTGGAAAAACTACGTAAGTCAAATGCTGAATTATCGCAAGACAATAACGTGTTACGTAAGGAATTGAGGGAACTAAAAAGTGAGGTTTCTGACCTTGACCAATACCACAGGTGAGTAAACCTCGAAATCTGTGGTATACCCGAGTCACAAAGTGGAAATGAGAATACAGATAAAATCGTCTTGTCGACTTTACAGAAAGTACATTTTTCCATTAGTGAATCTGATATCGATATTTCTCACCGTCTTGGAACCATAAAGACTTCACACCATGATAGCCGTCCAAGACCTAGACCTATAATTGTACGATTCACATCACGAAAACAGAGAAATGTCATCTACGAGAATCATCGCAAACTAAAAAACATCACAACCAAAGACATTGGGTTTAACCAAGCCAACTACATCTTCATCAACGAAAATCTATGTAAAGCGTCGCCGGATCTACTTTCTATGGTTAACAAGGCCAGAAAGCAATCACAGTACAAGTATATGTGGACAAAGAATGGTAGAATATATGTAAGAAAAGACCAAAGTGACGACCCAGTTATTATCAGGGTTGAAGATGACATCAGAAAAATTCAGTAGGATCTGTTGTGTGATAAATTAGCTTGCTAACTAAACAATGACAAATAATGGACACTGAATACGAAGAAGACATTCATGCTTTCAATATTGAAAACTACACTCTATCACCGTCAGAGTTTACCAGTAAATTTGCCACTAAATACAACAAATCATTCTCAATCTCACATATTAATATTAGATCACTTAGGAAAAACTTCGATAATTTGAAAATGTTTTACGAGGATTGTATCAAACAAAATTTTTAAATCATTGGTTTATCTGAAGTATGGCACCTGGACAACCAACACCTTGCTAATTTACATAACTATTCATTGGAACTGAACTGTAGAAATTCTGGTAGAGGCGGCGGTGCAGGTGCATATATTCACACGTCCATCAAATATCGAATCTTAGATTATTCCGTAGTTCACTCTGATTGTTTATGGTTAGAATTACTCGCCAAGAAACAAAGAATTATTGTTGGGGTTATTTATCGAAAACCCAATACTAATATTCCTGAATTTACGAATTCTCTACTTAACACACTCCATAAAGTCAAAGTCGATAAAAAACAATGCATTCTGATGGGTGATTTTAATATAAATTATTGTAGTAGGGATAATCAGAGTAACCAACTAATTTCCATATTGCAGTGTTTACACCTTGAGCAGATTATCTCAGTCCCTACTCGCGTTACTTGCAATACATCAACTGTTATTGATCACATATATACAAATATTAGCACGGATAGAATTCATGCCGGAACTATTCAAACTGACATATCGGACCATTTTCCTACTTTTGCTATTTTTGAAAACTTCGACATTGATTCGCCAAACACCAGACCCGTCCTTACAAGAAATTTTAAATCTTATAAGTATGATCATTTTATAAGTGATCTGCAAAACGTGTCTTGGCAACCTGTATACAATGCCTCTGATACGGATTCTGCTTTCAATTTATTCACAGATATATTTACTGATATATGCAATAATCATGCCCCCCCCCCCCCCTTCGTCTAAGAACCCTCAAACCAAAGAGGAAAAGTAGTCCATGGATTACAAAAGCAATAAAAAAATTGATAAATATAAAACATAAATTACATTCTAAAGTCATTGCAAGTCAACATGAAGCTAGTGCTGTAGCAAAATATAAATCTTACCGTAATCTGCTTACAAGTGTACTGAGGAGTGCAAAAAAGAAGTATTTTGTAGATTTGTTAACCTTTAACAAAAATAACCCCAGAAAAACGTTGAATGTCATAAATAATTTAATTGGTAAACAACATAGTGTTTCTATATTCCCAGAAAATGTGCAGTTGAATGTTAATGGCAACAGCCACCTCGTAACAGACCAGGGTGAAATAGTAAAGGGATTTATTAATGAACACTTTGTCAATGTAGGTAGACAGTTGGCTGAGACTATTCCGAAGACAGATATTGATTTTAGGCAATTTTTCGGTCAACCTCTGCAGCATACGTTTTTCCTCAAACCGACAACGGAACTTGAAGTATGTAATCTTCTGAAAACCCTAGATCCCAAAAAAGCATGTGGTTGGGACAATTTGCCCCCTCAGCTATTAATTGATTCTGCAGATATTATAGCACACCCACTTACACATATCTTTAATTTGTCATTTTCTACTGGCATATTTCCTTCTGCTTTGAAAATCGCAAAGGTCACGCCTATCTTCAAAAAGGGTGAAAATTGTAATCCCAGAAATTATCGACCAATATCTATTCTACCTCTTTTTAGTAAGATTTTGGAAAAAATAGTCAACAACCAATTTACTATTTTTTTCGATAAATATAGCATACTATTCAAACATCAATACGGATTTAGGAAGAAACACAGTACTAAATTGTCAATGATTAACTTGATAAATCATATTTTAGAACAAATGGATCAAGGTAACCCCACTCTTGGTATATTCATTGATTTCAGCAAAGCATTTGGTTCAATTGATCATAAGATATTATTAGATAAGCTAGAACACTATGGATTTAGAGGTATTATTTTGCAATGGATCAAAAGTTACTTATCCCAAAGATCTCAATTCATAAGTCTTGGTGGGATTACGTCACAAAATTAATTTATTAATTGTGGGGTTCCCCAGGGTTCTGTCCTTGGCCCCACACTTTTCTTACTATACATAAATGACCTTCCAAATTCTAGTTCATTTTTCAATTTTCGACTGTTTGCTGATGACTCAAATCTATTTCATACTTACCCAGCAAACCACTCAATTGATCTTGACATTGCTACCAACCACCTAAACATGGTGCTGCAATGGTGTGATGTCAATAAAATGACAATCAACAAAACGAAATCAAATTATATTATTTTTAGGGGCAAACAGAGACAAGTAGATGTTAAGGGTTCTATTCTAATGAGAAGGGACACTATTAGTGAAGTAAATGTTGTCCCTTTTGTTGGTCTCCTTATTGATAAACATTTAAAGTGGACTAGCACATGTCCACATCAAAATCAAGACGATGTGTGGTATGCTATTCAAACTAAGACATTTTTTACCAATAGACACTTTGATTCTCTTGTATTCATCCCTTATTCAGTCTCATCTTACCTACGGTCTAGAAGTTTGGGGGAATGCATATTCGACACATTTACATTGTATTTTGACGGCACAAAAGATGGCAGTCCGTGCGATGATGTTTAGGTCGTAAATGGATCATGTACAGCAGAATCCACCATATTCATTCGTCTTCCACTGTATGAACAATTTGATCGATTTCTCACCAAATATGACACTCCAATAATGACTAAGCTTTGCCACAGTCCAAGGATATTCACAAACATTTACTGACATCATTGAAAGTCACCTCTCAGTAAAAGCGTAGTAAGCAATAGGTTACGGAGTGTTCGATAGGCAGCCAACACATGGCGTCATCAATTGTTGCAATAAACATACAGAGTTACGATATTCATATTTTGTCTATGTCACTATATACATTGGCATGCTATTACAATAAACTAATTCCATTTTTACTATGTTCTTGGTATACCTGTAGTCAGCATGTATCCAAATGAGGAAGAAGATAGTGTGACAGGAAGCCCAGTGAAGAAATTCTGTCAAAAAGAAATGTTTGTACCAAATAAACATGAATTGATCATGAGTTTAGCAGTTGGTGGAAGATGGATAACGTCACAACATAATTTACAGGTACATACATTGATAAACTAACAGGTTATGGTGATATACTAAGTTACTATGGTGATAAAATGACACATTGGTGATACTAAATTACTATCATGGTGATAAACTGACATGCCATGGTGATATAAGTACTATGGAGATAACCTGAAAAATAAATTGACTGCATGACTCCTCATACATACAAATATTAACCATTTAGTAGTTGGTCAGCCTTTTTCAACGGTAACAAAAAAAAAACACCAAAGTTGTTAAGAAATTACATGTAACAAAGAATAGTCTGATTTTAAAATCCTTCTAATTGCATCTGTGAAATAATAAATCAATGTAAGAGTTGAATGGCATTTGTTGTTTTTGGTCCAAAAAAATACCAGTATCTTAAATGTGTAGAAAGCAGCTTTAAAGTTGAACACATCCAGGACCAGAATTACTGTAAATTAGCCATTTCCTCAGCTATGTGCAAAAATCAGTTTCAACAACTATGTCAAAATGCATTAAAGGCCCGTATTTCAATCCCAGATCACCGCATTAGGGACTACTCCACCCAGTACACAGCGTCTTATCTGAGCGGATTAACACTCACGTCACCGTGTCCACATATCAATGACAACGATCAAACATTTACTAATCCTATTATGACAGACACTGTTTCTGCCTGAACCAAAATCATTTATAGTAACAACGGACATCGGAATCATTTCACTGCGTTGCTAGTCGTTGTGATACTCGAACTGTATTATGTACAGGCTCGCAACGAAACGGCCATATACACATTGAGCTTGAAAGTTCGGCCGACACAGTATACAGCGACTGTGCAGTGTGCGTATTATACCATAGACAATGGATGGCAGTTGTCTACTGCATATAACACTTTTGACTCGACAGAGGTGGTAATTTTGTTTCATTGTAATGTGTCATAATTATGTAACACATATAGTTTTATAAATAAAAGAATGAATTTCACGAAAAAGAACCTTTTGTATGTTTGTTCAAAGATCGGAATACAAATGTACCGGGGAGACAGCTGTGTTGACGTATCACACAACAATGCACTAGCGATGGCAAAGGAACTGTCTGAAGTAAATCGCTGTTTTGTTTATCGTTCATTGCAATGTCCCGAAAGGGTTGAACGGGCCAATTTTATAACTTTACCACTGTACAGTGAATCAAAATATGGAGCTTGGACGACAGCGTATGAATATAACGGGGTGTGCTGTACGCCGGGGATGTACGTACGTGGCAGGGTGGAGCCGAAGACAATTGCACTTACAGCTACACGACTTTTGCAATTGAAACTCATGATCCAAAAAATCTGTTTCGGCACCATTTTGAATAGTATTCTGCCTTCTTTCCTTGTATATTTTTGTCCAGACGCGTTACATTATTTTCTGTTGATGCAGCATGTACTATGTGTATCATAACACGGAAAGTCGGGTTGACGTCATGCTCAGTTTAGATTGAGATGATCGACATACTGCCACTTCCAACGACATGGTGAAAAAGAATGCTTTGTTACATGTAATCAATTCAAAATAATACGCAGATAATGGGCGGAAAAAACCCCAAAATTTACTTCTTTAAAAAAAAAGATTTACAGGTTCGTTATTATTTCGGGGGAGTTTGAATTTATTGTGTGATTTGGCACGCTCGGTATGTGTAACAGGGTGTACCGATTTTCAGCCTTCAATGCAAATGCCAAAACCACGTAAAATATATAAAAATTCAAAACCGATTGCCACTTTTTTTCGAAACTGTCGTTTTACTCAGTTGCAACGTCAGTTCCAGTTTGTCATCAAGATGAGCAGCAAGATACTGATTGCCGTCAATGAAGTTCAAAGGGACGCTATCAAGGCTCTCTTTGCAAACTCCGGATGGGAACTGGTTATTGATTCCGAGTCACCCGACCTTGACAACACTGGCGTTGTTGAGTCAACTGACGAGGTCTCGGCCAGCAACGACAGTGGTATCGATATCGGTGACGAGGCCTCGGCCATCAATGACAGTGGTATCGGGGACGATCTGCAAGATCAAAACAACGACATTGCTTTGCATCAAAACGAATGTCCGCACTGCCTTTGCTACCCGTGTGTCACAACATACCGACAAGACTGGCTTGGTATGGGCCAGGAACCTTGTGACAAAAATGTTTTGGTTCGCCATCGGCTCTACCGAAAGTATTGGAATATGCTCGACCGAAGAAATGCGTGGAACGATCCACGCTACTTACATAGGAAGCAGCAACTAATGCAGGCTGATGATGTTGCCATCAGTTGTAGGGAAGTGATGCCTACATGCGTCACTTCGCAGGTACGGTCTCTTTATCCAAATTTACCCGGTGTGCCGTACAGAGGTCATAGCTGGGCGTAAGCTCGGTCTAACCGAACGGCTGAAAAGCCACAAACCAAACGGCCCTTTTCAGGGCCACCACATCCTCCAAAAAGAGTGTACCTTACCTAAACTACACGTTCATGTTTTGCGTATGTCGGTGTTGTCATTTGTTAGCAATTTTATTCGAATTTGAGATCAAAACACCTTTCTAATTGGTTTTCTACTGTATGTGTAAATGGTACTCCCATTACCAAAAAATAAAACCCAAACAGAAAGACAATCACACACACACACACACACACACAAACACAAAATAGTCACATTTCTACCACTGTATACTTTTGCCTTGTCGCCGGACCGTACTTCTGATTTGATCATTACCGTTATGTTATTATGGTAGGTAGAGGTAAATAATCTAGCGAATTGATTATCGAGATACTACCAACCCCCCAGGGAGTTACGCAAACGTTTACACAGTATTTGAGTGACAGCTGTTTGGACGCTTCTAACCTAACATTTCGCCACATACCATATGACAACATACATCAAATTTTGCTCCCAGATCATCATAATTTACAAAACAATTCAAACAGGCACCTCTTCTACATATTTATAATTCATTTTGGGATACATTTAGAGTAAATGCTCTGGAAATAGCCGTGATTTTGACAGTTTTCTTGGCGCACCCAGGCGATGTTAGGCGTACAAGAGGCTTTGCATAAATGAGCGTCCCTACTGTAATCCTCCTTTTATAGTCGATACGGGCCTTTAAGAGCAAAAGTCCTCCGATTCCAATGATTACATGCTCTATCACAACACAAGGAATATATGTCATACTCATCAACTCTTTCCATCACACAGCTTTTACTAATGTGGTATTCTGATATGCTATACAGTATTGTATGTTTCAAGTTTCCCTTTCCACTTTACTGAAAATATTTGGTTTTATATGACCATCCTTCCATTGTTCCTAAGTGATATCTAACTATTTTATGTAAACTGATTTTAGTACATATCATAGAAGACAAATATGGATGCAACATTTTATATATTAAAAACAAATCTCAGACGTTTACAAAAAACAGCATATCTCAGCCTACTGCCTAAGTAGAATGTCACTTTGTCAGTCATGCACAGGTGGATGGACAAGACCTATCATGTCAAGAATCCCATGACCCATGCAGGTGGATGGACTGGACCTATCATGTCAAGAATCCCATGACCCATGCAGGTGGATGGACTGGACCTATCATGTCAAGAATCCAATTCCCATGACCCATGCAGGTGGATGGACTGGACCTATCATGTCAAGAATCCCATTCCCATGACCCATGCAGGTGGATGGACTGGACCTATCATGTCAAGAATCCAATGACCCATGCAGGTGGATGGACTGGACCTATCATGTCAAGAATCCCATTCCCATGACCCATGCAGGTGGATGGACTGGACCTATCATGTCAAGAATCCCATGACCCATGCAGGTGGATGGACTGGACCTATCATGTCAAGAATCCCATGACCCATGCAGGTGGATGGACTGGACTATCATGTCAAGAATCCCATGATCCATGCAGGTGGATGGACTGGACCTATCATGTCAAGAATCCCATGACCCATGCAGGTAGATGGACTGGGCCTATCATATCAAGAATCCCATGACCCATGCAGGTGGATGGACTGGACCTATCATGTCAAGAATCCCATGACCCATGCAGGTGGATGGACTGGGCCTATCATATCAAGAATCCCATGACCCATGCAGGTAGATGGACTGGACTATCATGTCAAGAATCCCATGACCCATGCAGGTAGATGGACTGGACTATCATGTCAAGAATCCCATGACCCATGCAGGTGGATGGACTGGACCTATCATGTCAAGAATCCCATGATCCATGCAGGTAGATGGACTGGACTATCATGTCAAGAATCCCATGACCCATGCAGGTGGATGGACTGGACCTATCATGTCAAGAATCCCATGACCCATGCAGGTGGATGGACTGGACCTATCATGTCAAGAATCCCATGACCAATGCAGGTGGATGGACTGGACCTATGATGTCAAGAATCCCATGACCAATGCAGGTGGGTGGACTGGACCTATCATGTCAAGAATCCCATGACCCATGCAGGTGGATGGACTGGACCTATCATGTCAAGAATCCCATGACCAATGCAGGTGGATGGACTGGACCTATGATGTCAAGAATCCCATGACCCATGCAGGTGGATGGACTGGACCTATCATGTCAAGAATCCCATGACCCATGCAGGTGGATGGACTGGACCTATCATGTCAAGAATCCAACGACCCACGCAGGTAGATGGACTGGACCTATCATGTCAAGAATCCCGGCCATGACCCATGCAGGTGGATGGACTGGACCTATCATGTCAAGAATCCCATGACCCATGCAGGTAGATGGACTGGACTATCATGTCAAGAATCCCATGACCCATGCAGGTGGATGGACTGGACCTATCATGTCAAGAATCCCATGACCCATGCAGGTGGATGGACTGGACTATCATGTCAAGAATCCCATGACCCATGCAGGTGGATGGACTGGACTATCATGTCAAGAATCCCATGACCCATGCAGGTGGATGGACTGGACTATCATGTCAAGAATCCCATGACCCATGCAGGTGGATGGACTGGACTATCATGTCAAGAATCCCATGACCCATGCAGGTGGATGGACTGGACTATCATGTCAAGAATCCCATGACCCATGCAGGTGGATGGACTGGACCTATCATGTCAAGAATCCAACGACCCATGCAGGTGAATGGACTGGACCTATCATGTCAAGAATCCAACGACCCATGCCAGATCCACAAAAACAAGTCCATCCACCTGTTTTCTCAACACAGAGATAATGGAAGTGAAAGACCACCAGATGATTTTCAACCTCGTGCACAACTAAAGTAATTGTTCAATAAGGAGTCAGTGTCAAATAAAAATGTTAAAAAACTTGCTGAATAAAGGCAGGCATCATTCATTTAAAACAACAGAAAACACTTGCTTCAATGAGGGAAAGGAAAAGATTAGAGGAAAGGCAGCAGTTTGCTGAAAAAAAAACATTTGATAATTATGACTGGGTTGAGCTTGTGAAAAATGGGGGCATTGCCAAATTAAAAGTGAAAGAACTTAACAAGTACCTTTGCAAATATGAAATTACATAGCTGGAATGTGCAAGAAAGATAAAGTTGAAGCTGTAAGATGCCATTATTATCAATGTAAAGATAGTGAGAGTGATGTGTCATTTGAAGACAGTGATAGTGACAGTGAGAATGATGATACAGATAGTTCAAGGCGAGATTGGTTCTGATGATGATGATGATGATGATGATGATGATGATAACAACAGTGATGGTGGTGAAAATGACATTTTCTTGTACACAAAATCTGGAAGGAGAGCTACCACATGAAAGTCAAAAATGTAAATGAACACACTTATTAAAGGGTTTTACAAAAATCATCAAAAAAAAGACACTACACAGATAAACTGCATGCACTATGTAAATATCAATACCAATATACCACTGGATATAATATTCTGTGACTTGAGAATGTGGCTTGGCTTGTTTGAGTTATACCTTTACTTTCTCTTAACAGTATATTCAACTAAATCAAACAAGAACAAGATACAAGACTGCATTTTATAGTGTTATTCAATGTCATTCTGTCCAAGTTGTCAGTTTTCATTATTTGAAACTGTAATTAAGGAGACATTCAACTGCAATACATCAAGGAAATAATACACTATTGAACAGAAATTAAAGAATCAGTTGGACAGCTGATCATATAACAACAGTTATATGTAGTCTATTAATGAAGTAATGGCAATAATTTTCTTTTAGGTGTAACAGAGAGGTTTTTGTCTTCAGATAAAAAACTAAGAGCCTCCAAGTCCATGTATCCTCAAAAATAGAGAAATAGTTTTAAAATAATGACAAAATATTTTCAAAATTTGAATATCTAAAGACATGTTGCTATCAATTAAAAAATGATCATATGCCTAGTACTTAAAAAAACACTTGAGCAATAGGACAAGATTATTTTTTTAAAGGAAAAAGTTCCCAAATATCTCAGTACATGCCAAAGGGACAGAAACAGTAAAACACATTGCTTTAATTTTTGCAAAGAAAATGTCTTGGTAGCCATTGTTTTACAGGCAGGGTACTTGGATGGTAATGTGATCAGTATATACCGATAATGTAATGTTTGTAATGCTTGGTGGCGTAATGCGTATCATGCTAGGGACAATGTTAGATAAGTTACGTGTATGTTTTTATGCTTGGTGGCGTAATGCGTATTATGCTAGGGACAATGTTAGACAAGTTACATGTATGTTTGTAATGCTGTCACTCGGTAATTTATATGTACTAATTATTACAGTGTTTGGGTGAGGCTGCGCCCTGGCGTCAATCCCACAAAAACATGTAATGTAACATGACACCTGCCCTCTGAAACATTGCTTTTGCTTGCAAATGCTAACTAGTTGGTAGGTATATCACCTTTTGTGTCTAGTTGGGAAATTGTTCAAATCAAAATGATACCACCGATGTATGATTTGGGTATTAAAAATATGTCATTTTTGGTCAACAAAATTAAATTCAAAAATTACAAATCAGATCGGTCTGAAATTTGATTGAAACATTCCTAGTGGTGTTTAGATTAAGTTTTGTTCATAACATAATGATCCTATGAATGATATGCAAATTAGAGCTAAAAATGTGTTTTTTGGTCAAAAATCTATAATTCCAAAATAATTTGGGTTGAAATTTGATGGAAGCATTCTCAATGGTGGTTATATTAAGAATAGTTCATGACATGATGATCCCATTAGTGATATGCAAATTAGGTATAACAATGTAAAATGTTGGTCAAAAACTTATATCTGTAAACTGTATGGTGAATGTCAACATCATTGGCAATATTTATTTATTAATGTTTAATTATAGTTTTCAGTATGAAATGAAATGCACTTACAGGGATGCTACTTTATCGCACTTTCAACAATCACACTATGAATTACAATTAATTGCATTCAGAACAGTGGGTTAGATTGATAACTTGGCAGTGCATTTCCATCATGGGTAGGAAGTACAGGCTGGGTGGTAAAAACAACCCGAGTACCAAAGTTATTAGTGAGGTTGCCACCACCCAATCTCAATGTGGAACTTTCAAAACTATTTAGATTTTACCTGATTTCACCCCTCTCTGTTGTTAGCATTCCCAAATCTTTACCTTGTAACTAAGTATACCTTAGCAAAAGCTTTAATGTATGCATAACTTTATACTTCACCAAATTTCCAACTCTGAGTTACAAAAGTCCATTAATATTGTCAAATATTTTGAATTCACTGTCAGAAAAACTTTAAATTTAGCCCTTACCAGTACAGTATTCTTGATAGAAAACACTTTTCCTCATGTACCGTGATCTCAAGGGTAGCCTGAGAGAGTGAGACCATGACACACATTTGAATGACAGACAAGTATAGACAGATTCATAACAAATCTTCTCCCATTGTTCGATCATAGCCTCAGGTAAACATTACTCTATTGTCATGGAAATAACCTTCCAAAGTGTGAATCTGCCCAAATGCAATATAGTCTCGCATAAATCAACAGACCACACGATACTACGTGATATTTCAATGGGAAAGTTTGCTATCCTACTGACAGAATCATAAATGTAATAGATGACTTGCAATATCGGCACTTGAACTCTCATGCGAATTTGAACTTGAAGCCGACTCAGATCAAATATCGTTGACATGTAAACACATACCGTCTCGTGTTGTCGACCGACACTATATACATTTAAACATGTGTTTGGCATTATGCAGGTAATTTTCCAGGTCACAGTAGATACTATTGCAACAAACGTTAGTGTTGCATCTTGCGACAGGGGTACATGCATTTTATGAATCAAAATAAAAACAATCAACTCTCAGTACCATGTTGGAAAGCAAAACATACAATAAGACGACGCATTGTTTTCCAAGAAAAATTACAATCATACTGAAGATATTTTATTATGTGAAGCTAGCTTGCCTTCTTAGGTAAAACATCATTTTCAAAGCATTTTGTAACTTTTCCGTTGTACAGTTTCACTTTGATCATGGCCACACTTGTACCGCTGTGGGGTCGGTGGGAACTCTGCTCCGGTAAATTGATTGGGAACACGTAAACAGCTTGTGTGTTCAATTTGACATGGGTGATGAATGCATAGACCCTCATGTAAACATTGGATATGTTATGACTATTGAATAAAGTATGTACTTTTCTAACAAAAATCCCAGTGGGTATCCCAGAGTGTAACTTACTATAGAGCCATAGAACACAACTTGCCCTATCATCAGAATTTGTCATACAGTGTGTAACAAATTCCATATTTCTGCATTTTTAAATCAAATATGTTCATTATATATTCATAATTTTGACCGTCCCAAACAAGCAAGTTTTACAAGGCAATAACTCAGCTCAATCTCGCTCGATTTTCAAGCTGTTTCCGCAGAAATTGTCGGCTTCCGGTTGAAAATAACGCTATCGGACCTTTGACCCTTAGCAATGACACAGTGCTGTTTAAACAACAAAACACCGATAGTATCCAAAGAGGGACTTCGGTAGCTTTCGGTGTAAAATTGAAAGTGCTAGAGACCCTTAAAGCATACCCAAGCAAGGATTGAGCTGTTAATCCCCAGATTAACACCTTGAACAATACCCATTACCAATCTGTGTTCTTAATTGTCTGTGTTTGAACTAAGCATTTAGTCATAACATACTTTGCCTCAAATACAACCCTAGTTGTGGCAATGTGTTTATTTCTCTTTTACAGCTTGACCCTCCTGATTCCAAAGTATTATATCTGAAAGGGGCCAGTCTTAGTTTCCTATTTGAATCATTTTGGACTCTATCAGCTGGACAGCAAGGAAGATATTTACGTATCCTTCTAAAAGCATTTCATCCAACATACAATAAGTCAATGGCTTAAATATACACATATATCAAAATAAATATTTATATCTTGGAATGTCTTGAACATGTCAGTATTTATGGTTGTAGAATGTAAACATGTCAATATTTATGGTTGTAGAATGTAAACATGTCAGTATTTATGGTTGTAGAATGTAAACATGTCAATATTTATGGTTGTAGAATGTAAACATGTCAGTATTTATGGTTGTAGAATGTAAACATGTCAGTGTTTATGATTGTAGAATGTAAACATGTCAGTATTTATGTTTGTAGAATGTAAACATGTCAATATTTATGGTTGTAGAATGTAAACATGTCAGTATTATTGGTTGTAGAATGTAAACATGTCAGTATTTATGGTTTTAGAATGTAAACATGTCAGTATTTATGGTTGTAGAATGTAAACATGTCAGTAATTATGGTTGTTGAATGTAAACATGTCAGTATTTATTGTTGTTGAATGTAAACATGTGAGTATTTATGGTTGTAGAATGTAAACATATCAGTGTTTATGGTTGTAAAATGTAAACATGTCAGTATTTATGGTTGTAGAATGTAAACATGTCAGTAATTATGGTTGTAGAATGTAAACATGTCAGTATTTATGATTGTAGAATGTAAACATGTCAGTATTATTGGTTGTAGAATGTAAACATGTCAGTATTATTGGTTGTAGAATGTAAACATGTCAGTGTTTATGGTTGTTGAATGTAAACATGTCAGTATTTATGTTTGTAGAATGTAAACATGTCAATATTTATGGTTGTAGAATGTAAACATGTCAGTGTTTATGGTTGTAGAATGTAAACATGTCAGTATTATTGGTTGTAGAATGTAAACATGTCAATATTTATGGTTGTAGAATGTAAACATGTCAGTATTATTGGTTGTAGAATGTAAACATGTCAGTATTTATGGTTGTAGAATGTAAACATGTCAGTATTATTGGTTGTAGAATGTAAACATGTCAATATTTATGGTTGTAGAATGTAAACATGTCAGTATTATTGGTTGTATAATGTAAACATGTCAGTATTTATGGTTGTAGAATGTAAACATGTCAGTATTTATGGTTATAGAATGTAAACATGTCAGTATTTATGGTTGTAGAATGTAAACATGTCAGTATTTATGGTTGTAGAATGTAAACATGTCAGTATTTATGGTTGTAGAATGTAAACATGTCAGTATTTATGATTGTAGAATGTAAACATGTCAGTATTTATGGTTGTAGAATGTAAACATGTCAGTATTTATGGTTGTAGAATGTAAACATGTCAGTGTTTATGATTGTAGAATGTAAACATGTCAGTATTATTGGTTGTAGAATGTAAACATGTCAGTATTATTAGTCCCCGCCAGACGAAATCCGGGACGGGGACTTATGGATTGGGTTCCGTCTGTCCGTGCGTCCATGCGTCCATCTGTCCGTCCGTCCATCCGTCCGTTCGTCCGCAGCCGTTTCTTGGAGATGCCTGGACCAATTTTTTAGCTCCGCTGTCAGCGAAAGCTGAAAGCGTAGCTTTAGGTATAGGTGGGTATTGAGGTATAGAGAGTAGAGTGAATCATAGGTGTCCGTCAAACTTTTATATTTTTACTATCTACTCCATAAGTGACAGTCGGAATTCTTCGATATTTGGTGTGCATGTTCCCTGGGGGGAGGCTATTCAGATTTGTTCATGCCAAGTTGATCTGTGCCATTTTCAATTTTTTATGATTTTTTTTCATAAAATGTCATTTTCATCAACTCCTTGAAAACCTCTTATTAGATTGCTTTGATATCTGGCGTGTTGATGCGCAGGGGGTAGCTTACTCAGATTTGTTAATTTCAAGTCAGCACATCCTCATTTTTATTTTTTATGATTTTTTTTTTGTAATTTGAAAAAAAAATGAATATGTTAATGAGCATAATGACCGACGCCATATTGGAAATCAGTCGACGAGACTTTAAGTAAACTGCCACTTTTCAAAAGACACTATTGACGTCAAACAAGCAATGTAATATGTGCTATAGTCATAATTCTACGCATTGGGCGCCCAAATGACAAGCGTTTGTTCGAAACAGGGTTGTAAACTTCAAATCCAATTCTGCACCCTTCTACATTATCAGCCAATCCGCAACATCCTCATTTGCATACTCTATCCTGATTCGACCAGAAGCTGAAGGTGACCTCATTCGACCGAGCGATTTTCCACAGCAAGTATCTTGAGTGTCAACACAGGACGTTCTTAGTACTCACTAAAATCACACTTCAGACCCACTATAAAAGTGTGATGTTTTCAGATAACATGTAACTTGTGGTTAATTCTATATTGTCGTGCAATTTGGAATTACAGTGAACCAGAATTCAGACAACTTGCGTAAGGAAGGGCATGCCAGGCATGCGGTTGAAGTTTAAATATGGCCGACAGTTCACATGTAAAGTTAAACGCGCGACATGAACGTGTCTTGCCTTTCCAAAATGCAAATATTTGGCAAGTAAAAATAATTAAAATAATTACAACTTTAATTTGGCTTCAGACTTTGCATTATGTTTTGCGTATCTTTCCCCGTTTTACATGTAAATCCGAAAAGGTTCTCTCTCATCATGTCATCAGTGTCAGTGATCATACCGCGCGGGGTAGTCCTCGGGTGCACGAGTCTGTATTACTGACTTGACTCTAAACACCGGAGGGGGAGGGACAATTGTCAGAATCGAGTCCCGAATTCCTCCGTATGCAAGCAGGACTACGTGCGGGGCTGCTTTGAGTACGAGCGAAGTGAGGCATGTTGAGGTATTTTGTTGAGAATTATAAATATTGCGAAATGTCAAGTACAAGGTTTAAATACAATGGAATGATGAAAAAAATGGCAGAGTCTGCTGACAGGCGCCGGTCACAAAAAACACTGTGAATTAAAATATCAGACGATGTACATGTATGTATTAATCGCCGACAATCCACCCGTATGCACGAGGGACTAACCCGGAAGCAAGTCGTTGTCAGCCATACGTTACAGTGGTAACATCGTCCGAGAAATTGCTGCGTTCAGAGTGTCACTGTCATTATTCACAGAATTGTTGTTTTCGAGTGAAAACCCGTCTTGAATTGTATAACTCTAACAAATGAAGACATGTCAAGTTATATTTTGAAAGTTGTATCGCTAGTTTGAGACGATTTTCTCACGTACTATAGTACTATCGAGGCTTACTTGGAAGTAGTAGGACCTTCCAGTTCATCGGGAAGTTTAGCCAGTCCGATAATTCTTTCTGGTTTAGTTTACAACACTTTTGATCACGCAGATTTTGTTGTTGTGATGAAAAGAAATTAAAAAAAGATCATTTCAACCATTTCGTTGTGTTTTCTTTGTGAAAGGTAACCGAACATGAACGAGTGTTACCACTGTAACGTATGGCTGAGAATGACTCTCTTCCGGGTACTTGAGATTGTCGCCGTACGGAAACTAAGATGGCGACATTTCTACATTTCTTCCCTATATATATCTACCACAACTAGAACAAGTTGAATGTTGTTGACTTTGTAAATTTGTTAGAAAATTGAAATTCAAATTGCCTCAAAATTATTTTAGATCCCTAGTTTATTTCATTCTTCATTAAAATTTTCCAGGGTTACAGCTGTAAGACACTGGAATTACTTATAGCCAACCTCAAAATCCTCTTTTTTTCTTTTTCTTGTGTGCATTTCCCAGTCATTTTTTTCTGAGATTTTGTGCAATTTTTCATAACAGTAGATTTTTGTTATAAAATGGTGACTATGGTATAAAAGTACAATACATTACCAACTTCTGTGTAAAATGTGTTTTATAGTGAGACATCATATGAAACCACTAACCACTTTATTGCATCGCTAAAACAAAACTGCATAGTGACTCGAAGAGCTGAAGACCTGAACCACTTCTACATGTCACCAAAATAAAAAATTAAATTAAAAAAAAAACAGCGGAGCTATTCTGACCGATAGGTCGCTTGTTTCAAACTTGGTACAGGGGCAACATACAATGGCATACATATGCACGTCAATTTGTTTCATGATACGATCCAATATGGCCGCCTAGCAGCCATTTTGTTTGCAAATTTTCCCTGTCTAAAGCCATAACTAAGACATGCTTTAACAGATCTCATTCAAAGTTGGCATTAGGACAGTGTTCTATGACATACATGTGTATATTCATTGTTGTCATGATACGATCCAATATGGCTGCCTAGCAGCCATTTTGTTTGTGAATTTTCCATGTCCAAAGCCATAACTCAGACATGCTTGAACAGATCTCATTGAAAGTTGCTATTAGGACAGTGTTCTATGACATACATGTGCATATTCATTGTTGTTGTGATACGATCCAATATGGCCGCCTGGCAGCCATTTTGTTTGCGATTTTTCTATGTCCAAAGCCATAACTCAGACCTGCTTGAACAGATCTCATTCAAAGTTGGTATTAGGACAGTGTTCTATGACATACATGTGCATATTCATTTGTTGTCATGATACGATCCAATATGGCTGCCTAGCAGCCATTTTGTTTGTGAATTTTCCATGTCCAAAGCCATAACTCAGACATGCTTGAACAGATCTCATTCAAAGTTGGTATTAGGACAGTGTTCTATAACATACATGTGCATATCCATTTTCTTCGTGATACGATTCCCCATACCCGACCCATCCTTTATTGTTGTAGGCATGTTCCATGTCCAACAAGCAGACACAACATATCTAAGTCTGTTTGATTTAGGTTCACAAGTGTTGTTGCGTGATCAGAGTAGTGATATTTCCTTAAAACCCAATCATAGCGGGGACTATATCATTCTCAATGACTTGTTGAATGTAAACATGTCAGTATTTATGGTTGTAGAATGTAAACATGTCAGTGTTTATGGTTGTAGAATGTAAACATGTCAGTATTTATGGTTGTAGAATGTAAACATGTCAGTGTTTATGGTTGTAGAATGTAAACATGTCAGTGTTTATGGTTGTAGAATGTAAACATGTCAGTATTTATGGTAAAGAATGTAAACATATCAGTATTATTGGTTGTAAAATGTAAACATGTCAGTATTTATGGTTGTAGAATGTAAACATGTCAGTAATTATGGTTGTAGAATGTAAACATGTCAGTGTTTATGATTGTAGAATGTAAACATATCAGTATTTATGGTTGTAGAATGTAAACATGTCAGTATTATTGGTTGTAGAATGTAAACATGTCAGTATTTATGGTTGTAGAATGTAAACATGTCAGTATTTATGGTTGTAGAATGTAAACATGTCAGTATTTATGGTTGTAGAATGTAAACATGTCAGTGTTTATGGTTGTAGAATGTAAACATGTCAGTGTTTATGGTTGTAGAATGTAAACATGTCAGTATTTATTGTTGTTGAATGTAAACATGTCAGTATTTATGATTGTAGAATGTAAACATGTCAGTATTTATGGTTGTAGAATGTAAACATGTCAGTATTTATGGTTGTAGAATGTAAACATGTCAGTATTTATGGTTGTAGAATGTAAACACGTCAATATTTCAGTATTATTGGTTGTAGAATGTAAACATGTCAGTATTTATGGTTGTAGAATGTAAACATGTCAGTATTTATGATTGTAGAATGTAAACACGTCAATATTTCAGTATTTATGGTTGTAGAATGTAAACATGTCAGTATTTATGGTTGTAGAATGTAAACATGTCAGTATTTATGGTTGTAGAATGTAAACATGTCAGTATTTATGGTTGTAGAATGTAAACATGTGAGTATTTATGATTGTATAATGTAAACATGTCAGTATTTATGGTTGTAGAATGTAAACATGTCAGTATTATTGGTTGTAGAATGTAAACATGTCAGTATTTATGATTGTATAATGTAAACATGTCAGTATTTATGGTTGTAGAATGTAAACATGTCAGTATTTATGGTTGTAGAATATAAACATGTCAGTATTATTGGTTGTAGAATGTAAACATGTCAGTATTTATGGTTGTAGAATGTAAACATGTCAGTATTTATGATTGTAGAATGTAAACATGTCAGTATTTATGGTTGTAGAATGTAAACATGTCAGTATTTATGGTTGTAGAATGTAAACATGTCAGTATTTATGATTGTAGAATGTAAACATGTCAGTATTTATGGTTGTAGAATGTAAACATGTCAGTATTTATGGTTGTAGAATGTAAACATGTCAGTATTTATGATTGTATAATGTAAACATGTCAGTATGTATGATTGTAGAATGTAAACATGTCAGTATTTATGGTTGTAGAATGTAAACATGTCAGTATTTATGATTAGCTCCGCTGTCAGCGAAAGCTGAAAGCGTAGCTTTAGGTATAGGTGGGTATTGAGGTATAGAGAGTAGAGTGAATCATAGGTGTCCGTCAAACTTTTATATTTTTACTATCTACTCCATAAGTGACAGTCGGAATTCTTCGATATTTGGTGTGCATGTTCCCTGGGGGGAGGCTATTCAGATTTGTTCATGCCAAGTTGATCTGTGCCATTTTCAATTTTTTATGATTTTTTTTCATAAAATGTCATTTTCATCAACTCCTTGAAAACCTCTTATTAGATTGCTTTGATATCTGGCGTGTTGATGCGCAGGGGGTAGCTTACTCAGATTTGTTAATTTCAAGTCAGCACATCCTCATTTTTATTTTTTATGATTTTTTTTTTGTAATTTGAAAAAAAATGAATATGTTAATGAGCATAATGACCGACGCCATATTGGAAATCAGTCGACGAGACTTTAAGTAAACTGCCACTTTTCAAAAGACACTATTGACGTCAAACAAGCAATGTAATATGTGCTATAGTCATAATTCTACGCATTGGGCGCCCAAATGACAAGCGTTTGTTCGAAACAGGGTTGTAAACTTCAAATCCAATTCTGCACCCTTCTACATTATCAGCCAATCCGCAACATCCTCATTTGCATACTCTATCCTGATTCGACCAGAAGCTGAAGGTGACCTCATTCGACCGAGCGATTTTCCACAGCAAGTATCTTGAGTGTCAACACAGGACGTTCTTAGTACTCACTAAAATCACACTTCAGACCCACTATAAAAGTGTGATGTTTTCAGATAACATGTAACTTGTGGTTAATTCTATATTGTCGTGCAATTTGGAATTACAGTGAACCAGAATTCAGACAACTTGCGTAAGGAAGGGCATGCCAGGCATGCGGTTGAAGTTTAAATATGGCCGACAGTTCACATGTAAAGTTAAACGCGCGACATGAACGTGTCTTGCCTTTCCAAAATGCAAATATTTGGCAAGTAAAAATAATTAAAATAATTACAACTTTAATTTGGCTTCAGACTTTGCATTATGTTTTGCGTATCTTTCCCCGTTTTACATGTAAATCCGAAAAGGTTCTCTCTCATCATGTCATCAGTGTCAGTGATCATACCGCGCGGGGTAGTCCTCGGGTGCACGAGTCTGTATTACTGACTTGACTCTAAACACCGGAGGGGGAGGGACAATTGTCAGAATCGAGTCCCGAATTCCTCCGTATGCAAGCAGGACTACGTGCGGGGCTGCTTTGAGTACGAGCGAAGTGAGGCATGTTGAGGTATTTTGTTGAGAATTATAAATATTGCGAAATGTCAAGTACAAGGTTTAAATACAATGGAATGATGAAAAAAATGGCAGAGTCTGCTGACAGGCGCCGGTCACAAAAAACACTGTGAATTAAAATATCAGACGATGTACATGTATGTATTAATCGCCGACAATCCACCCGTATGCACGAGGGACTAACCCGGAAGCAAGTCGTTGTCAGCCATACGTTACAGTGGTAACATCGTCCGAGAAATTGCTGCGTTCAGAGTGTCACTGTCATTATTCACAGAATTGTTGTTTTCGAGTGAAAACCCGTCTTGAATTGTATAACTCTAACAAATGAAGACATGTCAAGTTATATTTTGAAAGTTGTATCGCTAGTTTGAGACGATTTTCTCACGTACTATAGTACTATCGAGGCTTACTTGGAAGTAGTAGGACCTTCCAGTTCATCGGGAAGTTTAGCCAGTCCGATAATTCTTTCTGGTTTAGTTTACAACACTTTTGATCACGCAGATTTTGTTGTTGTGATGAAAAGAAATTAAAAAAAGATCATTTCAACCATTTCGTTGTGTTTTCTTTGTGAAAGGTAACCGAACATGAACGAGTGTTACCACTGTAACGTATGGCTGAGAATGACTCTCTTCCGGGTACTTGAGATTGTCGCCGTACGGAAACTAAGATGGCGACATTTCTACATTTCTTCCCTATATATATCTACCACAACTAGAACAAGTTGAATGTTGTTGACTTTGTAAATTTGTTAGAAAATTGAAATTCAAATTGCCTCAAAATTATTTTAGATCCCTAGTTTATTTCATTCTTCATTAAAATTTTCCAGGGTTACAGCTGTAAGACACTGGAATTACTTATAGCCAACCTCAAAATCCTCTTTTTTTCTTTTTCTTGTGTGCATTTCCCAGTCATTTTTTTCTGAGATTTTGTGCAATTTTTCATAACAGTAGATTTTTGTTATAAAATGGTGACTATGGTATAAAAGTACAATACATTACCAACTTCTGTGTAAAATGTGTTTTATAGTGAGACATCATATGAAACCACTAACCACTTTATTGCATCGCTAAAACAAAACTGCATAGTGACTCGAAGAGCTGAAGACCTGAACCACTTCTACATGTCACCAAAATAAAAAATTAAATTAAAAAAAAAACAGCGGAGCTATTCTGACCGATAGGTCGCTTGTTTCAAACTTGGTACAGGGGCAACATACAATGGCATACATATGCACGTCAATTTGTTTCATGATACGATCCAATATGGCCGCCTAGCAGCCATTTTGTTTGCAAATTTTCCCTGTCTAAAGCCATAACTAAGACATGCTTTAACAGATCTCATTCAAAGTTGGCATTAGGACAGTGTTCTATGACATACATGTGTATATTCATTGTTGTCATGATACGATCCAATATGGCTGCCTAGCAGCCATTTTGTTTGTGAATTTTCCATGTCCAAAGCCATAACTCAGACATGCTTGAACAGATCTCATTGAAAGTTGCTATTAGGACAGTGTTCTATGACATACATGTGCATATTCATTGTTGTTGTGATACGATCCAATATGGCCGCCTGGCAGCCATTTTGTTTGCGATTTTTCTATGTCCAAAGCCATAACTCAGACCTGCTTGAACAGATCTCATTCAAAGTTGGTATTAGGACAGTGTTCTATGACATACATGTGCATATTCATTTGTTGTCATGATACGATCCAATATGGCTGCCTAGCAGCCATTTTGTTTGTGAATTTTCCATGTCCAAAGCCATAACTCAGACATGCTTGAACAGATCTCATTCAAAGTTGGTATTAGGACAGTGTTCTATAACATACATGTGCATATCCATTTTCTTCGTGATACGATTCCCCATACCCGACCCATCCTTTATTGTTGTAGGCATGTTCCATGTCCAACAAGCAGACACAACATATCTAAGTCTGTTTGATTTAGGTTCACAAGTGTTGTTGCGTGATCAGAGTAGTGATATTTCCTTAAAACCCAATCATAGCGGGGACTATATCATTCTCAATGACTTGTTGAATGTAAACATGTCAGTATTTATGGTTGTAGAATGTAAACATGTCAGTGTTTATGGTTGTAGAATGTAAACATGTCAGTATTTATGGTTGTAGAATGTAAACATGTCAGTGTTTATGGTTGTAGAATGTAAACATGTCAGTGTTTATGGTTGTAGAATGTAAACATGTCAGTATTTATGGTAAAGAATGTAAACATATCAGTATTATTGGTTGTAAAATGTAAACATGTCAGTATTTATGGTTGTAGAATGTAAACATGTCAGTAATTATGGTTGTAGAATGTAAACATGTCAGTGTTTATGATTGTAGAATGTAAACATATCAGTATTTATGGTTGTAGAATGTAAACATGTCAGTATTATTGGTTGTAGAATGTAAACATGTCAGTATTTATGGTTGTAGAATGTAAACATGTCAGTATTTATGGTTGTAGAATGTAAACATGTCAGTATTTATGGTTGTAGAATGTAAACATGTCAGTGTTTATGGTTGTAGAATGTAAACATGTCAGTGTTTATGGTTGTAGAATGTAAACATGTCAGTATTTATTGTTGTTGAATGTAAACATGTCAGTATTTATGATTGTAGAATGTAAACATGTCAGTATTTATGGTTGTAGAATGTAAACATGTCAGTATTTATGGTTGTAGAATGTAAACATGTCAGTATTTATGGTTGTAGAATGTAAACACGTCAATATTTCAGTATTATTGGTTGTAGAATGTAAACATGTCAGTATTTATGGTTGTAGAATGTAAACATGTCAGTATTTATGATTGTAGAATGTAAACACGTCAATATTTCAGTATTTATGGTTGTAGAATGTAAACATGTCAGTATTTATGGTTGTAGAATGTAAACATGTCAGTATTTATGGTTGTAGAATGTAAACATGTCAGTATTTATGGTTGTAGAATGTAAACATGTGAGTATTTATGATTGTATAATGTAAACATGTCAGTATTTATGGTTGTAGAATGTAAACATGTCAGTATTATTGGTTGTAGAATGTAAACATGTCAGTATTTATGATTGTATAATGTAAACATGTCAGTATTTATGGTTGTAGAATGTAAACATGTCAGTATTTATGGTTGTAGAATATAAACATGTCAGTATTATTGGTTGTAGAATGTAAACATGTCAGTATTTATGGTTGTAGAATGTAAACATGTCAGTATTTATGATTGTAGAATGTAAACATGTCAGTATTTATGGTTGTAGAATGTAAACATGTCAGTATTTATGGTTGTAGAATGTAAACATGTCAGTATTTATGATTGTAGAATGTAAACATGTCAGTATTTATGGTTGTAGAATGTAAACATGTCAGTATTTATGGTTGTAGAATGTAAACATGTCAGTATTTATGATTGTATAATGTAAACATGTCAGTATGTATGATTGTAGAATGTAAACATGTCAGTATTTATGGTTGTAGAATGTAAACATGTCAGTATTTATGATTAGCTCCGCTGTCAGCGAAAGCTGAAAGCGTAGCTTTAGGTATAGGTGGGTATTGAGGTATAGAGAGTAGAGTGAATCATAGGTGTCCGTCAAACTTTTATATTTTTACTATCTACTCCATAAGTGACAGTCGGAATTCTTCGATATTTGGTGTGCATGTTCCCTGGGGGGAGGCTATTCAGATTTGTTCATGCCAAGTTGATCTGTGCCATTTTCAATTTTTTATGATTTTTTTTCATAAAATGTCATTTTCATCAACTCCTTGAAAACCTCTTATTAGATTGCTTTGATATCTGGCGTGTTGATGCGCAGGGGGTAGCTTACTCAGATTTGTTAATTTCAAGTCAGCACATCCTCATTTTTATTTTTTATGATTTTTTTTTTGTAATTTGAAAAAAAAATGAATATGTTAATGAGCATAATGACCGACGCCATATTGGAAATCAGTCGACGAGACTTTAAGTAAACTGCCACTTTTCAAAAGACACTATTGACGTCAAACAAGCAATGTAATATGTGCTATAGTCATAATTCTACGCATTGGGCGCCCAAATGACAAGCGTTTGTTCGAAACAGGGTTGTAAACTTCAAATCCAATTCTGCACCCTTCTACATTATCAGCCAATCCGCAACATCCTCATTTGCATACTCTATCCCGATTCGACCAGAAGCTGAAGGTGACCTCATTCGACCGAGCGATTTTCCACAGCAAGTATCTTGAGTATCAACACAGGACGTTCTTAGTACTCACTAAAATCACACTTCAGACCCACTATAAAAGTGTGATGTTTTCAGATAACATGTAACTTGTGGTTAATTCTATATTGTCGTGCAATTTGGAATGACAGTGAACCAGAATTCAGACAACTTGCGTAAGGAAGGGCATGCCAGGCATGCGGTTGAAGTTTAAATATGGCCGACAGTTCACATGCCTTTCCAAAATGCAAATATTTGGCAAGTAAAAATAATTAAAATAATTACAACTTTAATTTGGCTTCAGACTTTGCATTATGTTTTGCGTATCTTTCCCCGTTTTACATGTAAATCCGAAAAGGTTCTCTCTCATCATGTCATCAGTGTCAGTGATCATACCGCGCGGGGTAGTCCTCGGGTGCACGAGTCTGTATTACCATGGATGTATTAGTGAGATCTCACTAATACATCCATGGTATTACTGACTTGACTCTAAACACCGGAGGGGGAGGGACAATTGTCAGAATCGAGTCCCGAATTCCTCCGTATGCAAGCAGGACTACGTGCGGGGCTGCTTTGAGTACGAGCGAAGTGAGGCATGTTGAGGTATTTTGTTGAGAATTATAAATATTGCGAAATGTCAAGTACAAGGTTTAAATACAATGAATGATGAAAAAAATGGCAGAGTCTGCTGACAGGCGCCGGTCACAAAAAACACTGTGAATTAAAATATCAGACGATGTACATGTATGTATTAATCGCCGACAATCCACCCGTATGCACGAGGGACTAACCCGGAAGCAAGTCGTTGTCAGCCATACGTTACAGTGGTAACATCGTCCGAGAAATCGCTGCGTTCAGAGTGTCATTATTCACAGAATTGTTGTTTTCGAGTGAAAACCCGTCTTGAATTGTATAACTCTAACAAATGAAGACATGTCAAGTTATATTTTGAAAGTTGTATCGCTAGTTTGAGACGATTTTCTCACGTACTATAGTACTATCGAGGCTTACTTGGAAGTAGTAGGACCTTCCAGTTCATCGGGAAGTTTAGCCAGTCCGATAATTCTTTCTGGTTTAGTTTACAACACTTTTGATCACGCAGATTTTGTTGTTGTGATGAAAAGAAATTAAAAAAAGATCATTTCAACCATTTCGTTGTGTTTTCTTTGTGAAAGGTAACCGAACATGAACGAGTGTTACCACTGTAACGTATGGCTGAGAATGACTCTCTTCCGGGTACTTGAGATTGTCGCCGTACGGAAACTAAGATGGCGATTAATACATTTCTTCCCTATATATATCTACCACAACTAGAACAAGTTGAATGTTGTTGACTTTGTAAATTTGTTAGAAAATTGAAATTCAAATTGCCTCAAAATTATTTTAGATCCCTAGTTTATTTCATTCTTCATTAAAATTTTCCAGGGTTACAGCTGTAAGACACTGGAATTACTTATAGCCAACCTCAAAATCCTCTTTTTTTCTTTTTCTTGTGTGCATTTCCCAGTCATTTTTTTCTGAGATTTTGTGCAATTTTTCATAACAGTAGATTTTTGTTATAAAATGGTGACTATGGTATAAAAGTACAATACATTACCAGCTTCTGTGTAAAATGTGTTTTATAGTGAGACATCATATGAAACCACTAACCACTTTATTGCATCGCTAAAACAAAACTGCATAGTGACTCGAAGAGCTGAAGACCTGAACCACTTCTACATGTCACCAAAATAAAAAATTAAATTAAAAAAAAAACAGCGGAGCTATTCTGACCGATAGGTCGCTTGTTGTAGAATGTAAACATGTCAGTATTTATGGTTGTAGAATGTAAACATGTCAGTATTTATGGTTGTAGAATGTAAACATGTCAGTATTTATGATTGTATAATGTAAACATGTCAGTATTTATGGTTGTAGAATGTAAACATGTCAGTATTTATGATTGTATAATGTAAACATGTCAGTATTTATGGTTGTAGAATGTAAACATGTCAGTATTTATGGTTGTAGAATGTAAACATGTCAGTATTTATGGTTGTAGAATGTAAACATGTCAGTATTTATGGTTGTAGAATGTAAACATATCAGTATTTATGGTTGTAGAATGTAAACATGTCAGTATTTATGATTGTAGAATGTAAACATGTCAGTATTATTGGTTGTAGAATGTAAACATGTCAGTATTTATGGTTGTAGAATGTAAACATATCAGTATTATTGGTTGTAGAATGTAAACATGTCAGTATTTATGGTTGTAGAATGTAAACATGACAGTATTCTGTCTGAGTTAATAGAGTCATTGTATTTCCAAATAACTTGCTGCTGTCTTTACAAATACTTCCTTAACTAAATGCTCAGATATCTTAAAAGATATTATTAATAAGGTAGCTAATGGCACTCTTCGGTAAGTCTCTTTTCATTCTATGTACATGTATTTAGTAATCATGCAACTATTTTTATCTGAGAATTATACTTCACCTGAGGGAACCTATTATTGAATTATTTCAGTTGCCATATTGGATGTAGATTTGTAGATTTTTCAAGGGGTGCTATTACAATAGGCTCCATCTGTCCATCCATGCGTCCGCCCATCAGTCTGTCCATAATACATGATATACGTCATTTCTCAGACATGCAAAATCTGATTTCTTTGAAACCCGACACAAAGGTGACATATCATGTGGAACTTATGCGCGTCAATTTGCTTTTTGATATATGCAAATTTGACGGAATGGTGGCCATATTTGTAGTTTGAATTAAAGTCAATATTTAATGCATAACTCAAAAAATGAATACATAAAGACTCCATTCCAGTGTGCACCCTATATTATCAGATGCGGGCTATCTTTTGACCCTTGACCTTCACCATTTGGATCAATTATCAAAATCAAGCCAATTCCTGCCTGTCACGGACACATTGCAGTATTTACATATAGCAATTTCTTTTAAATTATGTTTACAGGTAATATTTAAGAAAGGCACTATACACAAGCATTATATCTGGTGCTTATACCGCTTTGACAGCCATATTTGTCATTAAAAGTCATTATTTACTGTATAACTCAAAAACTGTAATACATAGAGACTCCATTCAAGTGTTTACCCCATCTTACCAGATGCAAGCTATCTTTTTGAGACCTTGACCTTAACCTGCAGGGTCAGGTATCAAAATCAAGTTAATTCTTGCCTATCACACAGACACATTGTGTAGTGTTTACATGTTGGTCATTTCTTTCAATCATGTTTACAAGTAATATTGAAGAAAAGAAGTATACACTTTTAAGCACTATTTTTGGTACTCATGTAATTTTTAGCACAACTGAACTTCAAAAATGTTTATTTCCAAAACTACAGAACAGATTAAGCTGAAATATTATTGGAACATTCTACAGGATGTTTATATTAAGAATTGTTCATGACATGATGATCGAAAAATGCTAAAAATGTGTCTTTTTGGTCAGAAATCTATAATTCCAAACTAAAATATTTGATTGGGTTGATAGGAACATTCTTAGGGACCAGTTAGTTTCTTTGGCGGGGGGGGGGGGGGGGATTGGTAGGAGGTCACTCTGTTGGCAGTAGGGAGGAGTCATGCTGTTTTGAAAATTGTGGATGGGGAGGGGGGGAGGATTGGTAGGAGGTCACTCTGTTGGCAGTATGCCATCAAATTTTGGATTAGGTATGATAGCACCACAAGGATATGCACTTAATGATCTCAAAGATGTTTACACACCCACACCATATTTAACCGGACGTAATAATAATAAAGATTTCGTTTTTAAATGGAAAAATAGTTCTAAATCATTTAATTTAGAACCAGCAGCAGTTCAATCACATGAGCATACCAACAATTTAGTAGACCTAAATGATATAGATGTGACAATCGAAGAATATAAATTAACAAAACATCATGTACCATTTGGCTTTGTGTTTAGCAACAGAGATGATAAGTTCTATACTTTTGAATTACCACGAGATTTTATTGAATTGATTGAAAAACCATTAACTATTGACCATGGTTTAACTGACCGAGTTCCTTATGTGTTGGTTTATAATGATAATAATAAGACATTTAATTTAACTGATATCAGACACTATTTACCAGAAGCAGATCCTAGACTAGACCTTCTGAATCCAAAGCTGCATTTAAAATTGGATGCTTCAAAAACAATAGTGAAAGAAAACAATACTTTTTGTAGAATTTTAAATTCAGGGGAATGGTATTGTAGTTATAACGTTCAAGAAGGAAATGTTAACTTATTTTATGATACACCGTTTAAAATATTGGGTTTGAAACCTGACGGCGAGGCTAAATTAAAATTGTTTACTGCTAATGAAGCGATGACGGAAGATATAAAGAAAGTAACCAGTGGTATAATTGTTATTAAATGTATTAAATTAAATACTGAGAGTGAATATGATACTCTTTTGGAAGGACTTTCAATATCAACGTACATTATTAACTATTATATTATAGCATTACCAATTCCAGTGAATTTTGTGACGTCATCGCTGTACATTATTACTGATAATGTACTCCGTTATTGGGCATCGCGGCCCCGGAACGAGCATAACAATACAAGCTTATTTGTTCTCTTTCTTCATACGACTAGGTATTTTTTCGAAATGTATGTTGTTACTTATGATTGTCATTTCTACTGTTTAAAAATACAACGCATTCATGAAACAAATTTGTGTTCACAGCAGTTCATTGAAGTGTATATGTGTGTGTACGTGTACGTACGTGTGTCGCTATGATTAGTATTCAGCTTCCGGTCCGAACATGGCAGACGATGTTCAGCGCTGTGTATTTTATACATTGTTTTGCGTTTCTCGGTCTACAAATTCACTGGAATTGGCAAACTATAAAATAATAACAATAATGTACGCCCTCCCAGTCCATAATGGACTCAAACAAACTTTGCACTCCATAATGGGCTCGGCTGTCGCCTCGCCCATTATGTCGTTCAAAGTTTGCTTTCGTCCATTATGGGCTGGGAGGGCGTACATTATTGTTTAATTGAAATTCATATTGAGAAAGATCATATCGATGTTACTTATACAGAAAAGTTAAAAGAAAATAAAGTGTTATATAAAATAACACAAGGGTTAAAGTTTCTAGATATCAAAACAATAACTTTGAAACGTATGATTCTTATAGATTTTAAGATATTTTAATATTAGGCTTATTTTATAGGTATGTTGTTTTAACTATAAAACGATAAGACTATGATTCGTGTTGTCTAACTTGAGTCTGACAACAATAAGAGAGAATAAAAAAAATGAGTTGATACACTTAATAAAAGATTAGAGATATAATATTTTCAATTTAAACAAACAGAATATTAATAATATACAAACACAATGGCACATAAAGTTAATATATCACATCTAACAAAACCAACAAGTTATATTCCAACAAGTTGTATTCCAACACAAGATCAATTTAACAAAGCAGTACAAGAACAATCTGTTAAAAAATGGAGGGATTTACCAGTACATGTAATATATAAAGTAACTGAAGTAAAAACAATTACTGGTAAATTTGGTATAAGTTATATAGGTAAAGTTGAAAATGATAATTTTATTAAATTTAATTATTATTTACCATCACGTATTAGTAAGATTTAGAATTTTTATCAGTTCCATTTTATATAAGATCAGAAGGTCTTCAAAAATCTGACAAAACAGGTCAACAATATTTTAAATATAGTTGTGCTAATATTGAAACTAGTTATGATTAATTAAAAATTAAAAAAACCTCAGTTGATTTTGTACATTTTTTTTGTTCTAATTTTATATTGGTTTATTTTGTTTACTCAAAATTTAAAATAGATTAGACCATTTTTTAGCTCCGCTGTCAGCGAAAGCTGAAAGCGTAGCTTTAGGTATAGGTGGGTATTGAGGTATAGAGAGTAGAGTGAATCATATGTGTCCGTCAAACTTTTATATTTTCACTATCTACTCTGAAAGTGACAGTCGGAATTCTTCGATATTTGGTGTGCATGTTCCCTGGGGGGAGGCTATTCAGATTTGTTCATGCCAAGTTGATCTGTGCCATTTTCAATTTTGTATGATTTTTTTTCCAAAAATGACTTTTTCATCAACTCCTCATAAACTTCAAATCAGATTGCTTTGATATCTGGTGTGTTGATGCACAGGGGGTAGCTTACTTAGATTTGTTAATTTCAAGTCAGCACGTCTTCTCTTCTATTTTTTATGATTTTTTTTTTGAAATTTGAAAAAAAAATGAATATGTTAATGAGTATTATGACCGACGCCATATTGGAAATCAGTCCGCGAGACTTTAGGTAAAGTGTAACTTTTCAAAAGACACTATTGACGTCAAACAAGCAATGTAATATGTGCTATAGTCTTAATTCTACGCATTGTGCGCCCAAATGACAAATATTTGCTCGAAAAAGGGTTGTAAACTTCAAATCCAATTCTCCACCCACCCCTCCTACAGAATGGTTCATTCCAGTATATGCACCTCATTATCATTGTGAGAAGTCTTCCATGCCTGAACTGAAGTGTATCGAACGATTTTTGACAGAGTCAGTCGTCAATAAAAACGATAATACTCTTTCTAAAATTACCACATTTTGAAAGGGAAACTATTTTGTGGTTCATTTATGGAGTTTTGTTTTTGTACGATAATATTGGTGGCAAAATTACAGCGTCAAAATTGCCGATGTGGTAATGCAGGACAATCCCAAGTACCCGGATGCACGAGGGACTAACCCAGAAGCAAGTCGTTGTCAGCCATACGTTACAGTGCAGTGGTAACATCGTCCGAGAAATCGCTGCGTTCAGTGTCATTATTCACAGAATTGTTGTTTTCGAGTGAAAACCCGTCTTGAATTGTATAACTCTAACATGTCAAGTTATATTTTGAAAGTTGTATCGCTAGTTTGAGACGATTTTCTCACGTACTATCGGGGCTTACTTGGACCACTAATACATCCATGCTTGGACTTGGACCTTACTCTAGTTCATCGGGAAGTTTAGCCAGCCCGATAATTCTTTCTGGTTTAGTTTACAACACTTTTGATCCGCAGATTTTGTTGTTGTGATGAAAAGAAATTAAAAATTAAAAAAAAGATCACTTCAACCATTTCGTTGTGTTTTCTTTATGAAAGGTAATCGAACATGAACGAGTGTTACCACTGTAAGGACCAGTAAAGGTTACTAAAATGCATCCGACGGGATAGTGACTTTTCGATAGGTATATTAGGGAGCTCAGAATTCAAACCACCGGCTATATGATGAATTCACGGTCATAGTAAAATTCATTTGATTTTTAATTTGCTATTTTGACCAACTCTGGTTGTCTATTCGTGATAAAATTACGATTAGTTTGGAAACGGTGTAGATTTTCTATGATTCCGTGTCATAAAAGCATGTGTTGTGTAGTGTTGTGTAGTTTTCGAAAAGCACACCCGGTGGGAAAGTCGCCCAACAGGCGATCTCGCGCCATTGCTGTACTACGTGGCACTTTATTCTGGCGTGTCTCTTGAAAACGGGAATAGCGAAGGATGAGCCAATCAAGTGAGACCTTTCAAATGTAGCTAATATTATAGCCAATAAAATTAGTTGTACGATGATATGTGTATAATAAGGGTAAGGCTGGCCTGTACACTGTAACAAGTAAAGTAAAGTTGAAATCTTTGTCGCATGAATTCGTATTTATGTACGGATGCGTAGTCTTTCTGAACAGTAATTTTTAGATCAGTTAGTATTTAAACTACGTTTCTGAGTTAATTATTCGGTAGGTTATTGACGAGCTCCCTTTGTAAAAACGCTGTACAAATTGGATGTAAGTGAAGCTCAATCATAACAATGGTGGCTGTCAAAATCGAAGACGCAATTTGACCGTGTTGTTATTTCAGTGAGTTTATTCAGCAAGAAAACAACGTGTTCTATGTTTTTGTACTTCCTACATGATGTGATGATCGTTTTTTTTTACCGGTACAACTTACAGCCTACAATGAAACTGCTAACTTAGTAACAGTGTACTAACACTGACATGATTCCGTGTTCCGTGTTCATGTTTTGGGGCACATTTCTAAATACGCGAAACCAGTTATTGAATGTGTAGTGGATATTGATATTCAGTTTGAAAAATTAAAATCCTGAACTTTATTTTGCGAACGGTTTTGTCATTTCTTAGTAATTATAGGGCCGACTGTATCACGTTTAACGTTTATGTCAACCCGGAAGTACATAGACACGAAAATAGACGAAGTGACTTGTACATGTAATTAGTAACAAAATTTTGCTGTAACTGCTGGTAACCTTCAAATTTATTTATTTTTATGTTGTAAATACATTCTTATATGCACTAAGGACAACACTATAAAGACTTGCTCCATGGGAAGGTAATTTTTTGTCTTTTAAAAATGCAATAGTTAGATCAATGTGTACCAGAAATGTTATGTAGTATTTAAGCTAGAAATAAGACCACATAACATCTTATTACTCCCCCCCCCCCCCCAATTAAGACAAACTACTCACAGAAAGCAACAAAAAAAGAGAAGAAGCTCCAAAACATAAAAAAGAATAAAATTACAGTAAGGAGTTGATGATGCACAAACAACTACAAAGAAATAGACAGTTCAATTACAACACACGGTTTGAAATAAATATGGGGTTCGGAAAAGTGAATTAGAAGTAGAGCAAAAACTAAGAGAGATGAAGAGCCTAAGTGAACAAGCGAAAGCACTTAAAGATAGGACCACCAAATTTTTTGCAGGACTACTACGTTATCAATTTTACTAGTCCTGTGGGATAGTGACTTTTTTACTCCAGTGTCGAACCCTGTTGGCTGAGAATGACTCTCTTTCGGGTACTTGGGGATTGTCGCCGTACGGAAACTAAGATGGCGATTAATACATTTCTTCCCTATATATATATCTACTACAACTAGTACAAGTTGAATGTTGTTGACTTGGTAAATTTGTTAGAAAATTGAAATTCAAATTGCCTCAAAATTATTTTAGATCCCTAGTTTATTTCATTCATCATTAAAATTTTCCAGGGTTAAAGCTGTAAGACACTGGAATTATTTATAGCCAACCTCAAAATCTTCTCTTTTTTTTCTTTTTCTTGTGTGCATTTCCCAGTCATTTTTTTTCTGAGATTTTGTGCAATTTTTCATAACAGTAGATTTTTGTTATAAAATGGTGACTATGGTATAAAAGTACAATACATTACCAACTTCTGTGTAAAATGTGTTTTATAGTGAGACATCATATGAAACCACTAACCACTTTATTGCATCGCTAAAACAAAACTGCATAGTGAAGAGCTGAAGAACTGAACCACTTCTACATGTCACCAAAATAAAAAATAAAATTTTAAAAAAAACAGCGGAGCTATTCTGACCGATAGGTCGCTTGTTTAAAGTTAAAAGGGTGAAAAAGGGGGGTTGTCGTAAAGTGGCCCAGAACTGTCATATTTTTAGCTCCACTGTCAGCGAAAGCTGAAAGCGTAGCTTTAGGTATAGGTTGTATAGAGTACAGGTGGAATCATTGGTGTCCGTCAAATTTTTATATTTTCATCATCTTCTCCGAAAGTGACAGTCAGAATTCTTCGATATTTGGTGTGCATGTTCCCTTGGGGGAGGCTATTCAGATTTGTTCATGCCAAGTTGATTCGTGCCATTTTCAATTTTTTATGATTTTTTTTCAAAAAATGACATTTTCATCATCTCCTCGAATACTACTTATCAGATTGCTTTGATATCTGGTGTGTTGGTGCACAGAGGGTAGCTTACTTAGATTTGTTAATTTCATTTTTATTTTTTATGATTTTTTTTTGTAATTTGAAAAAAAATTGAATATGTTAATGAGCATTATGACCGACGCCATATTGGAAATCAGTCGACGAGACTTTAAGTAAACTGCCACTTTTCAAAAGACACTATTGACGTCAAACAAGCAATGTAATATGTGCTATAGTCATAATTCTACGCATTGGGCGCCCAAATGACAAGCGTTTGTTCGAAACAGGGTTGTAAACTTCAAATTCAAATTCTGCACCCCTTCTACATAATCAGCCAGTCCGCAACATCCTCATTTGCATACTCTATCCTTCAGTTTGCGACTATTACACTTTGAATGGCTGCTCACAGGCCTTATTTTTGGGTATTTTCAACTCGCCATAACTTTCACTAGAGTCCACCATTTTAGATACTGTAAACGCCTTAACCTCAACTGACATCTTTTCTTTCGTACCAGCAACACAAATTTTGGAATTACATTTAGGAATACCAAATTTCCGACGAATTCAGGACACATACTTGAGGCCCTGAAACCTCGACCCGGTTTTTCGCTCATACTACCCTAGTAGTTTCCTTAATACGGACCGGAAAGTTTTACAAATTTCACAAAAAGGTGGATTTTTATGTGTTTTAAATAACTATGGCAAGTAAATTTAGTAGGATCGTTGTGTAACGCTCCGGTTCAAGAATTTTCGGTAGAAAACGACTGATTTGACCAGAAGCTGAAGCTGACCTAGTTTGACCGGGCGATTTTCCACAGCAAGTAACAACACAGGACGTTCTTGGTACTCACTAAAATCACACTTCAGACCCACTATAAAAGTGAGATGTTTTCAGATAACATGTAACTTGTGATTAATTCTATATTGTCGTGCAATTTGGAGTGACAGTGAACCAGAATTAAGACAACTTGCGTAAGGAAGGCATGCCTAGGCATGCGATTGAAGTTATGCAAGAGCAGTCTCACTGCCGACTGTGAATCGACCAAACTTCGTTTATTGGCCGACAGTTCACATGTAAAGTTAAACGACATGAACGTGTCTTGCCATTTCCAAAATGCAAATATTTGGCAAGTAAAAATAATTAAAATAATTACAACTTTAATTTGGCTTCAGACTTTGCATTATGTTTTGCGTATCTTTCCCCGTTTTACATGTAAATCCGAAAAGGTTCTCTCTAGTCATGTCAGTGATCATACCGGGGCTGCTTTGAGTACAAGCGAAGTGAGGCATGTTGAGGTATTTTGTTGAGAATTATAAATATTTGGAAATGTCAAGTACAAGGTTTAAATACAATGGAATGATGAAAAAAAAATTGGCCGAGTCTGCTGACAGGCGACGGTCACAAGAAACTCCGTAAATTAAAATATCAGACGGTGTATTTATTAATCGCCATCTTAGTTTCCGTACGGCGACAATCCCAAGTACCCGGATGCACGAGGGACTAACCCGGAAGCAAGTCGTTGTCAGCCATACGTTACAGTGGTAACATCGTCCGAGAAATCGCTGCGTTCAGAGTGTCATTATTCACAGAATTGTTGTTTTCGAGTGAAAACCTGTCTTGAATTGTATAACTCTAACAAATGAAGACATGTCAAGTTATATTTTGAAAGTTGTATCGCTAGTTTGAGACGATTTTCTCACGTACTAATACTATAGTACTATCGAGGCTTACTTGGACTTGGACCTTACTCCAGTTCATCGGGAAGTTTAGCCAGTCCGATAATTCTTTCTGGTTTAGTTTACAACACTTTTGATCACGCAGATTTTGTTGTTGTGATGAAAAGAAATAAAAAAAAGATCACTTCAACCATTTCGTTGTGTTTTCTTTGTGAAAGGTAACGTATGGCTGAGAATGACTCTCTTCCGGGTACTTGGCGATTAATACATTTCTTCCCTATATATATCTACTACAACTAGTACAAGTTGAATGTTGTTGACTTGGTAAATTTGTTAGAAAATTGAAATTCAAATTGCCTCAAAATTATTTTAGATCCCTAGTTTATTTCATTCATCATTAAAATTTTCCAGGGTTAAAGCTGTAAGACACTGGAATTATTTATAGCCAACCTCAAAATCCTCTTTTTTTCTTTTTCTTGTGTGCATTTCCCAGTCATTTTTTTTCTGAGATTTTGTGCAATTTTTCATAACAGTAGATTTTTGTTATAAAATGGTGACTATGGTATAAAAGTACAATACATTACCAACTTCTGTGTAAAATGTGTTTTATAGTGAGACATCATATGAAACCACTAACCACTTTATTGCATCGCTAAAACAAAACTGCATAGTGAAGAGCTGAAGAACTGAACCACTTCTACATGTCACCAAAATAAAAAATAAAATTAAAAAAAAAACAGCGGAGCTATTCTGACCGATAGGTCGCTTGTTTAAAGTTAAAAGGGTGAAAAAGGGGGGTTGTCGAAAAGTGGCCCAGAACTGTCATATTTTTAGCTCCACTGTCAGCGAAAGCTGAAAGCGTAGCTTTAGGTATAGGTTGTATAGAGTACAGGTGGAATCATTGGTGTCCGTCAAATTTTTATATTTTCATCATCTTCTCCGAAAGTGACAATCAGAATTCTTCGATATTTAGTGTGCATGTTCCCTTGGGGGAGGCTATTCAGATTTGTTCATGCCAAGTTGATTCGTGCCATTTTCAATTTTTTATGATTTTTTTTCAAAAAATGACATTTTCATCATCTCCTCGAATACTACTTATCAGATTGCTTTGATATCTGGTGTGTTGGTGCACAGAGGGTAGCTTACTTAGATTTGTTAATTTCATTTTTATTTTTTATGATTTTTTTTTTGTAATTTGAAAAAAAATTGAATATGTTAATGAGCATTATGACCGACGCCATATTGGAAATCAGTCGACGAGACTTTAAGTAAACTGCCACTTTTCAAAAGACACTATTGACGTCAAACAAGCAATGTAATATGTGCTATAGTCATAATTCTACGCATTGGGCGCCCAAATGACAAGCGTTTGTTCGAAACAGGGTTGTAAACTTCAAATTCAAATTCTGCACCCCTTCTACATAATCAGCCAGTCCGCAACATCCTCATTTGCATACTCTATCCTTCAGTTTGCGACTATTACACTTTGAATGGCTGCTCACAGGCCTTATTTTTGGGTATTTTCAACTCGCCATAACTTTCACTAGAGTCCACCATTTTAGATACTGTAAACGCCTTAACCTCAACTGACATCTTTTCTTTCGTACCAGCAACACAAATTTTGGAATTACATTTAGGAATACCAAATTTCCGACGAATTCAGGACACATACTTGAGGCCCTGAAACCTCGACCCGGTTTTTCGCTCATACTACCCTAGTAGTTTCCTTAATACGGACCGGAAAGTTTTACAAATTTCACAAAAAGGTGGATTTTTATGTGTTTTAAATAACTATGGCAAGTAAATTTAGTAGGATCGTTGTGTAACGCTCCGGTTCAAGAATTTTCGGTAGAAAACGACTGATTTGACCAGAAGCTGAAGCTGACCTAGTTTGACCGGGCGATTTTCCACAGCAAGTAACAACACAGGACGTTCTTGGTACTCACTAAAATCACACTTCAGACCCACTATAAAAGTGAGATGTTTTCAGATAACATGTAACTTGTGATTAATTCTATATTGTCGTGCAATTTGGAGTGACAGTGAACCAGAATTAAGACAACTTGCGTAAGGAAGGCATGCCTAGGCATGCGATTGAAGTTATGCAAGAGCAGTCTCACTGCCGACTGTGAATCGACCAAACTTCGTTTATTGGCCGACAGTTCACATGTAAAGTTAAACGACATGAACGTGTCTTGCCATTTCCAAAATGCAAATATTTGGCAAGTAAAAATAATTAAAATAATTACAACTTTAATTTGGCTTCAGACTTTGCATTATGTTTTGCGTATCTTTCCCCGTTTTACATGTAAATCCGAAAAGGTTCTCTCTAGTCATGTCAGTGATCATACCGGGGCTGCTTTGAGTACAAGCGAAGTGAGGCATGTTGAGGTATTTTGTTGAGAATTATAAATATTTGGAAATGTCAAGTACAAGGTTTAAATACAATGGAATGATGAAAAAAAAATTGGCCGAGTCTGCTGACAGGCGACGGTCACAAGAAACTCCGTAAATTAAAATATCAGACGGTGTATTTATTAATCGCCATCTTAGTTTCCGTACGGCGACAATCCCAAGTACCCGGATGCACGAGGGACTAACCCGGAAGCAAGTCGTTGTCAGCCATACGTTACAGTGGTAACATCGTCCGAGAAATCGCTGCGTTCAGAGTGTCATTATTCACAGAATTGTTGTTTTCGAGTGAAAACCTGTCTTGAATTGTATAACTCTAAGAAATGAAGACATGTCAAGTTATATTTTGAAAGTTGTATCGCTAGTTTGAGACGATTTTCTCACGTACTAATACTATAGTACTATCGAGGCTTACTTGGACTTGGACCTTACTCCAGTTCATCGGGAAGTTTAGCCAGTCCGATAATTCTTTCTGGTTTAGTTTACAACACTTTTGATCACGCAGATTTTGTTGTTGTGATGAAAAGAAATAAAAAAAAGATCACTTCAACCATTTCGTTGTGTTTTCTTTGTGAAAGGTAACGTATGGCTGAGAATGACTCTCTTCCGGGTACTTGGCGATTAATACATTTCTTCCCTATATATATCTACTACAACTAGTACAAGTTGAATGTTGTTGACTTGGTAAATTTGTTAGAAAATTGAAATTCAAATTGCCTCAAAATTATTTTAGATCCCTAGTTTATTTCATTCATCATTAAAATTTTCCAGGGTTAAAGCTGTAAGACACTGGAATTATTTATAGCCAACCTCAAAATCCTCTTTTTTTCTTTTTCTTGTGTGCATTTCCCAGTCATTTTTTTCTGAGATTTTGTGCAATTTTTCATAACAGTAGATTCTTGTTATAAAATGGTGACTATGGTATAAGAGTAAAATATTTTAAAATACATTATCAACTTCTGTGTAAAATGTGTTTTATAGTGAGACATCATATGAAACCACTAACCACTTTATTACATCGCTAAAACAAAACTGCATAGTGAAGAGCTGAAGAACTGAACCACTTCTACATGTCACCAAAATAAAAAATTAAATTAAAAAAAAACAGCGGAGCTATTCTGACCGATAGGTCGCTTGTATACTACTCATTTTTATTGGCACTCTAAGTTTATGGGTTTTTTTCAACGGAACATTCGAACTAAATAAAACTAACATTACCAATATAGCAAGGCAAAATTCTTGACAGAGTGAATCTGAAAAAAACCTTCGATATCCTGGGGGGGGGGGGGGGGGGGGGCTTGGAAGATTGGTGGAGAGTCATTATTTTTTTTCCCACCTGCTTGCACTTTTTACCGATTTAGATAATAAATTATGAGATAATTTTTTGGCGTCTTGTCAAATATTGAAATATATTTACAGAAGCTCACTTTTCAGAAGGTCTTGAGGCAACGAATTCAGATCTTTCGGATTAGTAATTATTTTCATTCAAATTTAATACGATTAAAATTTTCTGCCAAATGTTCGCCAATTTTGACCATTTAACCAGTATACAGTTTTGTAGGAACATAAATGTTAGTATTTTGAAATTTGTTTGTAACATAAATATTGTGTTTATTTGTGATATGTCAATGAATAAACAACTCATGTTTGTTTTATTAATATTTTATTACTTTAATCCATATTTCGGTTGTGTGTGTGTGTGTGGCATTTGACTTTATGTATTTGCAAGTATGATGTAGACAATTTATTTTACATTGAAATGATACCTTGTTTTTCAAAAATGAGCAACAGTAAGTATTTTTATATCAATTTGATTACACCACACTCACTCTCGCCCTATGGTAGTGAGGGGGCTGGTGGAGACCAAACAATCCCATGAGGCCATTGGTGGTGAAAGAGTTAAAGTAGCATACAGTTCTAATTTCTAAAGACATTGCTCATGAAGTATGAGCAGTGGCTACTTCCTGGGCACTCTGGTCTGGCGTACCCATTAAGTCAATCACAGAGGCAGGAACCTGGCACTGGAAGAACTCATTCACCAGCTTTTACCTGTGGGACATGGCCCAAGAGGCAGACAGGATGTCTACCCTAGGTCCTATCAGTTCTGCTCAGAATATTACTACACCTTTCAGCATGGAGACTCCCTCCACCGAGTAGGTGTCATATTCTAGGCTTACCCAAAAGTAAGCAAAATAAATTTCTGTATAAGACTAATACCCACTTTTTTTGCGATAGGTGTAAAAATGTTCATTTTTGGTCAAAAACTTATATCTCAAAAAGTACTTGGTCAATGAGTCTGAAACTTGGTGAGATGTTTCTGAAAGTGTTATTCTGCAGATTTTCTTCTAAACACATTGACAAAATTGGCCCTAGCAACCATGACCACGCCCTTAGCAACAACCAAAATGGCAGTATATTTTGGTTAAATAACAACATCTTCTGGTAGGCAAGTGAGTAAACATTCAAAAAATGTATGCAAATATCCTAGCAACCATGACCACGCCCATAGTAACAGCCAAAGGGTCGTGTATTTCACAAAGATAACAACAGGGATTAATAGACAATTGAATAAACATTCAAAAAATGTATGTAAATTTGCCTAGCAACAAGACCACGCCCATAGCAACAGCCAAATGATCACGTATATTGCAAAGGTAACAGGAATTGAAAGACGAATGAATAATCCCAACAGCCAAATGATCACGTATATTGCAAAGATAGCAACATGGTTGGATAGGCAACTGGATTCAGCAAATGAACACCTATTGTTAGCATGAACTAGCATATGGATAAACATTTTTAAAAAATATACAGTTGTGCTACAACGCCATTGGCGGTATTCTTTATAGACCAAGGTGTACTGGGGATTGGCTAGTCAGAGTCATGTGACCACTAGGGAATGGTTCACAGGGTCTAGTGAGTGCAAATTAATCTACTTGGTAATACACAAGGGGAAGCAGAGGGACACCCAAAAGTAAGCTATAAGGTGGGTGTCTGGTATATGGTGCAGTGTCTGTCCATCCATATATCTGTCGTGTGTGCGTATGTGTGGATGACAAACCAAATACCACTGGACCAATTGCCAAGGTATTTGGTGGAAACATTACTTGTGATGTCTAGTTGGGGAATAGTTCAAAGGAAAATGATCGCATCATAGGTCTGTTTGGGTCCAAAAAAATGTGATCTTGGTAATAAAAAATTGAACTTGAAAATAGCTTGGTGGAATCACCTGAAGATGTTGATAGGGGTATGTACAAAAAGGACTGTCCATGAAATGGTGATCCCATCAGTGATATGCAAATGTGGAATAAAAAATGTCACTTTTTGGTGAAAAATCTTGAATTCAAAAAGTGCGTGTGGCTGATTGGGCTGAAATTTCACAGGCATGTGTCGTGGGATGTACAGATCAAGGGATATGATGATCCCATGAGTGATATGCAAATTGGGGCTAAAATCATGATAGATTTTTCAAAAAAGGCAGATTAAATTGTACTTCTGTTGTATACAGGCAGAAGTTTTATAGTTTTATTGATCTTGTTAAATCATTAAATATTTTATATGGTATAAAATAACAATTATATGTCAGTGGAGTTGTTTTAATCTCTCCTTGAGGTTGCTTGGAAACATTCTCCAACTAATTAATATGTTCATTGAATCATGCATTGGTCCAAGGGAAAATCCTGTCTGTCTGTCTGTCTGTCTGTCTGTCTGTCAGTCTGTCAGTCAGTCAGTAAGTCAGTCTGTCAGTCTGTCTGTCTGACTTGTGGATGATGCAAGTGATTTGGTATTGAACTTTAAATCTCAAACTCGAGGATGAAATTTGGTAATGATGCTAAGAGGCTTAGTCTACAAATTGTGGGTGTGTCTTGCTTGTGTAAGTTGCCATAGCAACCATGACCACTAGGAACAGTCAAATGATAATGTTTATTGCAAATACAACAGGGATGGATGGGCAATTGAAAACACACTAAACAGGTAAACATAGCAACAAGTAAACAATGACATAATGCCAATATATTACAAGTGAAGGGAAGGCAAATGAATAAAACATTCCAAAAATGAAATATATTCAGATGTGCCTTGTAACTAGACCACATCCATAGCAACAGTTAAATAATGGTGTATATTGCAGATATAACACCATGGATGGATAGGCTTGGGAATACATCTTCAAAAAATGTATGGAAATATGCCTCGCAATGAGACCACATAATCATAATAGACATACATTTTTACTCGCAACAGTTGTGCTACAATGCCATTGGCGCTTTTATTTGTTTTACTACCAGAAGTTTAACTACATAGGTGACCAGTAATATATTTATATTTCTTTATTTCAGACCAAACATTAGCCAAACATTGAAACTAGAGAAAGTGTGTGATGTATACAAGACATTAAGTCCAAGGCAGGTTGGTAAGATAATTATGGCAACATCATAGAGTCGGACCCAGCTACCAGTGATAAATATGATACCAGGAAGACAATGAAACATTACCAAGGTTTAAGTCTATTAATTCTCACTACAGGAATACGATGAAACATTACTAAGGTTTAAATATTAATTCACACTACAGGAATATGATGAAACATTACTAAGGTTTAAATCTATTAATTCACACTACAGGAATACAATGAAACATTACTAAGGTTTAAATCTATCAATTCTCACTAGCCTGTACAGAAATTAGTAATCCCTGATAAGAACATAAAATATGTTTCTGTTTCTTCCAGTACTACAAGAGAGGTGTTCATAGTTTGACGTAGTGAACCTTTTATATTGGCAAAAAGTACTCCAGTACCTGTAAAACTGAAATGTATAGTTTTAGTGATATGGGTCTTATAAAAGTGACCTTGTATGCTTTAGTAAGTCATCATTTGAGTTCCACTGACTATGAACCTATAATGTATATGTGATACCATTGACATAAAACATTGTACTACATGAGATCACCATGGAAACTCAGCATCATATTGATATTTCACCTCCAGAACTGTTAAATATTTTTGAGGACTTGTTGTTCCCCAATATTTATCTTAGTTCAGCCAAGGAAAATACTCTTGGCCTAAGAGGTCATTGTCACTACTCATCTGGTGACTTGTAGTGACAACCCTTAGGTCAAGAGTATTTTCTGGCTGAATGAAGAAAAATATTGGAGAATAACATAATTATACCAAGGCCAGTAATATCAAAGAAATATTGGGGAAAGTAATGACAATTTTTCAACATTTTGACCAATATTTTGAACACAGCAGAACCAGTGACCTAGACACACGTTGTAGTGACAAGTACTGTCATGATGTAGCACGACATGAGCACATGTCCCACATTTTTGTTCAACTTGGCTTGTGCATGGTATAATTTATATTATCATATACCTATGCCCATATCAATCACTCCTTGTGACATTTAACGCAAAATATCACTTCTGGGACGTTAAACATCATGATATTCACGTTAAAAGTCATGATATTTGATATTCACCTTCTATATCATCAGAAAACACCTCTCTGATTGGACAAAACACATCGATTCTGAACATAAACAAACTTAAATATAAATGGCGGCTGATCCTCAACGTTGAAATTAGTGTATGCCACAACACTGTGGAATTTTCAAAATAAGGAAATTTTGACAAAAAAATCCATACGGTTACCCAAATGATACTATTTATGATCGTAAATTCATAACAACACTGTACAGGTACTTACATTTCACAATGGTATCGTGTGCACAACTGTGTGTGAGCCTTCCATTGACACAGTGTGTGCGCTACCCATACCACACTATTGTACTGCAGTATACGTAGTTACTCTTGCCATCTAATTTTATTAACACATTAAAGCATTTTCTGAAACTTTTAGAGAACTTACTCTAATACCAATATTGTATTTCGAAATTATGGAAGTTACGCCGAAATCTGATGAAAATTGATTATCGTCGGAGCAGGTTTAGTAGGGTCAGCAAACTATGTGTATGTGAATGTCACCTGATAACAGGTCACGCGACACATGAAGCGCTCTGCATAGCAAGCCGTGCTGTTTTTATATTTTCTTCAGTAAGGAAGAGATATATTAGTTAGTGGAAGTCTGTGTTTGTGTCTGTCTGTGTGTCTGCCTGTGTCATCGTTTTCTCCAAAACGACTGGCTCAATTCAAACGAAATTTTGTACACATGTTCTGTAGGGTAAGGGACCGGTCAGTTTCTTCAGCGGGGGGGGGGGGGGGGGGTCACCCTGTTTTTGAGATGGGGGGGGGGGCGTGTTTTGGATTGTGATGGAAGAAAAAAATCCTTTTTTATACAATGGTATATAGCCTTGTCTGAAATGTGGTACATGTAAATATTTGTTCTTATCCCTGTTTCTTACATGAATTCTTTAATATTACTTATTAGTTCAAACATAACTATACATGTACATATACATGTATTACCTAGCTACCACACTAGTTACAGAACATGCCGTGTAAATGCTTGGCTGTTTCACAATCAGTGCTTCACTTGTATTGCATTTTGGGGCAAAAGTGAACTTGAAGGTTTCGTAATGGTAATCTTCATAGATAGTTTATAAAAGAAGTTAATCTAAATTGTTCTACTCGTCACTATGAACTTGTCAGAAGGGATTAATACACTTTCTAGTTTGGAAACTACATGTTATTGACACTACAAATCACCACATCTCATCAGATTCCAGTTTCTATTATACACGAGATATGACCACCTAAAGTTCTCTAACATACCGGTGACTGTACTATACATATAATGCCCCTAAACCAATGTTATGGGCCCATTTCTACGTGACAACGGAAACTCATTTAAAACTTACATTTATGTTAGCTATTCGAAGCTTGGATATATTACCTCAAAGGCTATTAATAACCTAAACATTGCCCTAATAGAAGCAAAAAACTGCAGATCTGCCAGGGGGAACCCCAAGGACTCCCTCACCCCCAGAGGTCACTCATGCATTCAACCAACAATCAGATGCACCAACAACCTTTTTACTGTCATAATGGTATTCAACTTTTCTTAAATATTTTCACCCAATTCTAATTTGAGATGATATTATCTTTTAAAGATGTGAAATGTTTGCCAAGGTGGTCTAAAATTGCCTTAAACTCCTAATCTCCCCTACCAATGATACTACCATTGGATGTGCTGACCTTTACTACATGTATATAATGATGCCATTTAACCTTTTAAGAACATATTTCAACCCTATGTAAGTTATAAAGAATAGTTTCTGATACTTGATGGTGCTGTCTTGTAAAGCATGGATTGAGTTATTGCTTGAAAGGGTCTGAATAGCCTAAATATTGAGTAAAACTCCTCCAGGGCTTCTAGAGGGAGACCCTCTTGGACTCCCCACATGAGGTGGACATATCCCAGTCTCAAGCTCTTCCCCTCTTACTGTCAAGATGCTATCAAACTTAATATTTCAAAAATATTTCAACCCTATGTAGTTGCTTTTTACATGTTGTTGCTTGTAAAGCTTGGAAATTATTATATCTCAAGAATGCACGCGTCAAATTCATTATAACTTGGTACATACATTTGTGATATCAAAGCACACCTGTCCTGAAAATATGACTAATGTAGCTTTTAGATTTAATAAGTTATTGGCATATTTTCGGTAGGCCACAAAAAAGGAAAACATATAGTTTCTCATCAGGAAATGTTGTCTAAAGTGGTGCGACAATGCGATTTTTAGCACAACTGAACTTGTTCAGTAGTGCTATAGGGATCGCCCGGCGTCTGTCTGTCTGTCTGTGTGTGTGTGTGTGTGTGTGTGTGTAAACAACTTAAAGTCAAAAACCGCTGAACCGATTGCCACGATATTTGGTGGGTCCATTACTTTGGGTGTCTAGTTGGGAAATTGTTCAAAGCAAAATGATCGCATCACAGGTATGTGATTTGGGTCAAAAAATGTGATTTTTGGTCAAAAAACTTAAACTCAGAAACTACTGGGCAGATTGGTGCGAAATTTGGTGGGAACATTCTTAAGGGGGTGTAAAGTAAGATTTGTTCATGACGGGATGATTCCATCAGTGATATGCAAATTAGGGCTAAAAATGTGTCTTTTTGGTTAAAAATCTATAATTCTAAAACTACTGAGCAGATTGGGCTGAAATTTAATGGGAATGTATCTAGGGATGTATGGACAAAGAAATATTAAGCATACCATGATTCCATGAGTGATATGCAAATTAGGTGTAAAAATGTTCATTTTTGGTCAAAAACTTATATCTCAAAAAGTACTTGGTCAATTAGTCTGAAACTTGGCGAGATGTTTCTGAAACTGTTATTCTGCAGATTTTCTTAAAAACATTTTGACAAAATTGGCCCTAGCAACCACGACCACGCCCATAGCAACAGCCAAACGGTGGTGTATTTCACAAAGATAACAACAGGGTTTAATAGATAATTGAATGAACATCCAAAAAATGTATGTAAATTTGCATAGCAACAAGACCACGCCCATAACAACAGCCAAATAATCACGTATATTGCAAAGATAACAGGAATAGAAAGACAGATGAATAAACATTCAAAAAATGTATGCAAATACCCTAGTAACCATGACCACGCCCATAGCAACAGCCAAACGGTGGTGTATTTCACAAAGATAACAACAGAGTTTAATAGACAATTGAATAAACATTCAAAAAAATGTATGTAAATTTTCCTAGCAACAAGACCACGCCCATAGCAACAGCCAAATGATCACGTATATTGCAAAGACAATATCAGGAATTCATACACAAGTGAACAAAAACATACACAAATGTATGCAAATATATCTAACAACATGACCACGCCCATAGCAACAGCCAAATGATAGCATTTATTGTAAAGATAGCAACATGGTTGGATAGGCAACTGGATAGTTATTCAGCAAATAAACACCTATTGTTAGCATAGACTAGCATATGGATAAACATTTTAAAAAACTACAGTTGTGCTACAACGCCATTGGCGGTATTTTTTGTTTACATTCTCAACAAATGTTAATCAATCTACTTATCATTGCAGTTACTGTTCTTTTTATTTAGTACTTTACAGCAAGTGTGTATGTGGGGCAGATGTCATAGGCTAGTTCATGATTAGTTTTGCAGTTGTCTTCACTGGTGGCAATTAATTTAGGGAGAGTTACTTTTGTGTTTTCCCTTTCATCTGCAGACTGAATTGGCTGGACAAACATGAAAAAAAAAATTAACGCTGGAAGTGATGGGCACTGACCTGAAACAATTTTCTTTTTCTACGTTGAGTGCTATGCTACAACATACTATAAAGCTTCACATTACATGTTGTTGTTGGCCAGGAGATCACTAACAACAATGGGCAAATAGCAATCAATGAGAAAAAATAACATTGCATATGTTCTGTTGTATTCCAACAATTTACTGTAGGGACAACAGTCTCAAAATCTTTGCCCTTACGGAAGGCATTCAGTTTAAATCTTGTTGGTAATTTCCCTTTGAACTCATAGGCATATGATAAATCGGTTATAACACGATATCAGCTCCTCATTCGTCGTATCACCGTTTGTGTAGTTTCTGTAACATGACACAGTCGTTAGACTCAATATCACTTGTGCATATATTTCGTTCACTGGTCAAAACCTCTTGGTATACCATCCCCAGGGTGTGGTTTATTGCTTAAATAACCTCATTATTTTCCAAACTCAATTGACTATGTAGATTGGTGGTTCAACTATTTGAGAACAAATTTTAGATATATGTAAACTTTGTAGCATTCAATATCTGTAAACTTTGTAGCATTCAATATCTGTAAACTGTAACATTCAATATTTGTAAACTTTGTAGCATTCAATATCTGTAAACTGTAACATTCAATATGTAAACTTTGTAGCATTCAATATCTGTAAACTTTGTAGTCTATTTGCTAGAACTCGGATGTTCTTCCGATACAATACGTCACACAACCGAACATCGCTATCGAGGATGGAACATCCAAGGTCTAGCAAATGTCATCAGGATATAAATAACTGCCAATCAGAGATCCGCATTAGCGACAAGCACAAACCGAGGACAATAGCTAATTTTTCATGCATATTCATCTTAAGGAGGGGCTTGTAAAAATAACCACCAATGCGTTAACTGAAATGTGTGAATGACAACGTCTACACACTCATCAAACTCACAATTACAATAAGACATAGTAATGACATAAGTGTGTTTGTCAACACCTGCATGCAGAGATTGAATATATTAAAATACATATGTATAGCTTCATTTCTATCCATACCTATGAGCTGAAAACAACAATATAGACATATTACTCGATTTAATATTATACATCATTGTCAGTTGACCAGTGATCACTGAATGCTCAAAGGGTATCTTTGGCCATTGCATCCTGGGAGTCTGCAATTTTAATGTATTCAGTGGTTGGTTGCATACTAAATATTCATGGCTGCCATTTTGTATATGGGGGTGCAGCATATCTCTAATATATTTCTTCTGACTCCCATGATGCAATAGCCCATAGCAAGGGTACTCTTAAAATACACAAGCTCAACACTTGATGTTTCTGTGAGATCACAAGTAATGGTAGGTGACGACTCACTGTAATAAGCTTTTTGGTATTTTCTGAAACGAGTTCAGTTGTTTTCTCAATAAATAAAGATCACTGTACATTGTGCTATAAAAATTTTGTGAAATGTGTTAAATGTAATTATAAATGGAGGCCATGCTTTGACCCGAGTCTACTTTATAGCACAACTCAACACTGAAATAATTCAGTACCATTATCTCATAAAATGTGTCTGTGAGGGATATGTGTGTATGTGTTTGTGTATGTGCTGTGTGTAAACAACAAGAACCACCCAACCATTTGCCTTGATATTTGGTGAAGACATAACTTTGGGTCTCTAGATGAAAAATTATTCAAAATAAAGGGATCCAATCAGCGGTTTACAAGATTTGGTTATGTCCAAGACTAGTCGACTTACATATAGCCTTCACGTGTATGGGGAATGGTCATTTACAATGAAAGTTTAGGTGTCACATGACGATGCCCATTGGTTGTATGTATGTATGTATGTAGGTAGGTAGGTAGGTATGTACCAAATTTTTCATAAATTCTTGACTTCCAACTTTGCAGGGGGGGGGGGGGGTTATGAGAATTGCCTTCTGGCTAACATTATTTCAGTTTGTGAAAGCAATATGCGACAGAACAGAGGTTAATATTACCATCACATGCACCATCTGTCTTTTTCAATTTCTCCCCCGAAAATATCTCAAGATAGTTTCTCGTGATCTCGAGATAGTTTCTCGAGATAAGAAATAGAAACATGATACCAAACTTTTTAAATGTCTGGACTCAGTTGACGATAGTAAGTTTCTTCAGCAGGATTTAGATAATATCTCAAATTGGTGCAGTAGGTGGAAATTGAAACTAAATGTTTCTAAATGCTGTATCATATCCTTCACTAACAAAAGAAACAAAATCCTGTCTAATTATTCACTAAATAACACTAGGCTAGAGCGGGTTTCCTCAGTCAAAGACGTAGGTGTAACGCTGTCGTCTGATTTAAACTTTAAACTCGTTGCTGTCGCCTTAATTCAATGCAAATGATATTGACAAATATGAAAACTAGCTAACCACGTTGGTGGAAGTACATGAAAAATTCAGCAGATTTTTCCTCGGTCTCCAAATCACTTCTACAAATGCGATGTAAACGAAGTAAATGTGAACTTACATTTATTAGGATGTGATGAGCTATACTGTAAATATGAATGTGAATAGGTAGGTTTAGTATAAACCGATGTAGCTATACCATCACCATCAATCTTAAGGGAAATGTCAAGTATGTATGTATGTAGGTAGGTAGGTACCCAATTTTTCATAAATTCTTGACTTCCAGCCCCCCAGGGGGTGGGGGGTTATGCGAATCACCTTCCGGGTAACAGTATCAGTATGTGGAAGCAAAGTACGACAGAACAGGGGTTAATATCATCATCACTGACACCGTCTGTCTTTTTCAATTTCTCCCCCGAAACTCTCGAGATCTCGAGATAGTTTCTCGAGATAACGAGATAGTTTCTCGAGATCGCGAGATAGTTTCTCGAGATCGCAAGATAGTTTCTCGAGATCGCGAGATAGTTTCTCGAGATAACGAGATAGTTTCTCGAGATAACGAGATAGTTATTCGTTAAATAAGTATGTGTGTACGTATGTACGTACGTACGTACGTACGTATGTATGTATGTATGAATGTATGTATGACTTACAAATTATTCATGAAACTCATCCAGAAACGTCACATAGAGTGGATTGTCAACACTCAACGACTATCTACTCGTCAGAAAGGGTCTATGCCCCAAAACGGACTGCAAGAACATGTATTTTGTTTAAAATGTGCAGTTAGTATTTTCCTTCACACGAGCTCGAAGCTATATGTTACTTTCATTGGTATTAAAGATGCTTTTGGCAGCATAGACCATGACTTCATGAAAAGGGAATTGAAAGAAGTAGGATACCCGGACCTATATATCGATATAACCAGAGACATCTATAGCTGTTCAACATTTCAAGTGAAAACAGCAAGTGCAATTACACAAACCATCCAACGGAATAAAGGTCCGTGGTCAGTGATTGTTTTCGAGCAAGGCATAGATAAATGGTTACGTTGGATTGAGTGCCCTTATGGCAGAGTTCGCACACCAAATCCAGTGCAAGGCTGTGTTGACGATCTGGACTTTCTCGCTCACTCGGAAGATGAGTTAAACACCATATAACAACAAAAACAGATTCATTCATGGTAGCCAGTGGTATGCAAATTAAAAATCGTAAATTTGGTATATTGCATGGACAACGAACTGGGAACAACTGGAAAAGGAATGAAACGACGGGAGACATGCTAGTGTTCATTCAAAATTCATGTATACCAATGTATGAGCGTAAACAAATGTTTATATATCTCGGCTACCAGATGAATATAGAAAACTCTAGCAACAATGAACAGGTTAATTAAGACACTTATAACGGAATTTAAAGAACCGTTGACAAAGATAAAGATGTTAATGTAATGTGCATGTCAAAGCTGAATTTTACTATCCAAATATAATATTCACAGAGAAGAACCTGATGGAAATTGATGAAAATGAAATCGTTGGATACGTAAGGGTGATAACACTCGCCGTAGAGGGCGGTGATGTATGACGATGGTTCAACCTGAACTTGTCTTCCACAAGGTCATTCTTTTTAACCCCAAATCAGCAGGAGGTTCAGGGGTAATCAGTCCTCGTGTATATGTTATGTATTATGCGAAACGCCTTTCATTTTATTTACAATGTATCTGTTTTGAATAACGACGATATAAATGTACGGCAAGCAACACGATACTCACTTCGGTTACATATGGAGAAACGTAAAGCTAAGATACCTTTTAAAGACGACGACGATAGTCCGAATTTTGCAGGATATGCCATAGACAATACCGATAACATAATAAAACAGTCCAAAGTTAATTGGCCAAAGTCAGGGTGGATCAATCTCTATGAAATGTGCAAGCGCCAACACCTCTCCTTGATTAAAGGAGCGGATAAATACATGTACGAAATGACAGTAGGCGAGGAAGTATCAATAACCTTCGATTCGCCAGATATTGAATTCTACACAACATTTACACACCAGATGCTGCAGCAATATGGATCAGACTTTAAAGCGAAATCGTCACAGAGGATAGTGATCTGAGAAGCTGGGAAAGTAAACCATCGGCTATCTCCCATTTACCTCATCAACAATCACAAGATTGATTATATTCTGGGATCATTTGTCGCGAGAGGACGTTTGCAGCTCCTTCAGTGTGAAAGTCTCATGACTCTGTACTATCCAGAGTCTTACAATAAATCATGTAGAATATGCAGTCATCCCACAGAAACATGATGAACAAAATTTCAGAAACTCTACCAACAAAGACACAATAGAATAGTCAATTTAATCTTTGATAAAATCGCGACTAGTAATCCTGACAAAGAGACTTTCAAATTGAAAGATACTGTTGTAAAACCTGAAATGTTCGATGCCATAGGGCAACCTTAACATCAGCATAACAGACCAGACATTACAATCATCGATAAACAGAATAAACATGCAATATTAGTTGAAGTGTCCATGCCTTTTGATGCGCACATTCCATTGTGTTTTCAAAAGAAGTTCGACAAATATTTTCCGCTGTCGCTATACTAGAAATGAGCATGACAGGCTTTCGTTTAGAAAGGATAGTTATTGTCAAAGGAAGTGTCGGTAATGTACACCATAAAGTCACAAGTGGTTTGATCAAAGGTTTGGAAGTAATTCTAAATTCATTACCAAATACTGTAGTGTAAGCTCGATCATAGGTTCTTACAAAATATGGAGAATGGGATGTAGGTACCACAACAACTGATATTAAGTGAACTTTTGTCATGTGACCAAAGAAACTCGTTCACTTGTCACTATGATTTCCTGTAAGGTATTGTGTATATATTCTACTAAAGAATTATGTAAATACTTACCTGTACATGCTATGTTCATGTAAATTGGAAATAAAAGAAGTTGATATGTGACTGTATGTATGTGACTGTATGTATGTATGTATGTATGTATGTATGTATGTATGTATGTATGTATAAGTGTTCCCGTCATCTCATAAGGACTACCATCAAGGACCACTTACGACAACGTGATTATTTTGATCAACAACTTATGAAGTCACGTTCACAACTTAAGGACAACTGTAGCCATGGACAACTTAACACCATTAAGACAACGGTCCATGAACTCAACCGTGAATTACACACCAAATTGTTAGCTTGCAAGGAAGGAAAGCTGGATACCCTTACCAAAGCCCGACATCATGAAGATCGAGGTGAGTTTTATCAACCTCATAGTGACCGACAGCCCCTTCAAAACACATCTAAACGGCTTGTTGTCACCATCCCAGAAGACCTTAATATATCAGATTCAGAACGGAATGTTCTTAGCAGGGGGCTTACATACATCCCTATTAAATCTCATATCAACGAGTTCTATGTTAAACGTGATGTCGAAAGTTTTTTCCGTCGTCTTCGCTTGAAAGAGTACTTTGCTAATGATGATAATGATACCCAGGGTGAATTAGCTCATGTTAATAATACCTATAACCAACGATTGTTTGGCGCCCTCCCTGTTAAGTCACATTGGACACCTCAAGCTGGTCGCAATAGTACTCTTGACCATTACATCAATGTTTGCAGGCGTGAGGTTTATACTATTAAATTTAGTAACAAGTTCCCTTTCAGTAACATCACTAAGGAAGAACGCGATGCTATTTCATCCCTTAGAAAGCGCGATGATATTGTTATTAAGCCTGCAGATAAAGGCGGAGCAGTAGTTGTATGGTATAAAGATCTGTATGTGGCTGAGGCAGAGAGACAACTTTTAAACACGGATTTTTACCAGGAATTGGAATCTGATACTACAGAAGACGTGCAACGCGAAATTATGAATACTGTTAACGCTTTTATATCCGTTGGCGAATTACCAACGGAGGCACGCAACCTTATAGTCCGTCGACCAAGGACAGCCGTGTTTTATTTACTACCCAAGATACATAAGATTAATATTCCTGGTAGGCCCATCGTCTCAGCTTGTAACTGCCCTACGGAACACATCGCGCGTTATTTAGATGCCCTTTTACGACCTATTGTGGCATCTCAACCTACCTACATTAAAGATACGAACCATGCTCTTAAAGTATTTAATGGCTTCCAATTCCAACAAGGTAAGCCACGATACCTTTTTTCTATGGACGTTAAGTCCTTATATACTTCCATACCACATAATGAAGGGTTAGTTGCAATTGAACACTATCTTAATTTAAGACCTGTACTTGACCCTCCTACCCACGTACTTCTTAGATTGGCTGAACTTGTTCTCACCTGTAATTATTTTACCTTTAATGACAGGTATTTTGTGCAGAAACGCGGCGTTGCTATGGGAAGTTGTCTTGGACCTAGTTATGCTTGTTTATTTATGTCTTATCAAGAACACCTTATTTTCAGCTCATATCAAGGGAACTTACCTGATCTATATAAACGATTTATTGATGACGGCGTTGGTGCAGCATCACTCAAACTTGAGGACCTTATGCAGTTTATTAACTACATATGTAATTTTAATCCTGCTATTCAGTATACTTATGATATTTCAGAACTAACTATCAATTTCCTTGACATCTCCCTTAGGATTGATGGTGATGATATAGCAACATCTATTTATACTAAACCTACTGATTCACATTCATATTTGCAGTATGGTTCATCACATCCTAATAAGTGTAAAGATTCCATTCCCTATTCACAATTACTTCGTCTACGTCGTATTTGTAGTAGTGATTTGGATTTCAGAAAAAGGTCTGCTGAATTTTGCACGTACTTCCATCAACGTGGTTATCCTATGTCTGTTACCAACGCGGCTTTACATAAAGTATCATCTTTGTCTAGGGAAGGTTGTATCAAATCACATGATCAGAGGAGTAACAACGATCGTCCCATACTAGCTCTTACATACCATCCCTTTTCAACTAGAGTTAAAAACATAATATACAAGCATTTTAATATCTTACGTTCAAATAGGGTTACCAATTCATTGTTTCCTGCAGTACCATTAACAGCTTGGCGTCGTGATACCAGTCTTAGCGATATGGTGGTACGTACAGAACAACGTGAATTGGAAGTTAATGCTGGTTCTTTTCCGTGCGATCGTACTCGATGTGGTACATGTCGTTTCATTATAAATACTAATCATGTTTTTGGCCCTAAGAACAGTGTGCCTGTTACAAGTAGATTTACTTGTATTAGTACTAATGTAGTGTATTGCATTACATGTCAAAAATGTGGTTTTCTATATATAGGTTCAACTGTACGTCGTCTTGGTTATCGTTTCGTGGAACATCTCCGTTTGACCAGACAAAAGAATCGTAACTATCCCGTATCTATGCATTTTATTACAAACGATCATAATGTATCAGGTATGTCCATTTCAGGAATTTGTAAGGTTTCTGGTGATGAGAAAGCTTTGAGGTTGAAGGAAGAAGAAATCATTTTCCGTCTTGGAACGCTGGAACCCCTTGGAATTAATAGATTATTCTCGTCTTTCCCAATCTAATTATCATGATTATTGGGTATTTTTTTAAATTTCAGGCGTATTCTATTGGGTTCTATTAGGTGCGTGCGAATTTAAGAACTTATCCCACGTATCGTATAACCGTTTATTTATATCACGCACGGTTTTGTTCCATTATATTTAGAAATGTTCGGGTTTTCACCTGGCATTTCTCTGTCTCGCCAAGTTTTCCTTTGAAAAAGAATATTTATTCGAAACGTCGGATTTAACAGCTATATATACGGACTGGTTTATTAGTTCCTTATGCATTTCTATGTATGTATGTATGTATGTATGTATGTATGTATGTATGTATGTATGTATGTATGTATGTATGTGTGTGTATGTATGTGTGTATGTATGTATGCATGTATGTATGTATGCGCGTATGTATGTATGTATGTATGTATGTATGTATGTATGTATGTATGTATGTGTGACAAATAGAGGGGTAACCTCTACTGTTAACGTAACCCTCCTTCAATGTTTCTCTCTCTCTCTCTCTCTCTCTCTCTCTCTCTCTCTCTCTCTCTCTCTCTCTCTCTCTCTCTCTCTCTCTCTCTCTCAAAGAATGAATCCGAACTTTATTACATACATTCCATTATAAATATAAAATATACAATACTCAAATAATCAGCACCGTAAATGACTAAAACGGAAGTATTGCCGTCGCCTTAATTCAATGCAAATAATATTGACAAATATGAAAACTAGCTAAACAATGTGATCACGTCATTGTTCTTCCAACTGTCTGTAATCAGTCATTATTTGACACTGTTGATCTTTTAATTACGTAATGTTGTCATCTTAGAAGAATACTATTCGCGAAATGCAAACATTTGTTCTAAGTATTAATTCATGACAGCTGAGAGTTCACGGTGACCTCGCAAAATATCAAAACTTAGCGAATATTAAAAAGTTGTATTCTGTTATCCGTTACATATGTATGTATGTATGTATGTATGTATGTATACATGTATGTATGTATGTATGTATGTATGTATGTATGTATGTATGTACGTGCTTGCGTACGTACGTACGTACGTACGTATATGTATGTAGGTATCCAATTTTTCATAAATTCTTGACTTCCAATTTCGCAAGGGGGGAGGGGGGGGGGCAATGCGAATCAGCTTCCGGCTAACAGTATCAGTATGTGGAAGCAAAGGTAACAGGACAACTGCCCCCCGGACAACTGCCCCCCGGACAATTGCCCCCGGACAATTGCCCCCGAAGGACAATTGCCCCCCGGACAACTGCCCCCGAAGGACAACTGCCCCCTGGACAATTGCCCCCCGGACAACTGCCCCCGAAGGACAACTGCCCCCCGGACTACTGCCCCCGAACGAAAAAAAAAAACTAGTATTACAGATGTACGGGTTTGTACAAACACAAACACGAAGTCATTTTTTTACTGGAAAAGATTTATTTATTATCAGTTCAATACAAAATATACAGGTAACAAGATAGAAAACGAGTCAAAAGTAGAAAAAATATTGAGACTCAGAATGTACATTCTCGTAAGACTTTGGTGACAGTAAATGGTGACTCCAGTCATTTTACAAGTGATGAGAAGAAAGTTCGGTGAAGAATGCCAACTATGCTATATATATTCTTTCAGTAAATCCACTTTAAGTGACCGCTTGAAACTATGTCGTGTTGGTTCTTTCCTGATATTGTATTTGATGTCGTTCCATGTAGTTGCACCTGTGTTACGATCCAAAATATCGTATTTCGGAATTGTGGGAATAAATTCTACATTTCGGCATTGTAGGCCATAGGTCAGAAATAGACTGGCGATGACGAATCTGGGCAAACATGATGTAACTGAAATTCACATGATTGGTTTGAGAAAAGTATATAATAACTTTTATGATGGCGTGATCTTATGGTGTGATTTTCTATATTTAGTGGTTGTGTAAATTCCATTGTATTGGAAGTATTCTTAAAGTGAGAATTAAACATCCAGAAGCACACGAGCACTCGGGTAGGTGATTCTGGCAAGCCGAAATCTCTTCTCAGTCGTGACTAATTCCCGACTTGTGACCTGAACGATCCCGTACGAGAGTATGAGAGTGTGAACTATCCATACTTATACCGTTCAACTCTACGACTCACAACACCTGTATATGATATTGATTGTTGTCCAATTGATGTCTTCACTGGCGGAATACATAAATTGCCCTGAGCCTTCTGTCGTGTATTGTATTCATTATTAAACAGCGTGCAATAATCGGTCATAGAGTGTGGTAAATTATTATGTATTAAGTCGTAAACAAAAACACCTACTAAATACTTGTGTAACTTAAACACGTCGAGAATTGTTAACTGGTTGAAAAGAGGAGAAGAATGTTCCAGAAAATTATGTGAATTACGGCGGTAAGTTAAATCATCATGCCAACATTTATGAATGACGTAACAATTATCACAGATAACAAGAGTAAAACATGTGAATGTAGTGAGTATAATGTACGCAAGTTGCGGCGGTACGTTGCCGACGGCGACTTTTTAATGATTGACAAACCCGTACATCTATACTAGTTTTTTTTTCGTTGGGGGGCAGTAGTCCGGGGGGCAGTTGTCCGGGGGGCAATTGTCCTTCGGGGGCAATTGTCCGGGGGGCAGTTGTCCTTCGGGGGCAATTGTCCGGGGGGCAGTTGTCCTTCGGGGGCAATTGTCCGGGGGCAATTGTCCGGGGGGCAGTTGTCCTAGAATCGGAAGCAAAGTACGACAGAACAGGGGTTAATATTGTGACCGGGGTCACTAAATAACAGCGGCAAAGAGACGTGTTTCACTCAATCTCTAACAAGACTTTATTCACACTCACGTGTAGACAATAGACGACTAGAAAAAACCTACAATGAGTATACAAAAAAAGAAAAGCATACGAAAGTTTACATAACTCAAAGCAGATACATAAGGCGAACAATATTTCATTAAATGGGACTAATAAAAGTAACACAAGTATAATGAATTATAACAAGTACATAAACTCTTACCCCGCACGTTGGCTAGACCGAGAGGGACATTGAGTGACTACCTACGGCAAGGCGCCCGTTCTGGAAGTGTCACGAATGGGGTGTGGCTCGCCTTATAAAGCTCATTTGAATGTAAAAATCCAAACTTACACCTGTCGAACACAACAAGTGACCAATCGAGAGAGCGAGAAATCTTGGCTCACATTCTCTCCCACTTAAATTCTGCTGTCTCGGCAGATTACTCAACAAAATTTAAACTTACAACAATAACAAAACTTATATACACTACGTTAGGGGTTAGATTTTTTTCTCTAGTTATTTATTATTAGTTTTCAACCAACCCTTGAGGATTACTTCTCCTAAAGTTGATCCTAGATTAGTCAGTACATTTCCTAGTTCAATTACCGAAGGTTGAGGATTACTATGTTCTATATTGTCAACTACTTGGGACTGTTGGAGAACAGAACGGGGTAGATGGTACGGATTACTATGTTTACCAGCAGTACTACGTGAACTGCGTCTCAAAGGTATATTATGACTATCAGTCAGCTGAACTTCGTGTTGATCATCGATATGTGAATTTTTAGTGGGGTGTGTATGATTAGAGGTTTTAGTTACAGTATAATTAGGAGTGGTTTTATTATAGTCAATTAAGTCTGACTCAATAACAGTTTCTCTAGGTTTTGAATGAACATCAGGTAATGAAATATCGTCACGTGGTATACGTAAGATATACGTTTCGTCATCGTCACTGTCAGTCTCACTTTTGTCAAGTTTGTTAGTCGGTACAGGGACGTCCAATTCATCATCAGACGAATCGTATTTCTTGATAGTTTCATCCACCATTTCCTTACTGTCCAATATTTCATTTCTATTTACATTACGACTAGTTCCAACTCCGTCAATTGGTTCAACAGTATACACGTTTCCACTCGGATCAGGTCTACCAACAACTTTATACGGGATAGCATTCCAAGTATCCTGGATTTTATTTCGACCTAAAACTCGTTTACGTAGATACACCTTCCCACCAATTGGAATCGGATATTCAGCCGCGTGTTGATTATAATTCTTCTGTCTATATACCTAAAACTCGTTTACGTAGATACACCTTCCCACCAATTGGAATCGGATATTCAGCCGCGTGTTGATTATAATTCTTCTGTCTATATACAGCTTCCCTTTTCATGTTAGTGCCAGCCTTACCAAAAGCATCTGAAAGTCTTAAACCATGACGGTAGACCCAGTCATCTATGGTAACTTGTTCACCATCATGTAGACCAATTCCCAACAAATGATCGACAGGTAGTCTCGGTTCTCTGCCAAACATCAAGAAATATGGTGAATAACCAGTCGATGAGTGTGGGGTAGCATTATAAGCATACACTAACTCTGATATGTGTTCTGTCCACTTTTTCTTCTTTTCATGTGAAAGTGTTCGTAATCTATCGTGCAAAGTCCTATTAAAACGCTCGCACTGTGCGTTTCCTTGGGGATGATACGGAGTCGTCCTCGATTTCTGGATATCATATAATTTACATAATTCTTTGATGACGTTACTTTCGAAATTTCGTCCTTGGTCACTATGCAACCTCCTTGGTACACCAAAACGTACGAACCAATCATTGACAAGTACCTTAGCAACCGTACGGGCTCGTTGATCCTTCGTAGGGATAGCCTGGGTATACTTGGTAAATACGTCGGTCAATACAAGGACGTTCTCCTTACCATCAGTAGCTGGCTCTAAGATTGTAAAGTCCATAGCTAAAATATCAAGTGGTTTAGATGCTAACAGGTTGCCCATCAATGGTCTAACTTTCGGCATAGGTGCTTTCGCCAATTTACAACGGTCACACTTCTTACACCAATTTTCTACGTCTTTGATGAATCCTGACCAATAACACCGTGTCTTGACCAATGAGAGTGTCCGTTCTATACCTTGATGACCAGCATGATCATGAAGAGAGTTCAATACTTGTGACTGCAAAGACAAAGGGAGTACGATTTGTAGAATTTCTTCGCCACAATCACGGATCTTTCTATAAAGTATACCATCATCTATCTGGAATCTTGACCAACTTCGAAGTAGTTTTCTAACTGACTTTGGTTCAACCATTAACTGCCGTTTTGTGGGTAGTCGTTCCAGACGCCAATGATGCATGACACGACCAATTACAGGATCCTCGTTCTGTAACTTAATGAGTTCATCTCTAGAAATAGATGGTAATTTAGATGAAGATTTTGGTTGCATATTGATATTATTCATTCTAGTTGTGATGATTTCATTTTCTACTGCAAATTTTAAGTCAAGTGGTATGATTGTACTGGAAGAAGATGTTCCTAATATCATTTGAATGCTAGCTGATTGGACGATAGTTTCTTGCGGATTTTCCATCAGTCCAAATCTGCGACTAAGTGCATCTGCATTCCTATTATGCTGACCAGACCTATATTTAATAGTGAAGTCAAATTGTGATAATTGAGAAACCCAACGCATTTCTACAGCTCCTAATTTTGAAGTCTCCAAATAGCATAAAGGGTTGTTATCCGTATAGACTACAAATTTCGCACCGAGGAGGTAATCTCGAAATTTATCTGCCACAGCCCACTTAAGAGCCAACAACTCCAACTTCATGGCACTGTAATTTTCCATATTGCGCTCAGAAGGTTTAAGACTTCGACTACCATATGCAATCACCACTCTACCATTTTCTTGATCCTGAGATAACACTGCACCAAGTCCCTTAAAACTGGCATCCGTTTCAACTATGAACGGTTTTGTAAAGTCAGGGTACCCTAGTATTGGTGCTGAAACAAGACGTTTCTTTAGTTCAAGAAATGCAGCCTGACATTCTTCGTTCCATCTTTCTGTCACTGACATGACCACAGAGTTCGATACGTTCTTTCTTTTATTCCTGTTCTTTCTCTTTCCTTTCGTTCCACTCGGACCGTTCAACAATTCATGTAATGGCGATGCTATACGAGCAAAGTGTGGAACAAATCTACGGTAATAACCAGCTAACCCGAGGAAACCCCTAAGCTGAGATTCGTTCTGTGGTCGTTCCCATTCTACTATAGCCGATATCTTTTCAGGGTCAGTAGATATTCCCCTTTCAGAAACTAAGTGTCCGAGATACTTTACTTCTCTTTTAAACAAGTAACATTTGCTAGGTTTTATCTTTAGTCCTTCCTTTTTCAGTCGATCAAAAACCATATCTAATCTTTCTATCATTTCTCCAAATGTACGAGAGAAAACTAAAATATCATCCAGGTATAGTAAGAGGGTTTCATAACTTTGATCTCCTAAGCATGCTTCCATAAGTCGTTGAAAACTAGCTACGGCGTTACATAGGCCGAAAGGCATTCGTGTAAATTCATAGAGCCCACCAACCCCAACTCTAAAGGCGGTCTTATGTACGTCATTTTCGTCCATTGCACATTGCAAATAACCCTGAGTTAAGTCCAGCGAACTATAATACTTAGCTCCCCGCAGAGCTTCGAGAGACTCCTCTATTCGTGGAAGTGGATAGGCATCACGACGTGTTTTCTTATTCAAAGCGCGAAAGTCAACACATATTCGTAGACCACCATCTTTCTTTCTCACGAGGACAGCTTGTGAAGCATACGGACTAGAACTAGGACGAATGACATCATTCAATAACCATTGTTGTAAATGATGTTTAACTTCGGGTTGTAGATGAGGAGGGATACGACGATGAGGTAATTTAACTGGAATGTCGTCAGTCGTGTGTATTTGATGTTTTATAGTCTCAGTGTAACCTAGATCATTGTCACTTTTACTGAATACACTTTGATGTTTTACTAACAAGTCTTTCAACTGTTTCTGTTGTTCAGGAGTAAATTCCTCGTAGGGTACTTTAATTTTATTAAGCCACTCTAAATTGTGATTGGATGATTCATTCTCTGAATTATCACGATCGTTACCAATTTTAGCTCCAAGCACCACTTCAGATGTACTCACTTGTTGAATTGAGCAATCTCTAAATCTATCCTTATCTAACTCGTCCACTTTGTAAATCATACCAAGTCGAACACGAGGTTGTAAAGCGACACTTTCGTTCCCTATGTTGGCAATCATTACCGGTACACGACCAAATTGGACTTCACCACAAGATCGAATCAACAACAAATTCTTGGGTAAAGCACTATCCGCTACCTGGATTCGTTCAACCATGGCCGTATAAGTACCATCTTTAGACCATCGTCCACTACCAACCACTTTCTTAACAGTTCTCGCGGGAATTACCACAGGTTTTCGTCTCGCCACTTTTACGAACCCCATTTGTCCATCAGGTTTAACCTTGTTGGGTTGGCATGTTGTTTCATAAAGCATCAAAACCTGAGACCATTTTTTCCCTTCTGGTTTACTGATTATATTAGGTATGAAGTCAGAGCCTAACGATGTTTCTAACTTATCATGTATACGTCGCAATATATTACTACCGATAATGCCAGGTACTTTATCCTTACGCTCACGAACTGTTTGATCTAGAGAATCTTTCACCACAAGTACGCCCATGTTCTCGAATTCTATACCTAATACAGTAATATTGAGTTCAAGATAACCTACGTAGGGAATTTCAAGCCCATTAGCAGCAGTAATGCGCATCCAACTAGTAGTATCTTGTATTGTTGTACCTTGTTTCCTTAAATATCTATTGAAGAAACTCTCTGTTATTGTTGAAACTTCTGCACCCGTGTCTAACAAACAACGAGTAGGGCAATTACCAAACAAAGTGTCGGCTTCAGGACAAGTGCCTACAGCACGTTCTAGTATTAATTCTTTAGTCACATTCATATTAACTGAGTCGTTTGAATTCTCTCTCACCATTCGACTCCCCATAGCAAGAGATCCTAGTTTGTTGACTGTTTAGGATTATTAACACCTGAAGAACTGTGATATTGTTGTGTATTAGCATTATTCGATTTCTGACGTTGAGGGCAGTATCGATAAAGATGATCAGGACTACTACATTTGAAACATAGCTTTTTCCTACTATTATTCGAATCTCGACTCGACTCTTGAACTATTTCTCCACCTTTACCTTTCTTTGATATCATTTCCATTAATTTATCTATCTGTTGCTGTTGTTTCTTTTGGGTTTCTAGTAAAAGCTTTAGGTCAGACGATACAGAGTCATTGACTCGTGCTATATTAGTGGTGGCTTCACACACCATACTTTTCTTAGTACTACGAGATGTCGCACCTTCACCTAACCATAATATAGCTTTATCACGAAATTCCCAAAATGGAATATCAGACATATCTGAATTTAAGCGTCTTAATTCTCTACGAAGATATTCATCATTCACCCCCTCTGTAAACTTCTCTTTAAGTGTTCTCTCACGTGAAATACCTGCTTGACAATCTTTCTTAACCACCTTGTCTAATAAACGCATCAAAACTAACGAATATTCATGCAGTGTTTCGCCATATCGCTGGTTTCGACGAAAAAATTGTTCTTGCAAGTGGGCAACAGAATCAGATTCGCCAAATACTTCATGAATTATTGTCAAAAGTTTATCGGGATCAGCGCGATCTGCTTCTGATCTGTACCTTATTTCACTTTTAGCAGCACCTTGTAGATGATCCATTATAAATTCTACACAATCTCTGCTAGTCAAATCTCTAGACGCTATGTAATTTCTGACGTCATCTACCCACTCGTCTACATCAGGGTCACCTTCAATACATGGTCTACCCTTCAATATTGCTATTTTCTTAGATTCTTTTGCTATATAAACTGTTCGAGTGTTAACAGGGGGAGCCCTAGAATAACCTTTATCAGCATTGTCCCCAAAACTCTCAGAAGGCTTAGCATGAATACTGCTTCGTAATGATAGCATTTCACCTTTCATTTGATCGACTTTGTCGTATTCTCCATCGAGATCTACTAATGTTCTGTTTACTCTCGCTTTCAACTCCTCTGATCGAACTTTTTCATCAAGATACATCTTCTCGAAACGTGTCATAAGGGCGATACTCTCACGTTGGTTGGCCAACTCTAATTGCAATGCAGTTATTTGTTCATCAAATTCTGCCATTTTGAATAAATTGTATCAGTCTAGTACTCGGGCCCAATAATAAATTGTATACAGCTTAATTACATCAAATTTAAACAAATTAACTACAGTGTTGAACACTTTATAGAGTCACATCAAAAGTTCAAAGTATCAAACCAAAGTTAATCTTCGTAAAGTCTGTCAGAGTAAACATTAACAATATATCTCTGTTACACCTTTTATAATTCCCTATTGTACAAAATACATACTTCTCGTCGTGAACATCACGTGCACGAAAGTGTAGACACGAAGGTGTAGCTTGTTTTCACTCACGAGGTTGTAGTTTACTTCCAGTCCAAGGAGTTGTAGGTTCCATTCACGTCGAACACGACAGCTCGTCACCAGTTAGGATATATATGTCAATTTCCAACGGCGAGGTTTCCAATTCGCCACCAAGTCTGCTTGAGTTACCAGTCTTCAATTCACCGCAATCCTGCCGACTACGCCAAATGTGACCGGGGTCACTAAATAACAGCGGCAGAGAGACGTGTTTCACTCAATCTCTAACAAGACTTTATTCACACTCACGTGTAGACAATAGACGACTAGAAAAAACCTACAATGAGTATACAAAAAAAGAAAAGCATACGAAAGTTTACATAACTCAAAGCAGATACATAAGGCGAACAATAATTCATTAAATGGGACTAATAAAAGTAACACAAGTATAATGAATTATAACAAGTACATAAACTCTTACCCCGCACGTTGGCTAGACCGAGAGGGACATTGAGTGACTACCTACGGCAAGGCGCCCGTTCTGGAAGTGTCACGAATGGGGTGTGGCTCGCCTTATAAAGCTCATTTGAATGTAAAAATCCAAACTTACACCTGTCGAACACAACAAGTGACCAATCGAGAGAGCGAGAAATCTTGGCTCACAATATCACCATCACTGACACCGTCTGTCTTTTTCAATTTCTCCCCAGAAACTATCTCGAGATAACGAAATAGTTTCTCGAGATCTCAAGATAGTTTCTCGAGATCTCGAGATAGTTTTCTCGAGATCGCGAGATATTTCTCGAGATAACGAGATAGTTTCTCGAGATCGCGAGATATTTCTCGAGATAACGAGATAGTTTCTCGAGATCGCGAGATATTTCTCGAGATAACGAGATAGTTTCTCGAGATCTCGAGATAGTTTCTCGAGATAACAAGATAATTTTTTCGAGATCTCGAGAAACTATCTCGTTATCTCGAGATAAATTTTTTTTTTTTGCTTCTGGAAATGTCCTTAATGGGCCTTCATGATATTTCTATTTTGAACCAAAAAAATAATGTTTTGTCCTATGAAAGAAATTTTTTATCCTTGTACTGAATATTTTGCTCTCAAAAATTTAATTATTTCTTCCTTAAATGTATTGTTCCTTTGTCATCTCTGGGCTGCCGTATTAAACGGATAACTTCATCTATCGTCTTTTGGGCGTGGTCTTTCAACTTGTGTTTCTCTGTCTGGTAACACTTGTCAAGTGCTTCTAACACCTGTTTGACTGATGTTTGACTTGTCTTGGCTTCGATTTCTTTTGCTTCCAATATTCTTAATATTTCTTCAAATTTCTTTGAGTATTCCGTGGCTGCTTCTTTCAGGTGCCTGTATGTATGATCTGGTCGTGGATGATCTAAAACTATACATGCCGTACATATCGTTTTATCACAGGTATCACAGAATAATTCAAGCTGATTGCCTGGGTGGCAGGTACAGTATAAAGGTGGCCGAACTGAGATAGGGTCATCGGACTTGGCGGACTGAAATTCTTCCAATGTCATTAAAGGATGTGATCTCGTAGCAGGAAATCGACCGTGTGAAGCCGCACAACTTCTACACATATCAACGCCACACTCTACACAATGTTTAACACTTTCTCCCTCCTGACATCCCTCACATTTCCTTGAATCAGCTGACCATTCGTCTCGTTTTCTGAAAGTTTCAGTTAATTCATGTACAAACGAATCAGAGGAATACCTGTTACGCCGTTCTCCAGTAGTTGAACGGATCGTCGACATGTAGGACAGATGATCACATCACCACCACATTTCTCCACCAATGTTACCAAACATGACTCACAGAAACTGTGTAGACATGGTAGAATTTTAGGGTTTTTATATCTCTCCAAACAAATGCCACATAACAGGAAATTTTCGTTGACTCTCTCGAGAACCGACAACCCTTTAGACGCCATGTTGTTTTCTGTTGCTTGCCTACGTATAGAATATGTTGATAACAAAGTTAACAATTGGCATGTGATGACCTAATGCTACATGTTTACCGAATGTGGATTTCTACGAATTATAAGTGAAATATAATGTGACTTTCCGTTTTCCTTTTATGGTAAAGTGTTTGTAGATATATCTGTCTGTCTGTCTGTCTGTCTGTCTGTCTGTCTGTCTGTCTGTCTGTCTGTCTGTCTATTATGTATGTATGTATGTATGTATGTATGTATGTATGTATGTATGTATGTATGTATGTATGTATGTGAGTTTGTCTCTGTATGTATGTATATCTGTCTGTCTATCTGTCAATTTGTCCATTATTGTGTACTTCGATTCTATATTCATAGCTATGTGCAAACATCAGGGCAAGGTTAGACTGCCATCGTCTCTTTGGGAGATTTCTTTATATCTTAGTCTTCAAAATGTTTGGAATGTGTGTTGCTATGGTTTCCAAACACCGTCGCTGGCTACTAACGCGTTCAACTCATTGTTTCGTAATCACTCACTCACTCACTTTTTTTTTTTTAAATATTATAGTAGTTGTGACTTGCCAACATATCTATCAATAAAACGCTGCTGATACAATATATCTATTACTTGACAATGACTTTTTTAAATACAATCATGTTATATTCAAAATACTGATTCAATTGAAATCAGCCCGGATATAACAAGTCGAGAGCAAAGTTAATTTTCCAAAATTGGCGACTGTAAATTTCTCACCAAATAAGGCTGAGATATCATGTCAGAAATGACTACAAATTAGGTACCACTCTCGCAATCTTGCATTGGGCATTTTGTTATATCACGAGAAAACCGAAATTCCATGTATTGCTATTGGTTGACATGAGTTTACTGTGAAACTTTAATGCCTGTAAAACAATGTCAAAGTCATATAAAGTAGCATTTAAAGCATAATTACTATATTCTATGAATTATCATCCATCATAAAAATATTTCAAACGTTTTGAATGTAAAAAGATGTCATAAGTAGGTCAATGGTCAACAAAATGACGTCATTTTGAGTTCTTATAAATTGATTGATATTGAGACTGAGTGTGTTATCTGTGTATTGTGTGGGTACATACATGTATCATTTAGATTTATGTATCACATAACGTTATGACACCAGTTACACATTAAACTGTTATTCTTATATTTTAACTCCAAAACTGAATATATACCAGCCAGTGCGGCAATAGACTGAAAGATCAGCCGTTGTGGGCGATCTTCTCATCCCTTTCCACTACCTGAAGTGACAGACGATGCATTGTAAAGTGTAACAGTGCAGGTGTACTGATAATAATTGATAATCAGTGGAGGATATTCACAGACCTCGGATTGTACACTATAATCCATAAACATATCATGACGTCACTTTGTTTCTATTTATAGATAAAGGTGGTGATTCGTACGGAATGGTGAAATATATCTACTCTCTCTCTCTCACTCGCTCTCTCTTTCTCTCTCTCACACATGACTTTAAGTGCAATTCTGAAACTTCATTCTAATTATGATATACATTTTTTTCTATTTGTATACTCAAATATGTTTTTTTTACCATTTACCACAGGTGTATCCTCCGATGGAGATACCCGTACCCGAAATATTACGCAGTCAGACGATCCCAACATTACGTCTCCACTATCAAGAAATGTGCCGTACATGAATGTACAGATATTTCGTCAAGACACTTAAAAGGAGATTGATATGACTGCTTCACAGACAGAAAGACACCAACAAATCAAGTCAGGCTGTAATCAAGCAAGACAGAGGGGTATCAGATTTGATATAAGTGCACGTCCTTTATATTACAATGATGATTTCAACTTAATGTAACATCGCCATCATTATCCATCCACGTACGTACAAGAGGTCTAACAGACTACGAACGCCAACTACGTCTAGCAATGTATACTTCTTTTGTTTTTTGTCCGAGAACCTTTTCTTCGAATACTGTCTGCATACAGAGACAAATTTGAACCCAAAACGTTCAGACGCTATGCTACAATATACTAATGAAAAACTGAAGAAGATTATCTCAAGAATCGGTCAATTCTGTGACTTTTTCAGACTTCGTTCGCTACTTGATCGACCCCAGAACAACCTTCCAACGAATGGATATGCACTGGAGACCAATGTTGTAACATTAATTATGATTTTATTGGAAAAATTTTATTGGAAAATTTGAGTACTTAAAGGAGGACGCCACCAACGTTCTAAAACTGGTTAATGCTAGTGACGTAGTGTCGTTCCCGGGGTACGAGAATGACGCCCACGTGACTAATAGTTCTAGCTCCGAAATCTACACTGAATATTACTCTACAGTATCTCTAAGTAACCTTGCCAGGCTATACAAGAAATATGAACTAGATTTTACATTATTCGGTTATTCAGTGCCAGACATTATAACCTCACGACTGAAAACATAGAACACATCTTATTATCAATATGGTTTGGTTTTTTTTATATAAATTTTGTTTGTACATTTATTTATTATATTTATGTATTTATTAACTTTACGTTTTTGAAATCGTGAAGTGTTAAAAGAAGTTGTCCAGTAATGCATTATATTGAAAATGACTGCCAAACCATTTTTTGTAGTGAAACAAAAATATTTGTTTCTGATCAATACACGTGTCAATCACAGACGTTGGTGGCGCGATGTGTGTGAAAAGATAAAATAATATCGATTTAGGAAAGTTTCAGAGTGTTGCAAGGGGCATGATTTTGACATCTCAAAATAGCTTAATTTTGGTTATTTTGACATCACAGAAATGTGAGTTATTCAGATCGAACATCCTTCAACCTTCAAATCAAATTTAATTCTTTTAGAATTTTCGTTAACTTTATTTTATTGAGATTCGATTTGAAAGAAAAATATTATCACAAAATCTATATTTTATCTCTGACATGTGAGAAATGTATGAGAAAAGGTTATTCGATCGGCTGTACTTACAAGCTAGTCAATTGGCCGAAAATGTAGCCAGGTCAACTTACAAGCTAGTCAATTGGCCGAAAATGTAGCCAGGTCAACTTACAAGCTAGTCAATTGGCCGAAAATGTAGCCAGGTCAACTTACAAGCTAGTCAATTGGCCGAAAATGTAGCCAGGTCAACTTACAAGCTAGTCCATTGGCCGAAAATGTAGCCAGGTCAACTTACAAGCTAGCCCATTGGCCGAAAATGTAGCCAGGTCAACTTACAAGCTAGCCCATTGGCCGAAAATGTAGCCAGGTCAACTTACAGCTAACCCATTGGCCGAAAGTCTACCAGTCATAGTCTGCACTGACACGTACACGCTAGCCAATTGGACGATACTTCATCAACCAAGTCTGTACTTACAGGCTCGTCAATTGGCCGAAAATGTAGCCAAATCTTTAGTGGTACTTGTAAATCGTGTATCATGACTCATGGTGAAATAAATATTCAAATTATATGTAAATGTTATGATTGTTGTTATTTATTTAACTGTGATTATTTAACTATGTGAATGTCTTAAGAAGAGCGCGTACCCAGCAAGACACTACCATTTCTAATTCTAGAAATATAAGTGATTTATAACTGGTTGGCTGTTACACCTGTCCCGCCATGTGTTTTAATGATATTGCCATGGTAACAAGCCGACCATACCAAGAGAGGATAGAAACCCTTGAAATTCATATATTGACTTGCTAAATGTTATGGATTGAATGACATACTCTGACAAATAGTTCTAATTAGAAAAGAACATTTCCTGATATTATAGAGGAGGACTTTAAAATATCGAAATATTTACAAAAATGTGTTGGTACTTTTACGCGCCAGAATATCTCAACTCAATTGAGTGTAGTTTTACTTACGACGAGTAAAAAAGGGAAACAAAATGTACTCCTGTGTTTGAATTCCATTGTCTATTTAAAGATTCACATCTAGATATATAATTATTTTATATAACATTGCCTTCACACGATATCATGACGTCACAAGATGAATTCATTGTAGTTACACATATCTTGACTCCATGTGTAGAGGACAATCATATCGAAGCCCGCCCTCTTGCGGTCGGAAGATGAGTTTAACACACAGCTTATTAGAAACTTGTATTGTCGTCATTATTTGAATTAAACATGGGTGACTAATAGAATCCCAAACACCAAATGGACTGAGATTAAATATATCATAACTTTGGGAGTTTGTTTCTCCCAACCCTACAAACAAGAAGTGTGACATTAAACCGAGCACACACTCTGTGCCAATATGTTTCAGTTTTATTTTTGTATGAATAATCCAACACACAATGGTTTAAGATGGTGTATCTCATACTCGTTAGGAAAATAATCCCACACACTAATGGTCTAAGATGGAGTATCTCACACTTGTTGAGAAAATAATCCCACACACTAATGGTCTAATATGGAGTATGTCACACTCGTTGGGAAAATAATCCCATACACCAATGGTCTAACATGGAGTATCTCACACTTGTTGAGAAAATATTGCAATACACCAATGGTCTAACATGGAGTATCTCACACTTGTTGAGAAAATAATGCAATACACCAATGGTCTAAGATGGAGTATCTCATACTCGTTGGGAAAATAATCTCATACACCAATGGTCTAAGATGGAGTATCTCACACTCGTTAGGAAAATAATCCTATACACCAATGGTCTAAGATGGAGTATCTCACACTCGTTGGTAAAGGTTTTTTACCAAAACTCATGTGAGATATTCAGTCTCATTACAGAGGGGCATTGAATTCTATTAGTCTGATGCGAGTCGCAGGAGAATCTATTAGACAAAAAAACCTATGGTTCGTACGATATTCCTTCTTAGATCAATGGTGTGTGGGATTATTTATGGGATTATTTTTCACGTTGTCATCTTTATTCTAGTAAAAACAAAGTGTAACATATGCATAGGTTCAGAGCGTGCGATTAATTTAATGACACAATTCTTGTTCCACTCTCTCAGACTACTGGGATTATCGGAAGGATTATGACATTTTCAGGTAAATAAATATTTATAACTTACAAGGGTAAATACTTACTAGAGTAAATAAATATTGGCTATGCCATCTCTCTTGTTATGAATATTCGTACACGTGAATTACAGCTAAGTTGTTGTTATTCAGTAAAGATGTCGGTTCCATTTCAGTTTATAATCATTTTTATTCATTTATTGACATTAGAATTGAATGTTTTAATCATTATGAATGTCTCAAATGAAGAAATATATGTAGTTCAGCTATCGAATCTTTACCAAAACCCCATCCTAACCGTTAACGAACAAGTGTCTGGGTGTATTGTGAGTGTCTGTTTTCCGTTTGGCATTCTCCTCAACCTAATCGCAAAACATTTACCAGCAGACTCCAAGTTACACAAAATATTCAACAGAAACAATGTCAAAGTCAGTTATAGCTGCATGCCAAACATGGCTACCATAATCAAAGCGCACAACGCCACCATCTCCAACAGCGAAACTAAACCCACTCAAAAACCTTGTAATTGCAGACAGAAAGACACCTGCCCTTTGAACAAAAACTCGACCAGCACAGACAATGCCAAACGGAAAACATCGTATACCAAGCCACCGTCCACGGAAAAAACAACAACAAAAGTATATATCGGTCTAACAGAGAACAACTTCAAGCAGAGATACGCCAACCACAAACAGTCATTCAAACATGAAAAACACGAAAACAACACAGAACTATCAAAACACATTTGGAAACTGAAAAGAAACAACGAGCCCTTTTCCGTATCCTGGTCCATCAGCAAGACAGCCCACGCATACACCAATAAAACAAAACGATGCAACCTGTGTTTAACCGAAAAACTAACCATTATTAAAGCAGACAAAAACTCCACACTAAACAAAAGAACTGAGTTGATATCCAAATGCCGACACGAGAATAAGTTTTATTTGTCCAACTTCAATAGAGCATCTATCACCTAAACTAAACCTGTTAACTAACTAGCCCAACATGTAACAACCCGCCAACACCAACTTATCCGCACCCAATAACTCACACAATAACAACCAACACCTCCACACACACAACACCAACCCACCAACACAGACAATAGTGATGATATTTCTATTGTCTACACTCTATATAAACAGCACACCCAGAGAGTAGAAACCAGAGTTGTCTGATGATCGCACAATGCGTGAAACTCCGAGTTACAACCAAGAAAGAGTTCCAGTACTACCAAAACTATTACGCTCTGCCACTGCGGTATAGAGCACTGTCTTAGCAGATTGATACTCACCGAGTTATATATATATATATATATATATATATATATATGTACATAAAGCAGAATGTAAAGCCAACGACTACTATTAAACCCTACTATTAGTTATATATATATATATATATATATATATATATATATATATATATATATATATAGCAGACATAAACTCCACACTAAACAATATATATATATATATATATATATATATATATATATATATATATATATATATATATATATATATATATATATATATATATATACATACAAATGAAAGAAGACGAGTCTGATATTACATTGTTGATTTACACTACGGACCGTTTCACCAGAAGGATCGTCGGGTGTAATAGTAGGGTTTAATAGTAGTCGTTGGCTTTACATTCTGCTTTATGTACATAACTTATGTGTGTTCACTGACCGCTATGTGTACACACACAAAAAAATGAAAACAAAGGTTACGTATTATCATGGAAGTATAACCCACAATGTTTTTCTTCCGGATTGTCATGCGCTGTCGTGTGCAAGTAAAGGTCAAACCCCACTGCGTAATCTTCCTACGTCGACTGACTGACAGTTATATATTATGTATATAGCGTTTGATTACGTAATTATTGTTTGTGCCACCCCACCCCGTGCACCCCACCCCACTCGTACGTCCATGCAGAGACCACGGTGACGAACAGTAAAACTTAAAAAGTCTTTACACAGAAAGATAGACGGGGAAAGGGAATTTCCTAGTATATTGTGTTGACATGTATTAACGTTTGATTAATAAATGCAATGTATCCTCTGTTTATTGTTTATTTGCATGGTGGTCTTTATGTGCGTCTTGCGTTCAATGTTTGCCGCAACTTGGTTACGCATCCAGATACATTGTACACAAAACTATATTACCAAGATGTTTTATACGTACGTTCATGCTTTCTCAGTAGTATAGCGCCACCAACATTCACGTTAACTTAAAAAGTCTTTTAGTTCACTAACTGACACCTACCAATCCGACTAACGGTTGGTGTATTACCATTTGTCAGTGAGTAGATATTTACACTGGTTATGGAAATATGTCACTAGTAATTTGCCAAATAGCCTACCAGTTTGATCAAGGATTAGCTGTGCACTAATAATTTCAAAGTTGGTAAGCTACAAAGACGATAGTTTTGATTTAAAACTTTATCAACTAGAGATGTTATCTGATAAAAACATGAATAACATTATAAAGCTAGGAAATCGCAAAAACACCCACTATTATTTATTCGACCTGGTGTCACCAAGGTTGGTGTGTAGGGGAGATCCTAATGTTTAAAAATGTTTTTTGTTTTTTTCCATGGAAAATTTTGGTCGGTCGGTCGATCGGTTGATTTAAAAAAGTATATAAATAAAAAATCATCTTTGAATTCATGTTTCTTTGCCTCTCCTTTTCCTCCTTTCAGTCATCTTTTCATTGGATTCCTAGAAACAAGCCCTTCTCAGCTTTTCTTACACCCCCCCCCATCTTGAATAACTGCCATAATTATATAAGGAAATGTACTTTTCGTGAACAAGTTTCTTCGATGCCATAACTGTAGATGATGTCGATAGACACAGTGTCTACGTCCAGAAACGTATTCCTTCTTGTCAGAGAGGACGCTATTTCACAACATATTGAGGGCGGACGAAAATTAAAACATAAAGGTATTTTAATATTGGAACTGAAAAGCTGGGTCTGTTGAGTAAGGATAAACAGAAAAAATAGGGTTACCATAAAACTGTTCAAAATTTTACAGTATCAATATTTTATTTGACATGAAATAATGTAAAAAGTACATCATTCTATAGTCAAAAACAACTACACAAACCCCCAAAAAACAATTATAATACATAATAATAGATAATTATATATATATATATATATATATATATATATATATATATATATATATATATATTAAACTACAGTATTGAATTTTATGTCAGTATCAAACCACGCAAGGACTGACTGATCGGTTTTTCACTTTCAGGGACCAGTCATTTTCTTCGGTCGGGGGCGGGGGGGGGGGGCGGCGGTGGATTGGTTGGGTCATCCTGTTTTTGAAATTGGCGGTCGAGGGTCATGCTGTTTTGAATATTATGACTGGGGGTCATTTTATTTGGCTTGTGATAGAAAAAAATCCTTTTCTATAATGGCATAGCCTTGTCTGAAATTTGGTACATGTAAATAGTTGTTCTTGTCCCTGTATCTTACATGCATTCTTTAATATTACTTATTAGTTCAAACATAACTATAACTATACATATACATATATATATATATATATATATATATATATATATATATATATATATATATATATATATATATATATATATATATATATATATATATATATATATATATATATATATATATATATATATACATGTCTTACCTAGCTACCACACTAGTTACAGAATATGTCATGTAAATGCCTGGCTGTTTCACAATCAATGCTTCACTTATATTGCACTTTGAGGGAAAAGTGAAATAGTTTATAAAAGAAGTTAATCTAATTGTTCTACTCGCAATCGTAAGTATGAACTTGTCAGAAGGGATTAATACACTTTCTATTTCGGATACTACATGTTATTGACACTACAAATCACCACATCTCATCAGATTCCAGTTTCTGTTATGCCCTAGGTATGACCACCTAAAGTTCTCTGACATACCGGTGACTTTACTTACATTTACGTTAGCTTTTCTAAGCTGGGAAATATTACCTCAAAGGTTATGAATAACCTAAAAGTTGCCTTAATAGAAACAAAAAACCCTCCAGATCTGTCAGGACGACAACCCCCAAGGACTCTCTTAGCGCCAGAGGTCAAAGGGGGGAGGTCAGTGAGTTTTTGTCGACCCGATCGTATTTTTCTAATTCAAAAATTGGTCTTCTAGTTCAAGTGTCGGTCTTCTAATTCAAGTGTCGGTCTTCTAATTCAAAAATCGGTCTCCTATACTATACTATACTATACTATACTATACTATACTATACTATACTATACTATACTATACTATACTATACTATACTATACTATACAGAATGGTATTGTATACTATACACTACATTATACTATACTATATACCATACTATACAATATATACTATACTATGCTATATACTATATACCATGCTATGCTATATAGTATACTATACTATATACTATACTCTACAATATATACTATATATTATACTATGCTTTTTATATATACATGTATTATGCTATACTATAATATAGTATACTCTACTATACTATACTATATCATACTATACTATACTATACTATACTATACTATACTACTAGTATACTATACTATACTATACTATACTATACTATACTATACTATACTATACTATACTTTACTATACTATACTATACTATACTATACTATACTATACTATACTATACTATACTATACTATACTATACTATACTATACTATACTATACTATACAATACTATACTATACTATACAATACTATACTATACTTTACTATACTATACTATACTATACTATACTATACTATACTATACTATACTATACTATACTATACTATACTATACTATACTATACTATACAATAGTATATACTATACTACATTATAGTGTAGTGTAGTGTAGTGTAGTGTAGTGTAGTATTGAGGAGTGTTGTATTTCCGTATTTGTTTCTATCTAACTATTCTATCTAACTATTCTATCTATCTAACTATTCTATCTAACTATTCTATCTAACTATTCTAACTGACTATTCTATCTAACTATTCTAACTGACTATTCTATCTAACTATTCTAACTAACTATTCTAACTATTCTAACTAACTATTCTATCTAACTATTCTATCTAACTATTCTATCTAACTATTCTAACTAACTAACTATTCTATCTAACTATTCTATCTAACTATTCTAACTAACTAACTATTCTATCTAACTATTCTATATCAACTTTTCTAACTAACTATTCTATCTAACTATTCTATCTAACTATTCTATCTAACTATTCTAACTAACTATTCTATC